>NC_057863.1:144187667-144798292 GCF_019393635.1 Dromiciops gliroides
CATTAATAATTATTTTCTCACAAATTTAACTCTTCATCTCATAGGGTAGATAATAGGCTACACTTTAGTGGTGGTATTAAAAAATTGCCTCCTATTAACTGAAGAAATTTTTATAAAAATATAACAAATAAATTAAAAACAAATATTTGTAATAGAAATGAATGTACCAATTGAACAAACAAAACCAATAGTGTTGGGTATGCCTATATCACCATTTCCCCTTCCCACAAAATATCTAGAAGCAGCTAATTTGAGAAAAGGTTTGCTTCCTTAGGCAATGCCAACAATTTGCTTTCATTCAGAAATACCAGCTTCTTTTAGCTGCTTTCAGATAAGTGAGTATACTTAAACATCCAACTGGATTTACAGCTGTGGTTCCTGAATATTTGCTATATAATGTTCAGCTAGGCTAATCTGAAAATCTTTTCTTATTTATTCATTTAATTGTTTGAGTCTGCCATTTATAGACAGGATCAGAGTTGTTTGGCCTTCATTTTCAAATACAATTAATGATATCACTGAATGATTGAATTTGGGTCCTCACAATGTCTATTGAATTGAATTAAATTGCTTTGTTACATTAGAAATAATGGGAGAGAAGAAGAAGCTGTATCCATAAATGAGAAGATGTGTAATAAAAAATAATTGATAATATGTATTTTAAAAATAAGTAATGCTCCAAAAAAATTTAAAAAAAAGTAATGCCAAAATAAGTATGATTTAAGAAGAAACAAAATGGCATTGCTAAAACTAAGCAGATTTCATTAATTGTAGGGAAATGCAAAGTCATCAAATTCTCTTTTTTTCTCTTCTGACAGTAATGCTCTATAATGTGCTTTAATTTGCCTAATATATCTGGATATTTCATTTTTTCCCTTTATACATAAAAAATTAGTAGCAACATCATGAAATCTGTGACTTAAACTCAAAATCTTTGTGATAATATATTTGTAGTCAAATAAAAATATACCTACTTAATGTCCTCAAAGTAATATAAACAACATATTGTGAGGGCCAATATTTGATATAGGGAGCATTATTAGGGTGACTCGCCTTAATATTGGGGTCCTGGAAATATGAGAGACTCTTTTAGGTTTAATCTCCTCTTTGAATCTTCCTTTTTTATATATTCCTCCCAGGTCAATAAGAAAAGGAGCCTCTGAGTTTTAATTCATGAAGGATCAGGTTTTATTACTTGGGAATTAATTAAACCACAAAGGTTAAAGCAATTAAGAAAATAAGGAAGTAGAGATACAGAGAGATAGTCTTAACTCTAAGCTTAGCCTATGCAATCCCAGAGTGTTCCCAATTAAGCTAGTTCGAAGGAATTTAAGATTTTCCTTAATAAAACTCAATAAACCCCAGTCAGTTTACAGTTACTCAGCAGTCACCCAAAACAGAGCAAAACATGTGCCTCTGCCAGGTCCCCAAACTCTACCAGACTGATTGTCCAGGCTGGAAAGAGTACAAACTCTTGAACACGCCCCTCTGACTGGAAGTTCCCTCCTTTCTGGTTGTGTTCAGTAGTTTTTCCTCCCCGAAAAGGGGAGGTCCTTCAAAAGCTGCTCAGTAGCATGAACAATCTCAGGGTGGGCCAGGTGTGGCCCCTCACAAAAGATTCAGCTAAAACTTTCAATATTAATTTTTACCACATTCCCCACTTTGTTTCATTGAAAAACTGGAATGGGTTTGCTCAATGAAACAGCTTACAGAATATAATATCCTATGCTAACTAGTAATATATTAATATCAATATAGAAAAGGGAGAGAGAAAAGTTTTGTCAAGAGGGGCGGTCCCTCATGAATATGATGCTTTGACATTGGTCTTTCCGAGGGCGGGCCTCTGCAGAGAGTACATGTTACAGATGGTGTACATAGTAACAGAAGGAGAAAACAAAACCACCAACAACAAAAAAAAAAGTGTTCATACAATCTCTCTGAGTTCTCTTGTCTTCTTGGAGTGGTAAGATGTCATCAGGAGAAATCTGGACTCTGGTCTGGAAAGCTGGGCTCTGGTCTGGAATCTGGTTTGGAAAGCTGGACTCTGGACTCTGGTCTGGAAAGTTGGATTCTCTTCTTTAACTGTTTGAACTGCTGGATTTTTACTAAAACTTAGCATAGCATTGTCAATTAAGCTAGTTCAAAGGAATTTACGATTTTCCTTAATAAAACTCACCAAGCCCTGATCGGTTTACAGTTACTCAGCAGTCACCTGAAACAGAGCAAATCATGTACTTCCACCAGGTCCCCAAATGCCACCATACTGATTCTCCAGGCCAAAAGAGTGCAAACTTTTGAACATGCCCTTCCTACCGGAAGTTCCCTCCCTTTCAGTCTCATTCAATAGTTTTTCCTCCCCCAAAAGGGGAGGTCCTTCAAAAGCTGCTCAGTAGCATGTGTAATCTCAGGGTGGGCCAGGTGTGGCCCCTCCCAAATGATTCAGCAAAATCTTTCGATATTAATCTTTACCACAAATAATTTTTACCACAATTTTACAACATTTTTATTATAAGGAATGTTTTTGTATTGAAATGTTAGAGTTTAAGATAAAATTAAAAGACAGAAGAAAAATTATCATATATGACCAAATGGTAATAGAATTATTTTGTGTGATTCAAAATTTGGAAACAAAGTGGGTGCCCAGCAGTGCTGGTTTGGTTGGAGCAATCTTTTTTAAAATTCATAAATGAATTATGTGAGATAGTTTCTGTTCTTTAACAAAAGGAGAAAATAGGCAAAATTGAAAGAGACGTTGAAAAGATTATACAAACTTAATACAGAAAAACAATATGAAAAATATATAATGAGCACAATTATATAAATGTGGGAAGGAAGCACTTTTGAATGCTTTACAATTGTAATGGATATTCTTGGAAAAGAGATCAGGGACTTGTATCTCTTCTTTGGAGAGATGGGGACTCTGAGTATGCAGATGGTACATATCTTGATATAAACTCCAACCCTGGCAAGTCTAGATTTATAGAGATTGGCCAAAAACGTGTAACTCTTTCAGCATCTAGGATACATCCTGCTGATGAAAAATGCACTCTCTGTACTAAGCATTTTACTTCCTAAATCCCTGCTGATAAATTTCAAATTCATACAAACCAGATGATTAGGACATAACTCACTCTAATGATGTATGGCATTTAAATGATCTGTCAATAATTTCATATTTAAATCTTAAATATAATCATTGCTCAAACTAAAGAAAAAGAAAGAATAGCATTGCTAGTCAGCTATTAAACTAAATGCATACATAATAAAATGCCACAATTTAGAAATAAGTCTGTATGATATTATACTATCAATGCATTCCAATATCTCTGTTGTAAACTGGAAATAGTGGAGATTAGTAGAAATATACATGAGGGAAAGAAATTGAAGTGTTTAAGTTAAGTAACAACTTTAAATGGTAGACTTTGATATCTGCGGTCAATTCAAAAACTTCTGCATCTGAGAAAACTGCTTCACTATTAATTACTTATCTTTTGATCCTTACAAATTTTAAGTTTTGTGAATCCTTTTAATTTCTAAAATGTTTACAAGCTCTTGGGTTTTATAATCATCCTTTTAAAATCATTTAGAGAGTGTTAACTCTTGATGTGAATAGAAGTTATTTTTAAGCTAGAGAACTGCAAATTTCATGAGACTGTCTACCTTTGAGCTTTAGAAATGAGTCCAGATATTTATTCACTCACCTGGCTACTATGTTGTCCAAGGAAAACACAAATCACATCAACAATAATTAGATTTTCTCTCAGAAGGTCAAAGAAGCTTAGCCAGACCACTAGGTTATGATGCAGCTGAAGGGCTTCCATTATGTTTGCTTCTCAAAGCAGAGATGCCAGAATACAAGCAAATTATGAAAACCTTACTTCTATCCAATTTTAGGTGGCATTGAAAGGCAGTGGCTTCCCTGGAAGTGCTGGTCAATAAAATACATTGTCTCCCACCAATTAGTAATCCTTTAAATGAACATATCTGTCAGCTGATTGCTCCTGACTACCACAGTTACAAGAGAGCAGTTTTTATCAGTCCTTCTTCTGTGCCTTCAGTTCTCCTCAGTTTGTTATACAGTGTTATTTGAAATTTTCAAATTATACTCTCTATTTCCTATACTTTTAATGACTGAAACAATTAATTTGTTATTCACTTAAAAGGTAATTCCCCAAATTTCCCCTATGAAATGATTAGAGTTTTTTTTTTAATTATACTTATTTTCTAAATGTCTGTATGCTTTGAAAATGTTTTAATTTTACCTTCTTTAAGTAAGTTATAATAAACTAAGGTACCATTATCACCACTGATCTGAATTACTGACTATGGTCCAACATCACCATTGATACTATTAAAAATGTAGTAATTCACACATATATGTTTCAGTTTATAAATAAATAAAAGTTTTCTATTTATTCAGAACATCAAATTGTTCATATATAGTTGAAGTATTTTTCCACACTGTTTACAAGGTGATTTCTATCTTTATGTTTTTATAACATATGTTATTTATCACTGTGGTATAATACAGCTTTCAGTAATATTTAGAGTGTTTTTTTTATATAAAAGTGATATTTATCTAAACCCAAGAACCAGAATTATTTGCCATGGAGAATTATTGGAAGTTTTCTTAGTAGATATAGGAATAAAGCAAGGATGAGCTCAATTAGCTGCATCCTCTAAAATTACATATATATATATATATATATATATATATATATATATATATATGCATATATACACATATATATGATACATATGTGTGTATATATTGTATATATTTATGTGTGTATATATATACATATGTATGCATAACAAATACCTAAAACAGACCATCATACTTTGTCTATTTTTATTCCTAGCACATATAGTATTTTGCACAAAATAAACATTTTATAAATAATCTCTCACTTTTTTATATATAATTCATTCATTCTTTGGAGCTACCAATGTAAGAGAGAGTTGGCAAATTGGAGAAATTCAAAAAGTGACATTCACAAGGGTTAGTCTCTATTTTACCAAAAAAAGTAAATAACAATGCATCTAAGATTCTGTTTTTATTCTTTTGTTTATTTTTTGTTTGTTTTTAGGAGATTTCATGAGGAAAGAAAATATATGAAATATTTATTGGCATGGAGAATCAATTAAGAAAAATATCACAGAAGCTCTATGAAGTTATTAGTCACATTAGATCTCTAACTATGGTGAGCCTTGTCCGGGTTTCTCCCAGGTTAGGTGGGGTTTATCTTAGTTTCTCTTTAACTCCATAACCACCCTGTTCCCTCAAGCATCTCCAGACTGTCATCACTGCTATATCTAATGTTTCACTATTGTGCTGTCCTCCTAATGTCTACATTCCCTCATTATGACAGCCATCTTCTTTTCCCCAGGGCAAATTCAGTTAAGTATGAATATGAAGAGGACATAGTTTCCCTATCCTCTTGATATTTGAGAAATACATAATCCCATTAATGCCAATTATCCACTTACCATTATTTAAGTGAAGAATTCAATTATCATGCTATTTGGATTCATTTAACAAATTGTGTTGTGTCTGGTTCCTATTTGGTTTTTAAAAGCTTTAACTTCAAGCCTCAATTTACACATATGCTGCAAATTGATTTGTTTTGGCTGAAATAATTGTTTTTATTTCTCTACAACTCAGTTGAAATTACATAATATAAACTTATAATTGACTTCATTTTATAGGATATTGAAACCTAAGGTATGACCGCCTGTTATGTTGCCAATATCAGTGACACAATACTTCAAGTGAAAGAACTTGGTTAGTGAAAATTGAATAGTATGTAACCTGATGTCCCAAGAATGAATGCAGGATTTGAGTCATGAAAAAAACATTTATGGGGAACATATTGAATGCAGGATTTGAGTCATGAAAAAAACATTTATGGGGAACATATTGATTATTGGAGAAATGAGAAAGAGCGATTTGATTTGAAGGACATAGATACCAGTAGAATAGATTAAGTGAGTTAATAAAAGCAGAGTTATAGAACTTCAAAGGAGCTAATGAACTTGTAAGCATCAGATGTTAGGGGAAAGATTTGTACATACGAGTGGGTAAGGAATATGATGATCCCATTTCCCCTTTTACTAGGTTTGTGTCATGAAAGAAATATATTGTCCTGTAGGTATTGGTCAGATATTTGATCTATTTTTTGAGAGCCAAGATGCAAGGACTGCATGAGGATGGCAGAGCTTTAAAAATTATGGAGAATGAAAAAAAAATTTTAATATTCTAAGTAGGGTTATGAAGGGGATATTGATTGTAAAGGGATGAAGGGAAGGGGAAAAGAGTAATGAAGGATGGTATAAGCAAATTAAATGAGGAATGAGGAATTTCAAGTTGGAGATTTGGGTTCTGAAGCTTTAGATTAGAATCACAAAATGAACTAGCTCAGCAGTTAATTCCCAAAAGGGAGGAGGAAGTGGATAAATCACACCTTAAAAATATCCCAATGTGTTAGAGCACTTAGAACTATTGATATTCATTATGATGTCTGAGGTCTTGCCATATGACTAATACCTTGATTTTATAAGGTGACCTCTTATTAGATTTTTAAGTTCCTTGAGGGCAGGGGAATAATTAAAAAAATATTTTCTTTATATCTCCTGCACTTAGCATAGTACCTGGGTACAGTGAATTTTTAAGAAGTTTTAGTTGATTGAAAGATTGATTTGAAGCTACAACAGTAATGCTATAAATGAGAGCATGTTCTAGTTGAAAACTGTAGTGACTTTAAATAGCAACATACTTATCTATACATATGCACTCACACATTGTTTTGTTTGGCTCTTAAGAGTAAGGGATAAAAACATTTGTCATAATGACATGTATGGAATTGCTTAATTCTATATATCACAGTGGAAGACCCTTTAGATGCAAAAGTCTTTATTTGTATGGTAAGGATCTAGTTGAAAATTTGTTAAAGTGGCACTTTGTAAAAAAACTCGAATATTGAGTGTAAAGGTTATTCAGGAAGAAAGCTAAAAATAAAAACTCAATGTCTCCTGCTGTTGTAAATTAATATAGAAATTGCTATGACAAAGCAAAAGGTAGAGAGTTAGCTAATAAAATATGTCAATCATGAGCCCTTTAAATAGACATATAAAGAGTTGTTATAGTTGACTTTAATAGGGCTGCAATATTCATCCTTCCAGACATAACCTTGTATGAGGTTGTTTTAATGTTACTTTCTGATTTATAAAAAAAGCAAAAGCAAAACATTGCAACTATATATGCATAAACCACTGTTATATATTTCTAGTTGTTTCTGGTATGCTTATATATTGCTCTGTCACCTAGATGCCTGAATTAATTAGTACAGTACCACTTTTTTTCTATTTTTGAAAGCTATGCTACATATTCAAAGAAACCTAAATCCAAATGTTAAAAATAACTGCAATGAAAATTACACATGGAATTAATGAAGTTAATTATACATTGATAAACTTCTGGGGATAGAAATAAAGCAAATATTATGCAATCAGAAATATGCATAATTATTACTTAGTTATGTTTTATTTTGTTTTTACCCAGCCTTTTACCCAAGCCTCATTTGGCCATTGTTTTGCCTCTTGATGAATAAGTGGGTATAAATAGCAATTATTTCTATTTTGGCCAGAAACTCTGAGGTTCTTCCTACCCCCCACCATTAGTAATTGATTAATCAACTCATTCATTCATTCATTCTTTCATGCACTTATTTTTCTTTTGACTAAATAAGAGACTTTTCTTTGCCTCATTTCTTACCTAGATTTAATCACTGAATGGCATTTGCCTCAGTCAAACTGAGACCTTAGAAAAATCTTAGCTTAAAAAGGCCAAGGTATTCCATGTATCTGTGGCCATCTCCAGTCATCCTGATATATATCTTTTTTTTTGAGGGGGGTGAGGCAATTGGGGTTAAGTGACTTGCCCAAAGTCACACAGCTAGTAAGTGTCAAGTGTCTGAGGCCGGATTTGGACTCAGGTCCTCCTGACTCCAGGGCCAGTGCTCTATCCACTGTGCCACCTAGCTGCCCCATCCTGATATATATCTTGCCACAGGATTCAGATATCTATGTAGCAGAGAGTGAGACTGGTGACTTTGCACAAAATTCACTGCAAAGAGTGGCATGACATCAACTCTCCAGTGTCATGCTCCACCTTGAGAATGAAAGACAAGCAAGAACAACTTTGGCCTTTGGCAGAGTGAAAGAACAAAGAATTTGGAGTTGAAAACTTTCAACTGGAATACTGAAAGTTGGAGGCAGAATACTCTGGAATAAGAACATGCTTTTTTTGAATAACAATTTGAAAGGTCATTGGATTGGGTTTGTCTTATATTTATGTTTGGAGGATTCAGTTTAGCTTAAAAACAATGTGGAATACTCAGTTGCATATTAAAAATTCTGGGAAAAAAAGCTTCAAAGGTTCTTCCTTGCCTTAATATATGAAAGCCAAATACTTTCTCTTAGATTTACATACAGAGTAGGTGCTAAATATTTCTTGCTGAGAATATTGATATCTAATCCTATAGCCATTTTCCCATCCTGATTGGGGGAATTGGTGAGATGGTGGCAAGATGTGTCTTTTTTACCACAAGTAATTTCTTAATTTCTGTTTTGTTTACAGCATTTTAATCCTCCTGGGACATTAGATAGATTGCTTAGTATTTATGAATTTGGGAGATGTTATTTCATAGAGTAAGTCACTCAGATAATGATAGTAAGATGTTTTTTAAACTTTAAAAGAGGGTCTTAGTTCAATGTGACACAACTCTCCTCAATTGAATGTACTTTTTTCATTATAAAGAAGAGAAATAATATAATATTTTAAATTAACTTGGTCTTTTAGATAATCTATCACAACTTGATTTTATAAATAATGGTATGATTCCAAGAAAAGCTATGTGATTTGCCAATGGTCAATCAATAAAGTGATTAATAAATATTGCTTAATCACCCCCTATGTGCCAGCACCATGGTAAGAATATTTGGGTCACTATGCTAATTTCAAAGTAACAAAGCTCATTGGTGGTGAAGTGAAGACTAGAAATCAAGTCCCTTTTTTCCAAGTGGGTTTTGATTTTAGAATTCCAGATTTAGACTAGATACAGCTATCTATCTGTCTATCTTTCTATCTATCTATCTATCTATCTATCTATCTATCTATCTATCTATCTATCTATCTATCTATCTATCTATCTGTTTATATGTGTGTGTGTGTATGCGTGTATGTATATATTTAAATTTATATATGTTTCAAATTAGGAATGGACTAACACAGATTATTTATTAATTCTCCTTATCAAGGGGTATTTTCAAACAGAAATATTTACTTTTAATCACTGAGTGGTTATAGGACAAATTAGTCAATCTAAAGCAAGTATTAAGTTGCTATTATAGACCTTGTACTATCTAGATATTGGTGATACAAAGACAAAAATTTAACAGTTTCTGCCTTCTAGGAGCTTATATTATATTGTAAGACAAAAGTTCATGTGTATATGTGAGTGGGGATGGTGTATATAAAATCAATACAAGGTAGATTTTAAAAGTGAGTTCTAACAGCTTAACAACCAATATTTATGGATACATACCATTCCTTCCCTTTTAAGCAAGCATGGTAAATGGGCCTGTCTCTGCTAAGACTGTTTTGCTTAGCTAAGTTGCAGTCCCTGAAGAAATAATTATACCCCTCTTTAAATTCCTCTGCAGACAATTTTTCCATTCTCCCTGATCAATATTGGGAAAATTATTCAACTGTTCTGGGCCTTAGTTACATAAAATGTAAGATGAAACAATGAGGTTGGACAGCCTCTGAGGTTCTTTTCCTGTCTATATCCCTAGTCCTATGATTGACTTTTCTTGGGTTCCTTCTATCATGTGCCACAGACATTACTTTTTGGTTCATTCAGTAGCAAAACAGTAGTGGATTAGATGCTAGTGAGTACTTTATTTTTTATCTCTTGAAGATAACAATTGATTAGCTGAGAGTATAGTCGTAGCTTATTCTCTTAATGTTTTATGCTTATTTTATCCATAGCACTACATTGGGATTAGAATTACAACTATATATCATAGGCATCCTTGCTTTACCCATTACTGACATTCATCTCTATTTTACTGTTTTCAAGTCTTCGTTAAACAAGTTTTTATGAAATATTATACATGTAAGAGGGGGGCCTCACAATTAATTTGCTGGGGGAAACTAAATATTGTGGGAAAGAAAGAATATCTGCCTCAATCCATTCATATACAAAATATGCATGCATATATGTCTGCATTATATATACATGCATATGCATACCTTCATGTGTATATATGTGCAAATATAAATCCATACATTCACACACATATATGTATGCATATACACATGTATCTATATAGATATAGATAGATATGAACTGTTTTATGATTATAGAACCAGTGTATATTATCTGCTTTTGATTATTGGTAGAAGATGAGAATTTGGTTCCTAAACATTATGTGAAGTTTCTTACATAAGAGGAACCAAGTTATCAAAAAGAAGACACAGAGCTTATGTTTTTCTTAATGCTTCTTAAAAATTATACTTTTGTGGGGTAGCTAGGTGGCACAGTAGATAAAGCACTGGCCTTGGATTCAGGAGGACCTTAGTTCAAATCCAGCCTCAGACACTTGACATTTAACTAGCTGTGTGACCCTGGGCAAGTCACTTAACCCTCATTGCCCTGCAAAAAAAAAAATTATACTTTTTAAATAGACAAAACTTTCTGCCTCTGTATCTATTTCTGTCATTCTCTGGTTGATATCACTAGCTGATTATTGACCTCTTGCTTAATCTACTACTGCCATAGTACTATATTATTCCTACTCCTACTACTACTACCACCACCACCACCACTACTGTATTACTGCTCCTAATACTACTGGTAGTACTACTTCTACCACTAATACTACAGCTGCTGTTGCTGCTGCTGCTACTGCTTCTACTACTGCTACTTTTACTATTATTGCTAGTATTGCTACTCCTCCTCCTTTTACCAGTAATAATAATATATTGTCAAGTAACAGCCTTTTACCGAAAATGTTGAAGATAGAGACATCATGTTCTGAGGATCAAATGGAGAATTAAACTTCAGATGAATGGCCTAATAGCACTTATATTAAGGCAGAACAATGACTGCTTAAATGATACCTACAAAACATTGTATTCTCTGTGTTATAAAATGTATAGTGACAATTATGAATCAAGTAACTGGAGACTACTGAAATTTACATGTGAATGTATGTAAATATATTATGTGCATGTGAGTAAGAGGTTCTATTCTGAATTATTAGAAGCTGTTAAAAAGACATCCAGAGAAGAAACTATCAAATAGAATAAAGTAGGCTAATAAAATTACCTCAGTAGGGTAATAGGAAGTCAACAACATAAGTTATATAAGAATTAACGGTAATACATGAATCTTCATTTACTTTCCTGGGATCTTACTCACTGGAAGAGAAACATTATTTTATCAGTTATCTAGAGAAAAGCTAGAACTGAAATGTGGTAAGATATCATTGGAAGACCTGAATTTTGCTTAAGTTATTAATTAATTAAGTTATTGTGCCCATTGGTCTCTATTGCCAAATGAATTCTGAAGGAAGAGAACCCATGCTATGAAGGGTATGGCCTTTACTAGCTTTGATAGGAAGAAAAAAGGAGAAGTAAAATATTTTTAATAGTTTTAATATGAGCTAAGTTCACTATGAAAAGAGCATTGTGTTAATTTGTTAATAGAGGAGCCCACATATTTGCAAGTTTAGGACCACAGTAGCTATCTAATTTAGAGAAACTGCTTTTTTGCTGTGATCTGAAAGATTTTTTTTTATTTCCTCATGTTTTGACAGACATAAAAAATGGTCACCTTGGCTCAATAGGAGAGCAGAAGAACCAGAAGTAGGCCAATTAGTAGTGAAGGGGTTCCATTTGGTGTAGGTTATTCCTTAAGGATGAAGAACATCAATGCCCCTTAAACCTTTAGTGAATCAGTTCAGTTCTATATTGTCTTTTTCTCTTGAATCCCAAGACCTTTTATCATTTTGTCTTAGTCTTTGATCCCCATCCTCTTCCTTCATTCCTACATATATGTTGCTGAATGAAGGTGGAACAAATGATACAATAGTTCTGATTGGGTATACAAACTGAACTGAGCCTTAATTTCTTCTGGGCAATGCTTTTACACTTTCCTTATCAAATCACTGTCACATCCCCATAATAATTATTTCAAATAATTTAATCTCTCCACAAACCTACCAAAGGACCTTCTTCCCAGACTCTTAAAGTTAACAACCATACTTCATACTTTATGGGGGGAAAATGAGGCCATTCACAATGAATCCCTTTTTTTCCAATTCCCTCACTTCCTCTCATTTAAATGCCTTCTGCCACGTTCTCCTCCCCCCCACTATCAAACACAAAGAGGTAGCCTTACTCTTTTGGGGTTTTTTTTGTTTTGTTTTGTTTTGTTTTAGTGAGGTAATTGGAGTTAAGTGACTTGCCCAGGGTCACACAGCTAGTAAGTGTTAAGTGTCTGAGGCCAGATTTGAACTCAGGTCCTCCTGCATCCAGGGCCGGTGCTTTATCTACTGCACCACCTAGCTGCCCCAGCCTTACTCTTTATCAAGAGATGCCACACTAAATGTAACAGAAATCCAGGATCATCCCCTCCCATCTGATCTCCTTCAAAAAAGGGTTGATTTGGCTAACCCCATTAATCACTTATTAATCTTTCACTGTTTTCTGCCTCCATCACTACTGCCTATAAGCATGCTGATACCTCACCTATCCTAAAACAGAAACAAAGAAACAAATAAAAACCTTATTTTCTTACATTTCTGCTATCATTATATCTCTTGTCTGTCCTTTATGGCTTACCTCCTTGAGAAGGTTATCTACAGTTTGAGTCTGAATTATCTTTCCTCTCACTCTCTTCCTCACCACTGAAAATTGAGGTTTTAACTTTCTTGTACTATCCAAACTACTCTCTCCAAATTTGACGATGGTGTCTTAATTTCTAAATGTAATAGCCTTTGCATAATCTTCATTCTTGCTGTGTTCTGTATTACCTTTGATATTGTCAATCATGTCATCCCCTTCTCATTGATACTATATGTTTTCACCAGGAATCTTGAGGGTCTTGCCCTCCCAGATTGATGTTTGCTTTGTTGTCATTGGGGTTTTTTTTGGATTTTATATTAGGTAAAAGAAGCCATTCTTTACCTCATTTCTTATCTAGTCTCATTCATTTAATGGGTATTGCTTCAGTCTAACCAAGACCTTAGCATAAAAAACCCAAGATTTCCCACTGCATCAGGGCTATTTCCAGTCATTCTAGTCTATTTTAATTGTTGTTGTTGCTCCTTCCTTCTATCTTTTTAAAAAATATGTGTTTAATTAGAATTTTTGCCCACCTTACATGTAAAAACAAATTGTAACGCCAATTTTCAAAACTTTTTGTTTCAAATCCTCTTCCTTCCTTCCTATCCCCTGTTAAGAACTCAAGCAATTCAATATAAGTTATACATGTGCAGTCATGCAAAACACAGCAAACAAAAAATATTTTTAGAAAAAAGAACTAACAACAACAACAACAAAATATTTCCCCTCCCTTACTTCATCTCTCGCTTATTCCTTTCCCTTCCCACTTCCCCACAGGGCAAAATATATTACTATATGCACTTGAGGGTATATGTTATTCCCATTTTGAATCAATTCTGATGAGAGTAAGGCTCATTCACTCTCCTGCTCCTCCCCCCATCTTCTCCTCTGGCCCATAATCTTTATCTTGAGTAGGTAATTTTTGGTTGTAATCCCAATTATTTGCCCTCTGTAATATCATATCCCATGCCCTCTGATCCTTTAACGTAGAAGCTGCTAGATCTTGTGTTTTCCTGACTGTGGCTCCACAGTACTTGAATTGTTTCTTTTTGGCTGCTTGCAATATTTTTTTCTTGACCTGGGAGCTCTGTAATTTGGCTATATTATTCCTGGAAGTTTTCATTTTGGGATCTCTTTCAGAAGGTGATTGGTGGATTCTTTCAATTTCTATTATACATTCTGCTTCTAGAATATCAGGGCAGTTTTCCCTGACAATCTCTCGGAAGATGATGTCTAAGCCCTTTTTTATCATGGTTTTCAGGTAGTCCAACAATTCTCAAATTATTTTTTCTGCATCTATTTTCCAGGTCAGCTGTTTTTTCCAAGTATATATTTCACATTGCCCTCTAGTTTTTCATTAATTTGGATTTCTTTTATTGTTTCTTGTTTTCTCATAAAGTATTTAGCTTCCATTTATTCAATCCTAATTCTTATTTTTTTTTCAGAGAGCTTTTCCATTTGGCTTTTCAAGTTGTTGACCTTCTTTCATTACTTTCCTGAATCACTCTCATTTCTCTTTCCTTTTTTTCCCTCTATCTCTCTTACTTTATCTTCAAAGTCCTTTTTGAGCACTTCTATGGCCTGAGACCAATTCATATTTTTCTTGGAATCTTTGGATGTAGGAGTTTTAACTTTGTTATCTTCTTCTGATGGTGTATTTTGATCTTCCTTGTCACCAAAGAAACTTTCTGTGGTCCACATTTTTTCCATCTGCTCATTGTACTAGCCTATGTCTTGACTTTTAACTCCCTATTAAAGTCGAGCACTGCTTCCAAGATGAACTGTCCCAAGCTTCAGGGAGTCCCAGCTGGTATGATTTACAGAGAGGCAGGTTCTACATTTGCCTGGCCTGTGTTCTGCTTTACAAATAGCAACAGATCTACTTGCTCTTTAACCTTGGAAACAAAATTCAGTTTCACTGTGGTTGCAAGTTCTGGGAAGGCCCATGCCCCTCCCCCACCTGGGCCCATTGCTCATGGCTTCTTCCTGGTTCTGAGCATAGGCAAAAGAAAGAGTTCCACCTCAGTGCTAGCAAAGACCCCTGTAATCTCCCCCTCACCAACTATTCAACCCTCTCACCAGACCATGCAGCTGATTCAGAGTCTCTGGAGATCTCTTTCTCTGGTGTGGTCTGCTTGTGACTGGATCTGTGTCAGTGTTGCCATAGGGCTGGGTTCCACTTCTACTCTGGTACAGCAGACCTTTCCTGCCAACCTTTTAAGCTGTCTTTGGCTTGAAAATTATCTCACTCCATCATTTTGTGGATTCTACTGCTCCAGATATTGTCTTATGGCATTATTTGCAGGTTTTTGGAGTAAACATGTGGGGAACTCCTAGAGGTTACTGCATTTCCTCCACCATGTTCAGTCCTTCCTTATCAAAGAATACCATGGTATATCAGAGTGATGTCATGACTTGCAGTGAATTGGATATAAGTGAAAAAAGGCTATGTAAGGTCACTATCCTCAGTTTCTCTCCTCCAGAACCATTTGGGTCCAGTGGCAAGATATATATTAGGACGACTGGAGATGACGCCAAATGTTTAAGGCAATTATGGTTAAGTGATTTGCTCAGCATCACCCAACTAGTGTCTGAAATGAGATTTGAATTCTGGTATTACCTACTTCAAGGTCATTGCTCTATCCTACACCACATTGTCAATTTATATCTTGCCATTGGATCCAGATGGCTCAGGCGGAAATAATAAGTGTGGTGACCTTGAACAGTCCTCCCTTGCTAAAATCCAATTCACTTTCAAGTCATGACATTACCTTCCTGATGCTATCTTTGTGAAGGATGGAGAAACAGCAAACAAAGATCTCTCCTCTAGAGGTTTTTAAGGACACCACCCTGGTTCTCCTTTTAGCTATCATACTGCTCCTTCTTAGTCTCTTTTGCCTTATGACCTAATACACATCACATATTCTTTTTTTTTTCTTTTCCTTTCTTTTTCTTCAGGGCAATGAGGGTTAAGTGACTTGCCCAGAGTCACACAGCTAGTAAGTGTCAAGTGTCTGAGGATAGATTTGAACTCAGGTCCTACTGAATCCAGGGCTGATGCTTTATCCACTGCACCACTTAGCTGCCCTCCCACATCACATCTTCTAACAACAGATATCCAAAAGGGCTCTTTACTTGATCCTTTTCACTTCTTATTCTATCCTACTTCACTTGCTGATGTCATCAGCTTTCATAGATTTAATTATCATCACCATTCTGATGATTCTCAAATCTGCCTTTCCTGACCTAATGTCTTTGGAAATCTCCAATTAATCATTTTCAGATACCTCAAATTGGATTTCCAGTAAACATATTTAATTTAACATGTCCAAAACTGAAGTCACTTTATTTCCCCTAGACCTCTGTGTTTCAAACCTCCTTGTTACTGTTGTTGTTACTCTCAGGCCCCTAGGCTTAAACCTAAGTGATATCCTTGACTCTTCATTATCTCTCACCCTCACATATATAATCTTTTGGCAAGATCTGCTCATTTTACCTTTGCAACATTTTTTTAATTTGTATTTTCCCACATTATATTGCCATTCATCATCAAGAGTAATTTTTCCTGAAGTATAGGGCTTTTCATGTCCCCACCATACTCAACAAACTCTAGTGCCTCCCTTTCTCCTTCAGGGTTAAATATAAAAGTTATTTTTGGTATGAAAGAAGTTATTCATATCCTATTCCTCTTCCAGTTTTGCAGTTTTCTTACTCTATTCTCTGTCACATATTCTTCAATGTAGCGGATCTGTCCAGTATATGTTCAGGAACTAAACAAAAATTCTCTTGATGTTCAGCATTTTCTCATTTCTTTACCATTTGAAAAATTCTGTTATTTTAAGGTGTTATTTTCTTCAATATTTTATGTCTCTTTTAGCAAGCTGTTAACTCTCTTTGAATAATTTTCTTGTAACATTCTAATTTCTCCTCCCAATGCTTTCTCTACTCTGATTGTTAAAATAGTTTTGTCTCTTACAGGAATTTTTATTGAGCTTGTGTACGATTAATAGTTTCTTTTTTCTTTAATGCTTTGCAGTTATTTTGGCTCCAACATTTTCTTTTGAATGTTTATCTTGACTTTTTTGGTTATTTGCTCATTTTCCTATCTTATTTCTTGAATTTTAACTTTATATTAAAATTGACCTTTGATCTAAGGTTGAGGGGACAAAGTTCAAAGTTTCTGTTGTTTTCTGTGCTGCTTTTTCAGAATTATTTATGGGAGTTTCTCAGTTTTCAGCTCTTGCTGAGTGTTGTGATCTGGGGAACAGTTCAATTACCATTCTCCTGATGTATTTTTTGATCTTTATCCAATAAGGGATTCTGGTCCCTCAAAAAACCAAGTGCTTGAATTTCTCTTGGCCTTGGGCCTGTTAGAAAGTCCCATTCTCTCCTACGGTTGCAATACTCTTTTCTGCCCTGCTTCCTTTTAAGTGAATATAAGCACTCTTCTGCATCCTGGAACTGTGACCAGGGTCCTTATTCCCTTGCATCCCCAAGTGTTATCATTTATTTTAGCTTTCAAATGGTGACTGTGGTCCTTGATTTCCAGCGGTCTCAAAGACTGTTGTTCATCTCTGCCCTGGAACTTTTCCACAGAACTGCATATAGACAAGACAATAGGGTCCTACACCCAGTTCCAGCAAAAGGTCGCTCTTTCTAAGCAGTTTTCTAAACTCCTTACTGTCTGAGGGTTGAGATCTGCTAAAGCTTCTATTGCAGCTGCCTCCAAGACCTTCTGATGCTGTGACCTCAATGTGTATTACTAACTGGATCATCCTACAAACCCCATTGTCATAAACCTCAAAATGACATGCTGGATTGACTTCTGTTAGAAAAAAAAAATCTTTCTAACTTTTCATTGGCTCTGCCACTCCAGAATTTAATGTAGGCCATTATTTTAAAATTGTGTGGAAGAGAATGTTGGGAGAATTTAGTTGAGTTGCTGCCTGTACTCTGCCATTTTGGCCCAAACATCCATAGTACAACTGTTACCTTTACTATGTTTTATCCTGGTTGATGAATTAAGGAGTAACTACATATTTTTGGTATGTACATATGTTTTTATGTATGTATCTTTAACTGTAACTATACCTATATTCTTGCTTACACTTATGCTCATATCTATACTTATAAATATCTACATTTTTCTCTAAATTTTGTTAAAATGTTGACAATTGGGGCAGCTAGGTGGCACAGTGGACACTTACTAGCTGTGTGACCCTGGGCAAGTCACTTAACCCCAATTGCCTCATCAAAAGAAAAAAAATGTTGACAATTGATTTTACTTAATAAAAACAATCAATTAGTAATTTTGTTACAAATATATATATATTAATGTTATTTAAATCATTCTAATTTTCAAAACTATCATTTTATAACACAGACAACTTTGCTTTATTCTATGCATTGTCCTTTGACAACTTTGGAAAACAGTTCTACTGATTATCAAGGTGCACTAACCATGGAAGGCAAGGAAATGCATTAAATTTCTCCTTACAACTTGTGTGACCTTGGACTCTGGGCCTCAGTTCCCTCATAAAAATGTGAGACTCTTGAACTAGATCATTTATGAATTCTTTTATATATCTAAATACTCTGATCATGAATTTGAAAGGGATAAAATATTTAAAGGTTATATATTACTAGTCTTTGTGTTTAACATATATCATCTTCAAATTATCACCACAATTTGCCTAGCAGAAGACGACATTTCCTTAGAAACATTGAATAAAACCACATTTTGAGTGGAAGCTGTTAAAATAGATAGCTTCATGAGACTAGGTCAGGGATAGAACTGAGGTCAGATCAATGCCAAATTGAAGGAGCAAGTAACTGTGAAGATACTGCAAATATCAAGTAAGAAACAGTATAGAAGTTTGTCCAGGAGACCTCTCACAATCAACGAAATGTTGTCCTTGAGCATAAACTGCTATGAATCCTCAAAAAATTTAAGTAAATGCAGGATGTTGAGCCTAGAGAATGATTTAAAGGGACAGAATGAAAATTCCACAATTACAAGTCAGGCTTCTGCAATCAAATTGATAACTTGTTTTAGCAAACTTATTTGATAGGTGTTTCTTTATTTACCCATCTTTCCCCAATTTAAGAGCAACACTTAGGGAGGGGGAAATAGTAGGTAGAAAAATTTCACACCAAAAACAATGCCTAGTAGTTATTTGACCTCTGAACACAATTAAGACTGATAGCCAATTTGGGGTTAGGGGAGGAAACAGAACCTTTCTTTCTTTCTTTCTTTCTTTCTTTCTTTCTTTCTTTCTTTCTTTCTTTCTTTCTTTCTTTTTTCAGGGCAATGAGGATTAAGTGACTTACCCAGGGTCACACAGCTAGGAAGTGTCAAGTGTCCAAGGCCAGTTTTGAACTCAGGTCCTCCTGAATCCAGTGCTAGTGCTTTATCCACTGCACCACCTAGCTGCAAGAATATGTTTCTTTGAATGGAAGTTATGTGATCTACTCTTTTACATTTTATTGTCTTCAAAATATTTCTGTAGTTTATCGTTTGAAGTTGATTGCATAGCAAACAAGCATGCCATTGTAGGATACCCAGGTCTTTACAGTGTTATAGACATTTTCCCAGAAAAAAAAAAAACTATCTCTAATTTGTTATATTTTGAAATTTGTTTTTGTAGCTCGAAAGCTTGACACAGTGTGCCCTCCAACCTGGAAGCAGTGCCACACTTTAACAAAGATTTAAAAGTCAAGAAATAGGGAGGAAAAATGTGGAAACAAAACAATGCTGACCCTAGAAGGTGTATATGGTGATAAGGAAGAAAAAAAAAATACACCCTCAGAAGAAGATAACAAAGTCAAAGCTCCTACACCAAAGCTTGAAGGAAAAATATGAATTGATCTCAGACCATAAAGACACTTTGAAAATAAAGAGAGGTAGAGGAAAAAATTAAAAGAGAAATGAGAGTGATGCAAGAAAATCAGGAAAAAAGTAAACAACTTGAAAAGTCACATTGGCCAAATGGAAAAGGATGTCAAAGGCACTCTGAAGAAAAAAAAATTCTTAAAAATTAGGATTGAGAAAATGGAAGCCAATGACAATGAGAAACCAGGAAACAGTAAAGCAAAACAAAAAGAATAGGGAAAAAAGAAGGCAATGTGAAATATCTCATTGGAAAACCACTAAACTGGAAAATAGATCCAGGTGAGATAATTTGAAAATTATTGGACTACCTAAAAGCCATGATGAAAAAAGAGCCTAGACATCATCTTCCAAGAAGTGTTCAGGGAAAATTGCCCTGATATTCTAGAAGAATAAGGTAAACATGAAATTGGAAGAATCCCTCAATCACCTCATAAAAGAGATCCCAAAATGGAAACTTCCAGGAATATTTTAGCCAAATTACAGAGCTCCAAGGTCAGGAAAAAATATTTCAAGCAGCCAGAAAAACAAACAAACAAACAGTTCAAGCATTGTGGAGCCACATGCAGGATAAACTAGGATCTAGTAGCTTCTACATTAAAGGATCAGAGGGCTCGGGATATGATATTCCAGATGACAAAGGAACTGGTATTAGAACTAAGAATCACCTATGTAGCAAAACTGAATATAATCTTTCAGGGGAAAAAGTGTGAATTCAGTGAAAAAGAGCATTTTCAGGCATTCTTGATGAAAAGACCTGAGCTGAATAGAAATTTTGACTTTCAAATATAAGACCCTTGAGAAGCATACAAAGGTAAACAGGAAAAATAAATCATAAGGGATATTAAATGTTAAACTGTTTACATTACAACATGGGAAGATAATACTTGTAACTTATAAGAACTTTCTCATTATTAGGGCAGCTGGGTGTAGTAGGTTTATTCAGTGGGCACAGTTGAATATGAATGGATATCTTTCAAAAAATAAAATTAAGGTGTAAGAGGAATGCACTGGGAGAAAGGTAAAGGAAAAGGGAGAGATGAAATGGTGTAAAGTGTCTCACATAAAAGAAACAGAAAAATAACCTATACAGTGGAGTGAAAGATGGAGGAGGGGCTGAGAAGTGAGTGAACCTTACTATAATCAGAATTGGTTCAAACAGGAAATAACATACACATTCAATTAGGTATAGTAATCTATCTTACTTTGCAGGAAAGTAGGAGGGGAAAGGGATAAGGGGGGGATGAAAGAAAGGAGTTCAGATCAGGGAAAGTAGCAGTCAGAAGAGAAACACTTTTGAGGAGGTACAGAGTGAAAGAAGATAGAAAATAGAGTAAATGTTATGGGGATAGAATAGGATGGAGGGAAATATAGTTAGCAATAGTAACTGTGAAAAAAATTTGAAGCAAGTTTGTCTGATAGGTCTCATTTCTCAAACACAATGAGAACTGAGTCAAATTTGTTAAAATAAGAGCCATTTCCCAATTGATAAATGATCAAAAGGTATGAAATTTTCAGACAAAATAATCAAAGCTACCTATAGCCATATGAAAGAAAAATTCTCTAACGAATATTTTATTGAGCAGTTTGGAACTATGACCAAAGGACTATAAAACTGTGCATACTTGACCTAGTTATAACACTACTAGGTTGGTATCTAAAAAGAGATTTAAAAAAAAAGTTGACTTAGAAATTGAATAGATGACCATCAATTGAGAAATGGCTGAACAAATTGTGGGATGAGATTATGTTGGAACACTTTTGTGTTGTATAAATGATGGGCAGGATACTATCATAAAAACCTAGAAAGAATTACATGAGATGATGCAACGTGAAATGTACTGTATAGAAAATAACAGCAATATTGTAAGATGATCAGCTGTGAATGACTTTGCTATTTACAGCAAAACAATGATCCAAGACAACTCTGAAGGACTTATGAAAAATGTGATCCATCTACAGAGAAAGAACTATTGGTGTATAAGGATTGAAGCATATTTTTTTAGTTCCTTTTTCTAAAGTTTTTTTTGACTGCTTTCTTTCACAACCTGACTAATGTGGAAATGTTTTGTCTACACATGTATAACCACTATTGAATTGCTTGCATTCTTAAGGGGTGTGGGGAAGGAGAGAGGAAGAGAATTTGGAACACAAAGTTTGAGAAATTGAGGTTAAAATTTTTTTTACATGTAATTTGGGAAAAAATAAATTCTAAATAAATACAGGGGAAAAAAGAAAACCCCAAAAGAAGTCACAAAAATGGAAAGACCTTATCAAATGCCTTGCTTAAATCTATCTATGTATATGTATACACACACACAACAGACATATATACTCATCCATAAACACATAGGAAAAGAATACGTTTCTAATGAAATTAATTGAATTTTACTTCCCTTACTGACAAAAGCTAAATAACACATACATAGTAACACACATATTGTTTGTGTATATATTCACCTATCTGTACAAACATATATGCATATATGTATTAGGTATGTATACACATATATGTGGATAGATAGATAAAAATGGTAGTGTATTCCAAGGCAGAGAGATGAAAGGAGAAATGTGTTACATATGGGTAACAAGAAGTAGAGCATTTTGTTTGAAAGGTAGAACGTATTGAAGTGGAAAAAATACAAAATGTCTAGAAAAGTAGTTGGAAGCCAGATCTTTTAAAGGTTTGTCATATTATACTGAAGGGTTTATAATTTGTCCTAGAAATAAGAGGGAAAAAATGGAAAAATTTTAAACTGGTTAATCATGTGGTAAAACCTATGTTTAAGGAATTTTAATTTTCAGATACAAAGATAAAATATAATAATTAGATTAGCCCATGTCATTATTAAAATGTCACTATCTATAAAATAATGTATAAATCTCTGTTTTCAATAACAAAATTTTCCTGATGTTATTTCTATTTTTAAATGACCTTATCAACAAATTACAATTCCATAATATTTGTCCATTTCCTTAAGCAATTATGATAAATGTGAAATTCATTACCCAGGTATGTACAAAACCTGTTTCATTTCATCACACATAGATATTGGTACAAAGAGGAAATAAGTTCTACTAGTCTTTTAAAAGAATGACCTAAATCATCTTGACAGAGCTACTTGTGCTAAGAATACTTTTAAGAGAGAATCACCAGGGGCCTTTTGGACAATCACTGGCTGTTTCTTAACCCCCAAAGGCAAAGACTGATATATTAGAATGAGAAGAAATTGAATATTTAATCTAAAATGAAGTTTTCTGCAGTATAGTGAAGTCTCATTTTATAGGTCTCATTTTAATACATTGATGATAATCTTTTTCCTGGAATAGCTGTATCATTTTGAAATGTAACATGTTCTTTATCTCTCTCCTAAGATTAATTTTACAGCATCCCAGTGAGAATGCATTAGCATGCAAACTAAAAAGTTGATTAATTACTTTCTCAACAAGTAGAATGATCAGTGACTTTATATCTACAGAGCTCTTGTAGGAAAGGTACTTTGGAAACTTTAAATTTCTTATCAGTGAGAGTTGATATTTTTGATGCTGTTATTTTCTTCTGCTATATCCCATATTCTGTTTCTGTTGGGCATAGCTAGATAATATTATCCCTACTACTTGTCTCTGTACATAGTTATGTGTTGTGATTGGAAAAAACCTTTGAAATTGTACTCTCATTTCTGAACTTTAGTTGCAATAACAGACCACTGAATCTGGAGCCAGAAGACTTGTATTCTTATTCAATCAGTCACATATAATGTCTCTGACATTAAAAAAATAAATGTAAATAGTTTTAATTTCTTTATTGTTGTAGAGAAAAATATAAGGTTTAGAATACTATGGTTATTGTAATTATGGTTACCTTCCTGTTGGGATGCTGTGCAAATCACTTCCCCTCATTTTCCTTATCTATAAATGAGATTAGTTAAAAAAAGGATTTCTAATTTCTCTTCCAGTTCTAAATTTTGTGGTCTTGGTTTTGGGAGAAATAGAATTTAAGGAGTTCTAAGGGTTTTGTGACTTCTACTAAATTACAAATGCTTAAAAAGTAAAACATCCAAGCAAGTGAGTTTGTTATATGTTAGATAACCATTGTGGGAAGGTATTAAAGGGAACACATGTTTATTAAGCATCTACCATTACACAAGTAACAAATCTAGGCACTTTTTAAAGTACTTTATAGATATTATACTGATCCTTACAATAATTTGTGAATAGGAAAGATTTAAAACTGGGAACAGGAGATAAGCCTTGAGAAGTTTCAAATAGATTCTGTATTATTTTCTTATTGATCCTACTTATTTGATTTTGTCCTATAATTGTGTAAGTCATGGTTCTCTGACTCTGTACTTACTACAGAATATAGCTGGCTTATAATGAGTTAAGTTTAGAAATAGAGTTCTTTTTCTTAATCACTGTTTTATTTGTGACTTAAGGCATTCTGCTAACCTTAGGGGTTGTAACTTGCAAAAAGGGAATCTGGCCTAATATCTCCACTCCACCATGCTTTCCCTCGAGTATGTCTTGTTTGCTATCCAAAAAAGCTGGGGTCAATATCTTGCAGTTTGATTCAAACAATAAACAAGTCTTAGTCACAGTAGACTAAGGGGTATTTATTGCAAACCTCTATATCCAACTTCTAAACATTCATATTGTTCCCCACGCCTGAGCTTTGTAACCAATCATACTGTCCTTGATGATATCTATTATGTTCTGGTTTTTTTGTACTAACCAAAACTTATAAAAGGCAAGCTGTCCTTTTGCTCTGGTCTTTGGCTGGAAGTTGAAGGGACTATTAACCCTTTTATTGTTAAGTAAAATGCTTTTGTTAATAAAATAATAACTTACTCAGAAAAGTATACCTCAATTTATGGGTTTTGTTTGTTTGTTTGATAAATTTCACTCATGACAGCCTCTTGGCTAGGAAATGTTATTGTACAGTATTTGCCTTTTTCTGTCATAAAAATGATTCAAACTCACATACAACAATATAATAAGAGTGGTATTCCTATATTAGCTAAATGAGTGCTTATCAGTTGGGGAAAGGGTAAATATATGGCACATACTTCTGATGGAATATTGCTATGCCATAAGAAATAATTCATATAAAGGAACCCAGGATGACTTATACAAACTTATCTGAAGTGAAGTATGGACAGAAAGTAATATTACTACTAATAATAATTCCTTTTATTCTTAAGTGTTTACTAATATTTATTAATAAATAATAATATTTATATAATGCTTTAAAATTTTCAGAGTACATTATTTCCTCCATTTTATAGATGATGAAATTGAAGCAAGCAAGGGTTAAATGATGTTTTCAAGATCACATAAATAGTAAATATCTGAGACAGGATTTGAGCACAATTCTTTTCTGACTCTAGATCCAGTAGTCTCTCCACTGTACCACCTAGCTGTTATATAAATAATTATTACAACAATATAAGTTGAAGTAAAAAAAAAAGCAACTAAACATTATGTAACTGTGATGACCAAGCTTGGTGTCAGACAAGATTTGAAAAAACAAAACAAAACAAAACATTCTCATCTTTCCTTTCATTGGAGAGATGACATTATGCAGAATGTTGCATAATGGAGGTGGGCTAAGATAGCTGAGAGAAACCGGGAAATTGCCTGAGCTCTCCCATTTCCCTTGGAAACATCTTTAAAATAAAACCTCTAAATGAATTCTATAGTGACAGACCCTACAAAAATATGGAATCAAACAACTTTCCCATTTAAGATACTCACTTGGGTAAAGGGGGAGCATAGCCCAGTGCAGACAGTGTTCCAGAAAACCAGTGGGAGTCAATTAACCACATCACAGATAAGAAAATGAGGCTCCTGGTTCCTGGGTCAGCAGGCTAGTGGCACAGCAGACCAGCTCTAAGGTGCCTATCCCAAGCAAAGAAGGTGAATTGCTATCCACAGAGCTTCTGCACAATGGACACAGGTAGCCTGGGCCATCACAGCACAGTGGCAAGCTATCAGTGCCAAAGCACCCAGTGCTCAAAGGCAGTGACAAGGCCTCTGGCCCCCAGTGCAAAAAAACATGGGAAAGTGCCCCCTGAACCCCAGGACCAGAGCTCAACTTTAAAAAAAAAGAGTACAAAATAGAAAAGACTTGACTGTAGAATGCTCCTATAACCACAGGGAAGAACAAAACACAAACTCAGAAGAGAACAAGAATATTAATATACCTCCATGTGAATCCTCAGTGGAGAATATGAGGTAATCTCAAGCCCCCAAAAAAAAGCTGTCTTGGAAGAATTAGAAAAAAAAAAGGATTTTAATAAGCAAATAAGAGAGGTAAAAGAAAATAAATGAGAATTATGCAAGAGAGAAATAAGAGTTTGGAAAAAGGACAAATTTGACTAAGGATAACAGTCCCTCAAAAATATAATTGGCCAAAAGGAAAAAAAATACACTGAAGATAACAACTCTTTTAAAACTAAAATTGGCTAAATACAAAGGGAGATACAAAAGCTAACTGCAGAAAATTCCTTAAAAATTAGAATTGGGAAAGTGGAAGCTAATGACTTTATGAGACATCAGGAATCAGTTCAACAAAATCAAAAAGTGGAAAAAAACTAGAAGAAAATAATACCTCAGTGGAAAAACAACTGACTTGGAAAAAAATCCAGGAGAGATAATTTAAGAATTATTTTATTACAGTGAGGTCATGATCAAAAAAAAAAAGAGAGAGAGAGAGAGAGACTGGACAGCATCTTTCCAGAAATTATGAAGGAAAACTGCCCTAATATCCTAGAACCAGGGGGTAAAATAGTCATTGGAGGAATCCACCAATCACATCCTGAAAGAGATATAAAAAGGAAAACTGTAAGGAAAATTGTAGCCATATTCCAAAATTGTCAAGTCAAGGTCAAAATACTACAGGCAGTCAGAAAGAAACAATTAAATTATCAAGGTGTCACAGTCATTATTACATGGAATTTAACAGCTTCTATTTTAATGGATTATCGGGCTTGAAATATGATATTCTGGAAGGAAATGGACCTTGGATTATAATCAAGAATCAACTCCCTGGCAAAATTGTGCATAATGTTTCAGAGGAAAATATGGACACTCAATGAAATAAGGGACTTTTGAACTTTCCTGTTGAAAATAAAAGAACTGAGGGGCAGCTAGGTGGCACAGTGGATAAATCACTGGCCCTGGATTCAGGAGGACCTGAATTCAAATCTGGTCTCAGACACTTGACACTTACTAGCTGTGTGATCCTGGGGAAGTCACTTAACCCCCATTGCCCCACAAAAATTAAAAGAGCTGAGTAGAAATTTTGATCTTCAAATACAAGACTCATTAGAAGCTTAAAAAGGTAAACAGGAAAGAAAAAAATGCTATTCAATAAGATTAAACTGTATACATCCCTACATGGAAATATGATACTTGCAACACTTGAGAAATATATCTCTATTAGGGAAGCTGGGAGGAGTATACATAGACAGACAGTGTAGATTTAAGTTGACTTTGATGTGGTAATGTAAAAAATAAGGTGTAAAAAAGGATTTTACTGGGAGAAGAGGAAAGGTAGATAGAATGGTGTAAATTACATCACACAAAGAGACAAAAAAGACCATTTCAATAGAGGGAGGGAGTGAGCATTGTTTGAATCTTAGTTTTGTCAGATTTGACTCAGATAGGAAATCACATACACACTCAGTTGGGTATAGAAATTTATCTTACCCAATAAGGAAATAGGAGGGGAAATGAGAAAGAAAATGGGTGATGCTAAAAGAAGGGGAACAGATCGTGGGAGGTGGTGGTCAAAAGAAAACACTGGGGAGGGGGGACACCAAAAAAGTAAAAGAAAAGGATAAACAAGGGAAATAGAATGGAGGGAAATGCACAGTTAGTAATTATAACTGTAAATGTGAATTGAATGAATTCTCCCATAAAATGGAAATGCATAGCAGAGTAGTTTAAAAAAAAACAGTATTGTACAATACGTTCTTTACAAGAAACACATTTATAGCAGATATATATGCACACACACATATATATTTATACACACACACACATATATATATATTTATACACACACACACACACATACATACACATACACACACACAAAGTAAAGGTAAAGAGCTAAAGGTGTAACAATTGGATTCATGCCACCTGCGGGAGACTTACTGTAAGAAAGCTCCACCATGAGGAGAAGGCCTCTGAGGGCAAAGCCCTTTGGCATCAGGAAGTGACATTTGCTCATGGGTGCTGTCTATCAAGGCTACCAGTCAATCAACTTGAGGAGTCTCCCATTTCTGGGAGGAGGAAACAAAGTAGGAAGCAGATGCTGGTGGAGGGGTTCTCTCTCTTTTGGTTCCTGACCTTACCATGGTGGGTCGGATAATGGGGTCTTTTATAAATAGTTAGATTTTTACCTTTCTCTCTGATCCTAATGCTCTTTAATAAATACTTAATCACTTAAATACTCTTGTTAAGCTTATAATTTATTGGCAATCACTCATTAGCTTTTAGATAGTATAGCTAAAATTTTAGCCCTTACAGAGACCATTACTTTTCAGCTGAATGCGTATGCACTGAGTGGTATAGCATCCAAATTCTAACAGAAGTTAAATGAGTTAGAGGAAGAAATGGATAGCAAAATTATATTGGTAGAGGATCTCAATCTCCTCTATCAGAACAAGATAAATCTAACCATGAAATAAATAAGCAAAAAATGTAAGGAAGTGAATAGAATTTTAGGTAAAAAATAGATATGATCAGCTTCTGGAGAAAATTGATTGGGATTAGAAAGGTATATACCTTTTTCTCAGCAGTGCATGGCATCTAAAACAACAACAACATATATTAGGGCATAAAATCTCCCAGTCAAAGACAGAAATAGTAAGTGTATCCCTTTTAGATCATGACACAATAAAAAAATCACATGCAATAAAGGGCCATGGAAAGATAAGCTAAAATTATTTGGAAAATAAATGAACTAATCCCAAAGACTGAATGAGACAAACAACAAATCATAGAAAAGTTCAATCATTTTATTGAAGAGAGTGATGATAAGGAGACAACATATGCAAACATACTATACAGCCAAAGCAGTTCTCAGGGGAAAATTTATGTCTCTAAATGCTTACATGAATAACATATAGAAAGAGAGGACTTATGAATTTGGCATGCAACTAAAAAATCTAGTAAAAGAACAAATCAAAAATTCCCAGTTAAATACCAGGTTGGAAATTCTAAAAATCAAAGGAGAAGTTAATAAAATTTAAAGTAAGAAAACTGTACAATTAATAAATAAAAATAAGACCTGGTTTTATGAAAAAATAATAAAGTATATAATAAATCTTTGGTAATTTATATTTTATATAGAATATTGTATAATACCTAGCATGACTTAGGAATTGATTGGGTTTGCTGCTTTCTTTTTTATTTTTCTCTATTAGTTTTTGTTAAGAAAAATAGGTCCCTGGTAGGAGAGGCAAGGAAATTATTTCCAGAAATAATTCTTATTTTAAAACAAAAGGTAAAAATAAATACAAATATTTGGATGTTTTTATATATATTTGTGTGTGTGTGCGTGTGTGTGTGTGTGCGTATGTATGTATGTATGAGTTTGTGTGCCGGGGGGGACCAATTTTTAATTGGGGAGTGTTAGCTAAGCAGCTCACCGCAATATTGGGATTTATTTTAACAAGAACAAACTTAAAAAAAAAAAAAAAGAAACACAAACAGGATCAGTAGGATCAAGGGAAAGGAAATGGGGAAAGGCAAATTATACAACCTGTAAAGATACCACCACCCAGGAATCAGCTGAGAATATGCAGCAGAACTCCTGTCATTCCAGTGTCCAGCTAGAATGCCCAATTCTCCTCCCTGAATCCCAGAAAAACCCCACACAGTGCCAGCCAATGGGATGGCCGCTCTGACAGTCATATGACTGCCCGCACTAGGCTTCTGATCATCATAATTTTGCCAGGCCCATGTAAGTGTCAGCGAGTGGTGATGATGTGAGTTGCCAGTGCCAAGGCAACAGCTACAACCAGTGGGTGGAGCACCTTGCAGTTTGCAGAGCCCCAGGCCAGTGCACACTGAGGCATAAAAACTTCAAATAACAATTAATTCTTAATGTGTGTGTGTGAATGTGTGTATAATGTCTGACTCTTCATGACCACACAGACCATTTTATGCAAATACTGTCCATGGGATTTTCTTGGCAAAGATATAGGAGTGGTCTTCCATTTCCTTGTCCAGCAGATTAAAGCAAACAGAGGTTAATTAAATTACTTACTCTGGGTCATACAGCTCATATGTATTTGAAGCTGGATTTGAATAGAGGTCTTCCTTGTTCTTGGACTAGCACTCCATCCACAGAGACATCTAGCTGCCTCATACATTGTGTAAATATGTTTTTCTTCTTCAATCATTGAGTCACATCTGACTCTTTGCACCTTCATGGACCATAGCACCCCAGGTCCTTCTACATACCATTGTCTCTTGAAGTCTGTCCAAGATCATATTCATTGCTTTCATGATACTATCTATGCATCTCATCTTCCACAATCCCCTTTTCCTTTTTCCCTTCATCATTCAAAATATCAGGGTCTTTTCCAGTGAGTCTTGTCTTTTCATTATGTGGTCAACATATTTAAACTTCTACTTCAGTTTTGAATTTCTTGGGAATAATTTAAATTAATTTAAATATTGAGTTATTTGATATCCTTGCTGTCCAAGGGACACTCAAAAGTCTTCATTAGCATCAGAATTCATATTTAGATAAATATAATGAATATATATTAAATAAGAAAATACATATGTATTTTATCACATATAAATAGATGTATTCCCTACTCATATATGTATGTGTTTATATATATAGAGAGAGTGTGTGTGTGTATGTTCATTGAGAAAAATATGTGTATATACACATGTGTACATTTATATATATATACACACTCATATATACGTGCGTGTAAATTTATATATGTATGTATGTGTATAGTTTAACAAGAGGCAATTTTTGTGGGAGATGAAAGTAAAGTCTCATTGTCTACCTAACATCTTGTGGAATACTGCTTATTTTAGGTAATTTCTTATAAGCTTTCAAGAGGAAGTCGACTAATGACATACCTGAAGTAAAACTGTGAAATTGCAGGTCCAGGAATTTGGAAGAACTCAAAAATATTTCCTAGAAAGTAACTTTGAATTCTGATTTCTGGAAAGCATGGGATTTCCTACTGAGAGAAATTTGCAGCTGGTATTCAAACAAGCATGACTTTCATATTGTAACATTTCATATCTAAAAACGACTTTGGGATTTTGAAATGTCATCTGTAGATTGTCAGAATGCAACAAGATATATATTTTGTTAAGTTATTTACAAGAAAAAGCCAAAAATATTATTATAATGAATCTAAATTCAATAATATAAAACTTTATCTAAATGGCATTGACAACACTAATATGATCTTCATTGTAATTCAAACTCTGGGCATATATTGCATTACCTATATACAGCAATCGTGCATTCCCTATGCTTTCTGCATTTTTAATTATTCTTATATTAATATGTAACTTGCATGGTTCCATTTCTAAAAGATAGCATCTACCTCTTTATTTAATATATGATTAGCCTCAACAACAGTACATTCACTTTGGGTCGCTGCATATTCCTTATGAAATACAAATAGCAGTTTGCTGTTTACATCAGAGAAATGTTTTCAAAATGGTTCTTTATTAAATATTAATCTATTACATTTTCTAAAAATATTGTGATGTTGTTTTAGTTGAAATCAATGAAAGCATTTCCCTGAAGGCTTAAGATATAATCTTCATGTGGTTTACACTGCCAAGTTTCAACTTGACATCACCTTTGGCAGAAAAATATCTGATTATATCCATGTCTATTTAATTGCAGATGGAACCAAATGGGACTAAATAAACCAGTTGATGCCATCTTAGAGAATTCATTTTGAAGTCTCCAAGGTGCATCTAGTTCCTCATTACATAAAGATTCTATATAGTCCACATTATCTTTACTTGGTCAGTATGGTCATCATCTAAGCTAGTAAATTTTTGAAATTTGAAATAAATGTACATTATAAGAAGTGATTTTTTTTCTGCCAAATCTATAGATCTCCCACCTGTATATTTACCTATGAGTCATATGTATGTGTATCTATCTATACCTACATATGTGATTGTGATTTGTAAATCATTTTCACATTCTGTGTAGATTATATATATGCATATATAACAAAGTCATGTATTCTGACTCTACCTTTCTTTCCATGTCATTGTACTCCATATTTTTGAGTAAAAATATTTATACTATATTTCTAATAAGTGGTCATACAATAGAAATTTTAAAATGTCTACTGAGGTTTAGACAACCAGATGTTAAGGAATCCCATTCTACTTTTGGAGGGTCTAATTGTTACGGTTTGTTCTTACATCAAATCTCAATGCCTTGTCCTATTGTTTTTGTCCACTTCCCAGGATCTAGGACTTTTCAGCCAGCCTAAAATAAGAGGAAGCTCTACTGTCAAGACTGAATATCATGAAGCAAAGCTAGCTATCTCCAGAAAGTGTAGAGATATTCTGAATTAAGAAACCAAAATCACACCAAATTCACTCTTCAAAAAAGTATATTCTCAATATTAATCAAAAAACACATTTTGAACTTGCCAATAAAACATTAGGAAGATAATGTGATGAAGTGTAAGAGATGTTATGTTTATTGCTAAAGGGTAGGAAAAATGAAGACCAAGGGACTTTAAGTAATTTGTCCAATGCCACACGGGTAGGTAGTGATAATCATGAGAAATCACATTTGAAACCATGTCATCCAACTCCAAAGTTAGTGTTCTTGCTGTATTGTAACTCAGTTTCAACATTTGTAAAATGAATAGGTTTTTCTCAGTGATATAAAATAGCTACTAGCTATATGGATCATTTGGTCCATTGAAAGCAGGGCTTTAAAAAACAATAGGTGAACAAATAAAATGATCAGACAATGAGAGGGTTATTTAACAATCTTTCAAACAGTTGAGAAAACTTTACATATCAGGAAGGTATGTCTAGTGTGTCCTCTTTTCTCAACAGAATATTCTCAATGTTCAAGAACAGAATTAATACATTCTGGAAAAGAAGGCCCTTGAGAAAGGCTGTATAGTAACGAGACAATAAGTAGGTCTAGAATATCATACTGGGAGTCACAGAAGTGAATAGGGTAGCCATGCCACAGTGCAGAGGGTAGAAAAGGATAAGCCTTAGCCCCAAGTATGTCGCCATCCTGGAGAAAAGCCCCATTAGGCCTCTCCTAGTTACAGATTTACATGTTTAACTATGGACTTCTGGTTCTACTTTGGGAGTTGTGATATGAGAAACTGAAATCCAAAGGTAATAGGAAATCATGAAAATAATAATAGTTGATCTGAAGGAAAAAATATAAATTCATATCTGGTCCAGTAAGGCTGAACAAGGTGGTCTGAGACAGTGTTATGTAAAGGCAAAGCATGACAGCAATAAATGGAACAAGGGAGATTTAAACTGGTAAAATCTGAGTCTATCTAGTCAAATACATTGAAGAAACATTCATTACTTGGTCCTATATGACAAAAGCCATTTGGGGCTTTGAGGGGCATAGGGAAAAATAAGTAGAATATTGGGGCCATGAATTAGATATCTTTAGACATAATCAGGATAACTTATGTATATCAATAAAACAAATAGGTAACATGAAATTATATGCAATTGAGTATGGATTATACAAAACAGATTCATAAGTATTAAAAATATGAGAATTCATAATGGCCAGGATTTGGCACAAATGTTAAAGTGACTAATAATCTTCAATTTCAAAAAATAGTTAAGCACTGGCTAATTGTGTGGCACTAGGTAAAACACAACCCATCTGAGACTGTTTCTTCAGCAGCCAAATAAAGAACATGAAAATTTTACTACCTGCTTCATAGGATTATCCTAAGTAAAGTATTTTGCCCACTTTTAAGATACTGTAGGAATATGAGTTGTTTATTTTTGCTTAGATAGTTTCTTCCTTACTTAGTGCTAGTAAATTGCTACATATAGCGAGGATCACTTATCAGATTTTTAGTGTGTTTAATGGAGAGGTAAACCATAATCATAATTTCTTCCACAATTGTTAACTTGTATGAGTTATGATATAAATAACACAATGCCTGGCACATACTAAATAAAATAAAAGTTTGTGGAATTGACACAATTATAATAATCTGAATTTATATAGTTTGTAGTTTATAAAGTATTTTCTTCCCAGCTCTGAATTTTCACTAATGATTCTCATTTTCCTGGATGTTTCAGTCCCTTTTCGTATTCTAATTATAATCACATCTATAAAAAGAGAGAATTAGTGCCTCAAGGGGTAATGTATTTCCTTCATTGAAAGTGTTCAAGGGGGCAGCTAGCTGGTGCGGTGGATAAAGCACCAATCCTGGATTCAGGAAGGCCTGAGTTCAAATCCAGCCTCAGACACTTGACACGTACTAGCTGTGTGACCCTGGGCAAGTCACTTAACCTTCATTGCCCCACCAAAAAAATAGTGTTCAAGCAATAGCTGCACAATGAGTTTTTAGGTATATAATAGAAAGGATTCTTGGACAGGTGAAGATTATACTCTATGGATGCTAAGACTCTTTCCAGCTCTTAAGATTTTGTTGAATATGGTTATAGAATATTTCCATCATAGTTTCTTAGTAATGTGGCACAATTTAATAGTACATAGAATATTTCCCTAGATACAAATTAACACATACTATCTTCTCATAGTAATCAATGGGGTACACATCTTTAAATAATAAATAGCTTCTACTTCAGGTTAGATGCACCTATTAATTTTGAAAGTACTATCTTGGTGAGTGAATATGAAAAATTTAGAGAATAGTCTAATGTTAAATGTTACCTTATTGTAGTCAAAGAAACCCTCTCTGTTCCATGAATTTTATTCTGTTTACAAATAGTGTTTTTATTCATCTTTCTCTATATCAGTGACCAGGAAGCTTCAGGGGATTCAGAGTTCCCAGATGTTCTTAAATCTTGGTTTCTTCCTAAGTTTGTCTTAGTCTTATATGAACTCTCTGTACTGTATAATTCATAGTCTGTTGAAAGGTAACTTTTCTCTACTGGGTAAAATTATGAATCACAGGGGAATTTTATGTTTCTGGACTATAAAGTATATAGTTAGCTCATGACTGGCTGTGAGTATGTAATACAGTTTTCAAAGTATCTTACCTTTAATGATTTTTCTATTTGCTTTTTTTGTTGATTTTGTTTTAATTTCATTTTATTTCCTATTGTATCCTCTATTTGATTAATTATTCTCAAATTGTAAAATGTATACTGCTGGCAGCCTATGAAACTCTTTTAGAAGGGCCACTGGATAGATATGTTCAGTATTTTGTAAAAGCCCAAACCAACATAATTATATTTCATAATATGTGTAATTGGATAATGTATTGATGTGAGATATGCAGCAAATAAAATATTACACTATGTGTAGTGCTTTTTAAATACATTTGATGTGGAAAAACAAATGTAGCTTTAACAACTCTTTAAAATTTGAATTGGAGTTCCAAATTTTCTCCCTCCTTTATCAGAGAAACTTGCTGTGAAAACTGTTGATATTACTACACTGGTCATGGTAACTATCAGGAAAATGTAGTTTTGTAGTTAGATTATTTCTTTTAATTAGGTATATTTTAGCTGTTGTCATTGTATTCTGTTCCATTCCATATTTTTAAAACTCTGTATGTCTCTTTGTTTCACATGTGTCTCTTATAAAATAATTTTGGATTCTGTTTTTTTTTAATCCATTCTATTATGCACTTCCATTTTATGGGTGGTCACATATCATTCCTAATCACAGTTATGATAACTAACTTTCTTATAATTTTACTTTCCCCAATTACATGTTAAAACAATTTTAAATTTATTTTTAAAACTTTGTGTTTCAAATTATCCCCCATCCTTTCTCACTACCTCCTTTAAGAAGGCAAGCAATTCAACATAAGTAATACATGTGTAAATATGCAAAACACTTTCACATCAGTCATAATGTGAAAGAAAAGAGACAAAAAAACTGAAGAACAAAGTTAAAAAATTATGCTTCAATTTTCATTCAGATTACATCATTCCTTTCTTTGGGGATGGATAGCATTTTTCATCCCAAGTCCTTCAGAGTTGAGAATAGCTAAGTCATTCATAGCTGATCATGTTACAATATTGCTGTTACTGTTTACATGATACATTTCACTTTGCATCAGCTCATGTATATCTTTCCAAGATTTTTCTGAGAGCATCTTGCTCATCATTTCTTATAACACAATAACACTCCATCATAATCATATACAAAATTTGCTCAGCCTTTGCCCAATTAATGGGCATCCTTTCTATTTCCAATTTTTTGACATCAGGGTAGAACTACCATAAATATTTTTGTATTTATTAGTCCTTTTCTTTCTTTTTATCCTTTTGGATACTGCCCTAGTAGTGGTATTGCTAAGTCAAAGAGTATGCATGTTTGTATAGCTTTTTGTCTATAATTGCAAATTTCTCTACAAAATTGTTGAATCAGTTCACAATTTCACCAACAGTTCATTAAGATCTCATTTTTCCCCACATCATTTCTAACATTTTTCACTTTCTTTTTTTATTCTATTAGACAAACTAATATGTATGAGGTAGTACCTCAGAATTGTTTTAGTTTGCATTTCTATGATCAATAGTGATATAGAGCATTTTTATATGGCTATGGATAACTTTAATTACTTCATTAGAACTCTTCATGGAATGGCTGGCCAGGGTGAGGGTGAAGTGGGGGAGAGAATACAGGGAGGTCTGTGGGAGCTAAGGAAGAGGAATTTGGTTGTACTACCCCAGCAGGGATCCAGGAAGAAATCTTGAGCAGCAGAAGCCCAAGTTAGGGAGGGGTGCAGGCTTGTAGGAGCTAACAATCACAGCAAACAAAATTTTGTTGCCTGGTTAATTAGCAAGTAGGCCTTGGGTTATTTACAGACTACAGCATAGGCCAAGTGAGTGAAGAACCTGCCCCTCTTTAACTCACAACACCTGATACCCCCTGAAGCTTGGGACAATGCAACCTGGGAGCATTGCTCCACTTTAAGAAGGAGGTAAAAGTCATGTAAATGATGGGCAAAGATGAGCATGCAGAGAAAGTTGTCAACCATAGAAAGTTTCTTTAGTGACAAGGAAGATCGAGGTCCACACTCAGAAGAGGATAGTAATGGCAGGGCTCCTACACTCAAAGATTCCAAGAAAAAAATGAATTGGTCTCAGTCCATAGAGGCACTCAAAAAGGACTATGAAGATATAGTAAGAGAGGTAGAGGGAAAAATGAGAGAGACAGAGGAAAAAATGGAAAGAGAAATAAGAGTGATGCAGGAAAATCATGAGAAAAAAAGTCAACAGCTTGAAAAGCAAAATGCAAAAGGAGATTCAAAAGCTCTCTAAAGAAAGTAATTGCATTAGAATTAGGATTGAACAAATGGAAGCTAGTGACAACTAGAAACCAAGACACAATAAAGCAAATCCAAATGAACAAAAAATAGAGGGCAATATGAAATATCTTCTTAGCAAAACTACTGACCAGGAAAATAGATCAGGAGAGAGAATTTTAAAATTATTGGACTACCTGAAAACCATGATCAAAATAAGAGCTTAGACATCATCTTCTAAGAGATTGTCAGGGAAAATTGCCCTGATATTCTAAAAGCAGAAGGTAAAATAGAAATTGAAAGAATCCAGCAATCACCTACTGAAAGAGTTCCCAAAAGGAAAACTTCTAGGAATATTATAGTCAGATTGCGGAGCTCCCAGGTCAAGGAGAAAATATTGTAGGCCACGAGGAAGAAAAAAAAAATCAAATATTGTGAAGCCATAGTCAGGATAGCACAGGATGTAGCAAATTCTACATTAAAAGATAAGAGGGTATGGAATATGATATTCCAGAGGGCAAAGGAATTGGGATTACAACCAAAGATCACCTACCCATCAAAACTGAGTATAACCTTTCAGGGGAAAAAATGGGACTTCACTGAAAAAGATGACTTTCAGGTATTCGTGATGAAAAGACCTGAACAGAATAGAAAATTTGACTTTCAAAAACAAGACACTAGAGAAGCATAAAAAGGTAGATAGGAAAAATAAATTATGAGGGATATTAAAAGATTAAAGTGTTTACATTCCTACATGCGAAGATACAATTTTATCTTGGAAGCTTTCAATATAGCAGCCCTGATGTTGCTATCCTTTTCTGAGGGTGTACCTTCAATTTTCCTTGTCACTAAAGAAACTTTCTATGGTTCACATACTTCTCTATCTTCACATCTTGCCTACCTATTTCTTGACTTTTAACTCCTTCTTAAATTGGGGCTGCACTGTCCCATAATTCAGGGGTGAAGCAATAGGTTGAAAATTCCTTCCTGGTATCTAACTGGATGAGTTCTGTTGAATGAAATTGATTCTACTATAATTGAAACTTTATAACAATTCTATGAGTTGGGCAAATCTACCATTCTTTCCAAAGGCTCAGAAAGGTCAAGCAAATTTTACAATATCTCAGAGTAATTAAATTGCAGAGCTGTTATGAGGACGCATGTCATATAAAAACTAATTCTCTATGTAAAATGAGCATTGTACTTGGAATTGGAAAGTTCTTCTGCCTTTAATCACTTTTGATTTTAGAAAAAAAAATAATTTTTGTTCATTAAGAAGATAGTCTTGGGGCAGCTAGATGGTGCAGTGGGTAGAGCACTGGCCCTGGATTCAGGAGTACCTGAGTTCAAAACCGGCCTCAGACACTTAACACTTACTAGCTGTGTGGCCCTGCGCAAGTCACTTAACCCCAATAGCCTCACTAAAAAATAATAATAAAAAAAAAGATATAGTCTTATCTCTGAAATGGGATTGTAACAAGTTACTAAGTTTTAGGAGTGGTTAGTGCCCACAAGGACTGGAGGACATAGTAAAAATCACCAGAAAAGCTTCACTATACATTTTTCACACATATCCTCACTTTCCAGCTGGTAGCAACATCCAGAGTTACAGATGTAAAGGGGTTTTTTGTTTGTTTTTTGTTTTGCTTTGTTTTGTTTTCTCTTTACCCTGTGCAAGAATAAATAACTAACCTCCACATGACATGAATAAGAAAATCAAACATCTTTCATAGTATCTTCAAATTCAGAAGCTTGTCACTTAAGAGACACTAATATCTTCCTTCACTTAATTTACTGAATTATCAAATAGTATTTTAATTAAATTTGATAATGTATTTACTTCAGTTCCAAAAATAAAATTTCAATAAAGCATATGATATCAATGTAGCATATGTGGTTCAGTTTTTTAAAATGTCATCAAGCTGGAAAAACTCAAATGGCATGGAAAACTGTATGAAAATGTTGTCCAGTTACTTCTTTCATCTGCTAATTTTTCATATCACATTATATGCCTACAAAATATTTTGAAATTATTTGCAATTTTTTTCTGAATTATTTACTTGTACAAACATTCCTTTCGTACACCAAAAAACCTTAAGCCATACTTGAACAACTTTAAAATGAAATGATGTAGGGAAGGGAGAGGTAGAAATGGGAAAGCAACTGAGAAATGGTTTAAGGAAACGAAGAAAGATATGATGGTTTATCATCTCTTTGTGGAACAATTAAACATGCATATGAATAAACTTTTGCCCTTTCAATGACACTTAATGTTACCATTTCCAACTTCGTTCATCAGCTTATACAGTTTATATTATATAATATTCACATACTGCTGAGTTTTGCGTTCTTTCCTTCATTTGAAAAAATCTGCTCCTTCCTTAGAAATAAGAAGGGGGAAAACAATAACTGTAAATGACTTGAATGGTTAAGTTCTTCTCTAAAATATTTAATGTGAGGATTTACATTTAAATTCACTATCTTGCAGTTATTTGTTAATACAGGTCAGCTTAATGATTTATCAGCTCTGCAGAGTTTAATGGAAAGGCTAGGAATCAGCAGTGCTTGGATGCTAACCTTTTTATCTATATTTGATTTATCTCTAAGGTGAATGTCAGATATTTGTGGTGTTTGCTAGTTGTATGTCAACCACCCCTAAAAAGATAAAATTAAAAAGGAGGGATAATATCCCTGTTTTGTGAGGCAGAACCACTTAAACTGTTCCCATTAGGACAGTGAACTGTGAAAATGGAATAGTGACTTTGTTATAGGAATGATACTCATGTCACTACATGAAAGAATGCAAAGCATATAAAACAATACTGTTTGCTGATTCCGGAGTGGATAATCTTCATTGTTTGATTGTACACACACACAAAAAAAGGTTTTTTGATTAGGCCCTCAATTATTTTTGGCCCATACTTTAGGATTTATTAGTATGAGAAGACATGCATAGAAAATTTAAGTCAATAAAAAGTTCTTTACTTAGCCATTGAATAGAATGGATACTCAGTAAGAATACAGTATAACTTTCTGATAGACATGGAACCATTACCCTCCACAATGAAACTGGTCTGGCCACTTTAAGGTGGTTTTGCAATATCCATCTGGTCTAAAAAGCCTAATTCTTATGGGTAAACTTACACACACACACACACACACACACACACACACACACACATATATATATACACACACACGTATATGTCTATACACATAGGTATATATATATATATATACCTATGTGTATAGACATATATGTATGTATGTATGTATTTGCTTATTAGTCACCAAAACACCAGATCAGCTTCATAGCCTAGAATGACCAAGAAGATGGGGGAGGTGCAGGGGAGTGAGTAAACCTTACTCTCATCAGAATTGGCTCATGTAGTGAATAACATGCACACTCAATTGGATATAGTAATCTATCTTACCCTGCAGGAAACTAGGAGAGAAAGGGGATGGGGGTATGTGAAATTAGGGAGGGCAGCCTGGGGGAGGGACCAGTCTGAAGCAAAACACTTTTGAAAAGGGATACAGTAAAAAAAGATAGAAAGTATAGTAAATGTCAGGGGAGGGAATAGGATGGAGGCAAATATAAGTAGCAATAGTAACTATAAAAAAAATTGAAGCAAATTTTATTGATAGGCCTCAGTTCTCAAAAACATAGAGAATTGAGTCAATTTGTTACAATAGGAGCCATTCCACAATTGGTAGATGATCAAAATTATGAAGTTTTCAGATGAAATAAACAAAACTACCTATATAGGTAGATAAAAAAAATTCTAACTCACTGTTGATTGGAATGATCCCGGTCATAACAATTCTCATACCTTTTGGACTGGATAATTGAACAACAGAATGAAATGACAAATGTTGTAGGGGATATGGGGAAAATGAGACATTAATTCACCTTTGGTAAAGGTGTAAACTTATTCAAACATTCTGTAGAGCTATTTGGAACTATAAAAGGCTATAAAACCATACATACAATTTAACGTAGTAATACCACTAATAGGTTGGTTTCCTAAAATAGATAATAAAAGCAAAAATATGAATTGAAAATCGAGGAGATGCCCATCAATTGGGGTATGGGTGAACAAATTGTGGGATGAGATTATGATGGCCTGTTGTGCTATAAGAAATGATGCGCAGGGAGGGGCTAGGTGGTGGGTGCAGTGGATAAAGCATTGGCCCTGGATTCAGGAATATCTGAGTTTAAATCCAGTCTCAGACACTTGACACTTACTAGCTGTGTGACCCTGGGCAAGTCACTTAACCCCCATTGCCCTGCACAAAAAAAAAAAAGAAAGAAATGATGGGGGCACCTAGGTAGAACAGTGGATAAAGCACCAGTCCTGGATTCAAGAAGACATAAGTTCAAATCTGGCCTCAAAGACTTGACACTTACTAGCTGTGTGACCCTGGGCCAGTTATTTAACCTTCATTGCACAATAGAAATAAAAAAAAAATGAACAGAAAAATCAAGAAGGATTTATATGAGCTCATGCACAGTGAAATGTACTGTATACATAATAATAGCAATATTGAAATATTATCAGCTGTGAATGACAACTCTTTTCAGTAATGCAATGATCTAAAAAAAAACACTGAAGAACATATGAAAACTGCAATCCATCTCCAGAGAAAGAATTGATGGTATCTGAATATTATTGAAGCACATTTTTTAGTTGCTTTTTCTAATTTTTTTTGTTTTCTTTCACAACCGGACTAATGTGGAAATATTTTGCATGATTACACATGCATAACTTCTATTGAATTGCTTGAGTTCTTGTGGCGGAGTGGGGAGAGAAGAAGGAAGAAAAGTTGGAACACAAAATTTTAAAAATCCACATTAAAATTGTTTTTACAAGTAATTTGGAAAAAATAAAATTCTAAATAAATGTGGAAAAATGGAAACAAACAAAAACAAAAACAAAAACCGGACAAGGAGATAGGACAAGACTGGTCACTCCATGTAAGTTAAACCTCTTCACTTTGCTCCCAGATTTAATAATTGCATATTAATATATGAAATCATCATTTCTTTCAAAACCTTATTTCAATCTAAACCAGGAGACTGAAAAAATTACTCAAAAAACCTTAAAGTCTTAAATACATATGAGTTATGATGATGAGGAAGTAATGGGACATTTAAAGACTACTATTTTTTTTTTATGGGGCAATGGGGTTAAGTGTCTTGCCCAGGGTCACACAGCCAGTAAGTGTCAAGTGTCTGAGGCCGGATTTGAACTCAGGAACTCCTGAATCCAGGGCCGGTGCTTTATCCACTGCGCCACCTAGCCGCCCCTAAAGACTACTATTAAACTATTTAATTATATATTAATTTATTTTAAAAGATATATGCCTCATTCTTATTTTGTTTTGTCTCTGCTTGAGTTTTTTGAGAATAAAATAAATATCTTCCTCCAAAAAAATAAGGATTTCATAAATCAAACAAGAGAGTTAGAAGAAAAACTGGAAAAAAAGAAATGTTATTCAAGAAAAAGCCAACAGCATCATAAAAATATTGCCTTAAAATTTACAATTGGAAAATTGGAAAAGAATAATTTCCTAAGAATCAGAACTGAACAGCTGGAAACTACTAGCTCAATGAGCCAATAGGAACAAGTAAAGCAGAATCAGCAGAAGAAAAAAGTAGACTAAAACATAAAATATCTCTTCAGAAAAACAAGATACTTGGAAAATAGATCCAGGAAGGACAAGCTACTTTTAACTGGACTACCTGAGGACCATGATCAACGAAGCCAGACAGCATACTTCATTACATTGTCAAGGGGAGCTGCCCTAATATCTTACAACCAGAGTAAAAAGTAGTCATTGAAATAATTCATCAAATACCTCCTGAAAGAGACCCCAAAAGAAAAACTCCAAGGAATATAGTAGAAAATTTCCAAAATTATCAAGTAAAGAAGGAAATACTGCAAGCAGCCAGAAAGAAACAATTTAAATATCATGGAACAACTGTCAGAATTACACAGGACCTGCCACCTTCTACATTAAAGGACCAAAAGGTTTGAAATATGATATTCAGGAAGGCAAATGAAAGGAGATTACAACCAAGAATGTGCTACCCAGAAAAATTAAGCATAATCACTCAGTGAAAAAGATGGGTATTTATCAAAATAGGAGATGTTAAAATTTTCCTAATGAAAAGTCCAGAACTAAAAAGAAAATTGAATCTACAAATACAAAATTCTAGAGACAGATGAAAAGGTAAAAAGGAGGGGGGTGGAACCATATTATTCAGTAAGGTTAAAATGTTTGCATTCCAGGGCAGCTAGGTGGTGCAGTGGATAGAGCACCGGCCTTGGAATCAGGAGTACCTGAGTTCAAATCCGGCCTCAGACATTTAACACTTACTAGCTGTGTGGCCCTGGGCAAGTTGCTTAACCCCAATTGCCTCACTAAAAAAAAAAATGTTTGCATCCCAAATAGGAAGAAGGTACTTGTAACTCTTGAGAATCTTTATTAAGACAGGAGGAGTACACTCAGACAGAAGGTGTAGGTATAAGTGGATTCTGATGTGAAGCTGCTAAATAAAATAAACTTAAGGGGAAACAAAAAGGATTATACTGGGATAAGAGGAAAGGGAAGGCAGAATGGGGTAAACCACATCAATTGAAAAGGCACAAAAGATTTATTACACTAGAGGGCAAGAAGGGAGGGGCGACCATTGTTTGATCTTACTCTCACCTCAGTTGGTTCAAAGAGGGAATATCATACTTAAGGATATAAAATAAATCCATACAAATCATCAGTATTTCTATATAAGAAGAATGTGACTTGTAAAAATAAATGTGGTTGCCTATTACTGTCCCAAGTGTAGGGAAAATTAGCTGCAGTTTATCATACATTTGTTACTTATAAATTAGAGGCTACTGCACCAGTTTGGGGAATTAAGCATTTATTAAAGTAGATTAAATATTAATAAAGAGAGTGCACATGGCTCTGAATGATAGGAAATCCTACAGAAGAGAGAAAATAGGGAACCCTAGAGGGCTGTGTCTGCACTAATGCCATTACTGTGCCAAAGAGAGTGTCTGTACAAGCTTGCTGAGGGCAGGAGCAGAGCCCATCCAGAAACATCGTTCAAAGCTCATTGTCTGACATCACTCAAATCTATTGGTTCCCTGGATTTGAGGACAGTTCTGCAGTCATGCTGATGTCAGAGCCCAGAGAACAGGTGCTCTGGCAAGAATAACGCTTTCAGTTAGGTGTGGTTTGGGGGCTCCTGGAAATCCCAAAACCCCTATTATTTTCTCACAATATAATGGAATACTGTGCTGTAAGAAATAATAAGCAGATGGATTTCAGAAAAAACAAACAAACATCGAAAAACATGAATTGATGCTGAGTGAAATACGCAAAACCAGGAGAACATTGTACACTGTATCAACAAGATTTTTTGATGATCAACTGTGATGGACTTGGCTTTTCTCAGCAATTCAATGATCCAAAAACATGCCAAAAGACTTACGGCAGAAAATGCTCTCCAGTTTCAGAAAAGGGACTTTAGGGTTTGAATGCGACCAAAGCATGCTACGTACACTTTTGTTGTTTTTTTTTTTTTGTTGTTGTTCTCTTTAATTTTTTCTTGCATAGTTTTTCCTTTTGTTCGGATTAATGGGGAAATATGTTTAATATGATTATAATGTGTAACCTATATCAATTTGCCTACAGGCTTCAGGAGGTGCAAGTGAAGAGAGGGAGAGAAAGAAAAAATGAAACTCAAAAATATCTTTACATGTAATTGAGAAAAATTAAAATAAAAAGGTAATTAAAAATAAAAAAAATTCTGATGTGCCACCTCACACCTATCAGATTGGCTAATATGAAAATAGTAAAATAAATGCAGGAGAAGCTGAGGAAAAATTGGAATACTAGTCCGTTGTTGGTGGAGCTGTGAACTGATCCAACCATTCTGGAGAGCATTTTGGAATTATTCCCAAAGGGCTATAAAGCTGTGCATACCCTTTGACCCAGTAATACCACTATTAGGTCTTTTTCCCAAAAGATCATAAAAAGGGAAAAGGACCTAGATGTACAAAAATATTTATAGCTCCCCTCTTTGTCGTGGCAAGTAATTTGAAATTGAGGGGATGTCCAACAATTGGGGATTGACTAAACAAGTTGTGCCATATAAGTATAATGTAATACTATAGTGCTATAAGAAATGATAAGCAGCAGGTAGATATTAGAAAATCCTGTAAAGACTTACATGAATTGATGCTGAGTGAAAGGAGCAGAATGAGAAGAAAATTGTACACAGTATCAACAACATTGTGTGATGATCAGCTGTGATCAACTTAACTCTTCTCAGCAATACAGTGGTCCAAGATAACTCCAAAGGACTCATGATGGAAAATGCTTTTGACATCCAGAAAATAAAAAGTACTTTGGAAGCTGAATGCAGATAGAACAATACTTTTTCTACTTTTTTTTCCTTTTGGGGGTTATTCCCTTTTATTTTGATTATTCTTTCACAATATAACATGCAGAAATATGCTTAATGTGATTGTACATATATAACTTATATCAGATTGCTTTCTGTCTTGGGCAAAGGGGAGGAATGTGAGGGAGAAAGATTTGGAACTAGAAATCTTATAAAATTAAATGTAGCAAACTATCTCTATATGTAACTACAACATAATAAAATAATTTTATTTTAAAGAAAACAATGAACTACATAAGAAAAATCTTAATATTATTGAGAAACAAGATGATATGGTTACTGATATAGAGGCAGGCTACCTGGAGAATCACCAAGTCTGCTGGCCTTAAGAAGCACTGCTAAAAATAAGGCTAGTGCAGGTAATAGAATTTAAGTTGAACAAATCATGGAAACAATCAATAATTTCATTAAAGGGAATAACAACAATCAGACAACAATCAAAATTTATAGGATGTAGCAAAAACTGTACTTAACAGAAATTTTACATCTCTAAATGCATACATAGATAAAAGACAAGGGGAAAATAATCAATGAATTGGGCATGCGACTAAAAAAGAAAACTTAAAAAAACAATTTAAATGTCCCTAAACTACTAAATGGAAATCCTAAAAAAATTAAAATAAACAAAAGGAGAAATTAATAAAACTAGAAGAAAGAAACGTTCATCAAATTCATAATACTAGGAGCTCATTTTATGGAAAAACAATAAAGTAGACACAACATTGGTTAATATGTTTGCAAAAAGAATGAACAGGGGCAGCTACATGGCACAGTGGATAAAGCATTGACCCTGGATTCAGGAGTTCAAATCTGACCTCAGACACTTGACACTTATTAACTGTGTGATCCTGGGCAAGTAACTTAACCCTCATTGCCCTGCAAAAAAAAAATAAGAAAGAAAGAAAGAAAGAAAGAAAGAAAGAAAGAAAGAAAGAAAGAAAGAAAGAAAGAAAGAAAGAAAGAAAGAAAAAGGAAGGAAGGAAGGAAGGAAGGAAGGAAGGAAAAAAAACAAATTACTGGTATAAGAAATCAAATATGTTTACTATACTACCAAATGAAGATGACATTAAAGCAATTATTAGGAATTAATATTTTTTTCAATTAAAGGTCATATAAAAGGGAAAAAATACAATGTGAAGATGAATATTTACAAAAACATTAACTGTTCAGATAAACAGAATATGAAATATACTACGTAAACCTATATTAGAAAAAGAAATTGAAAAAAGCCATCACAAAACTCTCTAAGAAAAATATCCCTTGGGCAAGATAGATTTTCAAGTGAATTCTACCAAACATTGAAAAAATAATTTATATCAATACTTTAAAAAATTATTTGGGGAAAAAAGAAAAGAGATATTTTATCAAATTTCATTTATAACACAAATATTAGTTTGATACCTAAACCAGGGAGAGTAAAAACAAAGAAAGAAAACCAAAAGATTATTTCCCTAATGAATAGAATTACAAACATTTTATATAAAATTCTGAACAAGGAGATTGGAGTAATATATTTCAAATATCATATTCTAGGACTAAGTGGGATTTTTCCCAGGAATGCAAGCTTGTCCAATATTAAGAAAATTATAAATATTTTTAATCATAGGAATAACAAAAAATCTTATAATTATATCAGTAGATACCAAGAAGCATTTGTCAAAATACAATATTAAATAATATTAAAATCCATTCAATGGATTATTTCTTAAAATCTTAACTATTATATAACTAAACTGACAGCAAGTATAATCACAAATGTGCATAACCTAGAAGCCTTGCCAATATCAGCAGTGAATCTAAGATGCCAATTATCACCACCATTATTCAGCATTGTACTAGAAATGCTAGCTATAACAATAAGACAAGAAAAAGAAATCAAATGAATGAATATAAAATAAGCAATAAGCAAACTATTAAACTTTGCAGATGATATGAAGGTACACTTAGAGAATTCTGTAACAACTACTTGAAGGAATTAACAATTTCAACAAATTTTCAGGATTTAAAATAATTCCACGTAAATCATTAGCATTTCCATATGTCATATTTCCTGGTTGTGTTGTGATTTTGAATTCTCTTTACCCTTTTACCAGTGGCATATTATAGAATATTATATTTCATTTGCTAATATTTATAAATTCTTTAAATAGATCATTAATATATAACTCTCAATATATCTTTAATTTTTAAATGATAGAGCTCCTTTCAAGTCTAAGTAAACTTCTTTTTTAAGTGCATCTTCAAGTAAGTATACATATTCAATCATATTTTATTTTTATACTGTTTTATTATAGTTCAAATTAGCATCTGCATATTTAAACATATGTAATACATAAAATAAAGAAAATACTGAAGGCATTGGTATTATATGCTAAAATATAGCCTTACCAAGATTTAGATAGCTGATTTTTTCTCTGAATTTCAGGCTGAGAAAGAGTAAGTTATTATAAACAGTGAAAATGGATGGATAATAATTTCTACCATTTTATTTTTATTTTTTTCCTTTTTGTGGGGCAATTGGTGTTAAGTGACTTGCCCAGGGTTACACAGCTAATGTCATGTGTCTGAGGCCAGATTTGAACTCAGGTCCTCCTGAATCCAGGGGGGTGCTTTATCTACTGCGCCACTTACCATTTTATTTTAAAGGAAAATTATTTGGAAACTACAAAGCACTATAAATTTGAGGTTTGTTGTTGCTTTTGCTATTTCTTTTTATTATTTTTATTAGCACTGTATTAGTTAGTGTCCAACAAGAAATTAATATTGCCATATCAACAACTGACATAGCTATTGATATTAATTCTAATAACTGGAGCAAGGACAGTTGGAAAGGGAGGTAATGTAAGCACAGGAAGTCATCTAAAGTGGGCAGTATTAGGAAATGGGATATGCAAATTATACAGAATAGGTCGGTTAGTGCCGTCACTCCAATGTATTCAGATTGAGGAAAGAAAACAGATTACCCTTCTCCAAGTGTGACTAAACCCATAGTCAAGTCACTTTCTGTGCAAGAGGGTTAGGAGAAGCATACCTTACAAAAGAGGTTTACCAAGATATTGTGAACCTGGTTATTACAAGTACAGACTCAGGTAAGAGAAAGGCCATGAGACTTGCAGGTAGTAGTGTCTAGTCCACAGAATGTAGAAATTATATTCCCTGTTCCTTGGAGAAAATATGTGGTCACCAAGGGCAAGACTGGTCATTCCAAGTTAGTTAAACCTCTTCACTTTGATCCCAATTCTGTTTCATTATAATGTGACAATTGAAGTGATTTAAAGAAAATTAATTTCTAGTACCCAATGCCCAGTAATTAAAATAAACCTTACATAGAAATTAAAATACTTGTGTATTATTGTATACTTTTATAGTTGGAGGTAATAAAATATGAGTTATCTCCCCTAAGAATAATCACAATATTATAATACTTTTGGTTCATGTTTCTATGGTCCAATTACTCTCTGTGAAAAAAAAATCTTGAACTGGGATTTTATAAATATACTTTACAGTTTGTAAGTCTAATCTAAATTAGTTCAAATAGAAATTACTGGCTTTTGAGGGAAATTGTTTACTTATCTAGAAAAAGATAACTGGTAAATATATTAAAATTGAAACTGGAATTATTCATTTGCCCATAGCTCAGAAAAAAAGTCCTGAAGAAGGTTTTCTTTCATCTGAAAGGAGAAAAGTTGGCTTAATAATTTGACAGTAACAATGGTTTAAATATAAAGATATACACACACACATACCAACACACACACAGAGACACACACAGACACACACATGCACTGAACAAATTATCAGTGGAAAACAAATCAAAGTTAACCTCCTGTAATAATCAACTCAAGATTTCCAAAGTTGTGCTTATTATTTTTCTCTTCAAATGTGTTTGTTTTTTATTTTAACTCCATTGAGTCTGAAGTCAGAGGCCAAACAAAACAAAATCAAACAAGATATACAAATGAAAACACCATGTTTTCTTTAATTATTGACCTTACCCTTTCTACATTTCATGTTCAGTTACCAAGTCCTTCTGATTTACCTTCTGCAATATTTTTCTCATCCATAATACTCTCCCTACTCCACTGCTGTCATCCAAGTAGAGGTCCAATCTCTAGCTCCTTGGCTGTATCAGTGGTCTACTAACCATTTATTTTGTTTGTTTTTTTCAGGGCAATGAGGGTTATGTGACCAGCTCAGGGTCACACAGCTAGTGCCAAGTGTCTTAAGTGGGATTTGAACTCAGGTCCTCTGGAATCCAGGGGTGCTGCTTTATCCACTGTGCCATCTAGCTACACCCCCAATGAGCATGTACACATCCATTCTGTCTTTTTCTAAGTCTCCACTTATGTGAGTGCAAGGAATTTCTTTCTTATATGTGTTATATTTAGTTGCATAGCTGTTCAAAATTTTTCTGTTACCAAAAAGAAACAAAAGAAAAACAAAAATCTTAATTTCCTTAGAGTTTAATTTAATTAAACATCTATGGTCCTGAACCCTCATTGGTTACCCTATCTGATACTTCTTATAAGCTCTATATTACAGCCAATTTGTACTTTTATGTCCCCTTCAAACACTTTTCTTAAAGTTTCCTGCCCCATGTCTGTGCCTTATTCCTCACACTACTAAGTGTTCAAATATTATCCATCTTCAAAAGTAAGGTCATCCAACTGTGGCCTAGTGACCAAATTCATTCTGCTTCTTGTTTTCCACAGTTTATGAGCTAAGGATGGTTTTTTACATTAATTTCTTTTTATCATTATAGACCTAAATGAAATGTTATCTCCTCTATGCTCATGCCTATACTCCTAGTCAGTAATGATGTCTCCCCAAAAGCTTTAACAGTATCCAAGAGGCACATTGTGTACCTCTTATGTACATTTTCTCTGTATTATTTTGTTTCTACACATGAACTACTATGAGGGCAGAGACTATGCCCAATCTAAACTTTGCATATACCATACTTTAAAAAGCTATACAACTCAAGAAATCATTGCTAGATAAATCAAATAAATATACCTATGTAGTAATGACAATATTTTGAAGTTTTCTTATTAAGCTAATGAATAGGAAACATACACATATTAATATGTAAATTTAATGCATAATGTCAAATATGTTATTGAAAAAGTATTAGGCCTGGAATGAGGAAGACTCATCTTACCAAGTTCAAATCTGGCCTCAGACATTTCCTAGCTGTGTGATGTTGTGCAAATCATTTAACCTTGTTTGCCTAAGGTTCCTCATCTGTAAAATGATCTGGAGAAGAAAATGGCATACAACTCTAGTATCTTTGCCAAGAAAATTGAAAGTTGAATCATGAAGAATCAGCCACAACTGAAAAACAACACCACATACACACATGTGCATATATCTATATTCATATGCTTAAATAGGCATGTATGTATATCCATATCCATATCCATATATATATGGATATAATGTGAATATATGTATATTATGTTTGTGGGTCAGCTTGTTGGAAGAGTGGATAGAGTGCTGGGCCTGGGTTCAGGAAAATGGATGTTCCTGAGGTCACATCAAGCTTCCAACATTTACTAACTGTGTGATTCTGGGCAAGTCACTTAAGCCTGTTTGCTTGAATTTCCTCATCTGTAAAATGAATGGGAGATGTAAATGGTAAACCACCATAGGAATTTTGCTAAGAGAACCCCAAATAGGGTCATGAAGAATTTGTCATGACTGAAAAAGTGATTGGAAAAAAATACACACACATATATATGTATATATGTGTGTATCTATACAAATATCTCACATAAATCTGTGATGTTTAAATATCATATCTATAAAATGAATATTACTTTAATGCAAAACTATAAATATACCACCTAGTGGCACCACAGAACTGACCAAAGTAATGTTGTAGAATAAAGCTTCTTTAAGTTCAAAGGGGTATTTGAACCTCCAAACTGTAGCTTGAAAGGCCTCACTGTTATGTTGTCCTTTAATTTTGAAAGAGTGGACATACTGAAATTAAGGAATAGTTTTTAATTAAATTACAATGTAAAAAATATTGCAACAATACATCTCTTCTGTAATCCTTGAACACATTTTTATCCAAGTACACCTAGAATAAGCAGGGGTAGGAGACACTCATGGAGGACATAAGAAAAATATGGACCTTGGAAAAATGTGTGGAGTAAATAAATACTTGGGATAACATTTATCCAAGCTACATATGATGAAGGACCATTTCCATCTCAAATGATGATCTATTGTAGATCTCTAATATCCTTGTGTTATTCTCCTTTGGCCTCAAGATAACAAGTTTTGCTGGATATTGCTTAAATAGGCATATGTATAAAATATATCTACATGTGTATATATGTATGTATATAATGTGGATATATATAGTAAGTATTTTTTGTATTTATGTTTCTGGGACAGCTGGTTGGTAGAGTGGATAGAGTACTGGGCTTGGGTTCCGGAAAATAGATCTTCCTGTCACATCTGGCACTAGTGAATGTGTCTTCCTTTTAGTTTCCCAATTATCCTGCTTCAAAATGAACTAAAATTATTAGTTAGTCATGCCTGGACTCTTCTAGAAAGAAAATGAAATAGATAAAAACAAAACAAACAAAAAAAAATGTATCTTAACCTTGGACAAATGGAAACTTTCCATGCATTTCTTTGAGACTTGTTAGACAGGAAAAATTGGTCATAATCATAGAGGGAAGTACATGGCATTAAGGGGGATTGGCAAAGGATTCTTGAAAAATTGAGGTTTTAGTTCATACTCCAAGGAAGTTGAAATATGGATATTAGAAAGTTGAGCATCCCAAATATGGAGTAGAGTCAAGAGAAATGTACATGGTCAGGAGATGGAGTGTATCATGGAGGAAGTAAAAGGAGGCCAAAATCACTGAATCATAAAGTTGGTGGAAATAAGATGTAAGAAGTCTGAAAAGATAAGAAAGGGCAAAATCATATAGTGATTTACAAGTCAAACTGAGGGTTCATCCCAGAGGTAATAAGGAGCTAGTAGACTTGAGTAAAATTGGATGCTGTGGGAAGGATTGTGATGTAGCATGGCAGATTTGCAGTTGAGGAAGATCATTTTGATAGCTGAGTAGAGCATGGTCCAGAGCAGAGGGAAAATTAACACATAGAGAACAATTGGAAGGCTTTTGCAATAGTCCAGGAAAGATGTGATAACAGTCTGTGACAGGGTGATGTGTCAGTGAAGAGAAGATAGAGATGTGAGGTTATAAAATCAAGATTTGATAACTTATTAGAAATGATGAGTAGAAGGAGAGATAGTGAGGAATAGTGATGATACTGAGGTTACATTTAATAATTTTGAGTCACTGGGAGAGTAATGTATGTATGTATGTATATATTTATGTATTTTCCTTAAAAATAATAGGGAAGTTAGGAAGATGAAAATATTTGGTGGAAAAAAATAATTCAGTTTTGGACAGACTAAGTTTAAGATGTCTAGAAGGCAGAAATAATAATCTGTATCAAACAGATTGCCTTCTCAAGGAAGGGAAAAGGAGGCAGGAAAAGAATTTGAATTTCAAAATTTTAAGACAAATGCCAAAATATTGTTTACATGTAACTGAGAAGAAATGAATAAAAAAGAATAAAAATGTCTAGAGAATTAGTTTGAGATTTCCAATGGGTAATTGCAGATGTATGACTATTAGTTTTGTTGGTGCAAAAACTTTCCATTATCATGACAAATCTATATTTCTAGTCCTCATTTCTTATTTGGGATTTTTTCCTACATATTTTACAAGATATTTCTAATAAAATGTAGAGTTACATGACCAAAAATTAAATGTCTCAAATTAAACATAATTCTCCTTTTTGAAACAATTTTTCTTTCAAACATTTCTACTTTTATCAGTATTATTCTCACTTTTTCAGTGCTTTAGGATAAGAACTTTGGAGTCATCTCTAATGAATTCTTTTCCTTAATCTTTATCTTGTTTGTAACCACATTATTTTCTTCCTTTTTGGAAACACCTCAAACATTTGTTTGATATCCTCTATTCCTCTGATTATTATACTATCAATTTTTATATTTTATCACCAGTATTATTAATGTTGGATTCCTAAGTCAGCTCCTTACCTGGTGAGCTTGCCCCTAATCTTTCCCCTTACCAATTCATCCTGCATATGACAAATTTAGGGATATGTAAGACTTTCTTCTTAAATTTCTATAAAACTGTTCTTGATATTTATGCTGTGAATATTCATTATGGACCAGTCTTTGTTAATTAAGATATTATTGAAAATTAGGCCAAATGTAATTAAGTCCAAGAGCACACTAATGTTATAATATATTCTGTGTAACAGATTCATGTTGTTGTTGTTGTTGATTTGTTCAGTCATGCCCAAGTCTTCATGACTCCATATGGAGTTTTCTTGGCAAAGATACTGGAGTGGTTTGTCATTTCCTTCTCCAATGGATTAAAATAGAGTTCAAGTGATTTGCCCAAGTCACACAGCTATTGAGTGTCTGAGACTGGATCTGAACTCAGTTCTGCCTGATTCCTAGTCCAGAGCTTCATCACTTAGCTGCCTCTGTAGATTCACATTATATGAACATTATTTTCTGACCAAAAATATATTGGAATTAAAAAACAAAAACAAAAACAAAGGTTTTTCTAAAGTCTTTTGTTCTTAACATGGCTATTAGTTTTTAATAACTGCATTATAAATACCTTATTACTATATTTTTATAATTGTTCATAAAACATGTTTGAAATAACTTTATCATACATAAATCATATTATATGTTCCTGTTTATTTGTTATGTTTTGTTTTTAATTTTCAGGTGTAGAAGTAAAAAGTGGGTTATTGACTAAAACTTTAATTACCTGGAGTGCTTCAAGGCTTAAATCTGAAGGAAACATTTAGTTAACAGCTCTTTAGTTCTGTAATTAGAACTCAAAAGTAATTATGAGACTATAGAGATCTGATCTTTGACCAAATGACTTCTGATGTAAGATATATTAGACAATTAAGTCAATCTATTTTAAAAGGTGAGTAAAACTGGCTGTGTATGAGATCATTGACTTTCTCTCCCTTTGCTTTACAATTTATTCTGACCAATTTCTTCTCTTTCTTTTCTCCATTTATTTCTGCTTCTTCAATAGGCTCAATATTTTCTTCATTGGTCTCATTGACATAATGCGTTTTAGTAGGAAATGTATTTGAGTGAGTTTGAAGAAAATAAAATAGTAATATGATAGACAAAAACCAGAAGTGGGTTCTATTTCATTATCTTGTAAATTGTTGTTTAGTATTTTACCATGCTACATTTTAAGAGTGAAATGAATTTAGCAAGAGCCATTAACTTTGAGTAAATAGATTTAAATAAAAGAGCTAGGAAGAAAAGCTGAACTGGACTAAGATACAAAAAGGAGGTTGATGCTGGAAGTAAAACAATTTGGAAGGTAATTGGGGATTGATTTTCAAGATACAAAAAGAGTGCAGGATATCAAAAGCTTAGAAAATGATTTGGTTACCTTAAAGGGTGGACAGATAAAACAGGAATAACTAGTGATCTTTATGTTTATTTTGTTATCTCTACAAAGTATAAAAAAACATACAAATCAAGAAATTCCTTGTTGAATGTGTGAGAAACAGCCCTGCTTTCACTGATGATATTACAACAATATATCTTTATAGTAATGCCATTAACTGCGTATCATAAGAAGCACAGTATTGCACTATGTTCATTGAGGACCCTATAAAGGACGACTATAGAGGGAGGAGGTATTTTTCTCCCTCTGTCCTCCTGCCATCCAATCAGAGGGGCAGAAGCAACTAAAATTACGGATAAGGTGTAAATAAGCAATGTGAAATAATCTCCTTGATGGTGAGTTTCCTTTTAATGAACTTATCCTTGGTAAGGCATTTTGATGATCCTGGTTGTGGTGGTGGTACCACCAAGCAGAGCAGCTGCTGATAAATGAAGAGGTAGCCAGGGTTTTTATGATACATGAACAGATGACAGATAGATAGATAGATAGATGTAGATAGACACAAATATAGATATGGATACAGATACAGATAAATATGGATAATATAGATAAATACATAAAGGATGTGACTAGACCTTCAATTTCTTTTTTTATCTTCCTTTTTTTTTAAGTGAGGCAATTGGGGTTAAGTGACTTGCCTAGGGTCACACAGCTAGTAAGTGTTAAGTGTCTGAGGCGAGATTTAAACTCAGGTACTCCTGACTCCAGGGACAGTGCTCTATCCAGTGCACCACCTAGCTGCCCCATGACCTTCAATTTCAATGGACAACGGAATTCCTGATGAGAAAGTTTCTCTTAACAATGTATCTTTATATCTTCTGTGAAATTTATCATATTAAAAAGTTTCCTGGAGCTATTTAAATAATCTAAAAAATTTCTCCAAATAAGCAGATTATTATAACTGACAGAGTACATTTCTTTCTAGTACTTATCAATTTTGAAGAAGGAAAAATCTTAAAACTTACACAAAAGGTTATGGTCTTTTCCAAAATCACAGATGTCTTATTAGATACTGCTAAACAAATATGAATGTTTTGTCAACTATTCAAATTATTTCTCTATAACCTGGCTCCCTAAAATGAGAAATATTTGCCAAAAGGAGTCTGATATGTTAATATTTTCCAAAAGTAGTTTTATAAATCAAGTAGAACCAAAAAAAAGAAAAAGAAAAAATTCAGTGGTGTGTATATGGTTCTTATGGATTTATTAGTTCATATCTCATTATATATAGATCTATATGCTTTTTTTACAATATACAAAAATGCAAATATCACAGTACCAGATTCTTAATAGGTATTTAGTGAAACTCTATTGAATTGAATTGTGTGAAATAACTCATCTTGCAGCCCCACCATTTATTTTAATAAAATAATTGTGTGGATTTGAAATGTTTATTATTTTCTTTATAAATTCCTAAAATCACATCTTGACTTTCCCATCACTAAATGTTTTTGTTCTTTAATCTTCATTGTATAATAGCTAAGGCTTTGGAAGAAAACATTTTGCTAAGTTTCTATGATTTACTAAACATCCATTAGATTCTCATGTAAAAAAAAAAAAAAAACTCCTGCTGTATTTTTTCTATCTATAGAACACAATCACCCTAATCAGAAAAACAGTTAGTTTTAATTCCTTGATTTTTTATCTTTGGGGAAAACACATTTTAATGTCATATTTGAAATTTCCTTTGAGTCATGCAAATAAGCTTTATAAAATTTAGTTGATATATTTAAAATAAAAATGCATGTTATTGCCATTGGCATATTGTCATGAGTGTTGGGGTTAATTATGGAATGATGAATTATTTTGTCTTCATTGATTACATACATGTCGATATATAGAGAATATACAAGTGTATATATACATATATGTACATACATATTATATATATTGATTATTGAATATTAATAAATGATTCAATGCTATATAACCCAAACCAGACTTATGAGCTTGCCCAGTTTGCCTAGCATGTAACCTATTGTGTTGTCTACCTTGTGGTGGGAATAGCCTCCATTGATTGGCTGCCCATGCCTTTAAAACTTGTGATACTGATCTGTTCTCTTCTGCAATCTTTTTAGGTTATGTTATTTTTGAGGACCCTTAACTCGTGCACCCAGTGTGGAAGTCATGAACTGAACCTGTGAAAGGGGAAGCACGTGCATTCCCCTGTTATCTCCATTACCTCAAATCAGAAAAAGTAGGCCTACAGATATTATATCTCTTCTATTTTGTTTGTCCCCAGATTTAAGTGCGGGAGGTAATCTCCCCCATATATTTGGAACCACGATTAAAGGGAAGATGGTACTTCAGACAGCACAGCTGACATAGTAGCCCTGAGAAGTCATGATTCCTGGGATTCAAAAGAATGAGAGGAGGTTTGAGCTTGGGACTAATGGAACTGTGGAATGGAGCTAATATAATGAGCCTTATGCTGTATTCTTCTAAGAAACTGAGATGGTACAATAAATTCCATATTTTTGACTTTATCTTTTGAAGGAAATATCCCCTTACAAATGCTCCATTGTATTACAAAGAGATTCTCTCCTCCCCACCTCCTCCTCGCCCACTCCCATTCCCACCTGTGGTAAGCTTCAAAGGAGAAAATACATTGGAGATAATGATGGTGTTGAGTAAATCAAAGTTCTATTCCCTAATATTATTACCCATTATTACCTTACCAAACCTATTCTGTACTACCTGAAAGGGAGGTGGGTAGGTGAGATAAGTATTTACATCAACTATTATGTGTCAGAAGGCACACTAAGCACTTTACAAATATTTCATTTGCTGCACACAGTAGCCCAGAGGTGGATGAAGTTATTCAGACACAGAAATACCACTCATAGATAACCCCCTGAAAGGGGAAATCATTGAACACCCTCTTTCCAAAACTTAACCTAGTAGTTTAGGGTTCCCCTCCCCTCCTTGTCTAGTCTTCTCTGAATCAGTTCATCAACATTCCTGGCCCACCTGACAAACTATCCCCTGCCTGAAAATATGTTAATATAGATAGGTATATTAATATAAAAAGATGTAAAAATGAGGTATCTAATATTCTTAAGTATGATAGAAAAATGTGAAAATGATAAAATAAGTAAATTAATATTGTAAAATGTAATTGGAGGGCAGCTAGGTGGCACATTGATAAAGCAACAGCCCTGGATTCAGGAAAACCTGAGTTCAAATCCAGCCTCAGACATTTCACACTTACTAGCTGTGTGACCCTGGGCAAGTCACCTAAACCCCATTGCCCCACCCCCCAAAATAATTGGACAATATTTAATAAAATTGATAAAATACATTAAAATTTGGATACTGTTAAATTGTTGTTTTCTAAGTCAATATGAGACTGTAGAGATCCATTTCTAATTGAGATTGGCACCACTGCTCTAAAGTTGCAACTTTAGAATTTTCTTAGGTTCAGGAATAAAACAAAAGAAGGGAAGCAATAATGATATATAAACAATTTTTTCTTCAAAATACAAAACAACATTTAAAAGACAAGTAAGAAAATAAGGAAAGGAAAAATAATTAATGTAAAACAATTGTCATTATATATGTATAAAAGTAAGAGGTTATCAGTGACACTAGAAGAAAAGTAAAAAAATAATATAAATATATAATCTAAAACCTAACATCAAAATATATTAAATCAAGGGAAAATAATAATAACTAAGAAGGCATCAATTCAAAGTAAATATTTAATGACATGGAATAAATTGATATAGAAAAGTAAACAAAATATTAAATATACATTAAAAAACATTCTTTTGAATTGCAAAATATGACGTTAGACATCCAGCCTCATGGTGGATGCAAGGCAGTGAGCTCTCAAACTCATGATATGATCATTCCAAAATACATCCAAATAATTCCATAGGACAATGCCTGGAGCAGCAAAACCCACAGAAGATGCCACCTACTGGAGACTTGCTGTGGGAAAGCTCCGCCATGAGGAAAATGCCTCAGAGGGCAAGGCCATGTGGCTTTTCCTTGGTGTCAGGAAATGACGTTTGCTCATGGGTGCTGTCTATCAAGGCTACCAGCCAATCAACTTGGGGATTCTCCTCTTTTCTGGGAGGAGACAGGAAGGTGGAAAGAGAGCCTGCACGGAGAGTTCTCGCTCTTTTGGGTTGCTGACTTGATGGTGGTGGTGGCGGCAGAGGACTTCACAGGAAATTTGAGGAAAGATAGGAATGCCAAGCTGTTGGAATTTTGTTCTCAATCTTTTTCTTTCTATTTTTCAATAAACCCTTAAAAACCTAAACTCATTTTATCAGTGATTTTAGTCACTTTTCCCCAAAAACTGAGGGAACATATTAGAATCCACATTTAGAATCTTAAATTACACAACCTGAACTGAACAGAAAATTTGAATTTCAAATACAAGACCCTAGAAAAGCATAAAAAGGTAAACAGAAAAAAAACCTGAGGGATATTAAAAGATTAAACTGTTTACATTCCTACATGGGAAGATAATATGCCTAACTCAAGATCTTTCTCAGTATTAGGGCAGCTGAAAGGAATATACTGTGAGGGAACAGGTGTGAATTGAATATGAAGGGATGTTATCTGTAAAGTGTTTATTTTTTGTTTATCCTTGTTTTTTCTGGAGCAGGCAGGGTGGGGTGGCATATGTCTGGGGCCAGATGTGGGCTCAGTACCTCCTGGGGGCAGTGCTGGTGCTTTGTCAACTGTGTTACCTAGTGGGCCCATGATGACATCTTCAAAATAAAGGTAAGGGCTAAGAGGAATGCACTGGAAGAAAGGGAAAGGGAGAGGCAGATTGGGGAAAAGTAGTTCACATAAAAGAAACAAGAAAAAGCTTATGGAGTAGAATGGAAGACGGAGAAGGAGTGGGGGAGTGAGTGAGCCTAACTCTCATCAAAATTGTCTCAAAGAAGGAATTACATACACACTCAAAAGGGGACAGTAATATATCTTGCTTGTGGGAAAGTGGGAGGGGAAGGGGATAAGTGCAGGGGGGAAGCAATGGAAGGAAGGAAAGACTAGGGGAGGGGGCAGTAAAAAGCAAAACACTTTCAGTAAGGGATAGGGTGAAGGAACATAGGTAATAGAGTAAATATCAAGGGGAAGGAATAAGATGTAGGGCAATACATTTAACAATAGTAACTGTGAAAGAAATGAGGAGCAGGATGCTATCAGAAGGACATATGAAAAATGGAAACCATCAACAGAGATAGAACTGATGGTATCTGAATACAGATTGGAGTATAATTTTATTTGTTAAATCCTCTTTCTAAAGGCATTTTGTCTATTTTCTTTCACAACTTGACTAATATGTTTCATGTAACTGCACATGTATGGCTTATATTGAATTGCTCGATTTAATAGGTTGGGATGAGGAGGGAGGAAAGAAGAAAATTTAAAACGCAAAATTCTAAATAAATCAACATAAAAAGTAATGATGAGCAGGAGGAGTTCAGAGAAACTTGGAAGGACTTATATGAACTGATGCTGACTGAGAGGAGCAGAACCAGGAGAACATTGTATACAGTAACAACAATATTGTGTAATGAACAATGGTGATAGACTTGGCTCTTTTTAGCAATGCAATGGTCCAAAACAATTTCAAAGAACTTCATAATAGAAAATGTTTTTCAACATCCAGAAAAAAGAACCCTGGTTTAGGAATACAGATTGAACCATACAGTTTTTACTTTTGGACTGGTTTTTTAAAATCTTTTTAAAGATATTTCCCTTGTGCTTTGATTCTTCTGTCACAATATGACTAATGGATGAATATGTTTGATGTGATTGCACATATATAACCTTATATTACATTCCCTCTCTTGGGGAGGAGGGAAGGAAGGTAAGGTGGGAAATATTTGGAAATGAAAATCCTATGAAAACAAATGTTGAAAAACTATCTTTATATGTAACTGGAAAATAATAAAATATTGAACAAGAAAAAGAAAAAAAAAGAATAGAGACCCACCATCTTAGAATTTACTTTTGGTCTGGACCTATGATTGGTTAATGAGCTTACTCCTCATTAGGGTGGACTTTTACCTGGAAATAAAAAGCTTGAAGTCTCAACAGTTATAAAGGCTCTGCCCTAACCATCAGTGGAGAAATGCCACCACACGAGGAGGGCAGAAAAGAGAGTCCAGCTTGGAAGTGAACTTGGTGTGAACAGGAAGAGGATTTGTCACCCTTTGTAACTCCTTTTTTTTAGCTTCATGCCCCTCCCCCATCCTCCTACAGACACCAATGAGGCATAATGACATTGGGGTCCTAGATAGGATGAGAACAAGCAAAGCCTCAATGACCCCAGACCCAGAGCATTTAATACATCTGTTACTATGTGTGAGTGAGATATGTAGGTCAGGCAACTGTGACCTAATGGTAAAAATGGAGATTGCACACTTGGACCTTTGAGATATAAGACAGAGCCTGGAAAAAAGGCCTGGGTCACCCTGAGAAGCAAAGTCTTGGAGGGAGGCTAGCTCCTGGTGAGCCTGGAGGATCTTCACCAAGAGGTCAGAGTGGTTGTTGTTCATCCTTCATTCTCTGAAGAGGACTATGGCAGCAGGGTGATATCATGACTTATAATTATTTGGATTTTTTAAGGGGGCAGGGCAATGAGGGTAACATGACTTGCCCAGGGTCACACAGCTAGTAAGCGTGAAGTGCCTGAGGTCCCATTTGAACTCAGGTCCTCCTGAAATCAGGGCTGGTGCCTCATCCACTGTGCTTCCTAGCTGCCCCTTCTATTGAATTTTGAAGTGAGGCAGTGCTGTGCAAAGTCACCAACTTCACTCTCTCCTCCAGAGCCATTTGGGTCCAGTGGCAAGATATATATCAGGACAACTACAGATGACCCCAGATGTTTGAAGCAATTGGGGCTAAGGGACTTGCCCAGGCATACACAGCTAGTACGTGTCTGAGGTGACATTTAAACTCAGGTCCTCCTAACTCCAGGGCCAGTTATTTATGCACTGCACCACCTGGCCAGCTAGCATAATTGAAATCCATCTCCTGTGAGGTCCCACTGTTTCTCTCCTCATCCTTCCAAGCCCAAGTTCTAATGGGAAAGGGAAATGTGTGGAAATCAGTCCTGGGACACAAGAATGGCACTAAATTAGGAAGGAGGAATACCCTAGCACAGAATCCTTAATGATCCTTCTGGCAATTTTCTTTTTTACATGGGACAATGAGGGTTAAGTGACTTGCCTGGGTTCACACAGCTAGTAAATCTTAAGTGTCTGAGGCTGCATTTGAACTAAGGTCCTCCTGAGTCCAGGGCCAGTGTTTTATCCACTGTGCCACCTAGCTGCCACCTTCTGGCAATTTTTTAATGAAAGTAGACAATTCCCCTACCCCCAGGCCCACCCCCACCTTAGCTTGTAATCTGGAGTGGTGGGCAGGGAGGGGCTCAATGGTACAAAAAGTTACTGGGCTGGGGAATAGGACCTTAAAACATAATTTGGCTTTCATAATCCAGGTACTGGAGCAAAGTGAGATGTGACCTTGTTTCTCATGAGCTCAATTAGAAAGAAAGGGAAAGTTTTAGCATGAAAAACAAAATTAAAAGAAGGAATATACATACATATATACATGCATACATACATACATACATAACCACATACATACATATACATACATATCCACTTCTCTATCTGCTTGCCTTGTTGCTACAGCTTACTACTCAATTGAGAACTGAGAACTTAGAGTTTTTTGAAGCAAGTCAGGGATTCTGAGAGAGGAATGAGTGGGAAAAAAAAAACCAACAACTTTTTCTTTAAATGTTTTGACTTCCAAATTCAATACCTACCTTCATCCTTCCTCCCATCCTGAGAAAATAATTCAATATAGGTTATACATGTGGAGTCATATAAAACATTATGATATCATTTCTTTTATACAAGGGGACAAATAACAAAAGAGGGAAAAGTAGTATGCTTCCACCTATATTCACATATCAGTTCTTTCTTTGGAGGCACAAACCATGTTTCATCATGAGTCTTTTTGTATTCTCTTGGATCAAGGTATTGTTTGAGATAGTTAAATCATTCACAAGAACTCAAAATACTTTAAATGACTGTTAAAAATTTAAAAGAATGGTAAGTCAAAAAACTTAAAAAGTCCAATGCAAGAAATAAAACAAAAACTTCCCAGAATTTCTGAACACAGAAGACACTGCATTTCAGAAGAATATACAAACAAAAATTTACATATAAGAAAATACCTACCAAAAATGTCCATAGACTAAATCTCAGATTAAATATTCATTTCATGGAACAATTCCCCTGAAAATAAAAACAACCTCTGCAAATGACCACCATAAAAGTCATCAAGTATAAAGGAAAGGAAACACAAGCCAATTTGGCAACCATTAAAATCAATGAAAAAGTATGAACACTCATTCCAAGAAAGAAGAGCAGACTGGCAAAATTTATTTGTTTCTCAAATGTCTGAAGCAACCAATGTATAGCACACAGAGCAGGCAAGTGCAACTAAACCACAAAAGGAACAGAGTAATGACTAAGACAATTTTTTTTTTAATGTACATGTGAACACAAAGGCGAAAGCAAAAAATATAAAAGAAGCAATAGTGGCAAAAAATAGGATTCACAGATTATGAACTAATCCTCATACTATCCTCTAGATGAATTGACGTTTTGTTTTGTTTTTGTTTTTTATTTTAATTTTGTTCTGGTTTTTCTAGAACTAAATTACAGAATGTGAGAAGGTATAAAAAGTAAGGAAAAGAAATTCATGGTGTAGGAAGATAAATGATGTATCTTAATCAGGTCAAAGGCTAACCAGGAAAGGAAATTTAATTGTGTAGTCTCCTGGAATAGTAGATCCTACAGCAGAATGGATAAAGAGAAAAAGGAATGATAGAAAATAGGAGAAAGAAAAGGGAGAAATATTGTTTCATTGTTTGGAAGGAGTACCACTAATTTAAGAATCTATTGAATAAAGGATATCTTTTTTTTGTTTTCTTTAAAAACAGGAATAGGGAATAGAATTATGGGAAATTACAGGCAAAAAAGGAAAAATCTCAAATAAAAATGAATTAACAAGATTAGTTGGCAATATGAAACAGTTATAGTCTAACAAAGGAAAGAATTGAAAATAAACATAATTTATCTATAATTATTTAAATTGCTCAAACTGACAAAACATGAAATTAGCCATTTAAATAGAACAATCTTGGAATAAGAAATCAAATAATTACCTCACTAAAATAAACAAAAATAACAAATTTAGTTCTCCCTGTAAATTGACAGCACAATTCTTTAAAACTTTCTGAGAAGCAACTTCTGTATTACATAGGTTATTCATAAGTACGAAGAAAAAACAGATAAAGTCAATTTTTTTAATGAAGCATTAACATTTTTGACTGCAAAACAAAATAAAGGTAAACCTGCAACTTATCTGATTACTTTTGATACGGACATATGAAATAACTTTTACAGTAGAATATAGCAAAAAAAATAAAAGACATTTAGTCATCATAAATATTATGGGTTTAGACCAGACCTACAATACTTATAAATTAAAATCAAACAAAATGTGTTTGCATTTGATATTATCATTAATTGTAGTAAGTGGTTTTGAAAAATTCAATATTTATTAATAACAAAATTTTAGAAATCATAGTTTTAGAAGACTTAATTTTCAATAGTATGTAAAATGTCTTTCTTTAAAATGCAATATGAAATTCAAAATAGAAATAATAATTACAATAAAATTAGATAAACTTAAAAGAAAATAAACAGAAGCAAAAACAAAGTTCAAAGTTATATGTTCAATACTTTTATTAGGTATAGCATTGGAAATAACAGCACTTTCAAAATGTCAGTAAAACATATATTTGAGAGATTTACATTGGATTTTAGGAGAGTAGAGTTACATTGTTACCAAATTCATGATATGCTATCTAGGAAATCCATTTTTTAAAAAGAAAAAAAATTGTGGGATACAAGATTGAACTACATTATTATTTTTTCCTTTTGCATTCTTCTTTTAGGGGAATAAAGAATAAAAGAATGAAATGAAGCCACTTTTTTTTTTTGGTGAAGCAATTGGTGTTAAGTGACTTGCCCAGGGTCACACAGGTAGTAAGTATCAAGTGTCTGAGGCTGGGTTTGAACTCAGGTCCTCCTGAATCCAGGGCCGGTGCTTTATCCACTGTGCCACCTAGCTGCCCCCTCATTTTTAATAATAAAAACAACTATCAAATATTTAGATGTTAACCCATCTGGGAATATAGATGGAGTACATAAGAAGATATAAAAATCCAATGAGCAAAATAAAGGATAATATCCTGATGAGTAATTATACAGACTTTCAATGTTCTTCGATGGGGAGAAACTGTATTAGCTGCTGATTAGGGATGGAGGATGTCAGAATCTGGACATGCTTCATGTAAACTGTGGTGTTTGAGTTGAATATTTAAAGGAAATTAGATTTAAAAGAAACATAGTTGAAGCATGGGAGTAGAGAGGAACAGACACAGAGACAGAGACAGAGACAGATATAGAGAGACAAAGACAGAGAGAGAGACACAAAGACACAGAAAGAGACAAAGATGAGAGACTAAGAGATATAAAGACAGAGACTGAGAGCAACAGAGACAGAAATATACAGAATATACAGAAAGCCTGTCAGTATAAAGGCAAAGATATAGGAAATAGCAGAATTTGCTATTATGGATGGATCATAGAATAGAAGGAGGGAAACAATATCTAAACAATTTCAAAAGAGGTGTTTATGTTTGATTCTATCAAAAGCAAGATTTCCTGGCATTTCTTTAGAAGAGGAGTGATATGTCCCGACCTATGGAGAATGCATGTGAAGAGAAAGCTGTATAAAGAATACATATGTACTGCAAAAAGAAAAAAAAAAGAATACATATGTAAATAATCCATTTGAAAACTCATAAAGAAATGAGAAAAAATAAACTAAACATTCAAAAAGAATGCATTATATTATTGAAACTTGATTTTAAAATGTAATTTTCTTACTCTAATTCATTAAAATTTATATAATATTAACCTAAGTAAATAAAATAAAGATGTAGGATTTCAAATCCTACCTTTAATGCTTATTAGCGATATGGCATTAGACAAATCACTTAAACTTCCATTGCCCAATTTACTTTATCTGAAAAATGGAGAGTTGGATATGACCACTTCCAAATTTCTTCCATTCCTAAAGCTATGGTTCCTTTTTTTTTTTTTCCTAGAGTCCTAGTCATCTAAATCACCCTGTCTAGAGTATTGAGCTCTTGAGTCTCTATTGCTAACTTCTGAGATTTAAAGTCAAGGTGTAGTATTCTATGCATATAATCAAGCGTAATGTAATATGAGAAAGAAATAAGGCTCATTTTAATTAGAAAAATACTCAAGAGGTTTTAAGTGAAAGCAGCAGAAAAACAAGCCTTCATCACAGATTTCTACCACAAAAATAGACTTATAGTGACTGAATATATCTTGAGTGTAAAGAAGGTATGGGTTCAAGTTGCTCCACTAAAATGAATTGCCCTTTTGATGCTAAGTAAATAATTTAACTTCTCATTACACCAAGCAGGACTCTAAAACTATGTAAATGCAAGAGAAGATCCTGACTTTAATTGCTAATTACTCACTAATATCTCCCTACTTACTTCAGTTAAATATCAGGTCCCCCAGTATCATATATCTTGTCTCATGATTGTGTGACATCCTGTCTTCCTTAAATCCCTGCTTACTTTCTAGTTTTGTCTTCTCTACATGAATAATAAAGGTTTATCTGTGGAACAGCAGAGAGGTGCAGTGGATAAGAGCACTGGCCTTGAATTACAGAGGACCTGAGTTCAAATCTCACCTCAGAAACATACCAGCTGTGTGACCCTGGTCAAGTCACTTAACCACAATTACCTTTAAACACCCAAGGCCATCTCCTTTCACCCTAATGTGTATCTTGCCACTGGACTCAGATGACTCTGAAAGAGACAGTGAGGTTGGTGACCTTGCACTGACCTCCTGCCCTTAAATGAAATTCAGTGCAAGCCATAACATCACCCCAATGTCATGGTCCTCTTCAAAAATTAAGGGCAAAAACAACAAAGTTTCATTCTTACAGAAAACTCTCAATCCGTATGTTGGTTTGACATTGGAAGATTATAGAGTGAAAGTAGATTGATCGGATAATAGTCCAAGGCATGTGATCTCCTATGGCAACTTTAGGTGATTTCATGATCACAGTGACTTTTGAGGATTTAGGGTATGAAAACTCTTTGCCTCCTTTCAGGGGTGGTTATCCAGAGCTCAAAAGCTTGGCTAGAGTAGACCCTCACTATTCTCTGTTCCAATGATGAAAGAAATAGGGTACTATCGTAAATGAATTTGTCCCTTTGTCCCAGCTGCCTCTGTCTTCTTTTTGCTTCCTTTCTTGAATGGGTGTTCAAATACAACCTTAAGCTAGAAATGTCCAGTAGGTAACATAGTATATTTGAAAAGTCCAAAGGTTCTTCAATACTGTGGTGTCATTGACCATCAAAGTGACTTGTGGGAGCAGAAGAGGCAGAAACGGTTAACTGTTTAAGTAAGCTAGGACAAACTTCAGAATTATATCAGGATTGGAATGGAGTGATAATGCTGAACTGAGATAAAATGTAAAATATCTAGTTAGTAATAACACCAAGTGCTCTATGTTCTGAAGAATAAGTACAATCAGTAATGGGCTAGGAAATATTTAACAATTGGCAGCCTGAGGAAATACAATGTATTTGAAAAATTTATTCAGAGTTTAGCACCTTGCCGAGTACATAGTAGGCCCTTAATAAATGATTATCAATTAATTGAATCTTCAGTATTGACATTTAGTCCATCACTTTCTTACCTCTAGAAGACAAACAAAACAATAAAACACACACTGATTTGTAGCATTTGCCCATTTCTAAAGTAGAATTGTTTACCCTTAAAATTTAACAATAGAGTATGTTAGACTTTGCTCCAGAAGAATCTTAAAATCTTCACTGAATTCTATACTACTAATTGTCTTCAATTATTCAATCCTCTTTTATTAATGTGCACTTCTGAATTTTTAGCCTTTATTTTGTATAGGCATTAATTACCTGTCTCACACTCAATTTATTGTTTGCCTATTTTGCTCTTCCCATTTGAAGAGGTCATAGATCTGAACTATAAGTAAAATTAATCCCTGGAACATTGGAGTGAGAGAATTTAACAGCCAAAATATGAGAACAGGAAGCCTGATCCTTCTAATTAGAAGTAGAACAACATAAGGCTGAACCTGGTCAGTCAGCAAATCAATAAACATTAATTATATGACTATTCTGTACAAAAGCACTGTACTAACTACTGGGGATATGAAGGTAAAAGGCAGTCCTTGCCTGCAAAGAGTTCACAATCTAATGAGTGAAGACAATTTAAAAAAAACCTGAAGAGCTGGGGATATTCTGGGCATTCCCCTTAATTGAAGGTTCTGGAATGGGCTCTCCACTATCCATCCTCCATCTTCAGCAAAAAGAGAAAAGGAGGTACCAGAGTGGCAGGGGGTACTGTTGAAGTCTGACTTTCAAGGTTGATGTGATCTCACAGAATGGTAAGATTCTGATAAGTGTAATGAATTCCAGAGAAATACAGTCATGTAAGAGGTGAATGTTCCAAACAAGCATAGGAACAAAACAGGGAAAGGCAAAATCTGGTATTTCAGGCTATCTTGGCCAAGTAGCAGTGCCTCAATGCATAATGAGTTTTGTAGATGATTTGCATGTCTGACTAATCTTTGTGATGATGCGTACTTAGAAAAGTCATCAGAATATTTCTGCTCTTCTTTATTAAACTACATGTAGTCATGATTTGACATTTCATTGTATCTTAAAAGGCATATTTGTGACAGATTATATTTAACTTTTGAACATCTGCATGCTCTTTGAAGTGTTTTTGCCTGTTCAGCAAAACTATCCTGGGTTTGGTATATTTGATGTGCAATTTGAGTTTCTTCTGTTACTGATCTGTTTTTAATGATTTATTGCTTCTAGAGCAAAAGATCCCCTGTCAATCACTGTTTACTGCTGTGTTTTTTTTTTTACTTCATTCATGCTATTGAATGTTGAACACAACTAGCCACGCTGAATTCTACTGCTGTTCCTTTATCCACCTATTCTAACAGTCTTAAAAGACATTTTATTATTTTTTAAAAAGAGGGGACACACAATCCCTGAGTCCCTCCACATAATAATTGTACATCTATTTTCTGTGCTTGAATCATAAGACATCTGAATTTTCTACTGTATTAGAAGTAAGAAAAGTTTGGAAGTTGTTATCACTTCCTATTTTTTATATTCCTTTATGCCATTGCTTATGTGGAGTAGGATAGAATATCATCATAGTAACGATATAATTTTTAGTATACTGATGGCCTGAACGTGTTAACAAACCTCTCAAAAGTTCATACTGGCAAGTAGGAAGTAACTTGGATATTTGGAAACATTTAGCTGATTTTTTTATTCAAGATATTATTTGCATATTGGATTTTGACTTTTATCCTTGGATTAGTTACAGAAATATTAAAATCTGTTGCAATGGATTCAATGTCAGAGTCTTCCACCTGTTCATTATTGCTTAAATTCCCCATATATCCCTTATTTTCCCTTCTATTTCATTCACTCTGCTCAAAAATAGTTCCCCAATGATTTTATACTTCAGTTTTAGACCTACATGTCTACATAATAACTTTCCCAAGCTCAAGTAAAATCAAATTAAAATAATATTTGAGTTAATATCTAGTGTTCAACACAATGCTTCACTTAAAGGAAGCATTTAGTAAATGATAGTTGATTTTTAAATAAAATAATAGGATTGAAGAATTATAGTCAGAAAAGGAGATTAATACAAACTCAAGGTTAAGAATAAGGTGATATGTCACAGATTCCCTTTTGGCCTATCATTATAACAAATACTTGTTCAAAATAAAAAAAAAACAGCTTTATATAGAGATAAGACTACCTAAAAATTATTTTTTAGAGCTAGAAAAAGCAATAACAAAAATTCATCTGGAAGAACAAAAGGTCAAGAATATCAAGGAAACTAATAAAAAAGGCACAGGAAAGTGGGCTAGGCATACCAAATCTGAAGATATACTATAAAGGCACAATCTTCAGAACTAATTGGTAGTGGCTAAGAAATAGAGTGGGGGATCAATGCAATAGGTTAGGCACAGAAAACAGTAGGAAATTACTATAGTAATGTACTCTTTGATAAACCTGAAGACTCCAGCCTCTGGTATGGGAACTCAGTATTTGACAAAAACTGATGGGGAAACTGGAAGATAGTATGCATAAATTAGGCATAGGCCAACATTTTATACCATTTGTTAAAATAAGGTCAAAATTGGTACATGATTTAGACATAGGTAAATGACAAGAGGAAGGAATAGATCTATGGAGAAGAAAACAGGAAATACAGAAAATTATAAAATGCAAAATGGATGATTTTGTTTACATTAAATAAAAAATATTTTGTATAAACAGAAGCAATGCTGCCAAAATAAGAATGGAGGCAAAAAGCTAGGAAACAATGTTCACAGCCAGTATTTCTGACAAGGGCATCAGTTCTAAAATATATTGGTAACTAAACCAAATTCATAAGACAGAAAGTCATTCCCCAATTGAGAAGTGGTCATAGGATATGAACAGGCAACTTTCTGATGAAAAAATCAAAGCCATCAATTACCATATGAAAAAATGCTCTAATCACTATTGATTAGAGAAATGCAAATTAAAATAACTGAGGTACCACCTTACAATTGTCAGATTGTACAATATGAGAAAAAAGGAAAATAAAAAAATATTGAAGAAGCTGTGGAAAAATTAGAACACTTATCCATTATTGTTGGAGCTGTGAACTGATCCAACCATTCTTTAGAGCAATTTGGAAGAATGTCCAAAGTGGTATAATATATATATATATATATATATATATATATATATATATATATATATATATATAGTTGTTCTTCTTTGTTGGCAAAGAATTGAAAATAGAGTGGATGCAAATCAATTGGGGAAGGACTAAACAATATGTAGTATATGAATGTAATGGAACACTATTGTGCTATAAAAATAATGATCATGCAGATTTTGGTGAAATCTGGAAAAACTTACATGAACTAATGCTAAGTGAGATGAGTAGAAACATGAGAACATTTTACACAGTATCAAAAACGTTGTGTGATGATCAACTCTAATAAACTTAACTCTTCTCAGCAATATAATGGTCCAAGATAATACCAAAGGACTCATGATGGAAAATGCTCTCCAAAACCAGAAAAAAAGAACTGTGGAATATAGATGCATATTTAACTATAGAGTTTTTATATTTTTTTTCATTTTTTGAGGTTTTCCCCTTTTGTTCTGATTCTTCTTTCACAGCATGACTAATGCAGAAGTCTTTTTTATATAATTGTGCATATATAACTTATATCAGGTTGTTTGCTGTCTTGGGGACAGGGGAGGAATAGGAGGGAGGGAGAAAAATTTGGAACTAGAAATCTTACAAAAATAAACATTGAAAACTATTTCCCCATGTAACCAGAAAATAATAAAACTCTTATGATTAAAAATTTTTTTTAAAAAAGACAACAAGTGACCTAGAAAATATATCCAGGACAGATAATTTAATAATCTTTTTACTAGCGCAGAGGAAAAGCAGGGAGCTCTTGAACTCATGAAATGATCACTCCAAAAAACATCCAAATAATGTCATAGGAAAATGCCCGGAGCAGCAAAACACAGGAGAATGTGCTGAAATCATCTTCTAACAAAAAATGGCTTGGAAGGTCAGAAGGAGGGAACTGCCCTACTGATACAGGAGTCGAGCCCAACCCCACAGTCACCCTGACACAGATCCAGTCCCAGGAAGGCCTCACCAGAGAAGGAGACCCCCAGAGCCTCTGAATCAGCTGAAGCACCATTGTCATCAGGAACTAAGCTCACAGTTTGGTGAGAGGGCTGAGCTCTGGGTAGGGGGGAGACTACAGGAGTCTATGCTAGTGCTGAGTCAGAACATGGATTTTTCACCTGGGCTGAGAACCAGGAGGTAGACTTGAGCAGCAGTGGCTCAGGTGTGGGAGGGGCACAGGTTCCTCAGAGCTAACAACCACAACACACAAAGCTGGTTGATTAGCAAGTGGGTCTGGGGTCATCTACAGATGAGGAAACAGGCCAGGCAAGTGAAGAACCTGATCATCCTTAAATAATACCACCTGGAAGTTCTTAAGCTTGTGATACTGTAGCCTGGAAACAGTGCCTCACTTTAAGGAGCTAAAAGTCAAGTAAAAGAAAGGCAAGATGAGGAGATAGAGAAAGGTGAGGATAATAGAAAGTTTCTTCAGTAACAAGGTAGACTGAGGTGCACCCTCAGAGGAAGATGTCAACATCAGGGTCCCTACATCTAAAGCTCCCAAGAAAAATATGTATTGGTCTCAGGCCATAGAGGCACTCAAAAAGGACTTTGAAAATAAAGTTAGAGAGGTAGAGGAAAAACTGGAAAGAGAAATGATGGGGATTCAGGAAAGACATAAGAAAAAAGTCAACAGCTTGAAAAGTCAAATTGGCCAAATGGAAAAGGAGGTACAAAAGCTCTCTGATGAAAATAATTGCCCAAGAATGAGAAGTGAACAAATGGAAGCCAGTGAATTTATGAGAAACCAAGACACAATAAAGGAAATCCAAATGAATAAAAAAATAGAGGGCAATGTGAAATATCTTTTAGGAAAAACTGCTGACCTGGAAAATAGGTCCAGTAGAGATAATTTGAAAATTATTGGTCTACCTGAAAACCATGATCAAGGAAAAAGCTTAGACACCATCTTCCAAGATATCCTCAAGGAAAATTTCCCTGAAATTCTAGAAGAAGAAGCTAAAATAGAAATTGAAAGAATCTACTGATCACCTCCAGAAAGAAATCCCAAAAGGAAAATTCCTAGGAATATTATAGCCAAATTCCAGAGCTCTCAGGTCAAGGAGAAAATATGGCAAGCTGCCAAAAAGGAAGAATTCAAGTACTGTGGAGCCCCAATCAGGATAGCTCAAGATCTAGCAGCTTCTACATTAAAGGATTGGAGGGCATGGAATGTGATATTCCAGAGGACAAAGGAAATATGATTACAACCAAGAATATCCTACCCAGCAAAACTCAGCAAAATATTTCAGTGGAAAAAATGGAACTTTAATGAAAAAGAAGACTTTCAGATATTTTTGTTGAAAAGACCTGAACTGAATGGCAAATCTGACTTCCAAATACAAGACCCATAAAAAATTGGAGTTAGGGGACATGCCTGGGGTCATACAGTGGGCGACTGTCTTGTGTCTGAGGCCAGGTTTTGGCTGGGATCCCCCTGGGGACAGGGGTGGTGTTTTGTCCACTGTGCCACCTAGTTAGCTGATGACAACTTTAGCGTTAAATTGAGGGATGAGGGGAATGCACTGGGGGAGGGGGAAGGACAGAGTTGAAATCCTACAAGAAAGAAACAGGAAAAGGCTTATGGAGTGGGGGAAGAGATGGGAGTGGAGCAGGGCAGTAAATGAATTTTACGCTCATCAGTAAAGGCTCAAAGACCTTAAACTCATCAGAGCTGCCTCAAGGAGGGACTAACACACACACCCAACTGAGTGGAGTAATATATTTAAACTGGGCAGTAAATGAGCCTAACACTGATACAAATTGGCTCAAAGACCTAAATCTCATTAGAATTGGCTCAAGGAGGGAATAATGTACACACTCAATTGGGTGGAGTAATCTCTCTAACCCTGCAGGAAAATAGGAGGGGAAGGGGATAAAGAGAGAGGGGCAAAGAGAGGAAGGGTAGAGTGGGGGAGGGTACAGACAGAAGCAAATCCCTTTTGAAAAGTGATAGGATGAAAGAAGATGGATAATAGAATAAATATCATGGGGAAGGGAATAGGATGGAAGGGAAACAGTTAACAATAGGAATCATGAAAAAGAGAAAACTGGGGAAAATTGTACAAAAAATATTTATAGCAACTCTTGGTGGAGGCTAAGAATTGAGAATAAAGGGAGTGTCCATTAAATGAGGAATGTTGAAAAAGCTGTGCTATATGATTGTAGTGGAATGGTCTTGTGCTACAGGAAATGACAAACAGGATGATATCTGAAATACCTGGAAAGACTAATGAACATTGATGTATAGAGAAGTTAGCAGAGCTGGGAGGACATTGTGCATAGTGACTACAGTATTGTCCAATGAGCAATTGTGAATTACTTAACTACTCTCAGCAATGCAATCATCCAAGACAATCCCAAGGAACTAAAGAAGAAGCTTACTATGTACTCCCATAGAAAGAACTGATAAAAAGAACACTTGTGGATTGTACAGTTATAACCTGATTGCAATCTTGTGGAGGGGGAAGGAAAGGGAGGGAGGGAGAAAAATTTGGAACTCTAAATCTCATGAAAATGAATGTTGAAATTAACCCTTACATGTACCTGGAAAAAATAAAATAAATATTTGTTGCTAAATAAAAAATTTAAAAATAAATAATCTTTGTACTACCTGAAAGCCATTATCAAAAGAAAAAATCTAAGACATCCTTTTTTGTTTTTGTTTTTTTTAGGGCAATGAGGGTTAAATGACTTTCCCAAGGTCACACAGCTAGTGAGCATTAAGTGACTGAGACTGGATTTGAACTCAGGTCCTCCTGAATCCAGTACCAGTGCTTTATCCACTGTGACAGCTAGCTGCCCCAAGATATCACTTTTCAAGAAATTGCAAAGGAAAACTGTCCCAATATTCTTAAACTAGATGGTAAAACAGAAATTGAAAAAATCCACCTATCACCTCCTGAAAGAAATCCCCAAATCAGAACTCCTAACAATATTGTAGCTAAATTCCTGATCACCGAGATCCAGGAGAAAACATTGCAAGTAGCCAAAAAAGAAAAAAAAGAAAAGAAACTATTCAGGTATCATGGAACCATAGACAAGATAATTGATTTAGCAGCCTCTCCATTAAAGGATCAGAAGGGTTAGAATGTGGTGTTATGGAGAGCAAAGGAGGGGGCATGTAGGTGGCACAGTGGCTGAAGCACTGGCCCTGGATTCAGGAGGACCTGGGTTCTGTGGTAAAAAAAAAAAAAATATGAAAGTTTTTTAACAGTTGGTTAGGATAACTGAAAGATGTCAGTTTTTCTTAAGGACCACCCTTTTGGGGAGGAGACCAAAGTCCACCTGCTGTGCATGTCAGACTGCCTGCTACGCACTTGGCTTCCGGGGTGCGAGCTTAAACGACAAGGAGAGAACAGAAGTGGGGCTTTTTCCTGCTCTGCTGGTCTCCTGACTGCACTGCATGGACGGTCTCTCTCTCTCTCTAAAGGTGGCCTTCGGTTTAGGTGAGTTTTTTATAAGGAATATAGACTAAGCTTAGACTTAAGATGATTTGTATTGTGTTTCTACTTTCCTATCCTTCTAATCAACATCACCTTGTGACTACCATAACAATAACAGGTCTATCTAGAAAACCAAAAGCTTCTTCCATTTACTAGTCTGGGAGATAAATTAAGGGAAAGGTTAAGTAGGGGAGATTTATGATCTAATATCCAATTTTAAATCTCACAGTTCAAATCCAGCCTCAGACACTTGACACATGCTAGCTGTGTGACACTGGGCAAGTCACTTAACCCTCATTTCCCCCCAAAAAAAAGAATTAAGGGGAGTTCACTGGGTTCCCCAAGATAGTGAGAGCTAAGGAACTAGAATTACAACCAAATATCCTACCCAACAAAACTGAATGTAATCCTTCAAGGGGAAAATGGCCATCCAACGAAATATAGTACTTTCAAGCATTCTTTTTACCCCATTTATTTAGTATTTTATTTCCCCCCAATTACATGTAAAAATAATTTTAACATCCATTTTAATAACTTTGTGTTCCCAATTCTCTTCCTCTCTGCCTACCCTCTTACCCCACTTAAGAACACATGAAATTCAATATAAGCTATACATGTGTACAAAACATTTCACCATTATTCAGGTTATAAGGGAAAACAGACAAAAAAAAGTAAGATTAAAAAAAATACTTCAATCTGTACTCAAGTCACCATCCATTCTTTCTCTGGAGATGGATCACAATTTTTAAAAATCCTTCAGAGTTGTCTTGGATAATTGCACCGCTGAGAATAGCCAAGTCATTCACAAGAGTGCTACTACTTTGTATACATTACATCTCACTTTGCATCAGCTCATGTAAGCCCAGGTTTTCCTGAGATCATGCTGCTCATCATTTCACAGTTACTATTGCTAACTGAATTTCTCTCCATCCTACTCTCTCACCATTTAATTTACTCTATTCAATATCTCCTTTCACTTCTTCCCTCCTCAAGGGATTTTACTTCTGATTGTACCCTATTTCAATCTGTGCTCCCTTCTATCACTTTGCACTCATTACCCCCTTACCATCCTACTTTCCTGTAGGGTAAGTTAGATTACTCTGACCAATAGAGTTTGTATGTTATTCCTTCTTTGAGCCAATTCTAATGGAGTAATGTTCATCCATTCCCCAGCACACCCCTGATCTTCCCCTCCACTGTATAAGTTCTTCCTTGCTTCTTTTATGTGATATACTTTACCCCATTCCACCTCTTGCTTACTCTTTCTCCCAGTGAATTCCTCTCACCCCTTAAGTTTTTTAGATATTGTAAGTGCATAAAATTCTAGCTGTGATATCTAAAATCTAATGAGTGGTTGCCTTAAATTAGAAAACATATAACACCAATATTTGGGCATTAAGCATATATTAAAGTAAATTAGGGGTTATTAAAGAGAACTACATGGATAAAGTATGAGAATTGCCTGCTTTTCCTATCCTGCCTGTCTCTGCCACCAAACACCCGTCCTGAAATGAAAAGACCTCACTACTCTGCAGCTTCTCCCAGAAGCCTCCCGGGAAAAAGGAAAGAGGGCCATCCACACACACAACTCAAAGCTAATTGGCTGCTAACTCTAATTGACAGGACCTACAGGTGGCAGACATCACTTGCAGAAACCAAAGTCACATGGTTTCTTTTCAGGCCAGAGCTCACGATGTCCCTCCCAGCAGGGGATGTCATTCCAATTCTCACAATATTATCCCTTCATATTTAACTCACACCTCTGCCCTTTGTCTAAATATATTCCATGTACCTGCCATAATAATGAGAAAGTTCTTATGAGTTACAAGTATCATTTTCTCATGAAGGAATGTAAACAATTTAATCTTTTAATATCTCTTATGGTTTCTTTTCCCCCTTTAACTTTTTTGCTTCTTTAGCATCTTGTAATTGAAAGTCAAATTTTCTATTCAGCTCAGGTCTTTTCATCAAGAATGCCTGAGGGGGTAGCTAGGCTACACAGTGAATAAAGCAATGGTCCTGGATTCAGGAGGACCTGAGTTCAAATCCAGCCTCAGACACTTGAAGCTTACTAGCTGTGTGACCCTGAGCAAGTCACTTAATCCTCATTGCCCCACAAAAAACAGAAGAATGCCTGAAAGTCCTCTTGTTTATTGAATTCCCATTTTTTTCATGTAAAAGATTGTACCCAGTTTGGCTAGGTACGTGATTCTTGTTTGTAATCGCAGTTCCTTTGCCCTCTGGAATACCATATCCCATGCCTTCTAATCCTTTAATGAAGTGGCAAAATAGTGTGTTATACTGACTGGGGCTCAGCAATACTTGAATTGTATCTTTCTGGCATTTTCAAATATTTTCTCCTTGACCGAGGAGCTAAAGAATATGGCTATAATATTCCTGGTAGTTTTCATTTTAGGATCTCTTTCAGGAGCTGATGGGTGAATTCTTTAAATTTCTCTTTTACCTTCTGGTTTTAGGATATCAGGGCAATGTTCCCTGACAATTTCTTTGAAGATGATGTCTATGCTCTTTTTTGATCATGACTTTCAGGTAGTCCAATAGTTTTCAAATTATCTCTCCTGAATCTCTTTCCCAGGTTAGTTGTTTTTCCAATGAGATATTTCACATTGCCTTCTATTTTTTTTTTTTTGCTTTTGCTTTATTGTTTCTTGATTTCTCATAAAGTCATTACCTTCCCTCTGCTTAGGCCTAATTTTTAAGGAGTTTTTTTCTTGATAGAGCTTTTGTACCTCCTTTTCCATTTGGCCAATTTGGCTTTCCAAGGCATTCTTTTCCTCATTGGCTTTTTGTGCTTCATTTACAATTTGGCCTAATCAGTTTTGTAAGTTGTTATTTTATTCAGTATTTTTTGTGTCTCCTTTACCAAGCTGTTGAATTTTTTACAAGATTTTCTTGCATCACTCTCATGTCTCTTTCCATTTTTTCCTCCACCTTTCTTACTTTATTTTCTAAGTATTTTTTGAGCCCTTCTATAGCCTGAAACAAATTCATATTTTTTTTTTCTTGGAAGCTTTGGATATAGGAGCTTTGATTTTGTTATCTTCTTCTGAGGGTGGATTTTGATCTTCCTTGTCACCATAGAAACTTTCTAGGATTAGCATTATTTTCTGTTTTCTCATTGTTACAGCCTATTTCTTGAATTTAACTCTCTGTTAAAGTGGGACCATAGTTCCAGGTTGGAGGGTACACTGTCCAAAGCTTCAGGTGGTTTGTGTAGCCATTTTCAGAGATATCTTTGAGGATTTGTAAGTTTAAATTCTTCCAAGATGGTATGATATAAGAAAAGAAATGTTTACCACTCTTGTGGCCTATGCTCTGGTCTACAAGCAATAAGAGGCCTGCTTTACTGCCCTGGAACTATGAACAGATTCCCCCTCGACTGTGACTGCAATATCCAGTGTGCTTTTGCTGTTCCCCAGCCTGGGACCACCAGGCTTGTGACCTAGGTCTATATGGGGAAAACAACAGAGTAATGCCTCAGTGCTAGCAAAAAGATCCCTCTTATCTCCCTCTGGACAATTTTTCAACCCCCTTACCATTTGTGGGTTGAGTTGCAGAATCAGTTGTTGTACCTGCCGAATCAGAAGCTCCCAAGTCCTACTACTGGTTGACTGTGCCTGTGGCTAGTCTTCTCTGTGTTAGGGTCTTTGCCTGTGTCCTATACTGAGCTGTGCACCATTCTCACCCCTGTACAAAAGACCTTTCCTGGAAACTTCTAAGTTGTCTTTCTCTGTTAAATGATTGCACCCTGTCTTTTTGTGGGTTCTAGTGCTTCAGAAATTGTCTTATGGCATTTTGTGAAGGTATTTGGAGGAGTCTTGGAGAGAGCTCAGAAAAGGCACTGCCTTTCTTCTGTCATTTTGGCTCTGAACCTCTTTCAAACATTCTTGATGAAAAAAACTAGAGATGAATAGAAAATTTGACTTTCAGGTACTAGGCTCAAGAAAATCAAAACCATAAACAGGAAAGAAAAATCATAAAGTACTTAATAAGGTTAAACTGCTTACATTTCTGCATGGGAAAATGATATTTGTAACTTCTAAAAACTTCAACATTATTAGGGTAGTTAGAAGGAGTATACATAGAAGGTATAGGTGTGAATTTAATGTGAGAGATGAGTACACTGGGAAAAAGGGAAAGGGAGAGGTAGAATGGGATAAATTGTCTCACATAACAGAGGCAAGAAAAAAAAAACTTTTACAGTGAATAGAAAGAAAGCAGGGTGGGAGTGATAGTGAATGACACTTACTTTCATCAGAATTGGTTCCAAGGTGGAATAACATCCACACTCAAGTGCATATTGAAATCTATCTTATCCTACAGGAAAAAGTAGTAGGGTAAGGGAGTAGAAAAGCTGGGGTATAGAAGGGAATTCAGATTTGATAAGGTGGTAGGGGACAGCTAGGTGTTGCAGTGGATAAAGCACCAGCCCTGGATTCAGGAAGACCTGAGTTCAAATCCGGCCTCAGACACTTCACACTTACTAGATGTGTGACCCTGGGCAAGGCACTTAACCCTCATTTCCCCACAAAAAGAAGAGAGAGAGAGAGAGAGAGAGAGAGAGAGAGAGAGAGAGAGAGAGAGAGAGAGAGAGGTAGTTAGAAGCAAAAGACTTTTGAGGAGGGTGAAAGAAGAGAATGTAGAATAAATTTGGGGATAGGGTGGAAGGAAATACATTTTGTAATCTTAACTTTCAAAAATTTAAAGTAATTTTCACTGATAAACATCTCATTTTTCAAGGATATGAAGAAATTAAACAAATTTAATATAAACCATCCCCCAACTGATAAATGATAAAAAGATAGTGTGATAAAATAATGGAATTTGGCAGACACCCAGGGGCCCCACCTGATTGATTTAGTATTGTTTGAATGGGTGAGAATGAGAAACTAAGTACCTAATTAAGAATGATTGGATGGAGGCCACACCTGCCGGGTCCTCAGTGATGTGTTGGTGTACTACTGACATCAGCAAGAGACCACTCTCAACCAACCAGCTTGAAGGACCTCCCCTTTGGGTGGAGGGAGAGAGGAACTAGGAAGTGGACACTCAATCATAGAACAACTTTTTTGGGGGGGAGGAGGAACGAGCATGGCGGCTGATAGAGAACAATGGTGGGCCCTCTTAGTCCTTGGACACCGGCTTGGTGGTGAGATATTTTAAGTGGTCTTCTAGGAAAGGAAATTGCTTCCTTTCTCTCTGGCTATACCAAATTAGATCTGAGCTACGATTTCTATACTTTAAGGAATATGTTCTCACTTTCTCTCTCTTCACTAACTTATAATATATATTTTAATAAATCTTTAAAAACCTAAATGTTGCTGAATTTATCAGTGACTTTAACCAGCTTCCCCCCAAGACTGGGGAGGGGGGCAGATTAGAACCCACAATTTAGATTTTAAACAGCACAATAGGAACAGTATTCAGATGAAGTAATCAAAGCTATATATAGCCATGTGAAAAGAATGACCTAAATCTCTATCGATTGGAGAAATGCAAATTACATTGATTAGATTGGCCAATAGGATAGAAAAGTAAATTGACAAATATTGGAGTGAATATGGAGAAAATGAGACATTAATGCACTTCTGGTGGATTTGTGAACTGATTCAACCATATTGTAGAGCAAATTGAATGTATACAAACAGGATTACAAAACCCATTCATACCTTTTGACCCAGCAAGACTTCTACTAGGCCTGTATCCAAAATGAAATAATAAAGGAAAAAGAACATATATGTACAAATATATGTATAATAATTCTTTTTAGTGGCAAAGAATTAGAAATTGAGGTTTTGCCGATCAATAGGGGAATGGCTGATTATGATAGAATACTATTGTTTTATAAGAAATGATGAGCAGAATGCTGTAAGAAAAACTTGGAAAGATTAACTTGAGCTGCTGCAAAGTGAAATGTAATGTGCATAAAGTAATAGCAATATTGTAAGATAATTAACTGTGAATGACTCAGCTGTTCTCAGCAATGTGATGATGCAAGATAGGGATCTGAAGGACTTATGATGAAAAACGCTATCCATCCTCAGAGAAAGAAATGTTGGTGTATGAATAGAGATTAAAGAAGACTTTTAAAAATGATGTATTTATTTTTCTTCATGTTGTTTCTCATGTATTTATTTATTTAAATATTGATTCATTCCTTTATTAATTTTTTCATTCCTTCATTTATTTTTTCTACGTTTTATATCACAACATGAATCATGGAAATATGTTTTGCTTGACTACACATGTATAACCTATATCCAATTGTGTGCCTTCTCAATAAGGAATGGTGGGAAGGGTAAGGGTGAGAATTTGGAACCCAAAGTTTCAAAAATGAAGGCTAAGGGGCAGCTAGATGGTGCAGTGATTAAAGTGCTGGCCCTGGATTCAGGAGTACCTGAGTTCAAATCCAGCCTCAGACACTTGATACTTACTAGCTGTGTGACCCTGGGCAAGTCACTTAACCCCCATTGCCCTGCAAAAAAAAAGAATGCTAAAAATTGTTTTTACATACAAATAGAAAATACTAAATATAAAACCAAATTCAATAGCTTGTTAGAGGAAGCACACAACAAAATATGTATGAAAGTAATACCTTTAAAAATAGGGATGGCCAAATGGCAAAAGAAGCACAGAAATCTACTAAAGAAAAGCACTTCTTAAAAAGTACATTTGTCGGGGGCAGCTAGATGATGCAGTGGATAGAGCACCGGCCCTGGATTCAGGAGTACCTGAGTTCAAATCCGGCCTCAGACACCTAACACTTACTAGCTGTGTGACCCTGGGCAAGTCACTTAACCCCAATTGCCCAGCAAAAAAAAAAAAAAAAGTACATTCGTCCAAATAAAGAAAGAGATAGAAAATGTCCCTGAAGAAAATAGTTTCTTAAAAATTAGAATGGAATAGTGGAAGCTAATGACTCCACAAAACATCAAGAAACAATAAAGTTCATGCATAAGACAAAAAATAAGACAAAATGTGAAATAATTCATTGGGAAAAAAAGCTGATATGACAGGAAAATATACCAATCTGAGTTAATGTAAGAATTATAGTACTTCTGGGGCAGCTAGGTGGAACAGTGGATACAGCACTAGCCCTGGATTAAGGATGATCTGAGTTGAAATCTTGCCCCAGACACTTGACATATAAAAGCTGTGTGACCCTGGGCAAGTCACTTAACCCGCATTACCCTGAAAAAAAATGGACTTCCTAAATGATATGAATAAAAAGATTCTCAATGGCCTATTTCAAGAAATTATCAAGGAAAACTTTTCTGATACACTAGATTCAGAAATAATATAAATCAAGAGAAACCAGTAATTACACTGAAAGAGATGCCAAAATAAAAATTTGCAGGGATATTGTAGCTAAATTCCAGAGTTTACTGGTCAAGTAAAATATATTGCAAACAGCTGGAGAGGAGTAGAAATATTATTCTAGCACAGTCAGTATCACTCAATATTTAATAGTTTCCATATTAAAGGAGTGAAAGGCTTGGGATATGATATTCTGGAAGGGAAAGAAGCTAGGATTACAATCAAGAATGACATATTCAGCAAAACTTAGTATAATCAATTGTTCAGGGGAAAAAGGGTATATTTAATGAATTAGGGGTCTTTCAAACATTCTTGATAAAAGAAGAGAGCTAAATAGCAAATACTACTGTGCTATAATAAATGATGAGCAGGGGAGCCAAGATGGTGGAGAGTAGGTAGGAACTTTCCTGAGCTTTCCTGTATTTTCCTCAAAAACAACATTAAATCAATCCTCTAAACAGATTCTGGAACCACAGAACCTACAAAAAGAGAGACAAAATCCTGCAACGTGAAATAATTTAGAATCCTTCAGAAAAGGTCTGTCTCACCTGGGGTAAAAGGGGAGGATGACTCAACGTCCCAGCTGGCAGCTGACCTCAGCAAAGCTTGGCTCAGTGGGCAGCTCAACACTGTTGCACCTTGACACAGCTGAGAGTGGGGCAGCCTAGAGTGGGGCAGCTGAGAGAAGTAAGAATCTTACAACCCTGTACCCTGTGCCCCAGGAGCAGACTTCAACTTGATAAGTTTAAAAATAGCCTACAACATGAGCAAGAAACAAAAAAGGATACTTACCATTGAGAACTTCTATGGTGAAAGGGAAGACCAAAATTCAAACACAGATGAGTTAGTCAAAACACCCACAAGTGAAGACTCAAGAGGGAAGATGATCTTGTCCAAGACCAAAAAGTCTTCTTTGAAGAGCTCAAAAGGGCTTTTAAAAACCAAATAAGAGAGGTAGAAGAAAAAATGGAAAAATAAATCAAAGAAAGGAGAGCTACATTGCAAAAAGAAGCACAAAAAATGACTGAGGAAAACAATTCCATAAAAAATACAATTGACCAAATGAGAGAAAAAAATTAGCCAAACAGAAAAAAAAGTGCAAAAGTTTACTGTGGAAAATAAGTCCTTAGAAATTAAAATTGAGCAGATGGAAGGAATCTTCCATGAGAAAACAAGAATCTGACAAGCAGAATCAAAAGATTGAAAAAATAGAAAAAAATGTGAAATACCTCATTGGAAAAACAACTGACCTAGAAAATAGGTCTAGGAGAGATTATCTGAGAATTATTGGACTGCCTGAAAGCCATGATCAAGAAAAGAGTCTAGACACCATATTCCAGGAAATTATGATGGAGAACTGCCCTGAAATTGTAGAATCAGAGGATAAAATCTTCATTGAAAAAATCCACTGAACACCTCCTGAAAGAGACCCCAAAAGGAACACTTCAAGGAATATAGTAGCCAAACTCCGGAATTATCAGGTGAAGGAGAAAATACTCCATACAGCCAGAATGAAACCATTTAAATACCATGGAGCCACAGTCAGGATTGCTCAGGACCTGGCAGCTTCAACATTAAAAGATTGCAGGGCTTGGAATATGATATACAGGAAGGCAAAGGAGCTTGGATTACAACCTAGGAACAACTACCCAGCAAAATTTAGAATTCTTTTTCAGAGGAAACGATGGACATTCACCGAACTAGGAGACTCCCAAGGCTTCCTGAGAAAAAGACCAGAAATGAACAGAAAATTTGATCTCCAAATACAAGACTCTAGAGAAATATAAAGAGGTAAACAAGGGGGAGAAAAGGGTTGTTCAATGATGTTAAAGTGCTTGAGTCTATATGACAGAGAATAATACTTTTAATTCTTGAGATCTGTGTCTCTGTAAAGGTATTGTTATTAAACCAACTTTGATTTGATGATATAAAGAAACTTAAGGGGCAGAATAAAATAGGACTAGGGTGAGGAGAGGAAGGGAGAGGTGGAATGGGGTTAATTATATATGCAACCTTACTCTCCTCAGATTTGGTTCAGGGAGGGAATAAATTACAATTCCATTTGTATAAATAAATTTAGCTTACTCTGTAAGGAAAGAAAAAAGGGAAGGGGAAAAAGGGTGATATTGATAGAAGGGAGTGAAGAAGTGGGGGAAAAAGGGCAAGAAAAAGAAGGGCAGCTGATAAAAGGGAGGGCAGATTGAGGGATGCAGTGGTCAGAAGCAAAACACTAGGTAAGTGGAATAGGGGAAAAGAAGGGGTAAAAAGTGTACAAAGGTGAAAAGAAGATGGAAGGAAACAAACAGTTAATAATTTTAACTGTGAATGTGAATGGTATGAACTCTCCCATAAAACAGAAGAGAATTACAGAGTGGATTAAAAACCAGAATGCTACAATATGCTGTTTACAAGAAATACATTTGAAGCAGAGAGATACACACAGGGTAAAGGTAAAAGACTGGAGCAGAATACATTATGCATCAGCTATAGTCTAAAAAGCAGGAGTAGCAATCCTTATATCAGACAAAGCAAAGGCAAAAATAGATCTCATTAAAAGAGATAAGGAAGGAAACTACATCTTGCTGAAAAGTATTATAGATAATGAAGTACTATCAATATTACAAGTATGGACCAAGTGGTATAGCATCAAAATTCTTAGAGGAGAAGTTAAATTAGTTACAAGAGGAAATAGACAGCAATACTATACTAGTGGGGTATCTGAATCTTCCCTCTCAGAATTTGATAAATCTAGCCACAAAATGAATAAGAAAGAAGTGAAAGAGGTGAATAGAATACTAGAAAAGTTAGACATGATAGATGTCTGGAGAAAATTGAATGGGGATAGAAAAGAATATACATTTTTCTCAGCAGTACATGGCACATTTTCAGAAATTGACCATGTATTAGTGCAGAAAAACATTATAGCCAAATGTAGAAAAGCACAAATAGTAAAGGCATCCTTCTTAGATCATGATGCAATAAAAATTACATGTAATAAAGAGCCATGGAAAGGTAGACTGAAAATCAATTGGAAACTAAATAATTTCATTCTAAAGAATGAATGGGCCAAACAACAAATCATAGAAACAATCAATAACTTTATCCAAACAGATGACAATAATGACAGAACATACCAAAATCTATGGGATGCAGCCAAAGCAGTGCTTAGGGAAAAATATATAGCCCTAACTGCTTACATGAATAAAAAAGAAGAAGAGGAGATCAATGAATTGGGCATGCAATGTACATAGCTAGAAAGAGACCAAATTAGAAATCCCCAATTAGATACTAAACTAGAAATCCTGAAAATTAAAGGAGAAATTAATAAAATTGAAAGCAAGAAAACTATAGAATTAATCAATAAAACTAAGACTGGGTTTTATGAAAAAAATAATAGACTAGATAAAATATTGGTTAATTTATTTTAAAAAAGAAAGAAGAAAACCAAATTACCAGTATCAAAAATGAAAAGGATGATCTTACAGCCAATGAAGTGGAAATTAAAGCAATAATTAGGAGCTATTTTGCCCAAGTGTATCCCAATAATTTTGAAAGTCTAAAAGAAATGGATGAATATTTACAAAAATACACATTGCCAAGGTTAACTGAAGAGGGAATAATATCCTTAAATAAGCCCATATTAGAAAAAGAAATTGAACAAGACATTAATCAACTCCCTAAGAAAAAATCCCCAGGGCTGGATGGGTTCACAGGTGAATTCTACCAAACATTTAAAGAACAATTAATTGCAATATTATACAAATTATTTGGAAAATTAGGTGAAGTAGGAGTTCTACCAATTTTGTTTTATGACAGAAATATGGTGGTGATGCCAAAACCAGGCAGAGCAAAAACAGAAAAAGAAAATTATAGACCAATTTCCCTAATGAATATTGATGGTAAAATCTTAAAAAAGATATTAGCAAGGAGATTACGGCAAGTGATCACCAGGATAATACACTATGACCAGGTGGGATTTATAATGGGAATGCAGAGCTGGTTCAACATTAGGAAAATTGTTAACATAATCAACCACATCAATAAGAAAACTAACCAAAATCATATGATTATCTCAGTAGATACAGAGAAAACTTTTGACAAAATATAGCACCCATTCCTAATAAAAACACTAGAGAGCCTAGGAATAGGTGGAGCTTTCTTTAAAATAATAAGCAGTATCAACCTAAAACCATCAGCAAGCATTACATGTAATAAAGATAAATGAGAGGCGTTCCCAATAAGATCAGGGGTGAAACAGGGATGTCCATTATCACCTCTATTATTTACCATTGTACTAGAAATGTTAGCATTAGCAATCAGAGAACAAAAAGGAATTAAAGGAATTAGAATAGGTAAGGAGGAAACAAAACTATTACTTTTTGCAGATGATATGATGGTATATGTAGAGAATCCTAGGGAATCAACTCAAAAATTAATTGAAACAATTAACAACTTTGGCAAAGTAGCAGGATATAAAATACATCCACATAAATCATCAGCCTTTCTATACATGACCAACAAAGTTCATCAGCAAGAGATAGAAAGAGAAATTCCATTTAATGTAACGGTAGATAATATAAAATACTTGGGGGTCTACTTGCCACAACAAACCCAGGAACTCTATGAACACAATTACCAAACACTCTTCACACAAATCAAAACAGATATAAAAAATTGGAAAGATATCAATTGCTCATGGATAGGCAGAGCTAATATAGTAAAAATGACAATACTGCCTAAATTAATTTACTTATTCAGTGCTATACCAATCAGACTACCTAAAAATTATTTTATAGAGCTTGAAAAAATAATAACAAAATTCATCTGGAAAAAGAAAAAGTCAAGAATAACAAGGGAAATAATGAAAAAAAAATTCACAGGAAGGTGGGTTAGCTGTACCAAATCTGGAGCTCTACTATAAAGTGGCAGTCATCAAAACTATCTGGTACTGGCTAAGAAATAGAGTGGAAGAACAAAGGAATAAGCTAGGTATAGGAGATACAGTAGTAAATGACATCAGTAATGTACTGTTTGATAAACCCAAAGACCCCAGCTTCTGGGATTGGAATTCAGTACTTGACAAAAACTGCTGGGGAAATTGGAAGATAGGATGGCAGAAATTGGCCATAAACCAACATCTGACACGTTGTACTAAAATAAGGTCAAAATGGTACATGATTTCAACATAAGAGGCAATACAATAGGTAAATTAGGAAAAAAAAGGAATAGTCTACCTTTCAGATCTTTGAAATGATAGCAGTTTATGACCAAGCAAGAGATAGAGTATATTATGAAACTCAAAATGGATGACTTTGATTACACTAAATTAAAAAGGTTTTGTACAAACAGAAGCAATGCATCCAAAATTAGAAGGGATGCAGAAAGTTGTGGAACAATTTTTATTTCCATTACCTCTGATAAAGGCCTCATTTCTAAAATATAGAGGGAACTAAATCAAATTTATATGAATCCAAGTCATTCCCCAATTGAGAAATGGTCAAAGGATATGAACAGGCAGTTTTCCTATGAAGAAATCAAAGCTATCTATTGCCAAATGAAAAAATGCTCTAAATCTCTATTGATTAAAGAAATGCAAATTAAAATAACTCTAAAGTAACACCTGACACCTATCAGATTGGCTAAAATGACAAAAAAGGAAAATAATAAATGTTGGAGAAGCTGTGGAAAAATTGGAACACTGATGCATTGTTGGTGGAGCTGTGAACTGATCCAACCATTCTGGAGAATGATTTAGAATTATGCCCAAAAGGCTATAATGCTGTGTATACCCTTTGACCCAGAAATACCACTCTTGAGTCTTTTTCCCAAAGAGATCTTAAAAAAAGGAAAAGGACCCACATATACAAAAATATTTATAGCTGCTCTTTTTGTGGTGACAAAGAATTGGAAATTGAGGGGATGTCCATCAATTGGGGAATGGCTGAACAAGTTGTGCTATATGAATGTAATGGAATTCTATTGTGCTGTAAGAAACGATGAGCAGGTGGAGTTCAGTGAAACCTGGAAGGACTTGCATGAACTGATGATGAGTAGGATGAGCAGAACCAGCAGAACATTATATATTGTATCAACAACAGTATATATTGATCAACTGTGATAGACTTGGCTGTTCTCAGCAATCCAATTATACAAGAAAGTTACAAAGCACTCATGATAGAAAAGGCTCTACAAATCCAGAGGAAAAAAAGGAACTGTGGAATATGGATGCTGATTGGACCATACAATTTCTTTTGTTTTTGGTGCTATTGGTTTTCTGATTTGAGGTTTTTCCTTTGTGCTCTGATCCTTCTCATACAACCTGACTAATATAGAAATATGTTTAATGTTATTATGTATATATAACCTGTAACAGATTGCCTGCTGTCTAGGGGAGGGCAGGAGGGGGGATAGAGAGGGAGAAAAATTTGAAATTGGTAATCTTATATAAAAAAATATTGAAAATTATTTCTACATGTAACTGGAAAATAATAAAATAATTTTATTTTAATGAAATAAAAAATAAATGATGAGCAGGAAGATTTCAGAAAATCTGGAAAAGACGTAAGTGGACTGATGCCTGCATGAAGTGAGAACATCCAGGAGAACATTGTACACAGTAAGATCAACATTGTGTGATGATCAACTGTGATAGACTTGGCTCTTCTCAGCTATATGATGTTCCAAGTTAATTCCAAATAACTCGTGATGGAAAATTTTCTCCACATCCAAAGAAAAGAACTGTGGATTCTGAATGTACATTGAACCATGCCATTTCTACTTTATTTTTTTTTCTTTTTTGATGTTTTTTTTTCCTTTTTTTTCTGATTCTTTTTTTCACAACATGACTAATGCAGAAATATGTTTAATGTGATTATACATATGTAACATATATCACATTGCTTTCTGCCTTGGGGAGGGGGGAAGGGAAGGGTGAAAAATTTGGAACTAAAAATCTTAAGAAAAAATGTTGAAAACTATGTTTATGTGTAACCAGAAAATAATAAAATACTTTAATGATTAAAAAAAAAGAAAATTATTTTGTTCTCCTTGATGTTCAGTAGTTCATTTGTTGTGTTACTCTTTGTGAACCCATGAACCATAGTATCCCAGGTCTTTCTAAACTCCACAATCTCTCTATTTCTTTCTAAATTCTTTTTCATTATGTCCACAACACTGTCTTATCCTCTGCCATTCTTATTTTCCTTTTGCTTGCAATCTTTTCTGACTTCAGTCTTTTCCAATAAGGTTGATCTTTACATAATCTAACCAAAGTATTTAAGCCTCAGCTTCAATATTTGATATTCCAGTGAATAGAATGTATTAATTTAAATATTGACTGATGTTATCTCCTTGCTGTCCAAGAACTCTTGAAAGTCTTTAGCACCACAATTCAAAATGTTATTTCTGTAGCATTCAGCTTTCTTTACAGTCAAACTCTCATGGACATACATTACTACTAGAAATAATATAGGTTTGACTACACAGAACTTTGTTGGCCGGCTGACATCTATGCTTTTTAGTATGCTGTCCATAATTACCATGGTTTTTATTCTAAGTAACATGTTTTAATTTTATGACTTTAAGTACTATATACAGTGATCTTTGAGCCTAAGAATATTAAATCTGACACTGCTTACATTTTTTCTCTTTCTTTGTCAGGAAACCCCAACCAACCTTTAATAGTTTCCTCTATCGGGGCAGCTAGGTGGCGCAGTGGATAGAGCACCGGCCCTGGAGTCAGGAGTACCTGAGTTCAAATCTGGCCTCAGACAATTAACACTTAATAGCTGTGTGACCCTGGGCAAGTCACTTAACCCCAATTGCCTCACTAAAAAAACAAAACAAAACAAACCAAAACAGTTTCCTCTTCCTCCTCAAGAGGCTTCTTAATTCCTCTTCACTTCCTGCCATCACAGTGGTATAATCTACATATCAGAAACTGTTGGTTTTTCATTCAGGAAACTAAATTCTGACTTTTGATCCATCCATTCTTGCATTTTACATGATGTAATCTGCATATAAGTTAAGTTAATAAGGTAAGAACAGTCAGTCTTACAGTACCCCTTTTCCAATCTAAAACCAATATGCTGCTCTATGTTAGGTTCTGAATCATTTTTATCACCTATTAATGGAGACTTTATATATTTTCTCTTAATTTAAAATATTCCTATATTTGATACATCTTATTTTCATATTATTTTGTAATTTTTTTTTAGTGAGGCAATTGGGGTTAAGTGACTTGTCCAGGGTCACACAGCTAGTAAGTGTTAAGTGTCTGAGGCCAGATTTGAACTCAGGTACTCCTGAATCCAGGGCCGGTGCTCTATCCACTGCGCCACCTAGCTGCCCCTATTTTGTAATTTTTAAAGAAAAAAAAGTTGGGATAACTTTTAAGTACTGTGATTTCCATGTATTTAATAAACAGAATCATAGATTTGGAAGTATAAGGAAACTTTGATATGTTCAGGTTTAGAATCTGAAGCATAAGAAAGTAAAGTTACTGGAAAAGGGTCACACCTCTAGTAAGTGTGTGATTCAGGTTTCCAAACAAAGTCTTTCAGATTATGAATTCAGTCATGAATCTGGGTATTTCATCTAGCTGATTCCTCTGTTTGGAATGGTGTCCCTACTATTTTCCAAATACTGGCTTCCTTAGAGCTTCCTTTAAGTCCCATCTAAAATCGCATGTTGTAAAGTATTGTATCAACATGGAGAAAAAGGAATGAGCTCTTGAATGAACATGATCACTCCAAAAAACATCCAAATCATGCCATAGGACAATTCCTGGAGCAGCAAAATCCACAGAAGAATGTGCTGAGACAATTTTCCAACCAAGGACAGCTTGTAATGTTGAAAGGAGGGGCCTGCTGTGCTGAGAGAGAAGTAGAGCACAACCCCACAGTCACACTGACACAGATCCAGTCCCAGGAATGCCTTGCCAGACAAAGAGACCCCGCCCCCCGCCCCAGAGCCTCTGACTCAGCTGAAGTGCCAGTTTTGTCAGGAATTAACTCACAATTAGGTGAGAGGGCTGAGTCCTTGGCAGGAGGGAGATTACAGGGGTCTCTGCTGGTGCTGAGACAGAACTTGGGTTTTTCACCCCTGCTGGGAATAAGGAGGTAGGCTTTAGTAGCAGTGGCCCAGGTGGGGGAGGGGCACAGGTTTGTAGGAACTGAAGAAACAAAACACAAATCTGATTGATTAGCAAGTTGCTCTGGGGTCATCTACAGACCAGGGAACAGGACAGGTGAGTGAAAAACCTGATCCTCCTTAACTCATAACACCTGGGACCTCATGAACAGATATTCCAGCCTGGAAACAGTGCCCCTCTTTAAGGAGGTAAAAGTCAAGTAAGAGAAAGGCAAGATGAGCAGACAGGGAAAGGTGAGGATAATAGAAAGTTTCTTCAGTAACAAGGAAGATCGAGGTGCACCCTCAGAGGAAGATGTCAACATCAGGGATCCTATATCTAAAGCTTCTGAGAAAAATACGAATTGGTCTCAGGCCATAGAGGCACTCAAAAAGGACTTTGAAGGTAAAGTTAAAGAGGTAGAGGAAAAAAAGGAAAGATAAAGGAGAGTGAAGCAAGAAAGACATGAGAAAAAAAGTCAACAGCTTGAAAAGCCAAAGGGAAAAAGAGATGCAAAAGCTCTCTTATGAAATAATTGCCTAAGAATTAGGATGGAACAAATGGAAGGCAGTGACTTTATGAGAAACCAAGACACAGTAAAGCAAATCCAAATGAATAAAAAAATAGAGGGCAATGTGAAATATCTTTTAGGAAAAACTGCTGACCTGTTAAATAGATCCAGGAGAGATAATTTGAAAATTATTGGTCTACCTGAAAACCATGATCAAGGAAAGAGCTTAAACATCATCTTCCAAGAAATTGTCAGGGAAAATTTCCCTGAAATTCTAGAAGAAGAAGCTAAAATAAAAATTGAAAGAATCCTTTGATCACCTCCAGAAAGAGATCCCAAAAGGAAAATTGCTAGGAATATTATAGCCAAATGAGAGATTTCCCAGGTTAAGGAGAAAATATTGCAAACTGCCCAAAAGAAACAATTCAAGTACTGTGGAGCCCCAATCAGGATAGCACAAGATCTAGCAGATTATACATTAAAGGACTTGAGGAAATGCAATATGATATTCCAGAGGGCAAAGGAATTGGGATTACATAATCTGTCAGAGGAAAAGAAATGGGATGGGAAATTATTGTATTACAATGGTATTTTCCTACAGGAAATGACAAACAGGATGATCCCAGAAAAACCTGGAAAGACTCATATGGACTGATGTACAGTGAAGTGAGCAGAACTGGGAGGATATTGTGCATAGTGACAGCAGTATTGTTTGATGAGCAGTTGTGAATGGCTTAACTACTCTCAGCAATACAATGTTCCAAGACAATCCCAAGGGACTAATGATGAAGCATACTATCTACTCCCATAGAAAGAACTTATAAAAAGGGCACTTTTGCATTGAACATACACCACCTATACCAAATTGGTTGCTATCTTTTGGAGGGGGGAGGAAAGGGTGGGAGGGAGAGAAATTTGGAACTTTAAATCTTATGAAAATGAATGTTGAAAACTATCCTTATATGTAACTGGCAAAAATTAAATAAATGTTTGTTCCAAAATCCCATCTTGTGGAGGAAATATTACCCAAATACTTTTTATTTAGTTAGTTAGTTTTATTTATTTATTTATTCGTTCATTCATTCATTTATTTATTTAATTAATTTTTTTTATTTAGTGAAGCAATTGGGGTTAAGTGACTTGCCCAGGGTCACACAGCTAGTCAGTGTTAAGTGTCTGAGTCCAGATTTGAACTCAGGGACTCCTGACTCCAGGGCCGGTGCTCTATCCACTGTGCCATCTAGCTGCCCCTACCCAACTTCTTTTAATTACAGTGCCATCTTGTCTTAATTGTCTCATTGTTATGCTGTATATGACCTGTTTACATATATTTTTTTGTTGTCTCTTTATATTGTGAGCTCTTTGAAAGCAGAGACTGTCTTTTGCCTCTCTCTTTTAAAAAAATACATATTTAGTGATTTTCATAGTGCCTGGAACATAGTAGAATTTTATTGACTATGTATCAGCCAATACTTCATAAACAACTGCTCTCTCCTATTATATTGAAACATAAGGAAAGGATGACATACTGAAATGAGTTTTAATTTTGATTTTTAAGGACTTAAATTTTTTTTAATTTTTAATTTATGCAACAAAAGAAGCATTTAATAACATTGCACAATAAAAAAGATGATTGAACCTGAAACTGCAAATCTGTTATGCACAACTTGCTATTTAAATATATAAACATTTACCATGTAAATTTCCTATTCTTCTTTTTTCTTATCTCTCCCTAATCTGCCCTAAAGATACCTACCATTAGGCATAAATACATATGTCTGTGTGTATATGTATATGTATGTGCACATGCATGTGCATGTTCATGTCCAGCTGAATGTGCATTTGCAGGTTCATATTCATGTAGATTTAGATGTAGTTGTAGCTGTATGTGTATATGTTGTGTATATGCATATGCGTACATCCATACATAAATATATGTAAGATCATTCTATATATATTATATTAATCAGTTCATTCTTGACATTCATTTTTAAGGTGATCAATGAATATGTATATAATTTTAACAATGTGTAGGTTGTGAGAGAATCGCATTTAGTGTTTTTCTCCTTTGTTTCTATATTTTTTCTATATATCAAATATATTTTCAACAAGTCTTGGGCAATGAGTTTCAAATATATGTTATGTGAATTGGAAAGCTATAGAAACATTCCATTTCTAGCATCATTAGTTTGGCTATCCAAAAATTTGGAAAAAATATGCATCATACAAAAAAGTTACTCATTTTTCATTTTATCATTCAAAAAAGCAAAATATTGTTCTACCAAGAAGAACAAGAATAGAGTGTACGGGGGATTATGCTGTTCAAGCTTCATTTGTTTTTTTATTGTCTTGGAAATGTAAAGTGTGGAGGTGTTGGGTTGATGTATAACCATGGAGAAAAAAATAACAAAGAAACACAACAACATTATTTGACCATTTGGTGAGCTCATTCATGAAACTTTAAAGTATTTGATGTCATTGTTCTATATGTGTATACACATCCACATATGTAAGTAAAAAATGTGCATGCATATATACACATATGTATGTAGGTAGGTATATATGTATGAGTGTACGTATGTATGAGATGTTATAAATTGATAGTTTCACTCAAGTATGTTATCTAGTGAAGGAAATGATGTATTAGATTTGTAGATATTTCTAATGAGGCAAGTAGGGCACTTTTCTTGGGTCACCCTCTGAATTTATTAGACATATACTATACCTAAGATTCTCCTTTACAAAGTGATCCAATACTTTTAGAATAACACATGATTTTTTAAAAGCTTCAAGAAGAAATTTAAACTCTGAGTTGAGTTCCTCAGAATCTTTGTGACAGGGTTGCCTAGAATGTAGAGTTATATAAATAATGATAAAAACAGTATCAAAGAGTGCAGTTCGTAGAGAAATGAAGATATTTATAGCCATGGGAAATTATATAGTTAAATTTTAAAATGTGTCTTCTGGACAATCCCAAAATAAAGGTATATGTGAATTTTAAATTTCATGTATTTTTTGTTATTATAGTCCTTAATAAGTAATGTAGTTGCCTATTATTTCAAATCATGTCATAATTATATTTTTTCCCAGAACAGGAGGATTACACCTGACATCTGGCTATTAGATAGTTTTGCATTATCTTCTAACATTATAATAGAATATGGTAAAGACAATTTTGAATTGAAATATAATCACACGATATATTATCTTTTCAAATTGTTCTTCTAAATACATGAAATATATTTTATAATATGCATAATGCTAATTTACAAATATTTACCCTTTAAAAAGGGTACAAAAATAATCATTTTTAGCATTTTCCTGTAAAGACATATTCCATCCTTGAAACAGTTCTGCTATACCACCCATGTTACTCACTCAACAAAAAGTAAGATCCTTTCACTCTCCTTTAAAATAATCATAGAATTGATAGATAAATTTGTGATAAATTTCCAGATAAATATAATGACTTAAAAGATTATGTAATAGGCAATTTTATTTTTTGTGTTGAATGAAAGTCCAGAACAAATATGGTTATAATAAAATAGTCATATTACCATTTTTCTCTTATTATTAGGTTAAAATTACTTTAAAATTTGCTTTAGAAAATATAATCCTACATGCATCTATTTAATCCCTCATCTGATTATGTGGAGAACAGGTAGTACTCATGGTTAAAACACTTTTGTTATCTTGGTTACCAAAAGGACTTGATATATTCTAGTATAAAATAATCGAACATGACTTGTGTGATATTGGTATCAATTCAGATTTGTGTGAGCTTCCTACATATCTGTGAACAGCAGAGGACAGATTAAATTCCTTTATAAGTGTTTTTTTTTAATGCAGAAAATGAGATCAACAAAATAGAAGTCTGCTCACGTTTTAAGAACCAAGAATTTTTTTTAATTGTTACTATTTTTTTTAGGCAATTGGGGTTAAGTGACTTGCCCAGTGTCACACAGCTAATAAATGTTAAGTGTCTAATGGCGAATTTGAACTCAGGTACTACTGAATCCAGGGCCAGTGCTCTATCCACTGTGCCACCTGGCTGCCCCTATAAGGAAATTTAAAATGAGTTCAGGGGAAAAAAGAAATATTTATTACAATTTAAGAAGTCAATCATTTAATTAGCAGCTGTTAATTAAGTGTCCACTGTGTGTCAGGACTTGTGATAGGTTCTGGGGTTAAAGGTACAAATAATGAAAAAAAACAACCTTTTTCAAAGGGAAATTATATTTTAATGGAAGATAAAAAGTACATGTAAAATACATACAGCATAAATAGTTATTAATTATAATATATATTTATATGTTTATAGCAATAAAGATATAAGTAATAAGTATTTTTCTGTTATTTATTTATATCTTTATATTTATAGAGATATGTGCATATAGAAAGTAGTTACATATAAGTGAAGAGTGTTCTGTAGCTCTAAGCTTATTGTTAAATTATTACATTTTCATTGTGTAACCTCAGAAATCACAATAAATTACCTCTTGACTTACTGTTTTGTTGATTGTCTAAACTTAAGATATGTTACTTATGTAGTTAAAACTTAAATACATCTATATACATTCTTCACTAGAGAGTCCCATTGTTAAATATTCAATATTGAAAGGAGGTATCATTTTAAAGAAAAGCCCCACCCCCTCACCACCAGAGGCAACTGTTCATCAACTTCTACCAACTTTCTGATAAGCTTAGGGACCCTGGAATTGGCAATACCTTGTAGAACATTGGTCCTGCTTCTAACCTTGCTCTCAAAGACATCATTCCATTAAGAAATGCCTATGGGACCAGCTAAGTGGTGCAGTGGATAGAACACTGGCCCTGGAGTCAGGAGTACCTGAGTTCCATCTGGCCTCAAACACTTAACACTTACTAGCTTTGTGACCCTGGGCAAGTCACTTAACCCTAATTGCCTCACTAAAAAAAAAAAAAAAAAAAAAAAAAAAAAAAAAAAAAAAAAAAAAAAAGATATACCTATGGAGTATAGCAGACAAGACAGCCTCTATGAAATATTAAAGCACACTGAAGGAGAAAGAGGAAGGCATCTGAGGGCAAGCCATGCTGCTTTTCCATGATGTCAGGAAGTGACATTTGTTAGTGGGTACTATCTATCAAATCTACCAGCCAATTAGCTTGGAGCTGTGTGTTTGTATGGATAGGATGTTCCCAGTTTCACAGGAGGCTTCTGAGAGGAAGAAGGAAGCATGGAATCCTTCTGGTTTCTGATCTCACCATGACATCTTGGATGATGGTGTCTCTTAGAAATAGTTAGATTTTTACCTTTCTTTCTTCACAAAATTCTGTTCTCCTTAACAAATGCTTAAAAGTCTAAACTCTTTCTAAAGCTTATAAGTTATTAGGGACCATTCATTAGATATTTTAGACTGTATAGCTAGAATTTTACCCCCTTACAGATGGCTTACCATGAAAAGGAAAGCTGAATCTCAATCTTCTGATCTTCCAGTTGGGTAAGAAATTTCCCCTACCCTGTCCCTTTAAACTCCAAAATACTGCTAAGTACCAGCTGTTTTCTATTTAAATTTCCAAATGGGCTTTTTCAACTCCCTTAGAACCCTGTTCATGATTTTAGTCTGTTTTGCCAGACAAATGGGGGATAAGATAATGATAATACTTTGTTTTTGTGAATTTTCTATTTTTATTTTAATTTTTGTTTGAAGAGTGAGCAAGATGCTCACACAAGAGAATATAAATATCCCCTCCCACTCCCAACCATGCTTTTTCAGAGAAACCTCTGACTCCTGTCCTTTTTTCAAATTCTAAGACTAAGAGTTTCTCTTCTCCTTGCATGTCTGGAGGCAATGCCCCAATGACATCTATTTAGCATAATGTTTTGTATATGGTAAGTGCATAATAAGTATTTTATGTTCTTATTCATTTGTTTTCATGTTTAATCTTCTCAGTTAGAGTGAAAGTTCCTGTATGGTAGAGAATGTCTCACTTGTATTTGTATCTCCAGAATTGCACATTATATTATATTATATTATATTATATTATATTATATTATATTATATTATATTATATTATATTATATTATATTATATTATATTATATTATATTATATTATATTATATTATATCGTTTCATATCATATCATGTCATATTATATTGTGTTGTATTATATTGTATTATATTATATCATTATATTCACTATCCTCATTATTATCATCCAAACCTCTGACACAGATGTTGCCATATTCTTACCCTATCCAAAAGCTTTTAATGATTCCCCATTGCCTTACGATAAAATATATTTTAGACAGCCACTTAATGTTTTCCATAATCTCATACCAACCTACCATTCTAGACATATTTCAGATTTTCCTTTCATACAATTTATAATCCAAGCAAACTGGAATATGACTTTCACCTCAAAATTAAAATCCCTCCTTTTATTCATCGAGCAAAGACTTTGTAACTGCAAAACCTATCCTTCATTCCTGAGTATATTCTGTTCTCATTTCTACTTTTCAGAATGATCATATTACTATAAAAATTTAGGGGTTATAAAAGGAAGAAGATAGAGATAACTCATTTCAAAAGTGGTTGATATACAAAAAGATGCATATATATATATATATATATATATATATATACATGAATCCTTTAATTTGCTTGATCTTTAACTTTTTTTATCCCGCTCAGTTGTATATGAACTTATATGTATGGATATTTTTACACTAGTAGCAACCTGGTTTTATAGTTGTTAGAGTACTGGACAAATGATTAAAAAAAAAAACAAGCACAAAAAAAAACACTACTAAAATTGAATCTTGCCTCATATCCTGAATAACTGCTCACCCTAAGCCAGTCACAACTGCCCTCATCCTTGGTTTCTTTGTCTGCAAAATTAGTATAAAAATGGCACATGCCTCACTTGATTTTTGTGAGGATTAAGCATAAAATGTATAAAGTGCTAGGTCAGCCTTAAAGTGCTATAATTATATTATATTTCTCTTTAGTAGAATGTGAGCTCCTTGATTTCAGAGGGATTCTTGTCTTGTATACCCAGAATGCCTTATATATAATGGACTCTGATAAAAATTTGATGATATGAATCTGTTCCTAAATTGCCTAAATTATAAAATGTAGAAGGTGAGTTGATTCAGTGTTCTGACTTTTTGCTCTCAAAATCAGATTTGCAGTCTTTAAATCAAGGACACCCCACCCAAGAACTTTTGTCTATGAGGCTAATATCAATCAATATTTATCATTTTACAAACCGAATAGTCAACTTATTACAAAACTAATTTTGATCTCATGAACCCTGTGAAATTTGAGGACAACCAGGGATCCTCAGTTCAAAATTTAGGATACATTATTACAATTAATTGTTAAGGTACCTTATAGCTTTGAAATTCAACATATGGATATTAGGCAATAATACCTTTAGTTATAATGATATTTTTATATAGATTATTCTAAAAATTCAGCCAGAATTGAGAAATTTAATGATATTTTTCTTGTAATCTGGAAACCAAGTCTTTAAATAAAGTTTTTCCTGTGTTAATTACAGCAAATTATTTTAATTATAGGTTTCTGTTTATTAATTTTATGGGACTCTTACTCCATGATACATGACTTGTTTCTTTCTTTGGCTGCTTGAAATATTTTCTCCGTGAACTGAAAGGTCTGAAATTTAGCTAAAATATTGCTGGGAGTCTTCAATTTTCAATCTCTTTCAGGAGGTGATCAAGGGACTCTTCTGATTTCAATTTTACGTTCTGCTTCTAGAATATCAGGGTCATTTTTCCCTGATAATTTCTTGAAAGATGATGTGTAGACTCTTTTTTGGATCATGGCTTTCAGGTATTCCAATAATTTTTAAATTATTTCTCCTGGATCTATTTTCCAGGACATTTTTCCCCAGGGAGATATTTCACATTATCCTCTATTTTTTTCAATTCTTTTCATTTTGTTTTCTTGTTCCTTAATTTTTCATTGTATTTCATTTCCTGACTTCCAATTTTAAGTCATTATTTTATTCAATGAGTTTTATCTGCTTTTCCCTTAGGCAAATTCTACTTTTTAAAAAGTTTTTTCTCTTCAGTGAATTTTTCTGCCTTTTTTCCATTTGGCCAATGCCAAGACATTCTTGCCTTTCTTGATTTTTTTGTACAACTTTTTTTTTTTCCTGTTTGTCCTAGTTAGCTTTTTTATTTGTTTTTTTTTTTTTTTGTTTTGTTTTTGTTTAGGTTTTGTTTTTGTTTTAGTGAGGCAATTGGGGTTAAGTGACTTGCCCAGGGTCACACAGCTAGTAAGTGTTAAGTGTCTGAGGCCAGATTTGAACTCAGGTACTCCTGAATCCAGGGCTGGTGCTCTATCCACTGCGCCATCTAGCTGCCCCTAGTTTGCTTTTTAAGGTGTTATTTTCTTCAGTATTTTTTGTATCCCCTTTACAAAGCCATTGACTCATTTTCATAATTTTCTTGCATCAGTTTCATTTCTCTTTCAATTTCACCTCTACCACTTTTACTTGATTTTCAAAGCTTCAGGGGTTTGGGAGAGCTTATTTCAGAAAGATTTTTAGGACCTTTAAGAACTGTACCTGGATCTGAGTATAAGCAAAGCAACAGAGTCCTGGTCCCAGTGCCCACAAAGCAACCCCTGGGTTCTCCTTCTGGTCAGCTGTTCAAACCTCTTACCATCTGTGGACTGAGTCTTAGAAGTAGTTGCTGCTCATCCTGATTTGGTGGTTTGCAAGGCCTGATCCTTGTTTGCTGGTGCCCAGTTTCTGCTGGCACAACCTGTGCTGGATTATGCTTTACCCTCATTGAAAAGGACAAACATTTCCTGAAGACCTTCTAAATAGTCATTTACTGGAATATTATCTCATTCTATCCTTTTGTGTCTTCTGCCACTGTAGGAAATATTTTATGGCATTATTTTTAAAATTTTTCAGGGATTTGAAGGAGTGCTTAGGGGAGTCACTACCTTTTTCTGACATCTTGTCACTTCCAAGGTTTGAAAGACTTAATCCTTTACCAGAAATGTATTAACAATAACTATTTTTCCGGGGCGGAGCCAAGATGGTGGAGAGGAAGCAGCAAGCTGCCTGAGCTCTCCTTCTGTTACCTCAAAACAAACATTAAATCAAGCCTCTGGATGGATTCTGAAACTACAGAACCTGTAAAGAGACAGAGACACAGTCCTCCAACCAGAGATAATTTAGAAGACTTCAGGAAAAGGTCGGTCTGACTCAGGCAAAAGGGAGGCCCAGCGCAGGGCAGCAACCCAGCGCTGAGGGGGTCGGGGCAAGTCAGCAGGAGCTGCAGGCCACAGCTGAACAACTGAGGCCCCTGGAACCTGGTTCAAAAATCTGGTGGCCAAGAAGGACAGTGGAAAAACCTACCTGCACTGGCCAAGAGGGCCACAAACAGGTCAAGTGGGATCAGACACCCGGGTCCAGCACCTGGCTGGCCAAGCACAATCAGACAGGAAGTGCAGGGTGGGAGATCTCCACACACTATAAAGGCCTCAGAGAAAAAACCCGGTCACACAGCACCTATACCCCTGCACAAGAAGCCCAAAACAGGGACCCTGGTGCCCCCAGAGCAGACCTCAACTTAAAAAATAAATAAATAAGCTGCAATAATGAGTAAGAAGCAAAAAAGAGCTCTCTCCATTGAGAGCTTCTGTATCAATAGGGAAGAAGCCAACACAAACTCAGATGAGTACAATAGCCTTAAATTGCCTACATCTGAAGCCTCACAAGGGAAGGTGAATTGGTCTCAAGAACAAAAAGCCTTCCTGGAAGAGCTCAAAAAGGATTTTAAAAATCAATTGCAAGAGGTAGAAGAAAAAATGGGGAGAGAAATGAAAGCAACACAAGAAAACTATGAAAAAAGAATCAGCAGCTTGGAAAAGGAAGCACATAATTTCACTGAAGAAAACAAAGCCTTAAAAAATTCATTTGGCCAAATGGAAAAAAAGGTGCATAATCTCACTGAAGAAAACAATACCTTTAAAAATTCATCTGGCCAAATGGAAAAAAAGGGTGCATAATCTCATTGAAGAAAACACTGCCTTAAAAAATTCACTTGTCCAAATGGAAAAAAAGGAGCATAATCTCATTAAAGAAAACAATGCCTTAAAAATTAAAGTGGGACAGTTGGAAGATAAAAAATCCATGAGACACCAGGAATCAGTCAAGCAGAATAAAAAAACTGAAAAAATAGAAGAAAATGTGAAATACCTCATTGGAAAGACAACTGATCTGGAAAACAGATTGAGGAGAGACAATTTGAGAACCATTGGACTGCCTGAAAGCCATGACCAGAAAAAGAATCTAGACACCATATTCCAGGAAATTATTAAGAAGAACTGCCCTGATATCATAGAATCAGAGGATAAAATCATCACTGAAAGAATCCACCAATCACCTCCTGAAAGAGACCCCAAAAGGAAAACTCCAAGGAATATTGTAGCCAAATTCCAGAATTATCAGGTGAAGGAGAAAAGACTCCAAGGAGCCAGAAAGAAGCAATTTAAATATCATGGAGCTACAGTCAGGATTGCTCAGGACCTGGCAGCTTCAACATTAAAGGACCGCAAGGCTTGAATATGATATTCCGGAAGGCAAAGGAGCTTGGATTGCAGCCGAGAATCTATTACCCCACAAAAATGTGCATTTTCTTTCAGGGGAAAAGATGGACATTTAATGACATTGGAGACTTTCAAACTTTCCTGGTGAAAAGACCAGAACTGAATAGAAAAATTCGATCTCAACATACAAGACTGAAGAGAAGTTTATAAAGGTAAACAGAGGGGAAATAAAAAAAGGTTACCCTATTAGGTTAAACTGCTTATATTCCTACACAGGAAAATAATACTCATAACTCTTAAGAACTGTAAATGTATTTGGGCAGAGAGAAGGACTTTACACAGAGGATATAAATATAAATTGTCTTTGATGTGATGATACAAAAGAATTAAGGGGTTAAAAAGGGAGTCTATGGGGAGGAGAGGAAAGGGGACGTGGAATGGGATAAATTATATCATATGAAGAGGTGAAAAAAAAAACCTATTACAATAGAGGGAAAGAAAGGAGGGGGGAACATTATTTCAACCCTATTCTCATTAGATTTCACTCAAAGAGGGAATAACGTATACATTCATTGGGATAAAGAAACTTAACTTATTTTTTAGGGAAGCAAAAGGGGAAGGGAAATAGGGGGACTGATAGAAGGGAGGACAAAAGCAAGGGAGAAAAGGGTAAAGAAAAGATAGGGGGGTGATAAAAAGGGAGGGCAGATAGGGGGAGGCAGGGGTAAGAAGTAAGACGTCGGTGAGGAGGAATAGGGTGAAAGAAGGGGGGAAAAGTACAAAGGGGGTAAATAGAATGGAGGGGAATAGACAGTCAGTAATAATAACTGTTAATGTGAATGGTATGAACTCTGCTATAAAATGGAAGCGAATTGCAGAGTGGATTAAAAACCAGAATCCTACAATATGCTGTTTACAAGAAACACATTTGAAGCAGAGAGATACACACAGAGTAAAGGTAAAAGGCTGGAGCAGAGTATATTATGCCTCAGCTAAAGTAAAAAAAGCAGGGGTAGCAATCCTTATCTCAGACAAAGTGCAGGCAAAAATAGATCTCATTAAAAGAGAGAAGGAAGGAAATTACATCTTACTTAAAGGTACTATAGATAATGAAGTAATATCAATATTAAATATGTATGCGCCAAGTGGTATAGCATCCAAGTTCTTAGAGGAGAAGTTAAATGACTTATAAGAGGAATTAGACAGTAATACTATACTAGTGGGGGATCTGAATCTCCCCCTCTCAGAATTAGATAAATCTACCCAAAAAATAAATAAGAACGAAGTGAAAGAGGTGAATAGATTACTAGAAAAGTTAGACATGATAGATGTCTGGAGAAAACTGAATGGGGATAGAAAGGAATAAACCTTTTTCTTGGCAGTACATGGCACATTTTCAAAAAATGACCATGTATTAGGGCACAAAAAACATCATAGTCAAATGTAGAAAGGCAGAAATAATAAATGCATCCTTCTCAGATCATGATGCAATAAAAATTACATGTAAGAAAGAGCCAGGGAAAAGTAGAATGAAAATCAATTGGAAATTAAATAATTTCATTCTAAAGAATGACTGGGTCAAACAAGAAATCATAGAAACAATCAATAACTATATCCAAAAGAATGAAAATAATGAGAGAACATACGAAAATCTATGGGATTCAGCCAAAGCAGTGCTTAGGGGAAAATTTATAGCTCTAAATGCTTACATGAATAAAAAAGAGAAAGAGGAGATTAATGAATTGGGCATGCAACTTAAAAAGCTACAAAAAGAACAAATTAGAAATCCCCAATTAGACACTAAATTAGAGATCCTGAAAATTAAAGGAGAAATTAATAAAATTGAAAGCAAAAAAAAAAAACAACTATAGAATTAATCAATAAAACTAGGAGCTGGTTTTATGAAAAAAACAATAAAATAGATAAAATATTGGTTAATTTGATTAAAAAAAAGAAAGAAGAAAACCAAATTACCAGTATCAAAAATGAAAAGGGTGGTGTTACCACCAATGAATTGGAAATTAAGTCAATAATTAGGAATTATTTTGCCCAACTGTATGCCAATAAATTTAACAATCTAAATGAAATGGATGAATATTTACAAAAATACAAACTGCCCAGGTTAACTGAACAGGAAATAAAATCCTTAAATAAACCCATATTAGAAAAAGAAATTGAACAAGCCATTAATGAACTCCCTAAGAAAAAATCCCCAGGGCCAGATGGATTTATGGGCGAATTTTACCAAACATTTAAAGAACAATTAATTCCAATATTATACAAATTATTTAGAAAAATAGGTGAAAGAGTTCTACCAAATTCGTTTTATGACAAAAATATGGTGGTGATACCAAAACCAGGCAAAGCAAAAACAGAGAAAGAAAATTATAGACCAATTTCCCTAATGAATATTGATGCTAAAATCTTAAATAAGATATTAGCAAGGAGATTACAGCAAGTGATCACCAGGATAATACACTATGACCAGTTGGGATTTATACCAGGAATGCAGGGCTGGTTCAACATTAGAAAACCTATTAACATAATCATCCACATCAATAAGAAAACCAACCAAAATCATATGATTATCTCAATAGATGCAGAGAAAGCTTTTGACAAAGTACAACACCCATTCCTAATAAAAACACTAGAGAGTTTAGGAGCAGGTGGTGCTTTCCTTTGAATAATAAACAGTATCTACCTAAAGCCATCAGCAAGTATTATATGCAATGGAGATAAATTAGAGGCCTTCCCAATAAGATCAGGGGTGAAACAGGGATGTCCATTATCACCCCTATTATTTAATATTGTCCTAGAAATGTTAGCTTTAACAATCAGAGAAGAGAAAGGAATTAAAGGAATTAGAATAGGCAAGGAGTAAACAAAACTATCACTCTTTGCAGATGATATGGTGGTATACTTAAAGAATCCTAGAGAATCAACTCAAAAATTACTTGAAACAATGAACAACTTTAGCAAAGTACCAGGATATAAAATAAATCCACATAAATCATCAGCATTTCTATACATGACCAACAAAGTTCAGCAGCAAGAGATAGAAAGAGAAATTCCATTTAAAGTAATGGTAGATAATATAAAATACTTGGGAGTCTACTTGCCAAGACAAACCCAGGAACTCTATGAACACAACTACCAAACACTTTTCACACAAATTAAATAAGATCTAATAATTGGAAAGATATCAATTGGTCATGCATAGGCAGAGCTAATATAGTAAAAATGACAATACTGCCTAAACTAATTAACTTATTCAGTGCCATACCAATCAGACTACCTAAAAATTATTTTGTACAGCTAGAAAAAATAATAACAAAACTCATCTGGAAAAACAAAAAATCAAGAATATCCAGGGAAATAATGAAAAAAAAAAACTCACAGGAAGGTGGGATAGCGGTACCAAACCTGGAGCTTTACTATAAAGCGGCAGTCATCAAAACTATCTGGTACTGGCTAAAAAATAGAGTGGTAGATCAATGGAATAGACTAGGCTCAGGAAATGCAGTAGTAAATGACACTAGTAATGTAGTGTTTGATAAACCCAAAGACTCCAGCTTCTGGGATAGGAACTCAGTATTTGACAAAAACTGCTGGGATAACTGGAAGATAGTATGGCAGAAATTAGGCATAGACCAACATCTTACACCTTATACTAAAATAAGGTCAAAATGGATACATGATTTAGACATAAGAGGTGGTACCAAAGGTAAATTAGGAGAGAAAGGAATAGTGTACCTATCAGATCTTTGGAAAGGAAAACATTTTTTGACCAAACAAGAGATAGAGTATATTATAAAATGCAAAATGGATGATTTTGATTATATTAAATTAAAAAATTTTTGTACAAACAGAAGCAATGCATCCAAAATTAGAAGGGAGGCAGATAGCTGGGAAACAATTTTTGAGGCCAGTACTTCTGATAAAGGCCTCATCTCTAAAATATATAGGGAATTAAATCAAATTTATAAGAATCCAAGTCATTCCCCAATTGAGAAATGGTCAAAGGATATGAACAGGCAGTTTTCTGATGAAGAAACCAAAGCTATCTATTCCCATATGAAAAAATGCTCTAAATCTCTAATGATTAGAGAGATGCAAATTAAAACAACTCTGAGGTACCACTTGACACCTATCAGATTCGCTAAAATGACAAAAAAGGAAGATAATAAATGTTGGAGAAGTTGTGGGAAAATTGGAACACTAATGCATTGTTGGTGGAGCTGTGAACTGATCCAACCATTCTGGAGAGCAATTTGGAATTATGCCCAAAGGGCGATAAAGCTGTGCATACCCTTTGACCCAGCAATCCCACTTTTATGTATTTTTCCCAAAGAAATCATGGAAGGGGGAAAGGGACCCACATGTACAAAAATATTTATAGCTGCTTTTTACGTAGTAGCAAGGAATTGGAAGTCGAGGGGGTGCCCATCAATTGGGGAATGGCTGGACAAGTTGTGGTATATGAATACAATGGAATACTATTGTGCTGTAAGAAATGATGAGTAGGAGGAGTTCAGAGAAACCTGGAGGGTCTTATGTGAGCTGATGATGAGTGAGATGAGTAGAAACAGAAGAACATTGTACACAGTATCATCAACATTGAGTGTTGACCTACTGTGATGGACTATATTCTTCTCACCAATGCAATGGTACAGAAGAGTTCCAGGGAACTCATGATAGAAGAGGATCTCCAAATCGAAGAAAAAAAAAAGAACTGTGGAGTATAGATGCTGATTGAACCATACTATTTCTTTTGTTTTGGGTGCTGTTGTTTTGTTTTTTTTTCTATTTTGAGGTTTTGCATCACTGCTCTGATTTTTTCTCTTGTAACAGGATTAATGCAGAAATAGGATTAATGTTATTATGTGTATATATATATATGTGTGTGTGTGTATATATATATATATATATGTATATGTATATAGATATAACCTATATCAGATTACCCGCTGTCTAGGGGAGAGGGGAGGGAGGGGAGGGAGAGAGAAAAATCTGAAATTGTAAAGCTTGTATAAACAAAAGTTGAGAACTATCTTTACATGTAATGGAAAAAATAAAATACCTTATATGTAAAAAAAAGAGTAAATATAGATAATAAAAAACAAAGTTGGTAATAGAATTCATTTTTAAAATAAGTAAAAAAAAAACCAATAACTATTTTACTGTTGTTCAGTCTTTTCAGCTGTGTCTGACCTTTTGTGATCCCACAGGGATTTTTTTTTTTTTTTGGCAGAGATACTCAAGTGCTTTGCTATTTCTTATTCCAGGTACTTTTTCAGATGAGGAAACTGAGACAACCAAATTTAAGTGACATACCCAGGTTCACACAGCTAATAAATAACTGAGACTGGATGTGAACTCAGGTCTTTCTTACTCTAGGGCTGGGAATTTTTCCTTTGGTCATCTAGTGGCCTCAATAATAATTATGGAGAAGGGTAAATAGGCATTAGAATTTAAGTTCCTTAAAGGCAAGGGATTATTTACTTTGGTTTTCCTATCCCTGGTATTTAGGACAGTGCCAAGCTCATAGTCAATATATACACATGCATACACATTCATACACATGCATACACACACACACACACACATATATATATATATATATATAACTGCTCAATGATCTGCTAAATATAAACATCAATAATTTGTAAAATAGTAAGTAGAGTAGTGGAACAATACAGAGCATCTGGAGAAAGCAGAAGGTTTAAGGTGGGGGGGCATAGACTGTCAAGCCATCACTCAGTAAATTTAACATACACTTCCTATATGCCAAGCAATATGTTGGAATTGAATAGGGGGAATAATATGAGATCTGCATTGATGAAAAAGTAGGTGAAATAATGACATCTGACATCCACTATTGTTCAAACTGATTTAAAGTTATTAATGCTTTTCAAAGGATTTTGTGGCTTGGGTCACTCAATAAATAAAATATTAAAACTCCTTTTATTATCTCATTTATTTGGTTAAAATATTTTGATTAGGGGGGCATATAGGTGTTACGGGGATAGAGCACCAGTCCTGGATTCAGGAGGACCTGAGTTCAAATCTGCCTCAGATACTTGACACTTACTAGCTGTGTGACCCCAGGCAAGTCACTTAACCCTCATTACTCCACAATTTTTTTTATTAATTATGACACATTACATATAGTTATGTTTATTTTTTGTTTCAGTTTTAGCCACAGCTACATTGTGTATATATAGGCAGTGTGGTGGTTTAGTGAATAGATAGCTGGCCTTGAAATCAGGAATGGTAGCCTTGTAATCTCAGAAAAATGACCAAGCTTCTCAGTACTCAGTTAACCATCTATGCATATGAAACATAAAAAAAAATGTTCCCACCTGCATTGTTGGAGGGAATTTGTATAACTGAAGTTCCTTATATCAGTGAAATCATAGGTCTAGGGCCTGACTGTATCCTATTATGGTATGATAGAAAGAGCAGTGGTCTTGACATTGAAACACCTAATCAGAGTACAAGATCCGACAATTCTTCCTTTTGACTGCAAGAACCTGACCAAATCATTGACCTGCATTTGTAGACACAAAGATGGATCAAAAAGCCTACCTTACATGATTGTGAGGAGTGCAAAAGTAATTGTGTGTTAATGTATATGTATATATGTGTGCATATGTATGTATGTGTGTATGTATGTATGTATATGTATGTGTATTTAAAATGAGGTTAAGAAGCACCTTAAATGTTGGATACTAGATAGAGTTCTATTTTGGACATAAATGAGCATGGCTTGGGGAATGATTGAAAAGGGAATCCTATAAAACTTGTTGCATTATACTAGAAGAATTTGATACAAGGACACAAATAAAAGAGGTGGCATACTTAATAGTGTGGGTAGATTTTCATTCTCTTTTTTTAAGATACCTTCTTTACTACATAACTGTATGTTTCTCTTCCAACTGTATGTTATTAACTCATCTAATTTTATTTCTCTGACTCTTATTCTAGGGTAGGTTGTGACATTAGAGTCAGTCCATTTGCATATGTCAGTTCTGTTGGTTGAAGTTAATGATAAATCTTAGGACACTAGAGGAGTCTTAGCTCCTCTTTAAGTGCTCTTTTTATGTAATTTGTGAAGCCACCCAGGTTTGAGTCTTCTGAGTCAAATTTGATTGAAAGTGACCTTTGGGATCAAAAGCTATTAAGCAGGACATAGAAAACAGAAAGTGGATCAGGTGATATATAAGATAATTCAATTGTGGATTCCAGTTCTCAAAGATAATTAATATGTTACTGAGACAGGCATTGAAATTACATAAAACCAAATAAATTAGTGTTTTCAAGAGCTCAAAATTCAAATTTAGCGAGTAGCTGAAAGGGGAAAGCAATAATTAGGAAATAAGTGATGTAGAATTTCCAACTGATATAAAGGGCAGTTTGCGAAGGAGTTCAAAAAGGATGGCTGTTTTTTAAAGAACTTTCAACAATAGCTGAGATCTTCAGCATAAAGGATAAGGTGAAATTAGAAAACATTTTTAAGATAGAATATTCAAGCAATATTGCTGAAACTATGCACCATTATGAATTTTAATTGGATTGTAACTATTATTAATGTAACACATAGCAGCAGCTTTCTAATCAAGTCTGGACACACACAGTTCTAACTCCACTTTTTGAAAGTTCTTGACTAAAACGAGATCATTAGATACAGTTTTGTAAACTTTTTTAAAGATAGACAATGACTTTGTTCCTCTGCATAATTCTGCTGATGCTTTTGCTGCTGGTGCTGCTGCTCTTTTTGCTGTTGCAGTTATTGTTGTAATTTTTATTGCTGTTTTTTTGTTGTTGTTGTTGTTCTTCTTCCTCCTCCTCCTATACTCATCCTCTCTTGGCTCTGTCCCTTATCTCCTTATCAATCTCACCTTCTTTCTCTTCATTCTTTCCTTTCTTCCTCCCTCCCTCACCCCTTCCTTTATTCCTTCCTTCCCTCCTTAACCCCTCATTTTCTTTCTCCGTCCCTTTCTCCTTACCTCTCTTTTTCCATCTGTCCTTCTCTTCCTTTCTCCCTTCTATGACTTTTTCACCTTTTTTTTCCTTTCTTCTCTCTTCCTCTCTCCTCCTCTTCCTTACTTCCTTCTTACCTCTTTGTGACACAGTATTTTTGCCAAGTTCTAGAATTTTTTGGCCATGGGAAGCAAATTCCTGTGAAATAAATTCCTCTATTCAAATCTGCATTTATTATTTACTGCTCAGTGTTCATTAATTTAGTATTTACCAGGCAATAGAGAGAAGTGAAATATTTTTTCCCTCAAACAGTTTACATTCTATGGTACTTATATTCTTACAAAGTTGTCTGGGAGGCCTAGTGAATAAATTACTTTCTTAGTTTTACACAGATTTTATGTATATATTATTTTGGGCTCAAAGTCTGGTTTTAGTATATACACGAGTTCAGCATACTGTATCCTACATTTCCCTCACTCCCTTCAAATGATCGTAGAGTTATTTGAGGGTTGCCACAATATTTTGCAAATGTATTGGCCTATAGTAAAAAATGGATTTAATAAAATTCAACATAAATGTTAAGTGTTACTATATCAATAACTATGCTTAACATTTGTTATAAATAATGAAATCTCTGTCCTTATTTTAGGGGTGGGAAAGATATAAACATGAATAAGTTTTGTAAATGTTGGAGTGATAGAATCATACCCATGATTAGAAAAAAAAACATTTCAAATAATTTGAAATGAAAGATTCATTGTAGAGAAACAAAGAGCGATATACACATAGACAGAGACAGACACTGAGACCTTTGAGCATTTAAGGGGTTCTAAAAATAATCTAGGCATATATGTGGCACAGTGGATAGAGTACTGGGACTGGCATCAAGAAGATTCCTGTTCCTGAAATAAAATATGATCTAAGACAGTTACTGGTTGTATATCTTACTAAATTACTTAATGCTGTTTACCATAGTTTTCTCATCTGTAAAATGAACTGGAGAAGGAAATGGCAAACCACTCCAGTATCTTTGCCAAGAAAACACAAATATATGTCATGAAGAGTCAGGCAGGACTGAAAAATGACTGAAGAACATAGTCATCCAGAGAAGTGCTGATGAAAGTGATGTCAGCTTATTTAAAATTAAATAAAAGAAAAAAAAGAAAAACAAATCATTATAAAAAATGAATTATTAAACAATACTGAGGTATAACATCACACCTCTAAGAATGGTAAATATAACAAAAATGGAAAATACTGAATGTTAGAGGGGATGTGGGTAAGCTGGGACACTAATCCACTGTTGGTGGAGTTGTGAAAATGTCCAACCATTGTGGAGAGGAATGTGGGACTATGATCAAAGGGTAATAGAACTGCAAACTTTTGATCCAACAATAACACTGTTGGTTTATTTCCCAAAGACATCCCCCAAAAGAGGAAAAAAACTATTATACATACATACATATATATATATATATATATATATATATATATATATATATATACACATCTATACAAACATACTCTCCCCCACACCTATATATTATACGTGTGTATATATATATGTACACACACACACACACACACACACACACACACACATATATATATATATATATATATATATATATATATATATATATATATATATATATATATATACATATCAGTTCTTTTTGTGGTGGCTAAGAATTGGAAATCAAAGGAATACTCATCAATTGTGGAATAGCTAAACAAGTTGTGGAATATGATGTTGATGAAACATTATTGTGTAATAAGAAATAACAAGCAGCATGATTTCAGAAAAGCCTGGAAAAACATGTATGGAATGATGTATAGTGGAGTGAGCAGATCCAGTAGAACATTGTGCACAGAGAGAGCAATATTGTTTCATGAAGAACTGTGAATGACTTGAGTATTTTCAACAATACAATGATCCAAGAAAATCCCAAAGGACTATTGATGAAACAGAGCATCCACCTCCAAACAAAGAATTGATATTGCTAGAACAGGTTGAAGCTACTTTTGTTTTTCACTCTTTCAATTTTTAAATCGTTTTCTTGTACAAAATGACAAATATGTTAATGTTTTACCTAATCATACATGTATAATCAATATCTGATTCTTTGCCACCTCAGGGATGAGGAGAGAAATGGAGATAAAAATTGGAATCCAAAACTATAAATAAAAATGTTTATTATAATTTAAAAAACTGAATCATATATGAAAACCTAAATTTTCCCTATTTACTTAGAATTTTATTTTTCCCAAATTACATGTAAAAACAAATTTGAAAATTGGGTTTTAAAACTTTGTGTTCCAAATTCTCTTCCACCTTTCCCTCCCCACCATCCCATAAGCATCAATCAATTCTACATAAATTATATATGTGTAGTCATGCAAAACATTTCCACATTAGTCAGGTTGTGAAAGAAAACAGACAAAAACAAACTTTAGAAAGAGTAACAAAGAAAAAAAAATATGCTTCAATATGTATTCAGATACCATCAGTTCCTTCTGTGGAGATGGATTCCATTTTTCATAAGTTCTTCAGAGAAGTTGTGGATCATTGCATTGCTGTAAAGAACTAAGTCCTTTAAAGCTGATCATCTTACAATATTGCTGTTATTTTGAATACAGTGTATTTAACTTTACATTAACTCATGGAAGTATTTCCAGGTTTTTCTGATAGCATCTTGCTCATCATTTCTTATATCACAATAGTGTCCCATAAGAATCTCATCCCACAATTTTCAACCATTCCCAAATTGATGGACATTTCATCAATTTTGAATTCAACTTTTTAAAAATATCTCTTTTTGGATAGTGACCTAGTAGTGGTATTAATAGGTCATATAGTATGCATGGTTTTATAGCCCTTTGGCAATAGTTCCAAATTGTTCTACAAAATGTTTGAATCAGTTGACAAATTTACCAAGAGTGTATTAATATCTTGTTTCCTCCATATCCCCTACAACATTTGTCATTTTCCTCTGCTGTCCTATTATCCAATCGAATAGGTATGAAGTAGTAACCTAGAATTATTTTGACCTGCATCTCTCCAATCATTAGTGAGTCAGTGCAATATCATTATTATGGCTATAGGTAGCTTTGATTATTTCATCTGAAAACTTCATATCTTTTGATCATCTATCAATTGGGGAATAGCTTTATTTTAACAAATTTGATTCAGTTCTCTGTGTGTTTGAGAACTGAGGCCTGTCATACAAACTTGCTTCAAATATTATTTACAGTTACTATTGCTAAATGTATTTCCCTCCATCCTATTCCATCCCCATGACATTTGCTATATTTTATATCTTCTTTCACCCATTCCCTCCTCAAAGGTATTTTGCTTCCGACTGTCCCCTCCCCCAATCTGTCCTGCCTTCTTTCATCGTCCACTTATCCCCTTACCCTCCTACTTTCCTGCAGGGTTAGATAGTTTACTCTACCCAATACATTGTGTATGTTCTTCCCTCTTTCAGACAATTCTGATGAGAGTAAGGCTCATTCACTCCACCTTAACTGCCCCATCTTCCCCTCCACAACATAAGCTTTTCCTTGCTTATTTTATGTGAAATACTTTGCCCCCTTCCACCTCTCCCTTTCCCTTTCTTCCAATGCTTTCCTCTTATCCCTTAATTTAATTTTTTAAACATAGCATTCCTTCCTCAAGTCACACATATGCCCTCTGTCTAAATATACTCCATCCTCCTGACCTAAAAATGAGAATATTTTTTATGAATTACAAGTACCATCTCCCCATGTAGAAATGTAAAGTTTAACCTTTTTAATATCCCTTATGATTCCTTTTCCCTGTGTACCTTTTTATGCTTCTCTAGGGTCTTGTATTTGAAAGTCACATTTTCTATTCAGCTCAGGTATTTTGATCAAGAATGTCTGAAAGACCTCTCTTTCACTGATTTCATTTCTTTTCCCATTTTCCCCCCAGAAAGTTTATACTAAGTTTTGCTGGGTAGATGATTCTTGTTTGTAATCCCAGTTCCTTTGCCCTCTGGAATATGATATTCCAAGCCCTCTTATCCTTTAATGTAGAAGCTACTCGATCACGTATTATCCTGACTGTGGCTCCACAATATTTCAATTGTTTCTATAAGAAATTAAGTGGATATTCACCAATTGGGCAATGGCTGAATAAGTTATGGTATATGAATGTAATGGAATTTTCTTGTGCTGTATGAAATGATGAGTAGGAAGAGTTCAGAGAAAACTGGAGGGTCTTGCATGAACTGATGATGAGTGAGATGAACAGAACCAGAAGAACATTATACACAGTATCATCAACATTATGTGTTGATCAACTGTGAAAGATTAGATTCTTCTCATCAATCCAATGGCACAAGAAAATTCCAAAGGACCCATGATGGAAAAGGCTCTCCAAATCCAGAAAAAAAGGGGACTGTGGAATATGGATGCTGATTGGACCATACTATTTCTTTTGTTTTTGGTGCTGTGGTTTTTCTTTTTTAAGGTTTTTCCTTTTTGATTTGATTCTTCTCTTATAATATGACAATTGCAGAAATATGTTTAATTAGATAGATAGATAGATAGATAGATAGATAGATAGATAGATAGATAGATAGATAGATAGAATATGTAGAATATCAGGGCAATTTCCCCTGGAAATTTCTCAGAATATGATGTCTATGTTTTTTTTTTTTTGATCATGGCTTTCAAGAGTTCAATAATTTTCAAATTATCTCTACTGGATCTCTTTTCCAAGTCAGTTGCTTCTCCAATGAGATATTTCACATTTCATTACTTTTTTTTCATTCTTTTGGTTTTGATTTTTTGTTTCTCCATTTCTCACAATGCCATTAGCTTCCATTTGTTCAGTCCCAATTTTTTTACAAGGGGGGTGCAGAGCAATGAGGGTTAAGTGACTTGCTCAGGGTCACAAAGATAGTAAGTGTCAAGTGTCTGAGGCCGGATTTGACCTCAGGTCTTCCTGAATCCAGGGCTGGTGCTTTATCCGCAGCACCACCTGGCTGCCCCCTACATCCTAATTTTTCAATGAATTATTTTCTTTAGAGAGATTTTGTACTTCCTTTTCCATTTGGCCATTACAGTTTTTCAAGCTGTTGACTTTTTTTTATGATTTTCTTGCATCACTCTCATTTTTCTTTCCATTTTTTCTTCCACTTCTCTTACTTTATTCTCAAAGTCCTTTTTTAACCCTTCTATGGCTTGAGACCAATTCATATTTTTTCTTGGAATCTTTGGATGTATGAGTTTTGATTTTGTTATCATCTTCAGAGGGAGTGTTTTGATATTCCTTGTCAACATAGAAACATTCTAGGGTCAGTATTTTTTTTTTCTGTTTGCTCATTTCCCCAGAATATTTTTTTTTGACTTTTAACTCTTTGTTAGAGTGGAACACTGCTTCTAGACTGGAGGGCACACTGTCCCAAGCTTGAGGAGGTTTGAGCAGCTGCTTTTCAAGATACCTCTAGGAATTTCTAAGTCTTCCAAAGTGGTATGATTCAAAGAGAGGCATATTTATCACTCTCCTGGCCTGTACTCTGGTCTGCAAGCAACAATAGGTCTGCTTCTCTGCCTTGGAACTTGGAACAGAGCCCTGCTTCATTGTGTACTTGTGGTCCTCCCCCAGCTGAGACTACTAGCAAAGGCTGTGGCCTAGATCAGAGCATGGGCCAAACAACAGAGTCCTGCCTCAGTCCATCACAGAGAACCCTGGAATCTCCCCCTGGCCAAATGTTCGACACCCTCAACATCCATGAGATGAGTGCCATAAGCAGCTGTTGCTGCAGGGGATTCAGAGCCTCACAAGGCATGGATTGCTGTTCCTGGGGCTGAGTCTGTGTTGAGCTTGGATCTGTGCTGGGACAGCTTCTGTTGGGCTGCACTTTACTCTCACCCTGGTGCAAAAGACTGTGGTAAAAATTATTTGGGGTAACAATTAAAATTCCTGTTTTTAGCTAACTCATTTGGGAGGGGCCACACCTGGCGGTACATCATCTTATTTGCGTGAAAGAGGTTTGCAATTGTGTTAATTTAACCACTGGACTTCTCTTAGCAGGTAAACTGCCAAATATTGTATATTATCTGCAGTTATTTAAATGGAATTTCTCTTTCTATCTTTTGTTGCAGGGTTTCATTTGTATTATGCTTATTGTTTCAGTTTGTATTTAAGTTGATTTTCTCAGATATTCTAAGGATATGAACACATTATCTCTAAATAGTGATATGTTTTCTCCTCATTGCTTGCTTACATTCTTTCAATTTCTTTTCTCTGTTTTAATGTTCTATGCAACATTTCTAAAATACTAATGAATAGCAATGTTTATGATGTACCGCTTTCCTTCCCTGCTGGTGTTATTGGGAAAGCTTCAAGTTGATCCCTATTACAGATAATGCTTGCCCTTCATTTTAGATATATAATATTTATTTTATGAAAAATTTAATTACTATGCTTTCAAGTGTTTTTAATGGTAATAGATGTATTTCACTGAATGCTTCTTCTCTACCTATTGATACAATGATATGATCTTTGTTGTTAATGTTATGCATTTGGTCAATTATGGTGATAGTTTTCCTAATATGTACCCAGCCCTACATTCCTTGTATAAATTTAACCTTGTCATAGTGTATGATCTTTGTGTTATATTGCTGTAACCTCCCTGGTAGTATTTTTTTTAAATATTGTAATGGTATTTATTAAGGAAATCATTGAATATCTTTCTTTCTCTATTTTTGCTCTCTCTAGTGTAGGCATCTAGAATATACTTGTGTCATAAAAGGAATTTGGTAAGACTCATTGTTTACCTATTTGTATTATTTTATATTTTGGAAATAATTTTTGTAGTGTTGGGACTAATTATTCCTTAAATTTTTGATAGAAATCACTTTGAATCCATCTAGTCATAGGAAGCAGTCCATTTGTGGAATGTTTAAAATATTTTTATAAGATAGGGCTATGTAAGTATTCTATTTATTCTTTGATTAATTTGGGCAGTATATATTTAGTAAATGTTTATCCATTTCCTTTAGATTACCAATTTTACCGGCATACAATTGTGCAAAGTTTTGCCTTTTTTTTTTTGGGGGGGGGGTGGTTTGTTTTTTGGTTTGTGGGTCAATGAGGGTTAAGTGACTTGCTAGTAATTGTTAAGTGTCTGAAGCCAAATTTGAACTCAGGTTCTCCTGAATCCAAGGCCAGTGCTTTATCTACTGTGTCACCTAGCTGTCCCCTTATAATTGTGCAAAGTCACTCTGAATAACCACTATAATTTCACCTTCATTGGTATTGCTGTCATCCCTTTCATTTTTTGTTTCTAGTAATTTTCATACTTTTAAAATCAAATTAGCCAATGATTAATCAATTATATTTTATTTCATAATACCATCTTTTCTGTTTATTTGTTAGTTTACTGTCTTAGTTACTATCAATTTTGTTCATTTCTTTTTCTTTTCAGAATGTACATTTTGGCGTTAATTTATTTTTGCATTCTTTTTATACTTCCATGAAAAATTCATTTATCTGTTTTTTTCTCTTTTATTGATATACATGTGTAGAGTTTCCCATAAATACTGTTTTGAATACAAGCCACATATTTGAATATTGTCTCATCATTGCCATTCTCCTAAATGAAATTAGTGATTAGTTCTGTGATTTGTTCTTTTACCAACTCATTCTTTCAGATTAGATTATTTAACTTTTCCACAGCTATTCATTAAATGTGATTTTTTTGTTGCATCATCATTTGAAATGTATTCATTTAAATATTTTGCCTTTCTATATTTGGTTATGAGCATTTTATGCCCTAATATGGGTTTAATTTTTATGAATGTGTCCTGTACACATGAGGAGTAAAAGTATGCTCTTTCTTATTGTCATACAATTTTCTTCAAAGATCTATCATATTTAAATTTCCTAAAATTATTTTTTTAATTTTCTTAGCTTTTTACTTACATATTGTATGATTAATTTTATCTAATTCTGAGAGGGGGATATTGAAGTCCTCCAACTATTTTAGTGTTAATTTAGTTTAGTTTAGTTATTTAGTTTTAGTCTCTATATCCTCCTGTAACTCATTTATCTTTTCCATTAAGAATTTGGATGTTGGGGGCGGCTAGGTGGCGCAGTGGATAAAACACCAGCCCTGGATTCAGGAGTACCTGAGTTCAAATCTGGCCTCAGACACTTGACACTTACTAGCTGTGTGACCTTGGGCAAGTCACTTAAGCCCCATTGTCCCACAGGTGGGTTCTGCCTCAAGCCTCAACATTTTTCAAGCTGCTGTTTTCAAAATTAGCTTTGGGTATTTGGATGTTTTCAGTGCTTTCAAGGTGATGTGGTCTAGAGAAAACTGTAGTCACCACTCTTTTAATCTATGCTTTGGTCCTTAGCTAGGAATGCCCCTGATTTCTTGTTACTAGAAATAATATGATTCCTCAGTGCTGGACATTGTCTGACCCTGAGGACTTCCATTCCTTTTTGACTGAAAATGACCCTCACTGCCCTTGATAAAAAATAGTGTTGACAACCACTTGCCTCTCAGAATTCCCACATACTCTTTATCAAAAGCACTTCTCTCTACCCTTCTATTATTACCCATTAAAAGGGTCAGGTAATGGAATTGCCAAGCAGCATCTGATCCTACATCAAATGCAAACACAGGAGGATCTTCTCATCTCTTTTTTAACAGTCTCCAACTGTCCTTACTGTCTCTGTCTTCATGACTCCCAACAGTGTTATTGCTTCTCTTTCCATATCCTAGTCTCAGCACTGGTGTTTCATCCATGTGGATTCTGAGTCAGTCTCCTCCCCAACATCTCACCTATTAATTGTCTTGGGCCAGAAGAATGTTTTACTCTGACCTTTTGTTGCCTCTGTCACTACACAAATTGATTAGAGGAATTGTTTAAGGTTGCTTGTAAGAGAATGTTGGGAAAGCTTGGCTGAGTGCTTTTCTGACTTGCCATCCAGCCCTGTCCTCAGAAGTCACATTTTTAATGAAGAAATAAAGGGATGTAGGACGAGTATCCAATTACACAGGTTCTTCCCATTCCCTCATTACAGCTCTTCCTTACTTAAATCCAATTAATTGCAAGTCAAGATATCTGTCATGGTCCTCTTTGAGAATTGTGAGATTTAAAATTGGATACTAGAGCATTAACCTCCCCTTTTTAACCTTTCCCTTATTTATCTCCCAGACTAGTAAATGGAAGAAGCTTCTGATCTCTAGTTAGAGCTTTTATTGTTTGGAAATTACAAGGTGATGTTGAATAGAAGGATTGGAAAGTAGAAATACAAAACAAACAGTCTTAAGTCTAAGTTTAGTCTATATTCCGTATAAAACTCACCAAAAACCCAAGGTCACCTTTGAGGGAGAGAGCCGCGTCAGGCACATGCTGTTATGTCGAACCGGGCTGAGTCCAACCTCCATTAGCATCTCTGTGTGCAGCGCCAGTCATCAGACCAGGAGAGCAAAAAAAAAGACCTCACTTCCGTTCTCTCCTTGCCTTTTAAGCTCACACCCTGGAAGTGGAGTGCCTAGCAGGCAGAGGTGGAGTACAGGGCATGGTCTCTTCCCCAAAAGGGTGGTCCTTTAAAAACTGGCATCTTTTTGTATTCACTGACTGTTAAAAAACTTTTTATCACAGAATAAAGTACAAACAACAATATCTATTAGACGAATAACTGGTAGGAAGGCAAAGGTAAAGGTAATGTTTAGTAGGGAGTGAATTTCAGGATTGTAGGTCTCATGCTAATTATAGTATACATGGGTTTACATCACATGTAACTGGAAGGTTAACTAGGAAGCATATTTGAAATGAGGGGAAAACAGGATATACCAGGGAAAAACAGATTATAGACTTTTCAATGAAAGAAAGATTAGGATTCAAGCAGTGTAGGTCATTGTATAATTAGTTGAGTGACACTACCTGAAAGGTCCCTTAAAGTGTTTGTCCAAGACCCTTCAAGGTAACTGTGTAGTTCAGAGGTTGAATGGAGTTTGGATGATTAATAGCAAGGTATCATGCATTCAAATTCTTTATAATGACTTGACATTAATTAAATAATTTATTATTATTGATGGAAGTTTACTTATGCTAAAAGGCAAACACAAACTTAATTAGCAATTAAATTAGGAGTTTACATTAAGATCAATTAAGAATACTCAAAGATAGGAGGCAGCTAGGTGGCACAGTGGATAAAGCTGCTGCCATGGATTCAGGAGGACCTGAGTTCAAATCCAGCTTCAGGCACTTGCTGTGTGACACTAGGCAAGTCATTTAACCCTTGATGCCCAGAAAAAAAAGAAAAGAAAAGAATACTCAAAGATAATAATAATGGGCATGCATGGAGCACTTCCATGTTTACAAAGCAGCTTACATAGGTTATTTTATATAATTCTCACAAAAATCCTGTGAGAGAAATGCAATTTCATACCCACCATCTCGTATAAATTTAAATTTTGAAAAGCGCTTTTCATATTTTATCTCATTTGAGCGTCATATCTCCCTTTAAAGAAATCATTTTTTGTACTATGATCACCCTTTTACAGAAGGAAAAATTGATTCTTCAGGAAGTAAGGGGACTTGTATCTGGTCCCACTACTCATGAATTTCAAATTTCCCTAACCCAAAGCCTAGAACTTGATCCTCTGTGCCAGACTGCTTATGCTGCCTCAGTCTTTGATAAACTGGTTTGAATAGATAATAAGAATGCTTCCTATATATGTATATATGCATGTATAGATGCATGCATATATACATATATAAATACACATAAATATACATATATACATGTAAATATGTATAGATACATATAAAATATAAAAGATATTTCAACTGATTATTTTAGTAGTTTTCAATTTGAATCCTAATTCACATACACATGATTGTAGGAATTTATAGATGGATATACAACTATATATTCACTTGTCTATAATCTAGTTCTAGGCTATGAATGTAATATTTTTAGCTGAAAGTGTTTTGTCTGAATGTCTGAGGACCATGGTGATAGATACAATAGAAATGGATAGATAAAAATATGCATAAACTGATATAATGATTAAGTATATATTCAAAATAGGAGTGGACTATAAAAAGTTCCCTGGAGGGAAGCAGAGCCAAGATGGTGGAGAGAAGCTAGCAAATTTCCTGATCTCTCCTTCTGTTCCCTAAAAAAGAACATTAAATCAAGCCTCTGGACAGATTCTGAAACTACAGAACCTACAAAGAGACAGAGAGCCACAGTCTTCCAACCAGAGATAATTTAGAAGACATCAGGAAACATCGATGTCACACAGGCAAAAGGGAGGCGCAGCGCAGCACAGTGCCATGCAGAATGGAGGGGGTTGGGCAAGTCAGCAAGAAGCTGTAGGCCACAGCTGAGCAACTGAGGCCCCTTGATCCTGGCTCAACAAGACCAGGACAGTGGTGAAGCCCACCAGCACCAGCTGAGAGGGCAGGGTGCCAGCTAGAGGGCCACCCACAGGACAGTCATAAACAGGTTTGGACACCACAGCATCCTGGGAGCAAGCCCAGGGCAATGAGAAATCCACAAGCCATAGAGGTCTCAGTGTAGAAAGCCAGTGACACAGCCCCTGTACCCCAACACAAGAAGATTGAAACAGGGAGCCTGGTGCACCCAGAGGAGACCTCAACTTAAAAAATAAAATAACTGCAATATGAGTGAGAAACAAAAAATAGTTCTTACCATTGAGAGCTTCTGTGTCAATAGGGAAGAGGCAAACACAAACTCAGATGAGGATAATACTCTCAAATTACCTACATGTGAAGCTTCAAGAGGGAAGAAGAATTGGTATCAAGAACAAAAAACCTTGGAAGAGCTCAGAAAGGATTTTCAAAATCAGTTGAGAGAGGTAGAAGAAAAAATGGGGAGAGAACTCAAAAAGCATTTTCAAAATTAATTGAAAGAGGTAGAAGAATAAATGGGGAGAGAATTGAAAGCAACAATAGAAAATTATGGAAAGAATCAGCAGATTGGAAAAGGAAGCACAAAGATTGACTGAAGAAAACAACTCCTTAAAAAAGTCAAATGTAAAAAAAAAAGGTGCATAACCTGACTGAACAAAACAATGCCTTAAAAATTAAAATTAGACAGTTGGAAGATAATGATCGCATGACACACCAGGAATCAGTCAAGCAGAATCAAAATAATGAAAAAAATAGAAGAAAATGTGAAATACTTCATTGGAAAGACAACTGTCCTAGAAAACAGATCCAGGAGAGATAATTTGAGAATTATTGTACTACCTGAAAGCCCTGATCAGAAAAAGAGTCTAGACACCATATTCCAGGAAATTATCCAGGAGAACTGCCCTGATATTATAGAATCAGAAGATTAAATCCTCATTGAAAGAATCCACTGATCACTTCCTGAAAGAGACCCTAAAAGAAACATTCCAAGGAATATTGTAGCCAAATTCCAGAATTTTCAGGTGAAGGAGAAAATACTACAAGCAGCCAGAAAGAAATTATTAAAATATGGAGCCACAGTCAGGATTGCCCAGGACCTGGCAGCTTCAACACCAAAGGATCGCAAAGTATGGATCATGATATTCTTCTTCTTTTTTTTTTTTTTTTTAGTGAGGCAATTGGGGTTAAATGACTTGCCCAGGGTCACACAGCTACTAAGTGTTAAGTGGCTGAGGCCTGATTTGAACTCAGGTACTCCTGACTCTAGGGCTGGTGCTCTATCCACTGCACCACCTAGCTGCCCCATCATCATATTCTTGAAGGCAAAGGAGCTTGGATTGCAGCCAAGAATCTATCACCCAGCAAAACTTTCAGGGGAAAAGATGGACATTCAATGACATTGGGGACATTCAAGGTTTCATGATGAAAAGAATGGAACTGAATAGAAAATTTGATCATAACATACAAGACTCAAGAAAAGTTTAAAAAGGTCAATAGCAGAAAAAAAAAGTTACTCAATAAGGTTAAACTGCTTACATCCCTACACGGCAAAATAATATTTATAACTCTTGTGAACTGTATATGTATTTGGGCAGACAGAAGAATTATACACAGAGGATATAAATATAAATTGTATTTGATGTGATAATATAAAGAAAATTAAGGTGTTAAAAAGGGAGTTTGGGGGAGAAAGAAAGGGGAGGTGGAATGGGGTAAAGTACATCATATGAAGAGATGGAAAACACCTATTACAATAGAGGGAAAGAAGGGAGGTGTGAAAATTATGTCAACCTTACTCTCACTAGATTTGATTCAAAGAAGGAATGGCATATACATTCATTTGGATGAAGAAACTTAGCTTATTCTTTATGGAAGTAAAAGGGTAAAGGAAAAAGGAAAAACTAACAGAAGGGAGGGCTGAAGCAAAGGAGAAAAGGGTAAAGAAAAGGGAGGGGAGTGATAAAATGATGGACAGATTGGGGGAGGAAGGGGTAAGAATCAAAACATTGGTGAGGAGGAATAGGGTGAAAGAAAAGGGTAAAATTACAAAGGGGGTAAATAGAATGGAGGGGAATAGACAGTCAGTAATAATAATTGTGAATGTGAATGGGATGAACTCTGCTATAAAAAGGAAGCAAATAGCAGAGTGAATTAAAAACCAGAATCCTACAATATGCTGTTTACAAGAAACACATGTGAAGCAGAGAGATACATATAGAGTAAAATTAAAAGTTTGGAGCAGAGTATATTATACTTCAGCTAAAGTAAAAAAAAGGAGGTGTAGCAATCCTTATCACAGACAAAGAAAAGGCAAAAATAGATCTAATTAAAAGAGATAAGGAAGGAAACTACATATTGCTAAAAGGTACTATAGATAATGAATATCAATACAAAACATGTATACAACAAGTGGTATAGCATACAAATTCTTAGGGGAGAAGTTAAATGAATTACAACAGGAAATAGAAAGCAAAACTATACTAGTGGGGAATCTAAATCTTCCCCTCTCAGAATTAGATAAATCTAGCCACAACATAAATAAGAAAGAAGATAAAGAGGTTAATAGAAGGTAAGAAAAGTTAGATATGATAGGTGTCTGGAGAAAGTTGAATGGGGATAGAAAGGGATATACCTTTTTTCTAAGTGTTACATAGCACATATTCAAAAATTGACCATGTACTAGAACAGAAAAAACTCATAGTCAAATATAGAAAGGCAGAAATAGTAGTTGTATTCTTCTCAGACAATGATGAAATAAAAAATTACATGTAATAAAGAGCCAGGGAAAGGTAGACTGAAAATTCATTGGAAACTAAATCATTTTGTTCTAAAGGATAGGTCTAACAACAAATCATACAATCAATCAGTACTATCATGGAAGAGAATTACAATAATGAAACAACATAGCAAAATCTATTGGATGAAGCCAAAACAGTGCTTAGGGAAAATTTTATATCTCTAACTGCTTACATCAATTAAAAAGAAAAAGAGGAAATCAGTGAATAGGGCACACAATTTAAAAAACTAAAAAAAGAACAAACTAAAAATCCCCAATTAAATATTAAATATTAAATTATAAATCCTGAAAATTAAAGGAGATATTAATAAAAGTGAAAGCAAGAAAACTATAGAAATAATCAATAAAACAAAGAGCTAGTTTTATGAAAAACCAATAAAATAGAAAAATCATGGGTTAATTTGATATAAAAAAAGAAAGAAGAGGGGCAGCTAGATGGCACAGTGGATAGAGCACCGGCCCTGGAGTCAGGAGTACCTGAGTTCAAATCTGGCCTCAGACACTTAACACTTACTAGCTGTGTGACCCTAGGCAAGTCACTTAACCCCAATTGCCTCACTAAAAAAAAAAAAAAAAGAAGAAGAAAAACAAATTACCACTATCAAAAGTGAAAGGGGTGGTACAGCTAGGTGGCTTAACCCCAATTGCCTCACAGAAAAAAAAAAAAAAAAAAAAACAACGAAAATGGTGATTTTACCACCAATGAAGTAGAAATTAAAGCAATAATTAGAAATTATTTTGCCCAACTGTATACCAATAAATTTGACAATCTCAATGTATATATATATATATATATATATATATATATATGCAAATCAATATATGCAAAAATATAAACTGTCCAGGTTAATTGAAGAGGAAATAAAATCCTTATATAAGCCTGTATTACAAAAGAAAATTGAACAAGCCATTAATGAACTCCCTGAGAAAAAATCTCCAGGACCATTTGGGTTTACAAGTGAATTCTACCAAACATTTAAAGAACAATTAATTCCAATATCATACAAATTATTTGGAAAAATACGTGAAGAAGGAGTTCTACCAAATTGCTTTTATGACACTTATATGGTGTTGATACCAAAAACAGGCTGAACCAAAACAGAGAAAAAAATTATAGACCAATTTCCCTAATGAATATTGAGGCAAAAGTCTTAAATAAGATATTAGTAAGGAGATTACAGCCAGTGATCACCAGGATAATACACTATGACCAGGTGGGATTTATACCAGGAATGCAGGACTGGTTCAACATTAGGAAAACTATTAATATAATCAACCACATCAATAAGAAAACCAACCAAAATCATATGATTATCTCAATAGATGCAGAGAAAGCTTTTGACAAAGTACAGCCCCCATTCTTAATAAAAACACTAGAGAGCTTAGGAACAGGTGGAGCTTTCCTTAAAATAATAAGCAGTATCTACCTAAAACCATCAGCAAGCATTATATGCAATGGAGATAACTTAGAGGCCTTCCCACTAAGATCAGGGCTGAAACAAGGATGTCCATTATCACCTCTATTATTTAATATTATACTGGAAATTTTAGCTTTAGCAATCAGAGAAGAAAAAGGAATTGAAGGAATTGGAATAGGCAAGGAGGAAACAAAACTATCACTCTCTGCACATGATATGATGGTATACGTAAGGAATCCTAGAAAATCAACTAAAAATTACTTGAAACAGTTAACAACTTTAGCAAAGTAGCAGGATATAAAATACATCCACATAAATGATAAGCATTTCTATACATGACCAACAAAGTCCAGCAGCAAGATAAAGAAAAAGAAATTTCATTTAAAATAATGGGAGAAAATATAAAATACTTGGGAGTCTACTTGCCAAGACAAACCCAGCAACTCTATGAACATAATTACAAAATGCTTTTCACACAAATCAAAAGAGATCTAAATAATTGGAAAAATATCAATTGTTCATGGATAGGCCAAGTTAATATAATAAAAATGACAATTCTGCCTAAATTAATTTACCTATTCAGTGCCATACCAATCAGGCTACCTAAAAATTATTTTTTTTTGGTGAGGCAATTCGGATTAAGTGACTTGCCCATGGTCACACAGCTAGTAAGTGTTAAGTGTCTGAGGATAGATTTGAACTCAGGTTCTCCTGAATCTAGGGCTGGTGCTCTATCCACTGCACCACCTAGCTGCCCAAAAATTATTTTATAGAGCTAGAAAAAATAATAACAAAATTCATCTGGAAAAACAAAAAGTCAAGAATATCAAGGGAACTAGAAAAAAAAATGCAGAGGAAGATGGGCTTTCCATCCCAAATCTGAAGCTCTACTATAAAGCAGTAGTCATCAAAACTATTTGGTACTGCTAAGAAATAGAATGGAGGATCAATAGAATAGGTTAGGCACAGGAGACAAAATAGTAAATGAATCTAGTAATGCACTGTTTTGATAAACCTAAAGACTCCAACTTCTGGGATAGGAACTTAGTATTTGACAAAAACTGCTGGGAAAACTGGAAGATAGTATGGCAGAAATTAGGCATAGACCAACATTTTAAACCTTATACTAAAATAAGGTTAAAATGGGTACATGATTTAGAATAAAAGGTGATACCATAGGTAAATTATGGGAGGAAGGAATAATTTACCTTTCAAATCTTTGGAAAAGAAAACAGTTTATGACCAAACAAGAGATAGAGAATATTATGAAATGCAAGATGGATGATTTTGATTACATTAAATTAAAAAGGTTTTGTTCAAACAGAAGCAATACAGTCAATATAATAGGAAGACAGAAAGCTGGGAAACAAAATTTATAGCCAGTACTAATGATAAAGGCCTCATTTCTAAAATATATTGGAAGCTAAATGAAATTTATAAGAATCCAAGTCATTCCCTAATTGAGAAATTGTCAAAGGTCATAAAAAGGCAGTTTTCTAATGAAGAAATGAAAGCTATCTATTGCCATATGAAATAATGCTCTAAATCACTATTGATTAAAGAAATGCAAATTAAAACAACTCTAAAGTAGCACCTGACACCTATCAGATTGGCTCACATGAAAAAAAAGGAAAATAATAAATGTTGGAGAAGCTGTGGAAAAATTGGAACCCTAATGCATTGTGGGTGGAGCTGGGAACTGATCCAACCATTCTGGAGAGCAATTTGGAATTATGCCCAAAGGGGTATAAAGCTCTGCATACCCTTTGATCCAGCAATACTACTCTGGTCATTTCCCCAAAGAGATCATAAAAAAGGGAAAAAGACACAAATGTACAAAAATATTTATATCTGCTCTCTTTGTGATGGCAAGGAATTGGATATTGAGAGGTTGCCCATCAATTGGGGGATGGCTGAACAAGTTTTGGTATATAAATGTAGTGGAATTCTATTGTGATATAAGAATTGATGAGCAGGCAGATATCAGAGAAACCTGGAAAGAATTCCATGAACTTATGATGAGTGAGATGAGAAGAACCAGGAGAACATTGTACACAGTATTATCAATATTCGGTTTTGATCAACTGTAATAGACTTGATTCTTCTCAGCAATACAATTGTACAAGATAGTTCTAAAGGACTCATGATGGAAATGGCTCTCCAAATGCAGAAAATAAAAGAACTGTTAAATATGGATGCAGATTGAACCATACTGTTTCTTTTGTTTTTTCATGGTTTTGTTTTTCTTTTTTGAGTTTTTTTTCCATTTTGCTTTGATTCTTCTCTTATAACATGAGTAATGCATAAATATGTTCAATGCTATTGTACATATATAACCTATATCCAATTACTTCCTGTCTTAGGTATAGGGAAAGGAGTAGAGGGAGGGAGAAAAATTTGAAACTAGAAATCTTATAATAACAAATATTGAAAACTATCTCTACATGTAACTAGTAAATAATAAAATACTTTTTAATTTAAATATATATATATATATATATATATATATATATATATATATATAAGTGAAGATTTACATTGCATATGCTGAAATGACATTTCCAGGCATTAATTTAAGCTTATGAATTTTAAGTCAATTTGTCTTTTTAGCTTTTGAAAGCATTATAGCTTTCATTCAAGAATAAATTAAGTGCTAATTTTGAAGTGTGATGCTTTGATGGCAGCTGAAAATTGAATGACAGGAAATGATATAAATTATAGTCAAGAATTGTTTTGCTTTAAATATTTTACAAACTTTTTAAATGTATAGTTTCAATTTCAAGCTTGAAATAATCATATAAATTTTCTTTTGAAAGAAAATGTACAAGTGAGTTTAAAAATTATATTCCTATGTCTTTAAAGTCTACTAGTGTCTCTGTATATAGATGCTTATAATATTTCAATTTTTTTCATTACTTCTATTTGAATTATCATAAATCAATAGTGAACTACTTATTAAATACCCACTATAGTCCAGGCACTATTCTCAATAACAGAAATATAAAGAAATGCAAAATCATCATCCCCACCTTTGGAGAGGTCACATTCTAATGGGAAAGTCAACACAAAATAACTTGGTGTATATTAAATATATACAGTGTAAATGAAAGGTATTTTAAGAGAGACATCATTAACAGAGGGAAATGAAGGAGGGAGAAAGTCTCCAAAAGAATCTTCTATTTGTATTGAGTCATGAATGAAGTCAAGGAAACTAGTTGGTACAGACAAGAAGAGAGAGCATGCCAGGAATGTTGAACAGTGCCAAAGAAGCAAGGGATCAAGATATTAATTTTCTCAAGATTGAGAAAGAACAAATAGTACATTGTATGGGACATAGAAGAGTTGGTGTGGGAGCAATTTCTAAAACACTTTGAATAACAAATAGAGTATCTTATATATTTAATCTTGGATGTTATAATGAGTCACTGGAGGTTATTAAATAGGAGACTGATATGGTCAGACCTATGCTTTAGTCTATTGAGTGGAAGATAGATTGGAATAAAGAACTGAAGCAGGGAAACTAACCAAAAAGATCGATCAACATTTATTAAGTTTATACTATGTTCCAGGAGCTGTGCTAAGCACTGTGAATATTTTTTAATAAAAAAAAAAACCCAAAAACTAGTTGGTGCAAGGCAAAAACAAAACAAATCTATACAAAAAAAAGCTATGTTCAGAATTCATAGGAAATTATTTAAAGGGACAAATTAGTAAATTAATGATAAGTAAGAGAGAAGTATCCTGTAGATGAAATTATTGTTATGATTTAAAGGAAGACAGATCATCTAGGAGGTGGAGCTAAGGAGGAAGATAGTTCCAGAGTAGGTGACAAAGATCATTCCTAGGTTATGACAAAGACAAAGTAAGAGACAAAGATCATTCCTAGGTTATGAGCCTAGGAACTGACTGAGATAATAGTGATATGCTCTATAGTAATAAAAAAGATAGGAGATGGGGAGGGTTTTGGGGGCAATATGAAAATTTATAGATGGGAAAAGCCAATATGTTATAGAGAAGCAAGGAAGTTACATGAGCTCTACCAAATTTCTCTCCTAAGCAACATTAAAACAAGCTTCTAAACAGATTCTGGAGCTACAAAACCCACAAAAAAAAAAAAAAAAACAGTGCCAAACAATCTTCCAGCTTAATATAACTTAAAAGGACTGTAGAAAAGGAAATTCTCAATTGGGTAAAAGGGGAGCACATGGCAGCATAGAGGGTATCTGGGCAAGCCAGCTCAAGCCTCTTAGCCACAGAATACACCAGCAGTTGAGGACACTCAATGCAGGTTTAGAAGGCTACTGGAACAGCAGACCACTTGTGAAGCAACCCCAGTCCCAAAAGTTCTGGGATATATGCTATACAACTGATAATATTAGGCCTGGGGCATTCTAATGCAATAAGCATGCCACCACTAGCCACTGAGTCCTCAGAAAAGAAAGCCATTGATCAGATCCCTGGTCCTGAGCTAAAGAAGCATAGAACAGTCCATGTTGTGCCCCAGGACTTTAAAAGTCATGAAATAGGCTAAAATATGAGTACAAAAGAACAAAAAACAACTCTTACCATAGAAAACTATTATGGCAACTGGGAAGACAAAACACAAACACTGAGGACAACACTGGAAAAATGAATCAAAGGGGAAGATGAATTGATCTGAAGACCACAAAGCCTTCTTGGAAGAACTAAAAAAGGATTTAAAAAATCAAATAAGAGGTCAAGATGTCAGGATGAAACCAGGAAGTTGTCTGAGATCTCCCAAATTTCCCTCATAAACAACATTAAATTAAGCCTCTCAACAGGTTCTAAAGTTGTAAAATCTATTTAAAAAACCCCACAAAGTGAAAAAAGCTTCCAACTTAAAATAATTTAGAAGATCTTCAGAAAAGGTCTGTTTCATCTGGGTAAAAAGGGAGCATAGCTCTCTGCAGAGGGTGTCTGGGCAAAGTAGCAAAAGACTCTTAGTCACAGCACAGATCAGTAGCTCAGGACCCACAGTCATTGCACAGAAAGACAATGGCACAGCAGGCCAGTTGTGAGACCTCCAACCCCAATGTAGAAGGCAATCTGGAACCTGGAGTATTGGCTAACCAATAAGGCCAAATACACTGGGCCATTCCAATGCAATGAGAAGTAGCCAGCTGCTAATGCTTCAGAGCACAAAGATGGTGACATCCCCCAACCCCCAACAAAATAAGCTCTGGACTGTGCACATTTTTCCCCAAGAGCAGAACTCATCCTTAAGGGCACAAAAGAGACTAAAATAAAAATAAGAAACAAAAGAAAGAAAAAAGAACCCCCAATATTGAAAGTTACTATGGTTAAAGGGAGGATCAAAACAAAAACTCAGAGGTAGGCAACAATAATAAAACTCCTACATATGAAGTCTTAAAGGTGAAAAAGACTCGGTTTCCAGACCAAAAAACCCTCCTGAATGAGCTCAGAAGGGGATTTATAAACCAAATAAGAAAGGCTGAAGAAAAATTAGGAAAAGAAATGAGAGTTATATAACTGAAAGTCAATAGATTTGAAAAAAAGAAAATAATGTCTTAAAAATGCAATTAGAAAATTGAAAAGGAGCATAATTGCCTAAGAATCAGAAGTGAGCAGCCAGAAGCTAATGACAACAGGAAGAAATAACACAGAATTAAAAGGATGTAAAAGTAGAAAAAAACAAACATAAAATAACTCTTTAGAAAACAAAACAAACAAACAAACAAAAAAAAACACCTGGAAAATACATCCAGGAGGGACAATATTAGAACAATCAGACTACATGAGAACCATGATAATAAAAGAGCCTGGAGAGCTTATCTCATGATATTATTAAGAGAACTGCCCCAATGTATTACAACCATCTAAAAAGTAGTCATTTAAAGAATCCACCAATCACCTCCTGAGACAGCCCCCCAAAAGAAAATGCCAAGGAATATTAGAGATAAATTCCAGATTTATCAAATAAAGGAGAAAATACTGCAAGCAGACAGAAAGAAAATTTGAATATCAAGGAACAACAATCAGAATTACACAGAAGCTGGTGGCTTCAACATTAAGGAATGAAGGGCTTGGAATATGATATTTCAAAAGGCAAAGGAACTGGGATTACAACCAAAAATGTACTACCCAGCAAAATTAATCATAATCATTCAGGGGGAAAAGATGGACATTTAATGAAATAGGAGACTTAAGAACTTTCCTAATAAAAAGCCCAGTACTGGACAGGAAGTTTAATCTAGAAATACAAGACTCAAGAGGCACATGAAAAGGTAAAAAGGGAGAAAATAGCATGTGATTCACTAAGGTTAAGATGTTTTCTTCCCTACAGGGGAATAAGATACTTGTAACTCTGGATAACTGTATCTTTATGAAGACAGATGCAGGGGAGGGGGCAACTAGATAGCATAGTGGATAAAGAACCAGCCCTGGATTCAGGAGTACCTGAGCTCAAATCCAGCTTCAGACACATGACACTTAACTAGTTGTGTGTGTGTGACCCTGGGCAAGTTACTTAACTCTCATTGCCCTGCAAAATAAAACAAAAAACAAAACAAAACCAAAATCCAAAATAAAAAAATCATAATACAGATAGGATGAGTAACACAGGCAGAAGGAGGGGGGGTTCAAGTTGTGATGATATTTAAAAAATTAGGAGAAACAAGAAGGATCATACTCAGAGAAGAGGAAATGGAAGGCAGAATGGGGTAAATCACATCAAATGAAAAGGTACAAAAGATCTATTACACTAGAGGAAAAGAAGGGAGAGGTGGGCTTTGTTTTGACCTTACTCTCATCTGACTTGGCTCAAAGAGGGATTAAGATATACTCTCAATTAGGTATAGAATTCTATCTTAAACTATTAATGAAGTAAAAGGGGAAAGGAGAAAGAAATGGGTGGGGTGCTGATAAGAGGGAAGGAAAAACCAGGAGGGGAAAGTGGGAAGGAGAGAAAAGAACTGGGGTTGATAAAAGGGAAGGAAAAACTAGGAATTGAAAGGGAAAGGGCAAAAGGAAAGTGGGACTGATTAATGGGAGGGTTAACTGAGGTGGCTAGAAAAAAACACTGTGGGAAAGGACAGTAGAAAAGGAAAGAGAAAAATACAAACAAGGAAAAAATAGGATGCAGGGAAATACATAGTAATCATAACTGTGAATGTGAATAGGATCAACTGTCCTATAAAATGGAAGCAAACAACATAGTGGATTATAAATCAGAATCCTACATTATGATGTTTAAAAGAAACATATTTGAAGCAGAGAGATACACACAGAATAAAGATAAAATGCTGGAACAGAATATATTATCCTTCAGATGAAGTAAAAAGAAAGTAGGGCTAGTAATTCTTATTAGACAAAGAAAAAGCAAAAATATATCTAGTGAAAGAGAAGAAAAGAAACTACATCTTGCTAAAAGGTACCATAGAAAATGAAGTAATATTAATACTAAATATGTATGCACAATGTAGTAGAGCATTGAAATTCTTAGAGAAATAAATTCAGTTACAGGAACAAATAGATAGGAAACTGTATTAGTGGGTGACTTCAGCATCCCCCACTCAGAACCAGATAAATATAATCACAAAATTAATAAGAAAGACATTAAGGAGGTGAATATAATTTTAGAAAAAAAATTAATATGATAGATTTAAGGAGAAAACTGAATGGGAATAGAAAAGAATATACCTTTATCTCAGCAGTACATGGCAAATGCACAAAAACTGACCATGTATTAGGACATAAAAAAATAACAGTTAGATGGAGAAAGGGAGAAATAGTAAATGCATCCTTTGCAGATCATGATGCAATAAAATTAAGTGTAATAATGATCAATAGATAGATTGATCAAAAATGGATTGGAAACTAATTACATTTCAAATATTGATTGGGTCAAACAACAAATCTTAGAAACAATCAATAACTTCATCTAAGAGAATTACAACAATGAGACAACATGCCAAAATGTATGGCATAGAGTCAAAGCAATTCTTAGGGGAAATTTTATATCTCTAAATTCCTACATGAATATTATAGAGAAAGAAGAGAGTAATGAATTAGGCATGCAATTAAAAAGCTATAAAAAGAACAAATTAAAAATCATTAATAAAAAGAAAACAAATCAGAAATTCTAAAAATTAAAGGTGAGATAATAAAATTGAAAGTAAGAAAACTATAGAGTTAATAAATAAAACTAAACCAATAAAATAGATAAATGTTTGGTTAATTTGATTAAAAAAAGAATGGAGAAAATCAAATTTCTAGCACCAAAAATGAAAAGTGTGAACTCACCACAAATAAAGAGGAAATTAAAGTAATAATTGTGCTATATTTTTCCCAATTATATGCCAACAATTTGACAATCTAAATTAAATGAATGAATACTTACAAAAATATAAATTATCCTGGTTAAGAGAAGAAAAAAAATTCTTAAATAAGCATATTTTAGAAAAAAAGAAATTGAACAAGCTATCAATGTACTGCCTTAGAAAAAAATCTCTAGGGCCAGGTGGGTTTATAAATGACTTCTATAAAACATTTAAAGACCAATTAATTTCAATACTATACAAACTATTTGGAAAAATAGGTGAAGAAATCCTACCAAATTCCTTCCATGAGACATAAAGTACTTGAGACAATGAACACCTTTAGAAAAATTGAAAGATATAAAATAAACCCACATAAATCAACAGCATTTCTGTATACAGCCAGCAAAGCCTAGCAGCAAGGGATAGAAAGAGAAACTACATTTAAAATAACTGCCAACAAGCTAGGTGGCAAAATAGCTAAATGGTACAGCTGATAAAATATCAGCACTGGATTCAAGAAGACCTGAGTTCAAATCCATCCTCAGACATTTGACACTAACTGTGTGACCCTGAGCAAGTAAATTAACCCTTATTGCCCTGAAACAAACAAATAAGTAAATAAAAGAATGAATAAATGAATGAATGAATAAATAACTGTAGACAATATAAAATGTTTGGGACTCTACTTGATAAATCAAATCCAGGAACTATATAAATATAATCATTCTTCACACAAATAAAATTAAATCTAGGGAAAGAGTAGAAATTCAAGATAAGTGAACAATTAGAGATGAGCCAAAGTATGTATCTATTTGAGGAGATGGGATAGAATTACATCTCTTTTAAGATAGAGGGCTTTGTCTTGTTAAGAAGTAAGAATACCTTTTTTTTCTATGAAATGGGAAAGAAAGATAGTGAGAAAAGGCACTAAGGTAAGATGAAAGGAGGAAAAGGGAGAAAAGGATTGTCCCATTGAATTACCTTAATGTTTTATAAAATGTGAGTCAAGTTTCTTAATTTAGAGTGTTGTGGTTATGGATACCATGGGAGGTTTGAGGAAGGATAAACAATTTGGGATAATATCTGTTGTGAGTAGAACAATGGGTTCATTTTTTTTTTTTTAGTGAGGCAATTGGGGTTAAGTGACTTTCCCAGGGTCACACAGCTATTAACTGTTAAGTGTCTGAGGCCAGATTTGAACTCAGGTACTCCTGATTCCAGGCCCAGTGCTCTATCCACTGTGCCACCTAGCTGCCCCTGAACAATGGATTCTTAATAGAGGTAAAGAAGGATTATCTAGCAGCAGCAAGATTTCAGTTGAGGTTGTATAACCAAAACTTTCAGTGGACACAACATATTTCCATGACTTTATTTTTTTTTAACATTTTGTTCAACACCATGTGTAGAGAAGTGAAGGTCGTGAGTGTTGGGGAAAAGAAAAAAAAAACAAAACAAAAACAACAACAACAACAACAAAATAAAACAAAAAAAGAAGAACAAGGCTGAGACTTGGCAGGGAACAATTTGGAAAATAATAATGGTGCAAGATAGTGGAGGAAGGGCAGTGACTTGCCTGAGCTCTCCTGAAGTCCCCTCCAAATAATGTAAAATAATGCCATAATACAATACCTAGAGCAGCAGAACCCACAAAAAAGATATGCTGAAATAATTTATATCCAAAGACAACTTAGAAAGTCAGGAAAAATGGTCTGTTTTACTAGAGTGAGAGTGGATCACAGGGCGTGCCATCATAGACCCAGCCCCAGCAGGGCTCCAGCTACAGCCAGAGAAAACCAGGAGTAGTGCTTGGGATCCTCTGATTCAGTAGTGGTAGCAACTGCTTCTGGAACTCAGCACACAGATGGTAAGGGAGTTGAAAAATTGTCCAGAACGGGATTACAGGAATGTCTTTGCTAGCACTGAGGCAAGACTGTGTTGTTTTGCCCATGCTCAAATCCAAGTCACAGTCTTTGGTGGCCATCCCAGGAAGGGGAAGAGCAAAAGTATCCAAAAGCTTGCAGCCACAGTGGAAAAGAATTCTGTTCACAGTACCAGGGTAATGAAGCAAGCCTGTGTTTGCTCACAGACCAGAGCATAGGATAGGCCAGGAGAGTAGTAAACATAAATCTTCTTAAATCATTCTAACTTGAAAGAACTAAAAATGTACAAATCCATTGAAGTATCTCTGAAAACAGCTGCATAAACCCCATGAAGCTTAGGACAATGCACCCTCCACCATGGAAGCAGAGCCCATATTTTACAAAGAATAAAAAGTCAAGAAATAGGCTGGGTTGGTGGCAGCTAGGTGGCGTACTGGATAAAGCACTGGCCCTGGATTCAGGAGGACCTGAGTTCAAATCCAACGTCAGACACTTGACACTTATGAGCTGTGTGACCCCAGGCAAGTCACTTAACCCCCATTCCCCCATTGCCCCACAAAAAAAAAAAAAAGAAAGAAAGAAAGAAAGAAAGAAAGAAAGAAAGAAAGAAAGAAAGAAAGAAAGAAAGAAAGAAAGAAAGAAAGAAAGAAAGAAAGAAAGAAAGAAATTGGCTGGGAAAATGAAAAATGAGAAAACAGAAAAAAAAATGCCAACCCCAGGAAGATTCTATGGTGACAAGGAATATTAAAATCCACCCTCAGAAGAAGATAAAAAAGGAAAAGCTCCTCTATCCAATGATTCCAAGAAAAAATTATGCATTTGTCTCAGGCCATAGAAGGGCTCAAAAAGGACTTTGAAAATAAAGTAAGAGAGGTAGAGGAAAGAATGGAAAGATAAATGAAAATGATTCAAGAAAATCACATAAAAAAGTAAACCACTTGTTAAAGGAGACACAAAAATATACTGAAATAAATAACAAAAAATAGACTAGTCCAAATGGTCAAAGAGGTATTCAAAAAATGAGGAAAAGAAGGCCTTGAAAAGACAAATTGGCCAAATTTAAAATGAGGTTAAGCAGCTCTCTGGAAAAAATAACTCCTTAAAAATTAGGATTGAGCAAAAGGAAGCTAATACATTTATGATAAATCAAGGCACAATAAAGCAAAACTAAAAAAATAAAAAAAAATAGGTGATGTGAAATATCTCATTGGAAAAACAACTGGCCTGTAAAATAGATCCAGGAGAGATAATTTGTTTTTTTGTTTGTTTGTTTGTTTTGGGTTTTTTTTTTTGTTTGTTTTTTGGTGAGGCAGTTGTGGTTAAGTGACTTGCCCAGGGTCACACAAGTAGTAAATATTAAGTATCTGAGGCCGGATTTGAACTCAGGTCCTCCTTAATCAAGGACCAGTGCTCTATCCACTGTGCCACCTAGCTGCCCCTCAGGAGAGATTATTTGAAAATTATTGGACTACTTGAAACCCATGATCAAAAAAAAAAAAAAGAGAGCCTAAACATCATCTACCAAGCAATTATCATGGAAAATTGCCCTGATATTCTAGAAGCAGAAAGTAAAATAGAAATTGGAAGAATCCACCAATCACCTCCTGAAAGAGATCCCAAAATGAAAACTCCCACAAATATTATACCCAAATTTTGGAGCTTCCAGATCAAGGAAAAAATATTGCAAGCATCCAGAAAGAAAAAAAAAATCAAGTACTGTGGAGCCACAGTCAGGATAACAAAAAATTTAGGAGCTTCTAAATTAAAGAATCATAGGGCTTGGAATATAATATTCCAGATGACAAAGGAACTAGGATTACAACCAAGAATTACCTACCTAGCAAAACTGATTATCATCCTTCAGGGCAAAAAATGGGAATTCAATGAAAAAGAGGACTTTCAGGCATTCTTAATGAAAAGACTTGAGATGAATAGAAAATTTAACTTTCAAATCCAAGACTCATAAGAACTTTCTCATTATTAGGGTAGTCAGATGGAGTATGTATAGACAGAGGTCATAAGTGTGAATTGAATATGAAGGGATAATTTGTATAAAAATAAAATTAAGGGGTGAAAGGAATGCACTGGTATGAAGGGAAAGGGAGAGATGGAATGGGTTTAAATAGTTCACATAAAAGAAGTAAGAAAAAGCTTATGGAGTGGAGGGGAAGATGGGGGAGGTGCTGGGGTGTGAGTGAATTTTACTTTCATCAGAATTGGCTGAGAGAGGGAATAATGTACATACCCAAGTGGGTATAACAATCTATTTTACCTTGCAGTAAAATAGGAGGGGAAGTAGAAAAGAGGGAGTTAATAGAAGGGAGGGCAGATTAGGGGAGGGGACATTCAAAAGCAAGACACCTTTGAGGAGGGAAAGGTTGAAAGGAGATAGAGAATATAGTAATTGACATAGGGAGGGAGTAGAATAGAGGGAATTTCAGTTAGAAATAGCAACTGTGAAATGATGACATGCAGGATGCTCTCAGAAAAACCTGTAAAAACTTACATGAGCTGATGCAAAGTGAGATGTACTGTATACAAAGTAACAGCAATATTGTAAGATGGTCAGTTGTGAATTACTTGAATATTTTCAGCAATTCTATGATCCAAGACATATCTGAAATATTTATAAAAATGTAATCTATCTGCAGAGAAAGAACTGATGGTGTTTGAATACAGATTTCAGCATATTTTTTAGTTTCTATTTCTTAAGATTAATTATTTTCTTTTACAACATAGCTAAAGTGAAAATTTTTTGAATGACTATACATTTATAATTTGTATTGAATTGCTTGTTTTAAGGGGTTGGGGAGGAGGAGGGAGGAAGAGAATTCGGAACACAAAGTTTTAATAGTGGACATTAAAATTGTTTTTACATGGAATTGGAGGGAAAATAAAATTCTAAATGAAGCAAAACTATGATAATGGGGCTGGAAATTCAACGAGGGGATAGTGTACAGTTGAATTAATTTACCAAGGGGATCAAAATTGGGGAAAAAGAAGAGAGGGGCTAGTTCCTGGGACAGAATTGTGAAGTCATTGGATTACAGGTCTCATTGTTGATAAAGAGACAATGTTTCATAAGGTAAGGCAGAGGATGAAGTGACAAGCCAGTAAATTTTGGTCAGATAAGAGGATTTTTAATTTCTTGAATGTGGAAGTGGTACTTTTTGGGTGATGGTAAGATCTCGTGTATGATCATCTTTGCACGTATCTGAGATTTAGTAGTGTATTAGCTCTTGGAAAGTATGTAACTTGAGAAATTAAGGTGTTAGGGTTCTTGAATGTGTTTGCAATCAATGTGTATGCTGAAGTCCCCTAGTATATAGACAGGCATTAAATCGGAGGGAAAATTGTTAGCCATGTATTGAACTCATTGAAGAGGAAAGAGGAGTTACCTCTATATCTCTAGAAAAAAGGGAAAAAGGGCTTTTGTATCAGTCCAGGTACAAATTGATGAATAGTTACACCAGGATATCACCTAAGTAGAGAGAAAAATCTTACACAAGAGACATTGTGTAGTTATAAAGTACAACATTTAATAACAGACTAAGCATGGCATGTTGGGTGAGTGTCAGTGAGCACTTGGTGATGACAATAAGATTGGAAACCTGGTAATTGAGAGGATGTTGCTGCCCCAAACTAGAATACAAAAGTCAGGAAAAGGAAATGTTTAAAGTGGAAAGATAATTTGTTATGTTTTGGACAAATATATTTTAGATATGCTGGGGGCATTTATGGTTAAATATGCACCAAGTCAACTACTTTTGCAAAATTGGAGAAACTAGAACTCGGTTTATAGATGTCAGAATCATTTCCACAAAAATGATAATTGAACTCATAGGAGCTAAAGAGACCGTCAATCATGAAGGTATAAAGGGATAAAAGACGAGAACTTAGGAGAGATTCTTTTTTTATGTAGTTTGACATAGATGAAGATTTGGCAAAGAGATTAAGAAAAGAAAAAAAAGTCAATCAGGTGGGAAAAGAATCAAGAGAGCGGAGAGTATCAAAGGGAAAAAAAAAGATAATTAATACTGTCAGAGGAATCAGAGAGGACAAGAAGGATAAAGACTGAGAAAAGGCTTTTAAATTATATGCAAATCAGTTATGAAAAAACAAAATTAAAAAGAAAACAAACAAAAAAAAACATAGTTGGAAAGTACTTTAAATGTGATCCACTGTATCTCTCAGTCTGTGCAAGAATCCTTTCAAGCATCAGTGATTTAAAGTTATTCAGTATTTTTAAAGAAATTCATAATATTGTTATTTTTAATTGGAATTTAGGAAGATTACATACCCGGTCAAGATTCTTTCTTGCAAAAAAAAATCTCAATTATATTATTAATCTTATTAAACTCCTAAATATAAAAATATAAGTGGAAAATAATATCAATGTATGTTTTTCATCCATTAAATAATAACTTACATTTACATAAATAGGAAGGAGAATGCACCAATACCTAAGGCAGCAAGAAAGACCCCATGTAGGAACTGGCACCTAAGCTGTACTTCAAAGAAAGTTATGGATTCTAAAGTGTAGGAATGGAGGGAAGACTCTCTAGACATGAAGGAATATCTGAGTAAACACATTTATGCAGAATGTGGCATGTGCTCTGGGGGTGACAGCTTTTCAGTTTAATTTGCTGTAAATAGTGTGTGGAGATGAAAAATGTGGAATAAAATTGTAAAGTTTAGTACCATGGAGTGGTTTAAATCACTGGCTGAAGATTTTGTATTTTATCATGATTGTCTGATTGGTCTCTTATCACTGATGCCACAGAAAGATGTATCTATTAAGGTCCAGTGAAACAGGCATGAAACATTAAGTTTTCCGGAAAGTGTAACAAAGAACAGTTCCAAAGTGGATCCATGGTAATTCCAGTGTGGCAAAACCAAATAACAACAAAGATGATGACAATAATATAGGCTACATCTATAGTACTTAGGTTGTAGCCTGGAAAGATAAGTTTACTATCTGAATTTCCTTGAGGGTTTGAGGCATCCTTTCTAATCTTGGCACATGTATGAACCATTTTCTTCCAACATTCACTCTACCATAAACACTTATCCCTATATGGAAGGGATTTATATATTTGCCTTCTTCTTGCAAATAATAAGAAAATATTTGTTTTGACTTGACCTGCATAAATTCCTCTCCATGACATTATTTGTGAAATGCTTTTTGAGGGTTTCTTGTTATATGAGAACAGTTCTGCCTACATCTTTCATGGCTATTAAAGTGCCTTTACTTATGAATCTTGTTCATCAGGATAAGAAAAAAAACAAGAATGTTAATAGTTGTAGTAATATTTATATAGCACTTTAAAATTAGAAAAGCATTTTGCAAATATTATCTCTTTTGATCCTCCCCCAAATCCCAAGATTTGGTGGTATTATTATGCCCTTTTTATATTTGCTAAGTGGAATAGATAACTGACCAACAGGCTGAAGTTTGTGAAAATATTCTTTTCTTTTCTTTTTTTTTTCTATCATGTCAATTAAAACAGTTTCAATTTGATTTCAAGAACTACAACTCAGGCACTAGTAACTTTGAACTCTTTTCCTTTTGGCACTATTTTAATCTACCAGACTGGGGAATCCACTCACATATATAGAATTATTTATGATCTTCTATGCTATGATGTTATTGAAAACAAATCCCTTAATGATTTTAAATACTGTGAATAATGGCATGACAAAGGTACCAATTTAATACTCCAGTTTTATTTATAAAAAAATAGGAAAGAGTGAAATTAGGGGAAGGAGAGAAGGGGACTCAAAATACAACTTAAGAATATACATATTAAATAGAGTAAAACTCACATAAGGGTGCTGCTGGGTGGGGAGCACATGGACACTGTTCCATTCAAGTGGTCCATTCAAGTGAATATGTTTAGTCCCATGGGAAGAGTATGGTCTCAGAGAGGGGAGATATACTTCTAGGAATGGGAGATATACTTCCAAGGGAGAGGAGATCTTCTTCAAAGTATCCTTGTCAGAGATAGATACTTAAAACTTCATTTTGGGAGCCACCTAGAGATGGCCAGTTTGCATATCTGGGTTTGGGGCAGATGGGTAATTTTTGAGGTACACAGATAGAGGAAGGAAAAATAAACTGTTATTTGACAAGATAATATTTTGGAACATACAACTGTATTAACCTTAACACATTGCTGTCACTATTTTTCCAAGGCCTATATGATAGCAATGCTTTCCATGCATCAATTATATCAACTATACTCTCCCTTAAGGAGAGAATGTCATGGTGGTCTCAAGACTACTAGGTCTTAACTTAAAAAAAAGAAATAACCAGTCTGAAAAGTCCCTTTTTCAAATCTGCTTAACAAAACTATTAAGAAGTTCTATGGGACATTTATCTCCTTATGAAGTACTTAGACACATATAGCACCTAAAAATCTTCTCCTTTGGGAATGTGTAATTGACTGTCCAACCTACTTTAGTATTCATGAGATTTTATCTTACTTACCTTGGTGCTTCCTGTGAGATAGAAGACTCTTGATTATAAGTAGGGCCAAAGCAGATAATTGATATAACAGTAGTCTGGTTAATCTGATTGGCTATGCCCTTCAATCTGTTATTTATATACTTTAGGGAAAATACTTTTATGATAATGGTTTAGCAATGATCAGCTAATATAGTATCTTATAATATCTACCTGTTTGCTATATATAATGCATGAACAAACATTATTTCAAGCCAGTCAATTCAGTAATAGACAATGAAGTTTCCAGTCTTTTCAAAAAATAATAGGCTTTTGAAATGACCTCTCGATAATGGTTTCAAATAAATTATTTGAAATTATACCTTTTATAGGCACTCCCCAGTGGGAATGGGGCCCATCATTCATCTATGAACTAGTCCAACCAGCACACTCATGGATGATTCAGCTTACATTAGCAGGTAAAGGGCACCTTACTCAATTTCTGAGTCAAGCAGAGGACACCAAGAAGTCCCAAGGTTTTCCTCTATGAAATCCATTGAATTCTTGGTTCATTTCCAAATTATTGCCATGGAATACTAATGTATTTCTGTATACCCTAATTTTTTGATTCATCCTATATATACACAGAAACCCATCATAGAGACTAAGATCAAATTCATTGTTCATCATCTCTGTACAAATAGGATGTTTCCCCTATCAATACTAGTTCATCTATTATACCACTGATAATCCATTCCACCCCCAAATGATGAAATAATCCCAGTTAGAATCACATCAAAAATCAATTTCCATGCCATTATAATTTGCAGACCACCATATGAATATTTAATCAAATTGTGCCTGTAAAGCATTACACTTAATCAAACCAAAATTCAAAATTTATAAATAGTTTAGAAAACTTGGCCTTTGCTAAGTGTTTCTCCCTTTGAAAGCAGGATATAGATATCCCTTGGTATTCTAATTAAGAGGAATCTATCACAAAGACAAACTTACATTCTGATTCAAAAATTTGCTAAATTCATGAAGCCCTTTACCAAGTTAATTTAGGAGTGGGAATTCATTTTCCTATCCTATCCAGATATGTTGGGGTAAATCAGTTGTAAGTTACAGTAATAATCACAGAAAAATCAATTCCCTAATTAGGGAGTTCAGAGAACCAGAGAAGCTACAATTTGAATAAATGATCATGTCCTTTTCTCCTATTTTTTCAGTCAAACTTTCTGGAATTTAATGAAGATTATTTTTCTTGATCACATAGAAATGCCAAAATTACTCACTTTCCCACATCTCTCACTCTCCCAACATTCCACATACATAGAAAGTTAAGAAAGCAATTGTGTCTTCCTAATCTACACCTTTATTCCCATGGTTGTATTGCTAAAGAAATAAAAGATAGATTATAGGAGGCATCCTGCTCAGTTATTTTTGCCGTTATTGGCAAAAATCAACCTTGGCACCAAATTAACTTCTAGAAAGCTAAAATTATGAGGTGATAAAAGTGATATAGAATAATCTAACACTACTACTCTCTTTTTCTCTAGCCAAAACACAAGGTCTCAGAAGGAAGTTTCTGATGGGCTATGAATTGAGGTGGTAGCTTTGTATCATGAATAGGATAGAATCATCTTGATTCAAAAAATATTGCCTGTAATGGAATATAAATTACATTATTGAAATATATTCCTTTTTATTAATTTGCAAAGATTCTTTCCATTTAAAACTAACTCTTTCTTTTAAAAAATATACCACATCTATTTCCTGGCAGACTTTGGAATGTAAGAGATTATTATATGGTATTAGGTATTACATTGGGGAGGAGCTGAATATCAGTATTTACTCCTATCAAGAAATAATGACTGGGAAGATAACATCTGGTTTGAAGCAATAGTAGTTAAGGGATCAATTCCCATAACTTCTGGGGTCTTTCTTCTCACTTGCCTTTCTTTTCTTACATTTGGGAAGCATTGCAAGCTTCCTCTCTTTCTTAGATATTTTATCTTCTGCAGTTTGAATAGTAAGGAATAGCAAAGTATCTCAGCTTCACTATGGAAAGAAGACAATACAAGGTAAGTGGAGTACTAACCAGAAGTTTGTTGCTTCTACTATTGTGGTCATTGTTATTTCATTTCCTTATATTAATCTATCTCTCTGATACTCTGCTATAAGTCAAAAAGTGGCCTTATGTCAATTAGTCAATATGTAAACACTTATTAAGCATTAACTATGTACCAGGTACTAAACTAAGAGGTGAGGATAAAAATAAAAAGAGACAGACTTCCCCTCAAGGGGCTTTCAGTCTAATGGGGGAAGACAACACAAAAACAAAAAGTGAAAAGAGGCAGAGGGATGAAGGAGGTAACAAGAACAGGGTTGTATCAGAGATCATAGAAGTCCTAAAGCAGGGAAATTGGTGGGTATTGGGAGAAGAAACTGATGGACCCCCTCCTTAGATGGAAATTTGGGAGTTCATGACTGCCCTCAACTCAGAGTGTCCAGAGTGACATGGGCTGCTAATGAGATGTGAATGTTAAGTCTGATTTAATCTCACAGGATAATGAGATTTGCCAATAATGTAGTTCCAGAGGCAAGAAGGAAATATGGAGAAGTTCAAAGAAGTCCAAAAGCCATGCAAATGGTGAGAAATGGGGGATGGTAGGGTCAAATATGTTATAGATAGTTAGTTCAGGGCCATCCTCGGTTCAGCAATAATTATATATGATAAATTTTTAGGAAAATTGTTGAAAATTATATTTTCATTTTATAGGTCATTTTGAGAGGTTGCTGTATTTACAGATAGCTGGAAATATTTTCTGTTGGTTCTTTTTTGTTTTTGTTTGTTTTTGTTTTTGTTTTTGGCAGTGCAATCAGGGTTAAGTCACTTGCACAGGGTCACATAGCTAGTTAAGTGTCAAGTGTCTGAGGCTGAATTTGAACTCAGGTCTTCCTCAATCCAAGGCCAGTGCTTTATCCACTGTTCCACCTAGCTGTCCCAGTTCTTCACCCCTAAAATATTTTTAAGTAATTTTTGAAACTAAGAATTTCCCCTATAGTCCATATGTTCTATTAAATCTTTCTTTGAAAGAAACATTTAATTTTATGAGTTTTGAGTTCCAGGTATTGGGGAATACCTAGCTATATAATAATGTTGCTAAGTAAAATTACCATGATATTACTTTTTTCAGATTACTTTTTGACAACAAACATAGATATCCATTGTAGCAGAATCTCACCAAAGAAATAGAATTCACTTAACATGAGGTGTGTAAGGGATTCCACAATCCCACCATTTTATTATTATCACCTTTTTTCCCCAAGCAGCAATGTAATTATATGTGAATCTTATTTGTCTATATACACATATACATATATATGCATTTCTATGTATATATCTATCAATATATCTATATGTACACCCATCCATCCATCCACCTATCTCCCTCTCTTAATCTATCTATATATCTATCTACCCACCTTTCTATTAAGAGCAAATTTAGTGATTCTGGGATTTCTCTGAAATTATAGAGTTTGTCTCCTCTAGGTTCTCATAGTTCCTTTGCAGCATACCTCAAAGTTGTCCAAATTTCAGGGACAAATACACCCAGCCCAAATCCCAGTTATCTCCAACCATCCTGTCAAAGGAATTCTCCTTTGGGGGTGTCATTTTAGGGATATTGAACTCTACTGCTTATCCCACAAGATTTACACGAAGACACTGTATTCTTTTTTTTTTTTTTTTTTTTTTTTTGCGGGGCAATGGGGGTTAAGTGACTTGCCCAGGGTCACACAGCTAGCAAGTGTCAAGTGTGAGGCCAGACTTGAACTCAGGTACTCCTGAATGCAGGGCTGGTGCTTTATCTACTGCGCCACCTAGCCGCCCCAACACTATATTCTTTTAAAGATCATCCAGCTAGAAATGCCATCTCACTAAAATACCTGAAAAGATGCTAAATTTCTTGACTACTAATCACTGGGGGATGATTTTACAAGTAATAAAACCCATGTCAGGAAACTTGACCCTAAGGATCTGTATCAGGTAAATTATTCTACAAAAATATATACTATTTTAAAATTAATTACAAACCCCCCAAAATACATGTTAATTAGGTTTTATGATTTGCCCCAATCATATTATGGCTTCTGATATAATTTAGACAGAGAATAATTATTTTCCATTTGTCTAAACATATCCAAGGGAATATCAGGGAGCTACATATTCAAGATAAATGAAGGTTACCAATAGTTTCAAAGGAACTTCCAACTTATCTTATCTATTCTTTAACTACTTTCCATTCCATATTACATTCAATGGCCTTCCTATTTAAACTCAGATATCCACCAGCAAATTTGAGTCCTTGCATAATATTTTCTTTGGGATTATTTCAGAGAAATTAAAAGAATGTATCATTCTAACTGAGCTGCTGATGGCACCTTTTACTCAATTCTTGATTCTTAATTTTTTCTAATCTATCTTTCACCAAATATCCTTGTTATCAGAGGCCAAAAGAATTTGGATCTTTTTGTCATGGTTTGCTTGAGTTCTCCTTAACTTGGAAACTACATGTGGATAGATAGCTCATTCTCTTAGTCTTTAACCCTCAACACCTTCTACAGACTATAAACTCTGAAGGTATTAAATTTCATGCAGGGCTATTTGAATGTACATATTTACAATAAGCATGGGATACTTATCTCTTCAAAACAGCTATTTAAGTTGGTTTGACATGCATTTATTCCTGTACCTTGTTTTCTATATTAAAGGGAAAAGAGAGTAAATTGATAGCATATTTCAAATAGAAATGGGAACATTGACTTGAAAATAATACAAGAAATAGGAGAAATCAAGATGGCATCCTTTCAGCACTAAGGAGATTCTTGGAAAGTTTACTGGTAGTAAAATAAAACATGACCACAAGCTTATATGGTAGGTCAATGAGGTACTAACCAGGTAGGTCACAGAGTTCTGGAGGTATAAGGATTAAAAGTTATCCATGGCATCATCTCTGTTACCCCTGGCAAGGTGTTTGACAAGAAGATGACATTCTTTAGGACTAACAACATTTTTGACAGATAAGTGTCTCAATGGGGCCTGACTACTTTGGTTTCAATCCTTGCCAACTCCTCTCTGTTGTTAGGTAGAAGCACCTACCCCATCTCCAGAAACAGCAACATAGATTTTACCACTTTACTAAGTGTGCAATAATATCTTGCTGGTATTAGATAACTGACTATAATGAGCCATTACCTTTTCTGTATTATATAGTATATGTCCTGAAAAGTGTATTAATAAGGACTTTGGAATATAAAAAGTAAAGGCAGAGAGAGACTTTAACAAATTACAAAGCTTTTTCATACTGAAAAAATAACGTGTAGATTACATCACAAAAATATTTATGGCAATTCATTTACCTGTCCAAGGTCCTTGTCCTATAAGTTCACCTTTTTAAAACCACCACTATGCATTATTATCATTAACCACTTGTTTGCTCTTAGTTCATAACGGCTAGGTATTGTTAAAAGTCACACAACCATCCTGACTGAGTTCACTACAAACTTATGTTATCTTATCTCAACAGGAACCATATTGCTACACAGTGATCATTTTACTCCCATTTGATTAATTCCCTATTAATGCTTCACACAATATTTACTCTATATTAATTTTTCCTATGCTAAATATATATGCTACCTTTGTCCTGTCCTACCCTCTGCAGAGGAAAATGTTGATGTCATTATTCTCTAAGATTGTTTTCTGTCTAATTCCCTTAACACTTTCCCTCACCCTTTATTCTAGTCTCAAATAAATGGATGACCCTTATCTTTGTAAATGACAATATTTTACTTGTCCCCTTGACACCATAATCTCCCATATTCTCCATGGGAGCTTACACCTTTGATTATCCCTGCTCTCAATTTAATATCCATGTGAGTAGCAGGGTGCCACCCCTCTGCCAAGAAAAAACATTGTGAGATGACCTTTTCTAAAGGTATCATCCTGGTATCCAGAAGCTGCCTGGCATATGGAAGTTACCTCTATTCATACAACTGCCTGTAAGTTATGTCAATCAATGGACCAGCCAATTAGCTTGGAGATGTGTGTGAGGACTGCCCTTCTTCCTGTTCCACAGAGAGCTTCTGGGGAAAGCAGTTGGGACTTGAGCTTTTTCATTCCAGAACAAGCTTGTGGTAGCAGAAGAAGACAGAGAAGACAGATCTCCTAACTTTCAGAACTTCACATGTTCTATCTTGGATAGCTAGGTGAAGGCAGCTTTCTCTCTCTCTCTCTCTCTCTCTCTCTCTCTCTCTCTCTCTCTCTCTCTCTCTCTCTCTCCCCTAACCTCTAATATACTTTAATAAATGCTGAAAAGCCTAAACTGTTGCTGAATTTATAAGTAAACCTTAGCTAAATCCCCCAACCAGTCTTCTGATTGGGTAAGAAAATCTTTCTTCCTATGTGCCTGTCCCTTTAAATTTCAAGGTAGTGGTAAGTACCAGATGTTTTCCCTTTAGATTTTCAAATGCTTTTGTTTGTTTGTTTGTTTTTTGTTTGTTTTTAACTTCCTAAGTACCCCTTTTCTAACTTTAGCTTGGCTAATCAAACAAACAGGGGGAAAAGGTAATCTTGAGGCTTTGTCTGAGTTTAATGAATATTTTTTTATTCCTATTCTTATTTTTGCTGGGCTTTGTTATGTGGTATGAAAAGTTCTGAATGTCATTTAGAGGATTAGAAAGAGTGATATTCCCCAGGATTCCTGAATTGGATAGCTACTCATGGATTGGGATGAGGGAAAATTTACAGTGAAATCAACCATGACCAGAGGAAAGCTCATCAAACTGTGTTTTATGTGGCATAGAGTATTAAAGGAAGAATGGCCCATGCATGGGTCATTTAATCTTCAAACATTGAGGCATTTGTAAAGATTATTATGCTACTGGACACCTAAACATTCAGTTTATTGGAAATTCTGACTCAGAGCAATCAGGGATTAAGATACTGGGGATATAGGATAAGGAGGATCCAGGCCCTAGCTTGAATCTGAGCCTGATTCTAAGGTTAGAACACCATATGGCCCAGCTTCTATCTCCCATCCCTCTATTTCTTCTACAAACAATTCACCTCTAGAGGAGGCATAGAAGTCCAAAATTCTTCCCCTTCAAGAGATCCTCACCCTTGATCAAAAGGGTACTGTGGTAAAGCGTAGACAATATTCACCTTTTGGCCCCAAATATTTGAGTTCATGGAAACAAAATATTCCTAAATTTGATGAGGATCCCACAGAAGTTATCAATAAGTTTAGAGCAATTTTCAGAGCATATCAGCCCACTTGGGGTGATGTTACTGATCTCATGGAAATTATATTATCTCCAGAGGAAAGAACTGATATATTCACTGCAACAAACTCCTTAGAATCATCAGGAAAAATTGCTACATGATAGACTTTAGAGGACCCTACCTGGGACCCCAATATCCCTGAGCATTTTGATATGCTGTAGGAAGCAAGGGAAACTTTATTGAAAAAAATGGAATCCTGGAATAGGAAAACTGGTAACTGGCAAAAATGTATAGATACAGTTAAAGAACATAATGAAAAACCTAATAGAGTCTATGACAGACTGTGTAAGAGTACCAAACAGTATACTAGACTATACCCATTAGATTCTAGAGATTCCCATTTTATCTGTTCCCATTTTGTGCACCAGTCCTTGCTAGAAATACAGAAATATTTTGAAAGTCAGTGTCCAGGCTAGAATGTTCTGAGGACTGTCAGAATGAGGGAAATAGCAACATTTATTTATTAAGAAAATGAGAGAGAAGAAAGGAACAGACAGAACATTTTAGCTCCATTACAAGAAACCATGAGGCAGTGAGGTAAGGCAGTAGAGAATTGCTATCAACCCCAGTATCACTATCAACCCCCTAGATTTTGCTATTACTGCAATACACAGGGAGACATAAGTAGGTACTGTAGGACTATGCAAAGGGAATGGAACCAAAACAAATATAGTTTCTTTCAGAGAAGTACAGAGAGGTAGAATCAAAATAGATATAGATCTTTTCTTTTTTTAATTATGAAAGTATTTTATTATTTTCCAGTTACATGTAGAGATAATTTTCAACAATTGTTTTTATAAGATTTCTAGTTGCAAATTTTTCTCCCTCCCACTCCCTTCCCAAATAAAGCAAGAAATCTGATATAGGTTATATATATGTGTGTGTGTATATATATATGTGTGTGTGTGTATATATATATATATATATATATATATATATATATATATATATATATATTGGAATGATTGGAATGATGCCACCTACTGGACAATTGCTGTGGGAAAGCTCTGCCATGAGGAAAATGCCTCAGAGGGCAAGGCCATGTGGCTTTTCCTTGGTGTCAGGAAATGACGTTTGCTCATGGGTGCTGTCTATCAAGGCTACCAGCCAATCAACTTGAGGAGCCTCCTTTTTCTGGGAGGAGACAGGAAGGAGGAAAGAGAGCCTGCTTGGAGAGCTCTCACTTTTTTGGGTTCCTGACTTGATGGTGGTGGTGGCGGCAGAGGACTTTACAGGAAATTTGAGGAAAGATAGGAACGCCAGGCTGTTGGAATTCTGTTCTCAATCTTTCTTTCTATTTTTCAATAAACCCTTAAAAACCTAAACTTGTTTTATGAGTGATTTTAGTCAGTTTCCCCCAAAACTGGGGGAACAGATTAGAATCCACATTTAGAATCTTAAATTTATATATATATATATATATATATATATACATACAATCACATTAAACATATTTCTGCATTAGTCTTGCAGTGAAAGAAGAATCAGAGCAAAAAAGGAAAAACCTCAAAAAAGAAAAACTACAGCACCAAACAGAAAATAAATAGTATGGTTCAATCTGCATCCATATTCCACAGTTCTTTTTTTTTTTTTTTTCTGGATTCGGACAGCATTTTCCATCATAAGTCCTTTGGAACTATCTTGTACCATTGTATTGCTGAGAAGAGCCAAGTCTATCACAGTTGATCAATACATACTGTTGTTGATACAATGTATAATGTTCTGCTGGTTCTGCTCATCTCACTCAGCATCAGTTCATGCAATTCCTTCCAGGTTTCTCTGAAATCCTCCTGGCACAACATTTCTTACATCACAAAAGTATTCCATTACATTCATAAACCATAACTTGTTTAGCCATTCCCCAATTGTTGGGCAACCCCTCAATTTCCAAGTCATTGCCACCCAAAAAAGAGCAGGTATAAATATTTTTGAACATGCGTGTCCTTTTCCCTTTTGTATGATCTCTTTGGGAAAAAGACATAAAAGTTGTATTGCTGGGTAAAGGTAAAGCTCCACAGCTTCACCAACAACCCATTATTATTTCAATTTTTCCACAGCTTCTCCAATATTTATTATTTTCCTTTTTTGTCATATTAACCAATCTGATAGGTATCAAGTGGTCCCTCAGAATTGTTTTAATTTGAATTTCTCTAATCAATAGTGATTCAGAACATTTTTTCATATGCCAATAGATAGCTTTGATGTTTTCATCAGAAAACTGCCTGTTCATATCCTTTGACCATTTCTCAATGGGGGAATGACTTGGTTTCTTATAAATTTGATTTAGTTCCCAATATATTTTATAAATGAAGCCTTTATCAGATGTACTGGCTATAAAGATTATTCCCCAGTTTTCTGTCTCCCTTCAAAATCTGGATGCGTTTCTTCTGTTTGTACAAAAACTTTTTTTTAATTTAATGTAATCAAAATAATCAATTTTGCATTTCATGCCATTCTTTATCTCTTTTTTGGTCATAAAATTATTCAATTGTTCAAAGATCTGAGAGGTAAACAAACTATTCCTTCCTCTCCTAATTTACCTATGGCATTCCCTTTTATATCTAAATCATGTACCCATTTTGGTTTTATTTTTGTATAAGGTGTAAGATGTTGGTCTATGGTTACTTTCTGCTATAATATCTTCCCATTTTCCTAGCAGTTTTTTCAAGTACTGAGTTCTTATCCCAGAAGCTGGATTCTTTGGGTTTATGAAACAGTGCATTACTAGAATCATTTACTACTGTATATCCTGTGCGTAACCTATTCCATTGATCCTCCACACTTTCTTTCTTTCTTTCTTTCTTTTTTTTTTTTAGGCAATTGGGGTTAAGTGACTTGCCCAGGGTCACACAGCTAGTAAGTGTTAAGCGTCTGAGGCCAGATTTGAACTCAGGTCTTCCTGACTCCAGGGCCAGTGTTCTATCCACTGCACCACCTAGCTGCCCATTCTTCTCTATTTCTTGGTTTTGATGACTGCTGCTTTATATTAGAGCTTCTTTTTCATTAGTTCCCTTAATATTCTTGACCTTTTGTTTGTCCAGATAATTTTTTTTATTATTTTTTTCTAGCTCTAAAAAATAATTTTAGGTAGTCTGAATGGTATGGCAGTAAATAAGTTAATTAATTTATGCATAATTGTCATTTTATTACTTTACCTGGGTCTATTCACAGGCAATTAATATATGTCAAATTATTTAGTTCTGATTTGATTTGTGTAAAAAGTGTTTTGTAATTGTGTTCATAGAGTTCCTGGGTTTGTCTAGGCAAGTAGATTCCCAGGTATTTTATATTATATACCATTACTTTAAATGGAATTTCTCTTTCTATCTCTTGCTGCTGGACTTTGTTGGTCATGTATAGAAATGCTCATGATTTATGTGGATTTATTTTATATCTTGCAACTTTGCTAAAGTTGTTAATTGTTTCAAGTAATTTTTAGATATTTCTCTAGGATTCTCTAAGTATACCAACATATCATCTGCAGAGAGTGATAGTTTTCTTTCCTCCTTGCCTATTCTAATTCCTTTAATTACTTCATCTTCTCTGATTGCTAAAGCTAAAATTTCAAATACAATATTAAATAATAGAGGTGATAATAGACTTCCCAGTTTCACCCCTGATCTTATTGGGAAGGCCTCTAACTTATCTCCATTACATGCAATATTTACTGATGGTTTTAGGTAGATACTGCTTATTATTTTAAGGAAAGCTCCACCTATTCCTAAAGTCTCTAGTTTTTTTTTATTAAGAATGGGGGCTACATTTTGTCAAAAGCTTTCTCTGCATCTATTGAGATAATCATATGATTTTGGTTGGTTTTCTTATTGATGTGGTTGATTATGTTAATAGTTTTCCTAATGTTGAACCAGCCCTGAATTCCTGGTATAAATCCCACCTGGTCATAGTGTATTATCCTGGTGATCACTTGCTGTATTCTCCTTGCTAATATCTTATTTAAAATTTTTGTATCAATATACATTAGGGAAATTGATCTATAAGTTTCTCTCTTTTGGCTCTGGCTGGGTTTGGCATCAACATCACATTTGTGTCATAAAAGGAATTTGATGGCACTCCTTCCCGTATTTTTTACAAATACTTTGTATAATATTAGAATTGTTTTTAAAATGTTTATTAGAATTCACCTGTAGATCCATATGACCCTGTTTTTCTTAGGGAGCTCATTAATGGCTTTTTCAAATTATTTTTCTAACATGGGATTATTTAAGGATTTTCTTTCTTCTTCACTTAACCTGGGCAATTTGTATTTTTTTTAAATATTCATCCATTTCATTTAGATTGTCAAATTTATTGGCATACAGTTGGACAAAAAAGCTGCTAATTGCTGCTTTAATTTCCACTTTATTGGTGATTAAATCACTCCTTTAATTTTTGATACTGGTAATTTGGTTTTCTTCTTTCATTTTGTAAATCAAATTACCCAAAGGCTTATCTATTTTATTTTTTTTCATAAAACTAGCTCTTGGTTTTATTGATTAATTCTGTAGTTTTCTTGCTTTCAATTTTTATTAATTTCTCCCCTAATTTTCAGGATTTCTAATTTAGTACTTAGTTGGCAATATTTAATTTGTTCTTTTTCTAACTTTTTTAGTTGCTTGCCTATACATTGATCTCCTTTTTTCTTTTTTTTTATTGATGTAAGCATTTAAAGATATAAAATTTCCCCTAATCACAGATTTGTCTTCATTCTATAGGTTTTGGTATGTTGTCTCCTTATTGTCATTCTCTTGGATGAAGTTATTGATTATTTCTATGATTTGTTGTTTGATCCAGTATTCTTTAGGATGTGTGTTGTGCCTGTGCCCCTCCCCAACCTTGGTCACTGCTACTTTAGCTCTATTCCAATTAATTTTCCGTCTACCTTTCCTTGGCTCTTTCTTCCATGTAATTTTTATTGCATCATGATATGAGAAAGATACATTTACTATTTCTGCCTCTCTGCATTTGACTATGAGGTTTTTGTACCATAATATATGGCTAATTTTTGTATATATGCCATGTACCACTGAGAAAAAAGTTATATTCCTTTCTCTCCCCATTCAATTTTTTTATAGACATCTATCATATATAGATTTTTTAACATTTTATTCACCTCTTTAACTTCTTTTTTATTTATTTTGTGGCTAGATTTATTTAATTCTGTAAGGGAAAGATTCAGAACCCCCACTAGTCTAGTGGTGCTGTCTATTTCCTCTTGTAACTCATTTAACTCCTCCTTTAAGAATTTGAATCCTATACCACTTGGCACATACATGTTTAGTAGAGATATTATTTCATTATCTATAGAACCTTTTAGCCAGATTATAGTTTCCTTCCTTATCTCTTTTAATTAGATATATTTTTGCCTTTGCTTTGTCTGAGATAAGGATTGCTACCCCTGGTTTTTTTTTTGTTGTTGTTGTTGTTTGTTTGTTTGCTTGTTTGTTTGTTTGTTTTTTTACTTTAGCTGAAGCATAATATATTCTTCTCTAACCTTTTAGCTTCACTTTTGGTGTATCTCTCTGCTTCAAATGTACTTCTGGTAAACAGCATATTGTAGGATTCTGTTTTTCAATCTAATCTTCTATTCACTTCCATTTTATGGCAGAGTTCATCTCATTCACATTCACAGTTATTATTGTGAACTGTCTATTCCACCCCCATTTTATTTACCCACTTTCTACCCTCCCCTTCTTTTTTCCTCTTCCTCCTCAGAAAATTTTTGCTTTTTACACCTGCCTCCCCCAATCTTTCCCTCCCTTTTGGCAATGCTCCTCCCTTTTCTTTACAATTTTCTCCCCTGCTTCTTCTCTCCCTTCTATCAGTGTTCCCCTTTTCCCTTCATCCTTTTACTTCCCTAAAGAATGAGCTAAATTTCTTTATCCAAATGAATATATATGCTATTGCTTCTTTTAACAAAATTTGATGAGAGATAAAGTTGAAACAATGTTCATATCTCCCTTCTTTCCCGCTAATATTATAGGTTTTCTGCACCTCTTCATATGATGTGATTAACCCCATTTCACCTCCCCTTTCTTCTTCCCCACATAAACTCCTTTTATTCACCCCTTAATTTTCTTTATATCATCACATCAAAGACAATTTATATGTATACCCTTTCTTTTACTTGATTTAACTCCTTAATTTGGGGCACTATCCCAAGCTTCAGGAGGTCCCAGTTGGTATGATTTAAGGAGGAGCATGTTCTTCACTCACCTGGCCTGTTCTCTGGTCTGCAGATGACCTCAGACCCACTTCCTAATCGACCAGCTTTGTGTGTTGTGCCTGTGCCCCTCCCCAACCTTGGTCACTGCTACTTTAGCCTACCAACTATTTCCCAACAGGTGTGAGAAACCCAAGTTCTGTCTCAGCACTTGTATAGATGCCTGTCGTCTTCCCCTTGCCAAGGGCTCCACCCTCTCACCAGACTGTTAGCTCAGTTCCAGATGACACTGGAACTGCACTTGATTCAGAACCTCTGAGCGGTCTCTTTCTCTGAAGAGGTCTTCCTGGGACTGGATCTGTGTCAGGGTGACTGTGGGGTTGGGTTCTATACCTGTCTCAGCACAACAGCTCCCTCCTTCCAAAATTCCAAGCTTTCCGTCCTTAGAAAATGATCTCAGCACATTCTTCTGTGAATTTTGCTCTTCCAGGAATTGTTCCATGGCATTATTTGGATGTTTTTTGAAGTGATTGGATCATGCGTTTGAGAGCTCACTCTTTCCTTTCCCATCTTGGCTCTGCCCTACATTGATATGTTGAAAGTTATTGTCATTAATCTCTATGATGTTTAAAATCTAATATGTGGTCACCTTTAATTAGAATCTTATAGAACCAGTCTTTGGGCATTAAGCATTTATTAAAGTATATTAGGTGTTAAATAAAGAGAACAAGTGGAGTTCAGAAAGTTTAAGAAAAATCCTATTTCCCCATGCCTGCTACTTCTGCCACCACCCACATGTTCTGAGCAAAAATGCTGATCCTTAGCCTTTCCAGTGGAAGCATCCTATGGGATCAGAAGAGGGGCACTCCCCATATACAGCTCCAAGGTAATTGGCTGGTCCGTTGATTGACATTACTTGCAGCTGGTGTATGACTAGATATAACTTCTGGATGGCAGACAGCTTCCAGATGCTAGTCACATGCTTTCTTTTCTGGGGGGTTGGACACATCACCCTGGTTCTCAAAATGTATTTCTCAGCAGGGGGTGGCACCCTGATTCTCATATCTGTAAGCTCATTTGGGTAGTGTTAATATTTTAACTTTGTTCACTAAATACAAAGTCAGTGATATCCCTTTTATTTGTTCAGTTCTTCCTTGTCTTCTGTCAATATCAGTTTAATATTGTCTTCCATAGGTCTTCAATATTCTTTAACAAGTCAATGCCATTTTTTAACCTAAATATGTATTTCTATTAGTATTACAAGTATCCAAAAGTCCAGATGATTTTGTGTTTATCAGAATTAATTGTAACAAATAAATTGTCATTTCAAAAAAAAAAAGAGACAAACATGATGGAAATAGTAATTATATAATTATTAATGGCTTCCAAGTGTTCAGGTTCAGCTTTCATCATATCTAGTCAAATAATTTAATTTAAAATCCATGGTGAGACAGCCAAATGATTGAAATTTTTTTTCTATCTACCTTGCCCAGGTTCTTTCCCAAGCTCACTACTTAATGGTGGATAGATTAGAACTAATTGACAGGTGTAATGATGCAAATACAAAGATTTTCAAGGCCCAGAGTGACTACTTTTAGGAATCAAAATTGATAGCAACGAAACGGCATTATTTGTGATAATTACTTATCCCTTAAGCATATTCAATTCCTTGTTCCAGTCAACCTAGTTAGATAAGAACAGTTTCTGAAAAATGTCATCAACCAGTCTCCTAAAATCATATTTGTGTGTGGTTATTACAACATACCTAAGTGAGTGCACACACTAATACATACATGCATGTATACATATGCATATAGATATATACATGAATACATTGAAATAATGATTATATGCAATTAGCAATTATCTATGTTTATTTTTCACTAGGCTATAAATTTCATTGTTATAAAGATCTCTCAGTAAGGAATATTTTAAAATGCATATTGAACTATTCTGTGCTTTAATGCTCTTGAGAGTTGTTTGGAGGTACTGAGAGATTCTTGGAGGTACATAATTCACTTTTTCAGATGAGCATAGGTGATATTTAGCTGAAACAATACTTAAACAAACTTCTTCCAAACTTTAAGTTCAGGTTTCTATACATTACCATTCTACTGTCACATCTATACAAACCATGATACATATATTTATACATTTTTTCTGCAATAAGCCACAAGTTTTATTGCAGCATGGCCAATTTTGTGGGGGTGGGGAACAATGTTCCGTTTAAGGCTCTTGTCATACAGAAATTACCATTATAACTACATTATTCAAAATATCTTTAGTGCTGCAAGACTCACATGGTAAACACTTAACTCCTACTCCTGTTCTGTAGTATACAATCGATGAAAAATAAAAATGCATTAACAACTACTTCAGTTAGGAAGATAATAGGATGAACACTGAGGTACTACAATAATTTGATTACAATTATGACAACTTAATTGCATTCCTTTTTAAGGGGGACAACCTTATTACATAAAAGCCCTTTCAAAGCATAGTTACACATATAAATATATACGTGTGTGTGTATATATATGTGTGTATATATGTGTGTGTGTATCTATATCTATATCTATATCTATATCTATATCTATATCTATATCTATATCTATATCTATATCTATATCTATATCTATATCTATATCTATATCTATATCTATATCTATATCTATATCTATATCTATATCTATATCTATATCTATATCTATATCTATATCTATATCTATCTATCTATATATATATATATATATATATATATATATATATATATATATATATACTGTCATGTCACAATAGGCGTGTTAAAGGCAAGTTACGTGTACAAAGCACAAAAACTTCAGGAACAACAATTAAGTGCAACTCTAAGTAATACTGAATGAAGTTTAGCATCTGACCAGTGAATCATACTTTCAAGGCATTCAATTAGCTAATTCTTTGCAGTTTTCTAAGCTATTCATATTGACTATCATATTCTTCTTAGTTATGCAAGGGATGCATATAATGTCATTTATTTAGGCTAAAATGTGATGTGAAGGCATTCCTCTGGTTCTACATACCAGGATTTAACAGTCTAATGGCAATCACTGGTAGGCTGCTTAAATTACTGACATATCTTTTGAAGTTTTCTGGGAAGGTATGGTAAGGGACAAAAACCTAACACTATCCCAACTTATGGAGCTGCAGAAATGGAAGCTACTTCCAGATGGCACTTCACTTTCATTTTATAAAGGTCTTCCTTCAAGTGAAACTACTACATTGCCTCCCAATTTCTCTCCAAGTGTTGAACAATCCTTAATATTATCCAAGCCATTTACTTGCCACTTGTGTTTAATACCTGTAAATTTCTTTTTAGTGGCATCTTTAGAACTAGAATAAATCATCTTGCTTTTTAAAGGTGCACATTCAGAAGCCCAGAATATAAAACCTATGTCTTCTTTCTTAGACTATTTTGTCTTGTATGTGGCATCATACAAAGCATATCAGCAATCATTCAGAGGTAGCAACTACACAAAAGATGTGTAGGGGTCCTCTACAGTATCACCAATGTCACCCACCAAGATCTGCTTTGCTTCCTCTACAATTATTTATTTTTGGTCATCACATAAATAGAAGAGAACTGATTTCTTTCTTTCTTTCTTTTGATCTCCTCTTGTGTAGAAGATTTCCTTACTTTCATGTCATTTAAAACTTTGATTACTTCATCATTCACAGTTACTCCAGAAGCCATGGTTCCTGGGACAGTAAAGGCTGCGGTGGCAGATCCTCACTTGGTGCCACTGGTGAGAGCATGTATACATTTTTAGATAAGTATATTCATATGTGATATATCCACTATTTTTATACACAGTTAATTCAGCTATATTTAGCTAACATTTATTGATAACCAACTATTTACAAAGAAGCATTCACAGTGAATCTTATAAAGATGAAGACAAAAATTTCCAATTTAAATTAATTCAATTCAGAAAATATTTTCTAGTAAGTGCAGGTACTATATGTGGTAAGTGACCTGTTACTTATATTGTGTCATCATCTACTGATCTATAGGCAATTTGCTATGAATCTATTGGCCTGTACCTAAATTTACTGCTGAAAATTCTTTCCATTTACATGAAAGTTTAAGTGAGCATATAATTTACCATCTTTTATTTGCCTTGCATGTGTATACCTAGTCTATAATGTACACCGTAATGTATGCTACTAGATGACTTCTATTTTTGTCTTTACAACATGAGCACGTAGTTACTGTAGTATCTTTTACATAGTAAGAACTCGATCAATTCTACTTGAATTAACTTGAATGTCCTAATGAGATCCAAATAAATTTCCATAATTTTACAATATAATTATTTATCATTTCATATCATTTTTGAATAAAATATTTATTTAATATAATAGTATAAAGAGTTTGGATTCTTTTTCGTTTTGTTTTGTTTGTTTTTACTGATGTCACAAGTGGGGAGAAAACTTTGACATAAAATGTATGATGGGCAAAGTAACTTTTTAGAACATTACCATTTAAGATTTCCCCCCCCCAAAAAAACATATTACAATGCAGGAGAGGGGGTTAGGAATTTGTGGTACAAGTGGGAAACTCTACAAAGGAAAAACATTAAAAAATATTAAATCTGAAATTTACTAAAAGTCCTTAGGAAAGTAGATCACTCAAGCATGAGATTTGATCATTTATTTACCTGTGAGACCTTTCCTTGTGTTTCTGTGTGAAAAGTGGGGCAGAAATAAATCTTAGGGTAGCCCTTGAGGAAGTAGAGGCCTACTTGGAGTGAGACAAAGCATTGTATTCAATTTTCATGGACTCTGATACATGTTCTTTTGTTTTGCATTTATTGTTGAGTGAAATAATGTCTGTCCTATATATTCTGTATTTTTAGTCAAAGTGTTCACATTTTTTGTGGAGAAACTGATGGTAGGTTACATTCCAATTTTACCAGAGGAAACTCTACATGGCAGCAAAATAAGTCGAACTCTGGGGAATTATACATCACTAATTTCAACAAAGAAGGGAACTAGTACAATCCCATCATTTTTCAGTTGAGGAAATTGAGAGACTTAGGGGTTAAGTAACTGGCTGAAAGTCAAATAGAAATAAATAGCAGAACCAGAATTTTAATAAAATATCTATATATAAAGACCTTCCCCCCATCCCCCACTTGCAACATGTAGGGAGGGGTTAATGTGCCAATAAAAATATTTGTTAGATGTTCCAAAGATCAGACAGAGGCTTATCACATAATCTCAGAGCCTTGGTTCTGAGCCATAGACTATATTTGAATTTATGTTCCCTTGTATTTCCTCCTGGGGAAATTTTAATGCATTGGGCTTATCTCTAAGCTCTCTGCTAAGTTAAGTGTAGAGTATACTGAAGGGAGAGGTAATGTTGAATTATTCTTTTGTCAGTAGTAGCTATGTCCTAGAGGATACATTTAGAGCACTCCTCTATTTCCTAACCTATTCCTGTACCAGAGTACAAGGGACTCTGACAGTCACTTGGGTACCCTGAAAAAAAATACCATACAACTTAATAGTTTGTTTTCATTTTGAGCAGGAAGTTGTGGTTAGTTCTTATTGTCCACAGAATAATTCCCATGAGACATCCTTAATATATCTTCAAGAAAAACTCAGATGATACCTTATGGTTATTACTGTAGGCCAAATGTTTAAAACAAGAGACTAAATTTAGTGGATAAGTATGGAAATAATGGATTGAGATCCAAATATTCCTTCTTGGAGAAATTTCAAAATATCCTTATTATTACTGGTGTTTTAATGCATGTTTGCTAAAGAAAACTGTAAAGCCCTTTTCCCAGATGAAGCAATATCTTTTGAGTTACCTCAGGGATTGGGGAACTTGCATGGTAAGGTAGGCTGCAGTCCCTTCTTTTATTCCCTGATTTTGCATGTAGTTAATCCATGACTACCAATGAATAATCCTACAGAGAAATTCAAGAAATATAGTAAAAAACAGAGAACAGTAACAGAGGATGAGAAAGTAAGGAGGGGGAAACAGGATACATTTCACAGGCAGAGGGCACAGCAGGATTAGAGGACTTCTAAGACTACAAAAATACAAATGTGGTGATAACAACACTGTAGTATGTTCCAAAATGTTGTCGTCAAAGAATAAGATTTACCTGTTAATAATTCTTCCTTCCAATAACACATGCTTTCAACTTTTCTTTTTTTGTAATCTGGCTATCTTCAAAAGAGTCTTAAGTTGTGACTATGAAGATTTCATAATAGAACATTTTCTCTTTATATCAATTTGCCAAATATAATGGAAGACTGTTTACCAGAGCCAAATCCCATAAGAATTTGGAGATTTTCTTTCAGACTCTTGAATATATTAATCAGAATAGAGAAAGAAATTATATTATAATAAAATTGTTACCTTTAAATATAGAAAAATATATTAATGAACAAAAATTATTTGATTTAAATAATTTCTTACATTTACCCTTTGAGAAAACATCTATACTAAAATCAGTTTCCAAATGAATAGAGAAATACATTTTTAACTAGCTATACTGAGAACGAAGATTAAAGATTTTCTGAAGTCGTGTATATATATATATATATATATATAACTGATAATGATGTAACTTCTGAGTTAAATTCTGGATTGTACGAAAAATATCACAGGGAACTTAGGACACTTAAATATAGATTGTGGCAAGAAAATAAGGCATTAAGTGGTTGGGAATAGGTATAAACTTGATGTTTTATATTCAGATTTTAAATTTTGAATTTGAGCTGCCAGAACAATAATGAATAGATACATGAATGTAGGAGTTAGGGGGATATATATATTGTTTGCCTATCTATTATTCAATAATAATAATGAATAGCTAAATCATAGAGATGTGAAAAGGGTAGAGCTAAAGGAAATGAGAGAAGCTAGTCATGAGACAAGACAAGTTTAGTACTATGAGAAATAGTAGAGACAATGTAATCCAGTCTCTTCCTCCTCCTCCTCCTCCTCCTCCTCCTCCTCCTTCTTCTTCTTCTTCTTCTTCTTCTTCTTCTTCTTCTTCTTCTTCTTCTTCTTCTTCTTCTTCTTCTTCTTTTTGTGGGGCAATGAGGGTTAAGTGACTTGCTCAGGGTCACACAGCTAGTGTCAAGTATCTGAAGCCGAATTTGAACTTGGGTCTTCCCAAATCGAGGGCCAGTGCTTTATCCACTGTGCCACCTAGCTGCCCCCCAGTATTCTTCATTTGCACAGATAAAGAATTTAAAGACCAGAAAGATAAAATGAGTTGGTAAATAGTTATAGAGTTATTTAGGAAGACTTATACATTTGGCATACAATAAATAGATTCCAACTCTTATGGAAAAATTCTGTCTTGACTAATAATGGGTTGAAGTACAGTCAGTGATTTCTCATCCTTGATTTCAGATCAGTATGGAATCAGATGAAGAAAAGACACAAAGGAAGAAGACCTTATTTTTTTTTTCATCAACACCCATCTTTATGAAAGAAGTACATTTAGTGAGATAAAATTTAAATGAAAAATATCACCAGTCAGTTTATAAAACAATAAGTTTATACTACATGTGAGATCTGAAATTCAAACATACTTTTTTCCTTTCAATTTCCTTTTAATTTTTATTTTTTCATTAGCCACAAATATATTGATAATTTTGATAATTGATTTATATTTTAAAGATACATTTATTTAGATTCCCCAAACTTAATTTTCTGTTTTGTTTTGATATCTCTGTGTTTTCAAACGTCAATATCTGAGGAGAGAATGCTTGCCCTCCAAGTCTCTTTATTTAAGAAGGCAAATATCTTATCTGAAATGAATATCTTGAACTTTACCACAAGTTCTCTGAAATATTGACATGGCTTTGAGGCAACATATATTGTAGATTCAATTATGGAACACAGCAAGATATTTCAAAATAGCAAAGTAATAGATATTCATTTTTTCTTTACTTTTATTTACTTGGAGTTGAGTTGGGAATGAGGCAAGTAGGTAGTAGAGCAGATAGAGTGTCACATCTGAAGTTAGAAGATCTCAGTTCAAATATGACCTCAGACACTTCCAAGTTCTGTGACATGGGCAAATCATTTGATTTCTGTTTGTCTCAGTTTCCTCATATGTCAAATGGGATAATTATAGCACCTACTTTGCAGGGGTTTTGTGAGGGTCAGAGGAGATAATCTTTGTAAAGTGCTTTGCACAGGGCCTAGCACATGTCAAGTGTTACACAAATATTAGCTATTGTAATTATTGTTATTATTATTGTTGTTGTTGTTGTTGTTGTTATCTACAGTTTCTTTGATATAAGGAACTCCCAGGATGGAAAATAACTAGCCATCTTATATAATTGTATCAGGGCATCAAGAAGTTATATAAGTTGTATCTGGTCACACAGAAATTATTTGTCTGAGACATGACTTCCACCTATGTTTTCCTGACTCCAAAAAACAAGATCTCTACCCACTACATAATACTGCCTCTCTGTATTATATTAATCTGAGGGAATATATCAGGAATAACTAAGTGAGAAGGAGAGGGCTAACTTGAATTTGATCAAGTGTGCATTCCTTTAATCAACCCTAAAATTCTCTGAAACAAGCAAAAACTTACATAAAACAAAAACCAAAAGTATTTTCAGCCCAAGTATCTTGTCAGTGATACTATTTGTCTGAAAAAAATGGGGAATCTCAGGATTTTCAAAGAACCAAAAATATCACCAAAAATTTAAATGGAAATACATTGTAGATGTGGGTAAGCCTGCACCATATTAACAACAATGCAATGCAAAATAAGTATCTAAAATGGTTTCAGCCTATAGGGCAAGCTGATCACGTATCAGAGAGTTCACTAACAAATGAACACACAGGTCCTGCACAAGTATTCATGAAATGTTTTAATACCTAGATAAAAATGGAGTCCTTGTGCATTTATGAGTGACAATGTATACAAATTAAACAAGATGAAATGTTGTGGATAGGTTACAAAATAAGACCTTTGAGGAATTGATAACAGATATCTCTGATATCACAGATCAATTGAAGTATCAACATACTAATCAATCTTCCTCCGAAATTAAAATAGCTATTTCATTAATAGGAAGACTGTATATCTGCTTTTCTGCCTTTGCATAACTTTTCTCAAAAGTTAATCATGGTTAAGAGGTGATAGCCACAGAGATAAGTTATGATATTTTATAATGAAAAACAAAACATATCTTGAATATTTAAATTTAGAAGTTTCCTATTTCTTAGGATCAGATCTCAAGGAATGGGGGGATCATAAAGAAATTACATATAAAGTAAGTCTAGATAGAAATCCTATGCTTTTAAATCATTTTGCCTTAAGAAATAATATTTCTCTTTCACACAAGCAGCATGTTTATAGATGGATAAGGTTGAAATTTTTGTGCAAATAATTTCTTGTAAAGGAATCTGTGTTTGAACTCAAAGATCACAGAAATAATATATCAAAGGCTTGAACATGTAACACCACAATTTTATCTTTTTTTTTTTACAGGTAGCTTCAATGGTAATATATTAAGAAGTCTCATCATAGCAATTTCAAAAGAACTACACAATTCTGTTAGAAAAATTAAGTAATCTGAATATAGTTTAATTTATAAGTTATGACCAATTATTTCAGAGTGGAAACTAATAGAGGACAAAAGAGCATCTCCTTCATGATAGTGTGCTACTCATATTAATAAGAATTCATTCATTCAATAATCACTCCAATGTCTTAGAGTTTAAAGATTCATTAGAGATAATCAAATTTAATATCATTATTTTGTCATTAAGAAAAGTGAGTAACTCAAAAGAATACATGAATTTACCAAGTGCACACTGAAAGTAATTGTAGAAATCTTATTCAAATTCAGTTTTTTTTTTAATCCAAACCCAGTGCTCTTGTAATTAGATTCTATTCAATGTAGTTAGTAGTAAATATTGGGTGTATAGAACTATGCCAGTGGTTGGAAAAGTATTAACTTTAAATAAAAAGTGATAGATACAGAGCTTGGAGGAAACTCAGAAATATATATATATATATATATATATATATATATGTGTGTGTGTGTGTGTGTGTGTGTGTGTGTGTGTGTGTATACATACATTATATATGGACTTTTAAATTTATTTTTTGTGTTTAACATATATATATATATATATATAGAGAGAGAGAGACTTTTAAATTTGTTATTTTTTATGCTTAACATTTTTCTTTTTTGATTTTGAGTTCCACATTCTTCTGCTCCATCCCACCACTCCACCATCTACTGAGTAAGCAAGTAAAATAATTTCAATTATACATGGGAAATCATGTAAAACATATTTCCACATAATCCATATTTCACAAAATGTAAGAAAAATATAATGAAAATTTAACTTCAATTTATATTCAGAGTTCATTAGCTCTTTCTCTGGAGATAGATAGCATTTTATCATTTTGAGTCCTTTAGAATTATCTTGGGTAATATTGATGAGATTAGCCAATTATTTCACAATTGATCATTGTTACAATATTACTGAACAATAGGCCAGGACCCAGGTATACTCATTTCATTTAGCACCATTTCATATAGATAAGCCTATGCTTTGGGGGTTTGTTTGTTTTCTTTTAAATCACCCTTCTCGTCATTTCATATGGCAGAATAGTACTCCAATAAAATCATATATCACAGCTTATTCAGCCATTCCCCAATTGATGAGTATGCCCTTAATTTCTAATTCTTTGCTAGAATAAACAGAGCTGGTTTAAATGTTGTTCAGTCATTTCAGTCATGCTCAACTATTCAGGACCTCATTTGGGGCTGTCTTGGCAAAGATTCTAAAATGATTTGCCATTTCCTTCTCCAGCTCTTTATATAAATCAGGAAATGAGGCAAATAGAGTTAAGTGACTTTCCCAGGGTTGCATAGCTAGGAAGTGTCTAAGACCAGATTTTAACTAAGGAAGATGAGTATTTCAGACTTTAGGCCTGGAACTCTAGCCAGTGCATCACTTTGCTAAAATTTTTTTCGAAAAAAAAACAAAAACAAAACAGAATCCAAAAATATGTTATTCACAAGAAAAACATTTGAAATAAAAAGATTCAAACAGAATAAAGGTAAAAGGGTGGAACACAATACAGTATGTTTTAGCTGAAGTAAAACAAAAAAACAAAAACAAAAACAAACAAAAATCCCAGGAGTAGCATTCTTGATCTCAAACAAACCAAAAGCAAAAATTGATTTAATTAAAAGAGATAAGGAAGGAAGCCACCTGTTGCTAAAATGTACAAAAGCCAATGAGGTAAGATCAATATTAAACATATATTCATCAAGTGATATAGTATCCAAATACTTAGAGGAAAATTAAACTAGTTAAAGGACAAAATAGACAGTAAAACTATACTAGTGATGGACCTCAACCTTCCCCTCTCAGAACTAGAAAATCCAACCACAAAATAAAAGAGAAAGAAGTTAATGTAGTGAATATAATTTTAGAAAAGTAAGACAGAATAGAGCTTCAGAGAAAGTTGAATGGGGATAGAAAGGAATATACCTTATTTTTTTTCCTCAGTGGTACACGTTAAGAAAAATTGACCATGTATTAGGATATGAAAACCATATCTAATGCAGAAAGTCAGAAATACTAAGTATTTCATTTTCAAATTATGATGCAATAAAACTTAAGTGTAACAAAGTACTATGGAAATATAGATTAAAAATTAATTGGAGAAGAAATAATCTCACCCTAAAGAATGAGTGGGTCAAACAACAAATCATAGAAACAAATTTACCAAAAAAAAATAACGAGACAACATATCAAAACTAATGGAATGCAACCCACACAGTTCTTAGAGGATTTTTTATATTTCTAAATTCTTATATGAATAAAATATAGAAAGAACAGATCAATGATATGGGCATACAACTAAAGAAAGCTAGAAAAAGAATCAATTTAAATAAAACAAAACATTGAAACAAAAAATTAGAAATTTTGAAAATTAAAAGAGATTAATAAAAATGAAATTAATAAAACTTGTTTTAATAAATAAAATTAAGAGCTGGTTGTATGAATAAAATAATAAAACAGATACAATTTTTTAATTTTTATTTTAAAAAATTAAAACCAATTTACCAGTATCAAAAATGAAAATGATGAATTAACCAACAAGTAAATTAAAACAATACTTAGGAGCTATTTTGCCCAGTTTTAAGCCAATAAATCTGACAATCTAAGTGAAATGAATTCATATTTACAAAAATATACTTTGCCCAGATTAATAGAAGAGTAAATTAAATAATTAAATTACTGCATTTTACAAGAAGAAGAAGAAGAAGAAGAAGAAGAAGAACAACAACAACAACAACAACAAACAAGAAAAAGCTAGCAATGAAGTCCCTAAGAAAAAATATCCAGGGCCAGATGGATTTACTGATAAATTCTAACAAACATTTAAAGAACAATTAGTTATAATACTATATAAATTATTTGGAAAAATGGGCAAAGAAGCAGGCCTACCAAATTAATTTTATGATATAAATTTAGTGTTGATACCTAAACCAGGACAAGGCAAAACAAAGGTAATTATAGATTAATTTCTCTATTGAGTATTTATGCAAAAATTTTAAATAAAATAATAGCAAAGAGATGACAGGAATTTATCATCAGAATGATATACCACAATCATGTTGGATTTATACCAGGAATTCAGGGTTGGTTTAATATTAGGAAAATTATCAGCATAACTGACCATATCAATAATCAAACCAATAGAAATCATATGATCATCTCAATAGATACAGAAAAAGTTTATGACAAAAATGTTACCTATTCCTATTAAAAACAATCCAGGGCATAGGAATAAATGTAGTTTTCCTTAAAAAGATAAGTAGTATCTACCTAAATCAGCAAGCATTATATGAAAAGAGGATAAGTTAGAAGCTTTCCCAGTACTATCAGTAGTGAAACAATCATCAACAGTATCACCATTATTATTTAATGGTATATGAGAAATGTCTGCTTTAGCAGTAAGAGAAGAAAAAAGAAATGGGAGAGATTAGAATAAGAAGTAAGTAAACAATACTATCACTCTTTGCAGATGATATGATAGTGTATTAAAATAATCCTAGAGAATCAACTAAAACACTACTTGAAATAATTAGCAACATTAGCAAAATTGTAGGATATAAAATGAATCCACATAAATCATCAGCATTTCTAAATGTGAGCAACAAAGCCCGATAGTAAAAGATAGAAAGAAATCTCGTGTAAAATAACTGTAGACAATATAAAATATTTGGGAGTCTACCTACTGTGAGAATTGGAATCACACCCCGTGCTATGAGGGACATTGTGAACTCTGACCTGAAAAGAAATCATGTGATGTTAGCATCCGGATGTGATGTTTGCCACCCTGTGGGTCCTGTCAATCAGAGCTACCAATCAATTAGCTTGAAGCTGTGTGTGTGTGTGTGTGTGTGTGTGTGTGTGTGTGTGTGTGTGTGTGTATGGCCCTGTTTCCTGTTTCACAGGAGGCTTCTGGGAGGAACAAGGCTTTTCATTGCCAGATTTGGGCTTGGCAACAGAGGCAGCAGGGACAGGCAGAATAGGAATACTTTATCCATGTGTTTCTCTTTACTAACCCCTAATATACTTTAAGAAATACTTAAAAGGGGGGATGGCTAGGTGGTGCAGTGGATAAAGCACCAGCCCTGGATTCAGGAGTACCTGAGTTCAAAGCTGGCCTCAGACACTTGACACTTACTAGCTTTGTGACCCTGGACAAGTCACTTAACCCCCATTGCCCTGCCCAACAAAACAAAACAAAAAACAATAAATACTTAAAAGTATAAACTCTTGCTAAAACTTCTAATTTAAGATGACCACTCATTAGATTTTAGACATCATAGCTAGAATTTGAGGCCCTTACACTACCAAAACAAAGTAAAAAACTACATGAACACAATTACAAAACACTTTTCATACAAATAAATCCAGATATAAATAATTAGAAAAAATATCAATTGCTCATGTATAAGCTGAACTAATATGATAAAAATGACTATTCAATGCCATACCAAACTATCAGGAATTATTTTATAAAGCAGAATAAATAATAACAAAATTCATCTGAAAGAAAAAACAATTATGATTATTTTGTTTTTGTTTTTGTTTTTTTTCGTGAGGCAATTGGGGTTAAGTGACTTGCCCAGGGTCACACAGCTAGTAATTGTTAACTGTCCGAGGCTGGATTTGAACTCAGGTCCTCCTGAATCCAGGACCGGTGCTCTGCACCACTGCACCACCTAGCTGCCCTAACAATTATGATTATTAAGAAAATTTATGAAAAAATATAAAGGGAGGTAGATTAGTAATACCAGATCTAAAACTATATTATAAAGCAGCAATCATCAAAACTTTATTACTGGTTATGAAATAGAGTGGTGGATCAGTGGAATAGATTATGTACAGAAGACACAGTAGTAAATGATTATGATAGCCTACTGTTTGATAAACACAAAGACTCCAGCTTCTGGGATAATAACTCACTATTTGACAAAAACTGATGGGAAAACTAGAAAATAATATGACAGAAACTACACTTAGACTAATATCTCACACTGCATACTAAAATCAAAATGGGTAATGTTCTAGACATAAAGGGGGATACCATAAGTACATTAGTAGAGCAAGGCATAAGTTGTTTGTCAAATCTATGGAAAAGGGCAGAATTTATGATCAAATAAGTGATAAAGAGCATTATGAAATTCAAAATGGATCATTTTTATTACATTAAATCACAATGGTTTTTGTAAATAAACAATGGGACCAACATTAGAAGGAAAGCAGAAAGGTGGGAATCAAATTTTACAGCTAGTGTTTCTGATAAAGGCCTCGTTTATTGATTTTATAGAGAACACAGTCCAATTTATAATACAAATTATTCTCCAATTAAGAAATGGTCAAATCATTTGAACATACAGTTTTGACATGAATAAATAAAACAAGTCACATGAAAAGTGCTCTAACTCATTGTTGATTAGAGAAATGCAAATCAAATAAATCTGAGGTATTACCTCATATGTATCAGTTTGGCTAACATGACAGAAAGGGAAGACAATAAATGTTGGAGAAGCTGTGAGAAAATTGGAACACTAATGCATTGTAGACCTGTGAACTTATCCAACCATTCTAGAGAACAATTTGGAACTATTACCAAAGCACTACCAAACAATGCATACTCTTTGACCTAGAAATACAACTAATAGGTCTGTATCAAAAGAGATCACAAAAAAAACAGAAAAGAGCCCACATGTACAAAAATGTAAAAGTTCTTTTTGTCACGGCAAAAACTTGGAAATTGATGGGATGCCCATAAATTGAGGATTGACTGAACACATTATGATACGTGAATGTAATGGAATACTATTTTGTTATAGGAAATGATGAGCAGGCAGATTTCAGAAAAACCTGGACTTACATGAACTTATTCTAAGTGAAGTGAGCAGAATCAGAAGAACATTGTATACAGTAACAGCAACATTGTGTAATGATAAACAATGAAAAAATTAGCTCTTCTCAGCAAAACAATGATCAAAGACAATTCCAAAAGACTCATGATGGAAAATGCTCATAGGAACAGCCCCTTGGGAAAGTGAGAGGTTTTTTTAGAGAAAAAGAAAAAATGTTCTTTTATTAGTTTAATTGATTAATTATGATAATCAGACAGTTAATGAAAAATACCCTTGTTTGGGTAAGAAATTTGTTTGTTTTTCTTTTCTCCCACCTCTGCACTTTAAAAAGTCCCCCTATCTTCTGACCTGACTAAACTAACATTCATCACTTAGTATGTTCCTTTCAAATATGGTCTTTTCCAAGGACGGTACACAACTTCTTCAACTTGGATCTTTTATTTTATTTATCTATTTATTTATTTATTTATCCATTTATTTATTTATTTATTTATTTATTTATTTATTTATTTATTTATTTATTTGTTTGTTTGTTTGTTTGTTTGTTTGTTTGTTTGTTTGTTTGTTTATCTAACTATCTATTTATTTATTTATTTATTATTAATTCATTAAATCATTAATTCATTTATTTATTTATTTTTGTGGGGCAGTGGGGGTTAAGTTACTTGCTCAGGGTCACACAGCTAGTAAGTGTCAAGTGTCTGAGGTTGGATTTGAACTCAGGTGTTCCTGAATCTGGGGCTGGTGCTTTATCCATGGCACCACCTAGCTGCACCCTCAATTTGGATTCTTAATAAAGACTTATGAGGGTATTCTTATTGATTTCTGGAGGAAAGTGGTCCAGGAGAAAGGATATAGAGACATGTTTGCTTAATTTTGGAATGTTAATTCAGCCTATATTTATCATATCTTTTCTTTGCAGAGGATTCATGTATATTTTATTCCAAATAAATGTAGGAGAGAGAGTCATATCAAAGGGGAAAGGAGATCATCTTAATATGTATATCTTTCTAAGCTAGAAACTACTTAGATGTAGCATAATGATCATAACATTTTTAAGGCAGACGTGGCTAAACATATAATATATCTATATTAATATTTTTCCTTTAACAAAGGGCATTTCAGACACAGTGAACACCATGAGCAATGCTAATGATGCTTTGTTTTGGATGGAATTTAGAAGAAGGGACAGATTAGTGGTATTTACTTTGTTCAAGGGTCTTTGGAAGTGCCCATCACTCTTTTACTGTTATTTCAATTTTACATTATTTCTCATTTCCATTCTTGTACTCTCTAATTAGAAACTATACCTTAAATTGAGTATTACTTAAATATTGGATTTTCTAGATGTTCTTTCCTCCTTCCTTGTAGTTATATTTTATATGTCAATTGAAATTTTAATTCACTAGAATCTTTTTGGATAGATGTTTTGTGCATGGCACCTTAACAAAAACTGACCATATATTAGGACCTAAAAATCTCATAGCCAAATGCAGAGATAAAGAAATATTAAAGTTATAATTTTCAGATCAAAATGAAATAAAATACATTTAATAAAGGAAGGGCCATGGACGCATAGATTAAAAGGTGCCCATTATTAAAATATTATTCAATATTGTACTAGAAATGGTAGCTGAAGCAATAAGGAAGAAAAATGAGGAAAAACAAGGAACAGGGAAAGAAGAAATAAAACTCTCATTCTATGCACATGCTATAATGGTATACTCAGAGCAACATAGATAATAAATCAAAATACAAATTAAAGTAATTAACAACTTCAACAAAGATTCAGGATATAAAATACACCCACAAATTCTATATGCTACCAACAGAACTGCTCAATAAAGAGGCTGAAAGAGAAATTGCATTTAAAATAACTACAGACAAAATATAAAATAACTGGGAGTGTAACTGACAAGACAAATCCAGGGATTACATGATTACTACTACAAAACATTTTTCACACAAATAAAGACAGATCTAAACAACTGAAGAAATATTAATTGTATACTAGTAGGTTAAGAAATTACGATTAAAAATGACAATTCTACCAAAGCTAATTTAATTATTCAGTACCATACCAAAGAATTACTTTATAAAGCTAGAAAATGAAATAACAAAATTAATTTGGAAAAATAAAATGTCAAGAATATCAAGGAAAAAAGTGGCTTAGCAATTACAGATTTTAAACTATTTTACAAAATGGTAAACTTTTAAAATTTGTATAGTAGCTAAAAATAGAGTAGTAAATCTGTGGAAGTGATTAGGTATACAGTAGACTAGCAAATAACCATACTAATATTGTGTTTGATGAATCTAAATGAATGAATCTTCTATCCAAAGTTTGGGGTTAAAATATTTCCAAATTTGACATAAAATACTGAAAATCATAAACCAACTTCTCACACTATATGCCAAGATCAGTTCAAAATGGATAACATAAGTAAATTAGAGGAGCATAGAAAAATCTACTTGTGAGGTCTTTGGATAAGGAAAGTATTTATGATCAAATAAGAGATCGAGAGGATTACAAGAGATACAACTAACATTTTTTATTATATTAAATTTTAAAAAGTATTTGCTCTCAGAGCCTTCAATGCCACCAGATTCTTCTGAGGTTCTGATCGCAGACTGGTGAAATTAAAGCTATCAATAGTCACCTGAAAAAATGCTCTACATCACTACTAATCAGAGGCCTGCAAATGAAAACATATTTGAGATGCCACCTTCCAGATATCACACTAATATGACAAAAAAGGAAAATGACAAATGCTAGAAGGGATGTGGAAAAATTGGAACACTAATTCATGGCTGTTAGAGTTTTTATGTAGTCCAAGTATTCCAAAGAACAATTTTTAAATTTTCCCAAAGGGGAATAAAATGGTACATCTCCTTTTACCCAGCAATACCACTACTAGATCTTTATCTGAAAGTAATCAAAGAAAAGAGAAAAAGATCAGCTTGTACAAAAATAGTAATATCAGGTCTTTTTGTGCTGGCAAAAATTGGAAATCAAGCAAATGCCCTTTAATTGGGGAATGGTTGAAGCAATTGTGGCATATAAGTTTGATGAGAAATTATTGTGCTTTAAGAAATAATAAGTAGGATGCTTTAAAGGAAAAAAAAACCTGGGAAGTTGTGTATGAACTCATGCAAAGTGAAATGAGCAGAATCAGGAGCAAAGGTGATAGGATCAACTGGGAAATACTCAGCTACTCTGATCAGATCAATGACTGAAGACAACTCTGAAGGACCCAAGATGAAAACTCTCATCCTCTACCAAAGAAAGAACTAATGAATTCTTTTTTTAGGGGCAATGAGGGTTAAATTACTTGCCTAGGGTCACACAGCTAGTAGGTGTCAAGTGTCTGAGGCCGGATTTGAACTCAGGTCCTCCTGAATCCAGGGCTGGTACCTAGCTGCCCCCAAACTGATGAATTCTTAATGAAGAGTGAAATGTGCTTTTTCACTTTATTTTCTTTTTTAATTTGTATTTTCTTCCACAACATGGTTAATATGGAACTATATTTTGCCTAACCACATATATAATCAATATCATATTTTTTTCATTTCAAAAAAGTTATAGAGGTTGGTTAGTAAAATAATTTGGAACTCAAAATTTTAAATAAGGAACATTAAAATGTTTTGCATATAACTGGGAAATATTTAACAAAATGAGTAAAATTATTCTTAAATGGGTATAGATTTTTCCATCCCAGTGTGACTTTCACATACCTTATCCTATCAATATCATGATTGGCATAAACATGGGGTGTCCTAAAATCATAGTGTAATGTTAAGCTACTAATGTTTGAAAGCTATTAAATAGCTATTACAATATAAAAGTTCAAATCTGTACAAAAATTCTTAGACATGTTTTACAATAATTTAATTTTGAAAGGCATTTTTACAAGCATTAATTCATTTGTGCTTCACAACAAACCTCTGAGGTAGACATTACAATTATTACTCACCCTTTGAAACACAAGGAGATTGAGATTCAGGGAGCATTAATGATTTTTCCATGTTCACATAGGCTTTAAGTGGCTGAAGTGGGATTTGAACCCATCACTTCTTGATTCAAAATCTAGCAAGCTATTTACATTATAATGATTCCCCCATTCCCTGAAGAAAGAACCCCAGTTGTCATCAGTCACAGATGATAGCTATGAAGAAAATAAATTTACACTTTAGGGGGTACTCTGCCCTAGGTAGTTCAGATACTCACTTTGTGCATGACAGACATGAAATGGATAGAAACTTACTTTTATTTATTGCTTTTTCACCTTATGTGGCTCCTTACTTTTCCAGTATAATGATGCCTCAAGTTACCTGGTGTCTTTTGATTCCAGAAGGCTAATGAAGGTGTCAGTCACTGCACCACAAATTCTGGACTAGCACAAATTAAATTTAATGTCTCTTGGCCTATCTATCTTTGACAGCTCACTGACATACTTTGTGCTATTGCCATAGTTCTGGGAGTACAGCTGTTACCGATTCACTTGCTGCCTCTTCTTCAGTCTCTGTAGGGACTGATTCATCTTTCAACTGAGTTTTCACTGGAATGTTCTGAAGATTATGCATCAATAAGAATGACTACTGAAGGAAAACCTAGGGGAGCAAGTTAGTAGGCAACAAACTGTATCAACATGAAATCACAATTTCTAGATAAAAATGCAAATTTGTAGTAATTATTAAAATGATTTATTCCTAAAAATATATTGAGGTATGTGCAGATATCTGAATTCGTTATGTAAATGCATCTCAAACCTTGGAAAAACATTTAGCCAAGTTGGTCATTTTTGAATCCTTGAAGTTATTCAATTAAATAAAATCAATTACACCAATCATGTGGAAGAGAAGGTAAAGAGTCAGTAAGTAGAGAGGAAGTTGTCAGCATATTGACTTCAGTGTAGATGAACAAGCATAATAATTATATAAACTTTAAAACAGAATTTTCAACTTCAATTACCTGAGTTGCCCATTTACACGAATCATATGAACAAGAGAAAATTAACCAGCTTTCTTCAGTTTTTGGTCACATATTCTAACCTGAAATTTCTGATTCAGATATTGTGAGAAACTCTATCCAGGAAGAAAAGTGTTATGAAATAAAGGATAATGTTAATAAAGTAGTTGTTTAGCTGCCATGAAAATCTTTCTCCAAAAGTTTTTCATAACATGAACGTGGTCGAGGTTTTATAAAGACTATGCTGATGAAGCTCTGGACTATTAAGCTGGAAAAGGTATTTGGTTCAGATATGGTCATTGATAGTAAACAAAAAAACATTATTTTCCCTAATAGAAAAATCATATGTTATAAGGATACAATTGTGTATCTTTGGACTTTGGATGTCTTTTCTCAATAAGGAAGCTTATTAGCAGAACAGGTTTATGTGACTTGCATGGTATTAAGAAATTTAAAACGGGCAGCTAGGTGAAACAGTGGAATATATATATGTGTGTGTGTGTGTGTGTGTGTGTGTGTGTGTGTGTGATGTGTTTTGATATAATGGCAAGAATTCTGATTCTAGAGTTAGAAGACCTCAGTGCAATACACTTTTCCTCTTGGGATCCCTTCTTTTCATCTCTAAAATGAGAAACATGGAGTGGGTAAACTCTATGTCACCTATCCATCCTAAATTTGTGATCCTTTGGGTCTATGTGAATGAGGAAAATCAACTTGAGCTTATTCACATTACTCAAATGAAGAAAGAAGGCCTAAAGTCATCATGAAAATAAATATATTGACATATTTTCCCTCACACCAACTCTTTCTGTTGCTGAGTAGTAATGGGAAAAAAATATTTCAATATTTATACTGCATGTCCCTAAGGGAAAGAAAAAATGAAGACTCTGAGCCTCAGTTTCTTCATTTTAGGGAGAGTAATCATAGCATTTTTCTTATAATATTTTGAAGATCAAATGTAAAAATGTGCATAATGTATTTTGTAGGTGTTAAAGGGCTAAATAACTGTAACATGATGTCCCAGGGGCTGTGGATATTCAGTATGTATTTTGTTGTTATTGAATCAATATTGACTAATCATGCCCCTTATTCTTTTTATATAAATGTTTTATTATTTATTGTAAGGGGAACAAAATTAAACAAAGAAAAAATGGACAGTATATTAAAATGTCAATTTATGTTGCATACAGTTCCTTTTACCTGTATATTGTTTAATGTGGTAGTATCAAAACTAACTTGCTCATTGGAAACCTTTCAAAATTCCTCCTAGGTTTTCTGAAAATTATTTGTTGATGTTTCATTGAAGCTTTTTGATTTATTTCTCTAAGTATTGGGATTTGAGGCACTGACAAGGTCAAGACTAATAAACACTTAAACCTTGGTTTAAATTCTGCTTTTGATAGTTTACCTGCATGACCCTGTGCAAGTCATTTAATGAATTAGCTAGTCAATAATGGTATATTCACTGCATCCTATGTGTTAAGTACTATGCTTAGCAGTGGAGATACAAAGAAAGAAAAAAGGATGTTCCCTATTTTCAAGGACCTCGTATTTTAAAGGGGGAGATTAGATGCAAACAATTATGTAAAAATAAGATATAGATAGATAGATAGATAGATAGATAGATAGATAGATAGATAGATAGATAGATAGATAGATATGTAGATATATACACACACGCATACACACATATATATGTATATATACATATGAAAAATTTGAGATAATCAAGAAAGGAAGGGGATGAGAATTAAGGATGATCAAAAAAGGCTTCAGGCAGGAGGTGGGATTTTAGCTGGAATTTGAAGGAAGGTAGAGAAGCCAAGAAGCAGAGATGAGCAGGTAGAGAATTCTAGACATAGTGGAGGGAGCTGCAATTTTCTTATCTGTAAGATGGAGTAAGTAATAGTACCTACCTTATAGGGTTATTATAATGTTAAAATATGAAGGTACTAAAACTCAAAGTTATTTTAATTCCCAGTAAATAGATTATTTTCAAAATAACCATTTGTTATCCAAAGATGAAACCCACCTTCCTTATTGCCTGTCAGGAGAATAAATGAAGCTTTATTATGTTTAAGTCAACACTATAGTATTTAAACAGTATTACATGATATTTACTATGAAAAAATAGAAACTTCCTCAAAAGTCACAGAAAAAAATACTATTTCAGCTTCTCATTATTTATTATTTATTATTATTTATTATTCTCACATTTCAGCTTTTATTCCTTTCCTTTAATTGGTACAAAAGACATGATTTTGGGGGGGATAATATTTAAAAATGAAATATCCTAAGCCAATATTCAATCCTCCATCCATATGAAGAGTTGACTCAGTTGTACATTTCTTGCTTTATTTTTTTTACCTCCCAAAATGGTCACAACTCACTGTTTCTCGTCTATAAACTTCCATGAAGCTCACTTCACCTTTATGCAATATATTTCTTATTGTTTAATTTCTTAGTTTCAGTTATGACAGTGAAAGAATTGAATAGCAAAAAGATAAAAAATAAGATACAAATCTAGTGAAGTACACATTCATGACAACAACTGCAAAGCAAATTTTAAAATATTACTAAGGAAGTTTGCGTTCTAGAATTGCTTTTTAATAACTATTCATACAAATAGTGTAACATCTTTCTTATCTTTCTACCTTTTTTCCTAATAAGTAAGGCCACATTTAATATTTAAAATATTTATTGCATTAGATGGAGTAGCAGTTCTGTTCTTCCAATGTAATCAAAACTATTTGTTATTTCTGAATAGAGAGAGGCATCACAGAAGATCTGAGATTTGATTATCACCAAGTTGTTCAGGGTTTCTCCATTAAGATTTGGTCCAATATCATGAAATTTTAATTTTAAACAGCTCTAAAAAGGAAATCTGACATAATAATGTAAGTGAAATACTGTCAGGGAAACAAGTGTTTGAATTCCCGGAAAGTTCTGCAAAATGGCTATCATAACTCTTATATACAGAAAAAAATAAAAAATTATTTTGAATAACATCCATGTGGTGTTATCATTAGAACAAAGTATAATAGTCTGATACAACAAACTTGTGGTTTTACTCATTTTTAGTCTTAGCTTGACATTAGACATACTGTGAAGAAAAATGGAGAAATTGAGGATTGAAATTCAGTCTAATTCCCCAACCTCAAGAAAAATGAAAGGAAGAACAAGTCCTATGTAAGGAAGTCAGAAGAAGTTTTACATATGGTAAACAATTTGTCTCCAGTCTTACACACAAACATAAAAATAAAACCAGTATCAAATGAACTGAATACTAGTTTTTTACTTCTAACTTACTTAATTTAAAACTAGTGGTTGCTATCATCTAGACATAAGATATATTTTCTTTTAAGGTATGTCCCTATGATGGACATTTTTCCAGTGGAAATGATTGACATGCTAGAACCTAATAGTAAATATTGTCATAAAAGAGAGGGGGAAAATTAGCATTTCTTAACAACTATTCATTATGCCTCCAACTTAGAGTGTATTTTGATTTGTTGAAATATATACTAATAAATTTTACTACCAATATAACATTATTTAATTATACTCTAACAGCTTCTGGATGCCACCTTTAAAATAGACTTTTCCTTCTTAAACTGTTTCTCTTCTCACACACAAAAAAAATAAAATATATATTCTGAAGACCACTATCACTCCATTCTTCCATCAAAGTATACAGTGTGCCTAAGTATTAAAAGGACAATAATTAATTGTCTGGTGATGAAGTCATTCATGGAGCCAGTCTTTACATAAAAAGGTTCAGGGACATGGAATAAAATATTCCAGAAGGAAAAGGAGCTAGGATTAAAGTCAAGAATCACTTATCTAATTAAAATGAATAAAATCCTTTGGGGGAGAAATAGACATTTAATGAAATGGAGGATTATCAAGCATTTCTGATGAAAAGATCATTGCTGAATAGAAAATTTGACTTTCAGAAACTAGATTTAAAGGAAGCATTAACAAGTAAACAGGAAAGATAAAGCATAAGAGATCCAATAAGGTTAAAATTTATATTCCTACATGGGATTAAAATAATTGTAACTCCTAAGAATTTGCTCATTATTAGGGCGGTTAGAAGGAGTATACATCAAGAGAGGGTATAGGTGTGAGTTAAATACTATGGGAAGATTATAAAAAAATAACAATTAAAGGTGGAGAAAGAGGTATTCCCTGGGAGAATTGGTAAGGAGAGATAAAATGAGGTAGATTATCTCACGTAAAAAAAAGGCACAAAAGTACTTTTAATTGGTGGAGGGTAATATAAAGGTAGTAGCATGAAATGCTTAAAATTTATACTCATTGGTATTGGCTCAAAGATGGAAAAAAGTGCACACTAAGGTGGGTCTAGAAAACTATCATACCCTACAGGGAAGTAGGAAGGCATAGATGGAAATTAGAAGAAATAAAAATCTGGTCTAAGAGAAGGAAAAGTAAATTGAGGGAGGTGGGAGTCAGGAGTTAAACACTCTTGAGGAAGGAAAAGGTTAAAGAAGAGAAAAAGCAAGAAAAATCAGGGCAAAAAATTACAGAGGGAAACAGAGTTAGTGAATGTAAATGGGATGAATTCCCCCATAAAATGGAAGTTTATAGTAGAGCATATTAAAAAACATAATCCTACCAATATACTGTTTACAAGAAATATAATTGAAGAAGAATGTCATAGAGAGAGTAATCATAAGAGACTGGAGAAGAATCTATCATTCAAAAGCAAAAAAAAAAAAAAAAAGCAGTGGTGGAAATCATGGTATCAAACAATGCAAAAGCAAAGCTACATGTAAGTAAAAAAGATAAGCTGGGAATGGGAAGAGCGAAGATGGCTGAGTAAAGGCAGTAACTTGCCTGAGCTCTCCCCAAGACCCCTCCAAATACTTTAAAGAATTCCATAAGATAATTACTGGAGCAGCAGAACCCACAAAATGACAGAGTGAAATAATTTTCCAGTCAAAGACATCTTAGAAGGTCAGCAGCCTGTTGTATCAGGGTGAAAGTGGAGGTCAGCCCAGCACAGACCATGCCAGCACAGACACAGTCTGAGACTCAGCAAACCAGGAGCATGTCTTGAGAGCCTCTGAATCAGCAGCTACAAGAAGTACATCTGGAACTCAGCCCACAGACAGTAAGGGGGTCAGCAATTGGCCAGGGTGAGATTACAGGGATGTCTTTCCTAGTACTGAGGAAGGACCATTTTATTTTACCCATACTCAGATCCAGGTCACAGACTTGGGTGGCAGTTCCAAGTTGGGGAGGAGCACAAGCACCTTGGATTTTGTGGTGACAGTGGAGGAAGATTCTGTTCATAATTCCAGTGCAAAAAAGCAGGCCTGCTTGCTGTCCAGAACACAAGAAAGTAACATAGTAAACATACCTCCTTAAATCATACTACTTTGGAAGAACTAAAAACTTAAAAATCCCTAGAAGTATCTCTGAAAGCAGTTCTAGGAAACTCCTGAAGCTTGCCCTACACCCTGTAAACAGTACTCCATTTTATTTTTTATTTTTTTTAGTGAGGCAATTGGGGTTAAGTGACTTGTCCAGGGTCACACAGCTAGTAAGTGTTACTTTAAGTGTGTGAGGCCAGATTTGAACTCAGGTACTCCTGACTCCAGGGCCGGTGCTCTATCCACTGCGCCACCTAGCTGCCCCCAGTACTCCACTTTAACAAAGACTTAATAGTCAAGTAATAGGGTTGGAAAATGAGTAAACAGAAAATAATGCTGATCATAGAAATATTTTATGGCCACAAGATGAAAATACATGCTCAGAAGAAGATAACAAAGTCAAAATTCCTACATCCAGAGCATCCAAGATACACACACACACACACACACACACACACACACACACACACACACACACACATACACACACACACATGCACACATTTGGTTTCAGGCCAATAAAACACTCAAAATGGACTTTGAAAATAAAGCAAGGGTAAAAGAGGTAGAGGAAAAAATGGAAAGAAAAATGAGACTGATGCAAGAAAATCTTAATAAAAGTAAACAGTTTGATAAATGTGACATGCACTCACACACAAAAATAAATAAATACTGAAGAAAATAACACCTTAAATACAGACTAGGCCAAATGGTAAAATGTCAATTAGGAAATAATGCCTTGAAAAGCTGAATTGGCAAAATGGAAAAACAGGTATAGAAGCTCTCTGAAGTAAATAAATACCTAAAAATTAGGATTGAACAAGTTGAAGTTAATGATTTAATAAGAAATTAAGAAACAATAAAGCAAAACCAAAATAATGAAAAAATAGAAGATAATGTGAAATATCTCACTGGAAAAACAACTGACTTGGAAAATAGATCCAGGACAGATAATTTGAAAATTATTGAACTACCTGAAAACCATGACCAAAATAAGAGTTTAGACACTAGCTTCCAATAAACTGTTAGGGAAAATTGCCTTGATATTCTAGAACCAGAAGACAAAATAGAAATTGAAAGGATCTACTAATCACCTCCTGAAAGAAATCCTAAAATGAAAACCCCTAAGAATATTGTAGCCAAATTCCAAAGCTCCTAGGTCAAGGAGAAAATATTGCAAGCATCCAGAACTAAACATTTCAAGTATTGTGGAGGCACAGTCAAGATAACATGAGACCTAGCAGCTTCTACATTTAAAGATTACATGACTTGGAATATGATATTCCAGAGAGCAAAAAACTGCAAATGCAACCATGAATCACCTACCATGAAAAACTGAGTATAATCCTTCAGGGGAAAAATAGGAATTCAATAAGAATTCCTGTATTCTTGTTAAAAACACCTGAGCTTAATAGAAAATTTGACTTTTAAACATGAGACTCTAGAGAAGCATAAAAAGTCAAAAAGGAAAAAAAATCATAAGGGATATTAAAACGTTAAACAATTTACATTCCTACATGGGAAGATGATACTTGTAACTCATAAGAACTTTCTCATTATTAGGACAGCTGGACTGAATAGATTTATACAGAGGGCACAAGTATGAGTTGAATGTGAAGGGGTGAAATATTTAGAAAAATAAAATTAAAAGGAAAGGAATGTTTTGAGAGAAAGGTAAATGGAAAGGTGGAATAGAATAAAGTATTTCATGAAAAAGAAGTATGAAAAATCATATACAGTGGAGGGGAAAATGGTGGAAATGCTGGGGAGTGAGGGAACCTTATTCCCATCAGAATTTGTTCAAAGAATAGCTTACACACTCAACTGATTATAGCAGTCTATCTTACCCTGCAAGAAAATAGGAGGGGAGAGGGATGGGAGGTTTTGATAGAAGTGATGTAAAGAGTGGGGTAGGGGGCAGTCAGAAGCAAAACACTTTGTAGAAGGGACAAAGTGAAAGGAGAAAGAAAATAGAATAAATGACATGGAGAGGGAATATGATGGAGGGAAATACAGCTAGTAATAGTAACTGTCAAAAATTTCGAAGTAAGTTTTTTCTGACAAAGGCCTCATTTCTCAAGCGTAGAGTGAACTGAGTCAAATTTATTAAAATAAGAACCATTCTCCAGCTTATAAATGATTAAAAGATATAAAGAGTTTTCAGATGAAATAATCAAAGCTATCTATAGCTATATAAAAACATGTTCTAAGTCACTGTTGATTAGAAAGATGCAAGTCAAAATTTCTTGGGTACTACCTCTTATCTATTGGCTTGAATAATAGGATAACAGAAGAAAATGACAAAAGAAAAGAAAAGAAAAGAAAAGAAAAGAAAAGAAAAGAAAAGAAAAGAAAAGAAAAGAAAAGAAAAGAAAAGAAAAGAAAAGAAAAGAATTAGGGGCAGCTAGGTAGTGCAGTGGATAAAACATCGGCCTTTGATTCAGGAGGACCTGAGTTCAAATCCAGCCTCAGACACTTAACATTTACTAGCTGTGTGACCCTGGGCAAGTCACTTAACCCCCATTGCCTAACAAAAAAAAAAAAAGAAAAAGAAAAAAAAAAGAAAAGAAAAGAGGAAAATGACAAATGTTGTAGGGGATATGAGAAAAATTAGACAATGCACTGTTGGTGGAGTTGTTAACTGATTCCAACATTCTGTGGAGCAATTTGGAACAATAGTCAAAAAGCTATAAAACCATGCATACTCGGATAGAGCACTGGCCCTGGAGTCAGGAGTACCTGAGTTCAAATCCAGCCTCAGACACTTAACACTTACTAGGTGTGTGACCCTGGGCAAGTCACTTAACCCCAATTGCCTCACTAAAAAAAAAAAAACAAAAAAACATGCATACTCTTTGACCTAGTAATACCACTACTAAGTCACTATCCAAAAACAGATAAAAGACAAAAAAGTTAATGTAAGTATATGTATAAAAATATTTATTGCTGCCCTTTTCTGGTGCAAAGTATTTGAAATTGAGGAGATGTTCTTCTATTGGGGAATGGCTGAAAAAATTGTGGGATGAGATTATGATGGGACACTTCTGTGCTATAAGAAATGATGAGCGGGAATTTGGCAGAGGAAAGTCTGTGACTCTCAGAGCTCCTGACAGCTCCATCCAGATATCCCAAAACAATGCCATAAAACAACTCCTGGAGAAGCAGAACCCACAAAAGAACAGAGTGATATTGTTTTCCCGTAAAATACAGCTTAGAAGTTTGTCAGTAGGGGTCTGTTATAATAGGGTGAGAGAGGAGGTCAGCACACAGAGCAGCTGCAGCCCTAGGCAGGTCAAGCCTACAGAGCCTCAGAATCTTCAGTATCAGTGGCTTCTTCTGAATCTCAGCTCACAGACCAGTGAGGGGGTCCATGGATTGGCTGGGGGAAATAGTGGGGGAGTCTGAAGGAACAGAAGCAGAGCATGGTACCCAGGAAGTGGAGTTGAGTGGCAGAGGACCAATGGGGGAGGGACACAGGCACACCAAGCTTCTGGACCCCAGAGAATCAGTTTTCAATCAGGGCAGATTGGAGGAGAGGACAGTAAAAAGCAAAACACTTTTTGAGGAGTAATAGGGTGAAAGAAGATAGGAAATAGAATAAATATCAATGGGAGGGAATAGGATGGAGGGCAATAGTAGTTAGCAATAGTAACTGTGAAAGAAATGATGAGCAGGGTGCTATCAGAAGGACTTATGAAAAATGAAATCCATCTATAGAAAAAGAACTGATGGTATTTTAATACAGATTGAAGCATTTTTGTTACTTCCTCTTTCTAAAGTTATTTTGTCTGTTTTCTTTCACAACCTGACTAATGTGGAGATATTTCTCATGACTGCATATGCATAAATTTTACTGAATTACTTGATTTCATAGGGTGGGGAGGGAGAGTGGAAGAAAATTTGTAACACAAAGTTTTAAAATGTCAATAAAAATTTGGCTTTTACATGTAACTTGGGAAAATTCTAAATAAATAAAATAAATTTTGATGAGCAGGATATTCTCAGACAAACCTGGAAATACTTCGGTGATCTGATGCAAAGTGAAATGCACTGTATACAAAGTGACAGCAAGATTGTATGATGATCAACTGTGAATTACAATTTATCTCAGCAACAAAATTATTCAAGACAACTCTGAAAGACTCAAGAAAAATGTGATCTACCTCCAGAAAAACGACGGATGGTGTCTGAACACAGATTGAAGCATTTTCTTGTTGTTCTTGTTGTTGTTTTGATTTTTGTGGGTCAATGAAGATTAAGTGACTTGTCGAGAGTCACACAACTAGTAGCTGTCAAGTGTCTGAGGTTGGATTTGAACTCAGGTCCTCCTAAATTCAGGGCTGGTGTTTTATCTGCTGTGCCACTTAGCTGTCCCCCTAAATTTTGTTTTGTTTCTTTTTCTTAATGTTTTTTGTCTCTTTTCTTCCATAACCTGACCAATATAGAATTGTTTTTCAAGACTATACATGTATAAATTATATTGAATTGCTTGAGTTTTTTAAGGGAGTAGCAGGGAGGGATGGAGGAAGAGAATTAGGAACACAATGATTTAAAAATGGACATTTTTGTGGGGAAATGAAGATTAAGTGACTTGCCCAGGGTCACACATCAAGTAAGTGTCAAGTGTCTGAGGTCAGAATTGAACTCAGGTCCTCCTGAATCCAGGGTTGGTGCTTTGTCACCTGTGTCACCTAGCTGCCCTTACATTATATTTTTTCATGTAGTGGGTGAAAATTTCTAAATAAATGAAAAAAATAACTATATAAGCACAAAAAATAGAGATAAGCAAGAAAACTATGGTTTGCTAAATGGAAACATAGATAATGAACTACTATAAATATTAATCATATGTTAATCAAATGGTATAACATCCAAATTACATTAAATTTTAAAAGTTTATATAAACAAAATCAATGTAGTCATAATTAAAAGGATAAACAGTAGCTGGGGAAATATTTTAGAGCAAATTTCTCTTTGGCAAATTACTTATTTCACAAATATATAGAGAACTCAGTCAAATCTGTAAGAATACAAGTTATTCAACAAATGATAGTCAAATGATATGAACAGGTAATGCTGAGATAAATAAATCAAAGTTATCTATATTCAAATGCAAAAAAAACATTGATTGGAGAAATACACAATACTCATTAGAGAAATGCAAATTAAGGTACAAATTGAGGTATCACTTCACATACATCAGATTGACTAATACAATAGAAAGTGTAAGGTCTAAAATTCTAGCTGTGATGTCTAAAATCTAATGAGAGTTTGCCTTAAATTAGAAACATATAGCACCAGTATTTGGGAATTAAGTATTTATTAAGGTAAATTAGGAGTTAGTAAAAAGAAACATGTGGATAAAGAATGAGATCTGTCTACTCTCCCTATTCTTCCTGCCCCTGCTGCCAAGCTGAAGTCCGGAAACCAAAAGGCCTTGCTTCTCCACAGCTTCTCCCAGAAGCGTCCTGTGAAACAGGATATAGGGCCATTCGCACACACTGCTCCAAGCTAATTGGCTGGTAGCACTGATTGACAGGACCCACAGGTGCAGACACAACTTCCAGATGGCAATCTAACCCTCAAAACCCCAGAAAGGTCACTTACAGACCCCACAGTCATATGTTTTCTTTTCAGACCAGAGCTCACAATGTTCTTCCCAGCAGGGGTTGTCATTCAAATTGTCACAAAAGGGAAAATGACAAATGCTGGTGGGATAGAAGAATATTGGACACTAATGTACTATTGGTCTAGTTTTAAAATGTTGCAACCATTCTCTAGAGCAATTTGGTAACTATTTCCAAAGGGCTATAAAACTGTGCATTTCCTTGACCTCAGAAATATCACTACAGGTATGTATTTTAAAGAGATAATTAAAAGATCCTATATGTAAACAAATATTTATAGCATCTCTTTTTGTGGTGGCAAAGAACTGGAAATTGAGATGATGCTCATCAAATGAGGAATGGCTGAAGAATTTGTGGAATATGATTGTAATGCAATAATATTGTTTAATCAGAAATTATGAGCAGGATGCTTTCTGCAAATTCTGGAAAGACTTACATGAACTGATTCAAAATAAAGTAAGCAGATCCAGGAGAAGTTTGTTTTGTTTTTTTTGAACAGTAATAGTAATATTATACCATGATCCTCAGTAGGTGTCTCAGCAACATAATTATCTAGGACTAGTCCAAATGATTGCTGGTGAAAAATGACCTCCAGAGAAAGAACTGCTGGAGTGTGATTGCAGATTGAAGAATATTTATTAACCTGTTTGTTTTGTTTTGTTTTGGAGGGTATCTGGGTTTTCTTTCTCAATATGGCTAATATGGATTTTTTTTTTTTTTACGTAACTGGACATGTGTAACCTATATTTAATTATTTAGCTTCCTAATTGGATGGGGTCAGGGAAAATAGCATTTGGAATTCTCTTTTTTTTTTTAATTTGATAAAATTGATTTTACATGTAATCTAAAGAAAATAAATTATTAACTACAAGGTAAAATTGGCTCTCCCCTCATACTTATGTCTTCTCTTCTCTCAGCATGCCCTCTTTTCTTTCCCTTTTCCCCTTCTATTTTCATATACGATAAGATGAATGTCTTTACCTAGATGAGTGTGTATGCACTCCCCTTATACCCATGTGTTATAGACCTTTATTGAAGTTCTTCTATGTTATCCTAAGTTGGACAATTGTTTCAATCTGCCTTTTTGTAGGTTCTATATGTAGCTCCAGGATCAATTTAGAGGCTTGATATAATGTTGGTTTCAAGGGAAGCTGGGAAGAACTTGGGTACCTTCCTGAATTCTCTACATCATCTTGGCTCCAAGTCCCTTTTATTTTTAATAAACATTTTTATTTCATTTTGAATTCCATATTCTATCCCTCTCTGCCTCTCTTCACTCTTCCCTAAGAAGGCATCAAATCAGATACAGCTTTTAAATGTGCCATTATGGAAAACATTTCAATAATATTCATTTTGTATAATAAAAGAAAACATTCATAGTTCATCTAACAATATTTATGTTAATATATACAATGTTCTCTTTGTTCTGTTCACTTCACTATACATCAGTTCATAGAAGTCTTCCCAGGTTTTTATGAATTAATTTGGTTTGTCATTCCTTATACCACAATAATAATCCATTATAGTCATATACCACAAATTAATTAATCACTACCTAATTGATGGACCTCCCTTTGATTTTTCAATTCGTAGGTACTACAGAAGCAGCTACTATAAATATTTTTGTACAAATAGGTCCCTTTCTCCTTTGTGGATGTCTTGGGGACATAAACCTATTAGGTACATTGCTGTATCAAAGCATATGCACAGTTCTATAGACCTTTGGGTGTAGTCCAAATTGCTCTTCAGAATGGTTTGATCAGTTCACAACTCCACCAAAATTAGATTAGCTTCCCAGTTTTCCCACACTCACTTTGATATCCAATATTTTCCTTTCTGTCACAGTAGCCACTCTGCTATGTTTAGGTGGTACCTCACAGATCTTTTAATTTGTATTTCTCCTATCAAAAAAGCTTTAGTATATTTTTTCATATACATATTTATTGCTTTGATTTCTTTGCACATTCATATCCTTTAACCATTATACCAATAAATAAAAAGGCATTTGCCAAGTGTTCACTATATGTCAAGCACTGTGCTTACCTCTCAGGAATAGAAAGAAATAACAAAACAAATTCTTTCTTTTTAAAGAACTCAAATAATATTAGGGGGGCAATATAAAAATAAATATACATACACAAACTATGTCTAATGTAAATAAGAGACAATTTTCAATGAATATTTACAACAACCTTGTAAGTTAACTGTCATTGTTTATGCTGATTTTTACAAATGAGACAATTGGTGCTGATACTGGAAAAGTAATTTTCTAATGTCATAAAGCTAGTAATTATATTAGGCTAGACTTGAAATAAGGTCTCATTGAGAACAAGTTTAGTCAGTTATTCACTATACCCAAAAGGTTCCTAGGATAAAATGAAAAGACATTTACAGCAATATTTTGGGAAAATGAGGTTCAGGGATTTAATTTTTAATAATCAGAGCAGGAAGTAGATAGAATAGCATAATTTATATTTTGGGGGGTGAAATCTATAAAAAATACTGTTTGAAAATTTTAAAAATGGTCAGACTGATTTCAATATAAAAAATTAAATAAATTTTAAAATTAATTGTTTTCCTCTTTTAAAAAGTGAATGTATGGGACAGCTAGGTGGTACAGTGAATTAAGCACCAACTCTGGATTTAGTAGGACCTGAGTTCAAATCCTGCCACAGACACTTGACACGTACTACCTGTGTGACCCTGGTCAAGTTGCTTAACCCTCATTGCCCTACAAAAAGAGGGGGGCAGGGAAGAAATTTAGTCAAAGCACATTTAAGTATGAAAAAAATCCTGCAGTAGAAGGACATGGAGATCATTGGGCACTAAACATGACTTGAGTATGGGAGTATTTGAGAAAAGGATTTTTATACAGTAGCCAAATTCACTGGGTAGATTTTTTTTAAAATCTCTTTTTAATAGTTCTTGGAAGAAAGACTTAAGTAAGGAATTCATTGGAGATAAGGGCATGTAGAAAGGTAAGGATTGAATGGAATAGAAATTTTCTTTTGAAATCCGAAGGAATAGAAAGATTTAGTAAAGTGATTAACTGTCAACAACCACTTCCTTGAAACCTTTGCTCCTAATTGTAATGGAGAAGCTAGACATCAAGGTAGTTAATAATTATTAGGCCTATACCAGAAGACTGATTTGAGGGCCTGATTCTGTAACCTAGATAGCCTGTGGGCTTTGTCAATATTTACATTTTAGGAAATTTGATTATTAACCCCCATTTGAATTCCTCTTTGAGGAATTTAGATGCATTCTTTTAACTCATTTTGAAAGAAGTTAAAAAAGAAAGAAAATGTTTGAGGCTAAGATTCTCTGGGATATTTTCAACATAATATGAAAAATAAGACAAAAATTTTTCTTAAAATAAAAGATGAGCAATTATTGAATATCCATAAGAAAAAATTAACAGACAAAAAACAATTAAAACAAAAAATATATAATGCTGAAACAACCTCTCTGTATTTTCAAAGGGGCATATACTAACACCTAAGCAAAGGGTTACAGAAAATGTGAATAATACTATTATAATATTATATAATGCTATTTAAGCTATAAACCATAAATATGAAATATTTTTCTATAAAAGTATTTTCATAAGTCTCATATACATATAAACATTTGTATATATATAAATGGTATATGTGTGTGTGTGTGTGTGGATGTGTGTACATATGCGTGTATTTGTAGTAATACCTGGTGAATAATCTCTGTTTTAAGCTAAACTGGCTAAGTAGAAATGAAGTAAATTTTATTTATATTGCATTGAAACTAAAGGATAGATAAGTAAGCACATAGGAGTAACTAGATGTGAATTGAAAATTTTAATCAGTTCAATAAGCACTTTAAATTTCTTTTATAATAAATGCCCACTATTGACCAAAATCTATTTGGTTTTTGGAAGGCAAAGATGAAAACAATCCCTGCCCTCATGAAGTTTACATTCCAATATAAAGTGGAAAGAAATTGTGTAGGTAATTTCTATATATTTATTATACAAGAGATTCATTCAATTGCATTATTTTATAAAGGAGGAAAAAAGATCCTATTGATTAAATGTCATTATTCAGTTAAGGGTTAACCTTATCTTGTTATTGGGCTACTTTGAAAATCACTGTGTAAAATACATCATTGAGAAGGACAAAAGAAATGAACATAGTGTTCAAAATCAGTTTTGCTTAATTTTTCTTTCAATGTGGTCTAAGTTATAACTCAACCTGTTAAGTAGTTTATGACATTTAAGTGATTTAATTATAAAAACTATCAGTACTTTGAAGATTACTTTTATAGTGGAACAAATAAAATAACAGCAGGATGAGGTCATTAAAGCTCTATAATTCATGAGGATAAATTCAGATCCAAGAATACTCATATATCCAAATGTGTTTCAGTACCTGGGTTTATTTACTTGGAAGTGAATGTCTTACAAGTCACCTTTAAAATACTAAAATCATACACTCATTTAATGCAAGATAAAAGAACTCTTAAATCAAGGAAAGGAAAAGGAGAGACAGGTTCAAAATGGTGTCTATGTCACTCAATATGATGCATTATTTTCTAAATAACTCTTTATCGTACTGTGCACATAATTACTAAAAAAATATATCAAAAAAAAGAAGAATTTTAAAATTTCTAGTGACCTTCCAGGTAATTTTCTCTACCCTCACAGCCCATCTATACAAAAAATAATTTTTCCATCACTTTCCTGAAAAAGGGTAACCAGAATTCCTGTTTCTGGTCACCTAAGTCTACCCTCCCTTGTATCAGCCCCACCTCCCTTTTATCCTTTCCCCTTTTACATCCCTATAGGATAAGATAAAAATTCTATACCCAATTGAGTATATGTTATTCCCTCTTTAAGCCAAATCAGATGAGAATAAGGTCAAAACAATGCTCACCCCTCCATTCTTTGCTTGCATTATAATAGATCTGTTCTGCCTAGTCATTTGATGTGATTTACCCCATTCTGCCTTCCCTTTCTTTTTCTCCAGTATAATCATTTTTGTTAAGATATTTTTTTTTTTTACTATCATGGCATCAGAGTCAACTTATACCCACAACTTCTGTCTGTGTGTACTCCTCCTTTCTGCCTTAATACGTATAAAGTTCTCAAGAGTTACAAGTATCATTTTCCCATGTAGGGAGGCAAACATTTTCATTTTTATTTATTATTATAATTTTTTGTGGGGCAATGAGGGTTAAATGACTTGCCCAGGGTCACACAGCTAGTAAGTGTCAAGCGTCTGAGGCCAGATTTGAACCAGGTCCTCCTGAATCTAGGGCTGGTGTTTTATCCACTGTACCACCTAGCTACCTAAGGAGATAAACATTTTAACATTATTGAATAACATGTTTATTTTGCTTGTTTGTTTCTCCTTTTCACCTTTTCATGTGTCCCTTGAGTCTGGCATTTGTTGATTGAATTTTCTGTTGTTCTGTGCTTTTCATTAGGAAAGATTTAAAGTCCCCTATTTTATTGAATGTCCATATTTTCCCCTGAAAATTTATGATGAATTTTGCTGGGTAGTACATTCTTGGTTGTAATCCCAGTTCCTTTGCCCTCTCGAATATATCCCAAGCCCTCCAATCCTTTAATGTTGAAGTTGCCAGGTCCTAAGTAATACTAATTATTGTTCCTTGATATTTAAATTGTTTCTTTCTGGCTGCTTGCAGTATTTTCTACTATATTTGATAATTCTGGAATTTAGCTATGATATTCCTTGGAGATTACTTTTCGAGCTCTTCCAAGAGGGCTTTTTGGTCTCTAGACCAATTTTTCTTCCCCTTTAAAGCTTGACATGTAAACATTTTATCATTGTTGTTGTTCTCTGCATTTATGTTTTATTCCTCCCTGTCACCATAGTAATTGTCAATGGTGAGGGTTCTTTTCTTTTTCTTATTCATATTTTAGCCTCCTTTGTGCCTTTTAAGTTTGAGTCCTCCTCCTGGGGTACAGTGTGCACTGTTGCAAGTTCCAGTGTTCCCTGCACTGGAGTAGCCCAGCCTCTTTGTGCTTGTTGGGTGGCTGATTCCCCAGCTGGCAGATTGCCATCTGTGGCATTCTGTTCCACTTATCTGCTGATGTGGACCTCCAGTCCTCAGCTGCTGATCTTTGCTGTGGCTATGGGAATTTTGCTGGATTTCCCTGACACCCTCTGAACTGAGCTGTGCTACCCTTTTATCCTGATGAAACAGTTTTTGAAGCTGGACAATCTGTTGAGAGGCATACTTTAACATTGTTTCTGTGGGAAATCTGGAATAGCTCAGTTTTAACTCTGCCATCTTGGCTCCACCTCTGGAACTGCCAATCTCAGAATTCTTAAATTGATGGGAAATTTACTATTAAACAGACAACACATTCCACTTGGGGACAAAACTAATTCATAGAATGTTTTGTGTTTCCTTTTTTTCCCCCTCTATTTTAAGCCATCACTGGCCTTTCTTATATCTATATGGCACTTACTGATTGCATTGATTACTCCTTTTTGAACATATATAAAATAAGATAGAATGATTCTTATTTTTTCACACTTGGCAGAGAGTTTAGTTCCCGCCAAATACCATGGTCAGTACATACATTTGGTATCAGGATAACTGTAGTGCACCCAAGGCCTCTTCTCCACCATTCTGCCTCCCATCCCTGCCCTTCCTAACCCAATCCATTAAGTCATTTCCAAGGTGAGATATTCACCAAGCTGGGGTATCCCAGCCTCTAGCAGCAGTTGTCTACCTGGAAAGGGGAAGTTAGGGTAATGGGCCAGTTCATCACCCCCCTCTAAAACCTCTCTGATCTGCAAGATCTGCAGGATAGGTAGCACCTACCCACTGGTGGTAGTCCCTTTGGTGGTTGTGGTAGTGGTGGGGGAGGTCTACACAAGCAGTGATCCCTTATCTCTCCCAAGGTAAAGACTGATGTTTCCCACCCAAGGCTAACCCCACCCACAAATTAATCACCCAGACAGAGTGTGCCCATTGTACATCTCCCAAGACTGGTGTCATTCACACTGCACTTGGAACACCTATCAACCAAGATGCATGGGAATGTGCTAGTTATTAAACCTTGCTGATTCCTAAAACAAAAGCCAGGATCAAAGAAATTCCTTTTTCTTACAGCACCTCTGGACAGATGGCTCAAGATAGAAATGGTACTGATAGCTACTTAGCAGTGATCAGAATATAAGTGGGGTCCTTTCTTTGTCTTCTCCCCAAGCTCAGAGGGCTTTAATCCAGGGCTATCTCACAAAGGTTATGTTGAGCAGCCTGGGTTTCTGCATACATGAGGTGGAAATCCTGGTATTGGGGAGCACAGCCCAGCCAGGCCTCTCCAAAATGGCTCCAGCCAGTGAACAGGAAGATGCCAGGGCCAGGCCTGATGCCACAGTGCAAAGGGGTGTGGATGGTACCCGACACTTGGCTGGAGGACTCATCTGGCTGGAATAATAGGAATTTCTGTGGATGGATGCGAGGAGTGCTGACTCTGATCACTGACTCCTGTAGCTCCTGGCCATGAGTACAGATCATCCCTCGAACCACACAAATGCTGGTTCATGCAGCCATGGGAACCTCAGCATCACTGCAGGGGCGATAGGTCCCTTCCATGCTAAGGTTGTGGGTGAACAGGGGAAGGTGCAGGTGCCAGTCCCCTCAAAGTTCATAGAAGAAGGCTGCTACTCTTAGATCTAAGCTTAGTCTATATTCTTTAATAAAACTCACTGAATCCCAAAGGCTGAGAACAGCATCAAGCATGTGCTGCCACTGAGGAACTGTCAAACCTGAGCCAGTGTTTGTGTGCTAAGAGCAAGAGCCCACTTCAGTTCTCTCCTCATCTTTAAGCTTGAGTCCCGGAAGTCTTGCGTGCCTGGCCACGCTCTCCCAAACAGCGGCAGGCACATGGCTGTTCATCACGGTCTCCTCCCTGAAAGGGTGGTCCTTCAAAAACTGCCAGTCCTTCAGTAATTTGCATTCAACTCTAAAATTTTAGTAAAAAACTTTCATTTTTTACCACAACAGACCTCTGGAAGGGGAGGTGAAAAAAGACTACCTCCCCTTCCCCTTTGACCCTGTGACTTAGTAGCCTTGAGAAATGAGCTTGGGACATTATTCTTTTTAATTTTTTCTTCTTCTCAATTCCAGGTTCAGGGGTTGTAATCTCCACAAAGGAAATCCAAGCAATGGGGACATTAGAACTAGAATCTCAGAACATAGGTTGTATCTAGCACAACAGGGAAGCCCTGAGAAGTTTGCGTGGAAAGAAACACTATTAATGGGACCTTTAGACTTGGAATGTGGGGGTACTAGTGACACTTAGGAACTGAGTTAAACTGTTAACATAATACCATTCACCCTCTCAGAAATTGTGCTTAAATAGAACTGGAGTACTTGGGTGCTTAAAAATGGGGAAACATGATTTCTTTAATTTTCTCTTTCATTGATGGTGCACTCACCCTTTTCATTGTTGATACTGGTAATTTGGTTTTCTTCTACATTTTTTTAAAATCAAAACAACCAAATAGTATTTATTATATTTTTGTTATTAAAAAACAGTTTTTAGTTTTATTTATTAATTCAATTGTTTTCTTGCTTTCGATTACATTAATTTCTCCTTTGATTATCAGAATTTCTAATTTGGTCTTTCATTGGAGATTTTTAATTTATTCTCTTTCTAGTTTTTTTTTTAATTTCATGCCCAAGTCAGAGATCTCCTCTTTCTCTATTTTATTCATATAGGCATTTAGAGATATAAAATTTCCCCTAAGAACTGCCTTGGCTGTGTCCCATAAGTTTTGTTATGTTGTGTCATTGTGGTCATTTTGTTTGATAAATTTACTGATTTTTTTCTATGATTTGTTGCTTGACCCACTCATTCTTGTAAATATTATTTACTTTCCAATTAATTTTAGTCTATCTTTTCATGACCTTTTATTGCACATAATTTTTATTGCATCATGATCTGAAAAGGATGCTTTCACTACTTTTGCATTTCTGCATTTGACTGAGAGGTTTTTGTACACTGACATGGTCAGTTTTTGTGTAGGTGTCATGTACTGCTGAGATAAAAGGCATATTCCTTTCTATCCATATTCAATTTTGTTGAGAGGTCTATCATATCTAAATTTTCAAAAGTTCTATTCATATTCTTAAATTCTTTCTTATTTATTTTGTGGTTAGATACATCTAGTTCTGAGAGAAGGAGGGAGGTTGAGGTTCCCCACTAGTATAGTTTTGCTGTGTATTTCTTCCTTTAACTTACTTAACTTCTATTTTAAGGACTTAGATGCTTTTCCATTTGATGCACATATGTTTACTATTGATATGACTTCATTGTCCATGGTGCATTATAGCAAGTTATAGTTTCCTTCTTCCTTGTCTCTTTTAATTAGTTCTGTTTTTACTTTAGATTTGTCTGGGATAAGGATTGCTATCCCTACTTTTTATTTTTATTTTTTTACTTCAGCTGAATAATAATATATTTTTCCCAGCATTTTACCTTTACTCTGTGTGTATTTGGACATCAAATTTTCTATTCAACTCTGGTTTTTTCATCAAGAAAGTTAGAAAATTCTCTATTTCATTGAATATCCTTCTTTTCCCCTGAAATATAATGTTTAATTATGCTGGGTAGTTGATTCTTAGCTGCAACCCAAGCTCCTTTGCCTTCCAGAATATCATATTCCAAGCCCTGCAATCCTTTAATGTTGAAGCTGCTAGTTCTTGTGTAATACTGACAGTGGCTCTATAATATTTAAATGGTTTCTTTCTGGCTGCTTGCAGTATTTTCCTTTTCACCTAATAATTCCGGACTTCTTACAATATTACTTGTAGTTTTCATTTTGGGATCTCTTTTAAGAAGTAAGTGGTGAATTCTTTCAATGACTTTTACCCTCTGCTTCCAGGATATCTCAAAAATTCTCCTTGATAATTTCCTGAAATATGTGGTCCAGGCTCTTTTTTATCATAACTTCCAGGTAGTCCAATAATTCTTGAATTATTTCTTCTGGATACATTTTTCATGTTAGGTTTTTTTTTCTGATGAGATATTTTCATATTTTTCTATTTTTACAGTCTTTTAATTCTATTTGACTGATTCCTGTTGTCTTACAGAGTCATTAGGTTCCATCTGCCCAAATTTTTAAGGAATTATTTTCTTCAGTCACCTTTTATACCTCCTTTTCCATTTGGCCAATTTTAATTTTTAAGGAGTTCTTTTCCTCAGTGGATATTTTTTTTTGTCATTTTACTAATTGTATTTTTTATGGAATTATTTTCTTCAAACCATTTTTCCCCTTCTTTTCCCAAGGTATTGAGTGTCTCTTGCATATGATTAATTTCTTTTCTCATATTTCCTTCTACTTCTATTATTTGACTTTTAAAATAATTTTTTATCCCTTCCAAGAAGGCTGTTTGGTATTCAGACCAATTGATTTTCCCCTTTGAGGCTTCACATTAAGGTATTTCACCAGTGTTGTCCTCTTTCCTGTTTATGTTTTGTTCTTCCCTTTTGCTATAGTAATTTTCTATTTTGATGTTTCTTTTTTTGTTTCTTTCTCATATTTGTGTTTATTTCATACCTCTTAAAGTTTAGCTCTGGTCCTGGGGAACAAGCTTCTTGGGGAGGGGGCTAGGAGTTTGGCCAATGGCTTTCTGTTCTGAGGCCTCAAGGATCGTCAATGGCTTGCTCACTGCACTGATGTGGCACAGCCTAATAGCACCTGTTCTGTATTATATAACCAAGATGACAGATTGTTTTTTGTTTTGGGGCTTGGGGGTGGGGGCTTACAAGTGTCTTGATATGCCGCTAGTCTTTGGGCTAAGAGTTCTCAGCTGCTCATGTGTGACTAAGAGCCTTCTGCTATCTTGCCCAGACACCCTCTGCTCTTTGCTGAACTTCCCTTTTACCCAGCTGACATTCTTCTGACATTCTTCTAGGTTATCTTAAGCCAGAAGATTGTTTCATTCCATTATGTGTGTATGTGTTTGTGTATTTTTGTGTAGGTTGTGTAACTCCAGAATCTGTTTAGAGGCTTGTGTTTTTTTCTGAGGGAAATTTTGGAGAGTTCAGGCAACTTCCTGGCTTCTCTCTGCCATCTTGGCTCCTCCTCTCCAAATGCTAAAAATATAATGTGTAAGCAATTGTTCTTGTAATTTGTCTATTTTTGTGGAGGACACTACTAGTTACCCAGTCACAAAATTGATCTTTCTGAACCTATTCTATTTCATTTTCATACCATCTTCCAAATTACTACTATGCTTTAAAGTGCAAGTGATTTTATGTTATTCCCTTGGTCAAGAAGGTTTAGTGTTGGGGTGGCTAGGTGGCGCAGTGAATAAAGCACTGGCCTTGGATTCAAGAGTACCTGAGTTCAAATCTGGCCTCAGACACTTGACTTACTAGCTGTGTGACCCTGGGCAAGTCACTTAACCCCCATTGCCCAGCAAAAAAAAAAAAAAAAAAAAAAGGTTTAGTGTTTCAATGTTCCTAATGAGATAAAACAGGAACTTCCAGGTTTGCCATTAAAAAGCTTTATATTCTGGTTTCAAACTCTTTCCCTACTTCTTGGCTACTTGAACCTCTTTCCCTACTTCTTGGCTCTGTATTTTAATGATAATCTTCTATATACTGTTGCTGGACATGTTCAATTGTTAGATTTTTATAGAAAAAAAAGTTGAATCAATGATGTAAACAATTTGTGGGAGCTTTTCCAAATACATACTAGGGATTATCTGTGCATTATTTCCATAAACAGATTCATAACTCTCCAGACCCTCTTTACCTACATTCCACTAAATTATTTCATATTTTTTCTTAATATGAAATTATTTATGAATCTTCTGTTCAAGTAATTTTGATATTATCTTGAAATTTTATTTTCAAATCAAGAATAATCTCTATTTTAGCATGTTTGTGTATTGAATTTTCATACATATATCTTTGTAAACTATCATAAGTCCTTAATAGTTAATATATACACACTAATCATATTGTTACAGATCTTAATAGAACAAGGTGCACATAAAAGTTTGTCTGGAAAGTATTATTAAAAATGCAATTGGTCTGATTTTGCAGTCCACTGACTTAATCCACAAGGATTCCCCTGCTGTGGTTAAATACATTACAATGATAGGTTAAAAATCCAAAGACACAGGGTCATAAATTATTATGCAAATGTTGTACCATCCTCCTGTTAATAGATTATAATTATATAACTAAAAATACTTGAATGTTTTGGAGTTATTATTTTCTTTTATCTTCTAAGGCAGCATATGAAAATTTAGCGTGAGAAAACAAACAAGCAAACAAAGAAACAAACAACAGCTACAACAGCAACAACAACAACAACTTTGTACCTGAGGTTAGGAAATCTGGATTCTAGTTTAAATGGTGACTACTTCTGACCTTGACCAAATCTATTTATAGGTTTGTGCCTCATGAATCCCCCCTATGGATAATAATGCCTATAATTCTCTTCTTCACAGAGATATGCTGTAGGTTAATATTATACTATATATGGAAATCCTCTTAGCTTTGTGTTAGTTAACTCTGGAATATTCAGCTATATAATCTTTAGAGCTTTTGAGAGGAGAGGAAAGTAGAGGAGAGGGGAAAAATGTATTGCCACCCATCTGAAATTCTCCTGCAATTAGAGTCCTATTCCATCACAAGTTCCTACACTTTAGTTTTTCACTCTAAAAACAGGCAGAGAAGTGTTAGAATGAGAGTACAGCATGCTACTCCCATATGGCTAGGGTACTTTTTCCCAAACAGAACATGAAGGCATTTCTGCATGTCTCAGAGAAGTTCTGAGAATTATATGACATTTCTATCTGTATTTTGTTTCTCTTTTGGTCCAAATTTTGACCAAAAAAGAGAAATAGTTGTGGCCAGCATAAATGGAAAAGAAGGGAAATGTGAATAGTGTGGGTGTGAGTATAATGTAGGGTAAATGTAGATGGAGAGATTGATGACTGGACTACTTTGAATTTCACAAACATAAACACATAGGAAATACTAGAATGTGGTATGTTTAATAGCATACAAATAAAATTTTGGGAAAAGTAATCATATGGATAAGACTGTGAACCAATGCACAGAATCATTGTATATATAGGTTTTTGGGATGGAGGGATAAAGGAATATAGAGTAAAGCTTATTTTTTTCTCCTTTCCCCCCTATATTTCTATTTCTTATTTATGGATAAGACACACTTTCTTATGTATTAGAGTCTATTTGATTTCAGAGCATCAGAATAGTCATGAAGATGATTGTGGTGTTTACTGATCATCTTGTCCCCATCTAATTCCATAAAGTTCATATAGAAATATTTTCTAGGGAGAGTCATTCTCTGCTATTTTTTCCCTTTCCTTTCTTTCTCTTTCTTTCTTTCTTTCTTTTTCTTTTCTTTTCTTTTTTTTTCCTTAATGTTCTACTGCTTATTGGCTAGGGGAAAGTTTAAAAAAAAACACCATTTTGTTGGTAATTGAATAAGACACTGGAAAGCAAATTAATCTGCAGCTTTATTGAAAGTAAACTTGGGGAGGTGGAGCCAAGATGGGGGAGAGGAATGAGCAAGCTACCTGAGCTCTCCTTCTGTTCCCTCAAAAAGAACATTAAATCAAGCCTCTGGACAGATTCTGAAACTACAGAACCTGCAAAGAGACAGAGAGGCACAGTCTTTCAACCGAAGATAATTTAGAAGACTTCAGGAAAAGGTCAGTCTGACTCGGGGAAAAGGGAGGCCCAGCACAGGGCAGCAGCCCAGTGCCAAGGGGTCAGGGCAAGTCAGCAGGAAGCTGCGGGTCACAGCCAAACAACTGAGGCCCCTGGAACCTGGCTCAAACATCTGGTGGCCTAGTAGCACAGTGGAAAAACCTACCTGCACCAGCCGAGAAGGCACGTTGGGAGCTGTAGGGCCATGAAAAAGACAGGTGTGACTAGGCAAACTGATCTAGTGCACTCATACAGGAAGTGCAGGGGGGAGAACTGTACACACTATAAAGGCCTCAGAGAAAAAAGCCAGTCACACAGCACCTATACCCCTGCACAAGAAGCCCAAAACAGGGACCCTGATGCCCCGAGAGCAGACCTCAACTTAAAAAAAAATAATAAGTAAGTTGTAATAATGAGTAAGAAGCAAAAAAGAGACCTCTCCATTGAGAGCTTCTGTATCAATAGGGAAGAAGCCAACACAAACTCAGATGAGGACAATAGCCTCAAATTGCCTACATGTGAAGCCTCACAAGGGAAGGTGAATTGGTCTCAAGAACAAAAAGCCTTCCTGGAAGAGCTCAAAAAGGATTTCAAAAATCAATTGAGAGAGGTAGAAGAAAAAATGGGGAAAGAAATGAAAGCAAAACAAGAAAACTATGAAGAAAGAATCAGCAGCTTGGAAAAGGAAGCACAAAGATTGACTGCAGAAAACAATTCCTTAAAAAAACTTCATCTAGCCAAATGGAAAAAAAGGTGCATAATTTCACTGAAGAAAACAATGCCTTAAAAAATTCATTGGCCAAATGGAAAAAATGGTGCATAATCTCATTGAAGAAAACAACACCTGAAAATTTAAAATTGGACATTTGGAAGATAAGGAATCCATGAGAAACCAGAAATCAGTCAAGCAGAATCAAAAGAATGAAAAAAAATAGAAGAAAATGTGAAATATCTCATGGGAAAGAAAACTGATCTGGAAAACAGATCCAGGAGAGACAATTTGAGAATCATTGGACTGTCTGAAAGCCATGACCAGAAAAAAGAAACTAGACACCATATTCCAGGAAATTATTAAGGAGAACTGCCCTGATATCATAGCATCAGAGGATAAAATTGTCATTGAAAGAATCCACTGATCACCTCCTGAAAGAGACCCCAAAAGGAAAACTCCAAGGAATATTGTAGCCAAATTCCAAAATTATCAGGTGAAGGAGAAAATACTCCAAGCAGGCAGAAAGAAGAAATTTAAATATCATGGAGCCACAGTCAGGATTGCTCAGGACCTGGCAGCTTCAACATTAAAGGACTGCAAAGGTTGGAATATGATATTCCAGAAGGCAAAGGAGCTTGCATTGCAGTCAAGAATCTATTGCCTAGCAAAAATGTGCATTCTCTTTCAGGGGAAAAGATGGACATTCAATGACATTGAGGACTTTCAATGTTTCCTGAGGAAAAGACCAGAATTAAATAGAAAATTCGATCTTAACATTCAAGACTCAAGAGAAGTTTAAAAAGGTAAACAGAGAAAAAAAAGTTACTCAATTAGGTTAAACTGTTTACATCCCTACATGGGAAGATAATGCTCACAAGTTTTAAGAACTGTAAATGTATTTGGGCAGAGAGAAGGACTTTACACAGAGGGTATAAATATAAATAGTCTTTGATGTGATGATACAAAGAAAATTAAGGGGTTAAAAAGGGAATCAATGAGGAGGAGAGGAAAGGGGAGGTGGAATGGGGTGAATTATATCATATGAAGAGGTGAAAAAAAAGCATTACAATAGAGGGAAAGAAAGGAGGGGTGAACACTGTTTCAACCCTATGCTCATTAGATTTGGTTCAAAGAGTGAATAACATATATGTTCATTGGGATAAAGAAACTTAGCTCATTCTTTAGGGAAGCAAAAGGAGAAGGGAAAGGGGGAGGGACTGATAGAAGGGAGGACAAAATCAAGGGAGAAAAGGGTAAAGAAAAGAGCAAATTGGGGGAGTCAGGGGTAAGAAGCAAAATGTGGGTGAGGAGGAATAGGGAGAAAGAAGGGGGAAAAAGTACAAAGGGGGTAAATAGAATGGAGGGGAATAGACAGTTAGTAATAATAACTGTGAATGTGAATGAGATGAACTCTGCTGTAAAACGGAATCAAATTGCAGAGTGGATTAAAAACCAGAATCCTACAATATGCTGTTTACAAGAAACACATTTGAAGCAGAGAGATACAGATAGAGTAAAGGTAAAAGGCTGGAGCAAAATATATTAAGCTTCAGCTACAATAAAAAAAAAAAAGCAGGGGTAGCAATCCTTATCTTAGACAAAGCTCAGGCAAAAACAGATCTCATTAAAAGAGATAAGGAAGGAAACTACATCTTGCTAAAAGGTGCTATACATAATGAAGTAATATCAATATTAAATATGCATACACCAAGTGGTATAGCATCCAAGTTCTTAGAGGAGAAGTTAAATGAGTTATAAGAGGAATTAGACAGTAATACTGTACTAGTGGGGGATCTGAATCTCCCCCTCTCAGAATTAGATTAATCTAGCCACAAAATAAATAAGAAAGAAGTGAAAGAGGTGAATAGATTACTAGAAAAGTTAGACATGATAGATGTCTGGAGAAAATTGAATGGGGATAGAAAGGAATATACCTTTTTTCTCAGCAGTACATGGCACATTTTCAAAAATTGACCATGCATTAGGGCACAAAGACATCAAAGTCAAATGTAGAAAGGCAGAAATAGTAAATGCATCCTTCTCAGATCATGAAGCAATAAAAATTACATGTAAGAAAGAGCCAGGGAAAAGTAGAATGAAAATCAATTGGAAACTAAATAATTTCATTCTAAAGAATGAATGGGCCAAACAAAAATTCATAGAAACAATCAATAACTATATCCAAGAGAATGAAAATAATGAGACAACATATCAAAATCTATGGGATGCAGCCAAAGCAGTGCTTAGGGGAAAATTTATAGCTCTAAATGCTTACAGGAATATAAAAAGAGAAAGAGGAGATTAATGATTTGGGCATGCAACATAAAAAGCTAGAAAAAGAACAAATTAGAAATCCCCAATTAGATACTAAACTAGAGACCTTGAAAATTAAATGAGAAATTAATAAGATTGAAAGCAAAAAAACTATATCATTAATAAAACTAAGAGCTAGTTTTATGAAAAAAACAATAAAATAGATAAAATATTGGTTAATGCAATTAAAAAATAAAGAAGAAAACCAAATTACCAGTGTCAAAAATGAAAAGGGTGATGTTACCACCAATGTAATGGAAATTAAATCATTAATTAGGAATTAATTTGCCCAACTGTATGCCAAAAAAATTGACAATCTAAATGAAATGGATGAATATTTACAAAAATACAAACTGCCCAGCTTAACTGAAGAGGAAATATAATCCTTAAATAATCCCATATTAGAAAAAGAAATTGAACAAGACATTAATAAACTCCCTAAAAAAAGTCCCCAGGGCCAGATGTGTTTACAAGTAAATTTTACCAAACATTTAAAGAACAATTAATTCCAATATTATACAAATTATTTGGAAAAATAGGTGAAGAAAGAGTTATACCAAATTAGTTTTATGACACTAATATGTTTGTGATACCAAAACCAGGCAAAGCAAAAACAGAGAAAGAAAATTATAGACCAATTTCCCTAATGAATATTGATGGTAAAATCTTAAATAAGATATTAGCAAGGAGATTACAGAAAGTGATCACCAGGGTAATACACTATGAGCAGGTGGGATTTATACCACGAATGCAGGGCTGGTTCAACATTAGAAAAACTATTAACATAATCAACCACATCAATAGGAAAACCAACCAAAATCATATGATTATCTCAATAGATGCAGAGAAAGCTTTTGACAAAGTACAACACCAGTTTCTAATAAAAACACTAGAGAGTTTAGGAATAGGTGGAGCTTTCCTTAAAACAATAAATAGTATCTACCTAAAATCATCAGCAAGTATTACATGCAATGGAGATAAATTAGAGGCCTTCCCAAGAAGATCAGGGGTGAAACAGGGATGTCCATTATCACCCCTATTATTTAATATTGTTCTAGAAATGTTAGCTTTAGCAATCAGAGAAGAGAAAGGAATTAAAGGAATTAGAATAGGCAAGGATGAAACAAAACTATCACTCTTTGCAGATGATATGATGGTATACTTAAAGAATCCTAGAGAATCAACTCAAAAATTACTTGAAGCAATTAACAATTTAAGCAAAGTATCAGGATATAAAATAAATCCACATAAATCATCAGCGTTTCTATACATGACCAACAAAGTCCAGCAGCAAGAGATAGAAAGAGAAATTCCATTTAAAGTAACAGTAGATAATATAAAATACTTGGGAGTCTACTTGCCACAACAAACCCAGGAACTCTATGAACACAACTACCAAACACTCTTCACAGAAATCAAATCAGATCTAAATAATTGGAAAGATATCAATTGCTCATGGATAGGCAGAGCTAATATAGTAAAAATGACAATACTGCCTAAATTAATTTACTTATTCAGTGCCATACCAATCAGACTACCTAAAAATTATTTTATAGAGCTAGAAAAAATAATAACAAAATTCATCTGGAAAAACAAAAATCAAGAATATCGAGGGAAATGAAAAAAAAAATACACAGGAAGGTGGGTTAGTGGTACCAAACCTGGTGCTTTACTATAAAGTGGCAATCATCAAAACTATATGGTACTGGCTAAGAAATAGAGTGGAGGATCAATGGAATAGGCTGGGCACAGGAAATGCAGTAGTAAATGACACTAGTAATGCAGTGTTTGATAAACCCAAAGACTCTAGCTTCTGGAACAGGAAGTCAGTATTTGACAAAAACTGTTGGAAAAACTGGAAGATAGTATGGCAGAAATTAGGCATAGACCAACATCTTACACCTTATACTAAAATAAGGTCAAAATGGATACATGATTTAGATATGAGGTGATACCATAGGAAAATTAGGAAAGAAAGGAATTGTCTACCTATTAGACCTTTGGAAAGGAAAACAGTTTATGACCAAATAATAGATAGAGTATATTATAAAATGAAAAACAGATGATTTTGATCACAGTAAATTAAAATTTTTTTGTACAAACAGAAGCAATGCATCCAAAATTAGAAGGGAGGCAGAAAGCTGGGAAACAATTTTTAAGGCCAGTACTTCTGATGAAGGCCTCATTTCTAAAATATATAGGGAACTAAATTAAATTTATAAGAATCCAAGTCATTCCCCAGTTGATAAATGGTCAAAGGATATGAACAGGCAGTTTTCTGATGAAGAAACCAAAGCTATCTATTCCCATATGAAAAAATGCTCTAAATCTCTAATGATTAGAGAGATGCAAATTAAAACAACTCTGAGGTACCATCTGACACCTATCAGATTGGCTAAAATGACAAAAAAGGAAAATAATAAATGTTGGAGAAGCTGTGGAAAAATTGGAACACTAATGCATTGTTGGTGGAGCTGTGAACTGATCCAACCATTCTGGAGAGCAATTTGTAATTATGCCCAAAGGGCTGTGAAGCTGTGCATACCTTTTAACCCAGCAATACCACTTTTGGGTCTTTTTCCCAAAGAGATCACGGGAAGGGGAGAGGGACCCACATGTACAAAAATATTTATAGCTGCTCTTTATGTGGTGGCAGGGAATTAGAATTTGAGGGGATGGCCATCAGTTGGGGAATGGCTGGACAAATTGTGGTATATGAATACATTGTAATACTATTGTTCTGTAAGAAAGGATGAGCAGGAGTTCAGAGAAACCTGGAGGGTCTTGCATGGGCTGATGATGAGTGAGATGAGCAGAACCAGAAGAACATTGTATACAGTATGATCAACATTGTGTGTTGATCTACTGTGATGGATTATATTCTTTTAACCAATGCAATGGTACAGAAGAGTTCCAGGGAGCTCATAATAGAAGAGGATCTCTGAATCCAGGGGAAAGAAAAAAAAAACTGTGGAGTGTAGATGCTGAATGAACCATACTATTTCTTTTGTTTTTGGTTTTGCTGTTTTTCTAGGATTTTTTGTCATTTCTCTGATTTTTCTTTTAAAATATTACTAATGAAGAAATATGTTTAATGTTATTATGTATGTGTGTATGTGTATATATATGTGTGTGTATGTATGTATGTATGTATGTATGTGTATATATATGTGTGTGTATGTATGTATGTATGTATGTGTGTATGTGTGTGTGTGTATATATATATATATATATATATATATATATATATATATATATATATATATACCTGCTGTCTAGGGGAGGGAGGGAGAAAAATTTGAAATTGGAAAGCTTGTATAAACAAAAGTTGAGAACTATCTTTACATGTAACAGGAAAAAACTAAAATACTTCATAAAAAAAACAGAAAAGAATGTAAACTTGGGACAACTTCTCTAATAGGAAAGATTATGAAGGTATATACCTACTGCTCTCCCTACATGATTTTGCTTTCTTTAGTAATATCTCTGGCTTGTCAATACTTTAAAATGCTGTATTACTTTGAAATTAGGAGTATTTGATGTGACAATTTTTATCAAGTATATTATTAAATCTAATTAAATTAAGATAGATCAATGCTATAAATGGTTATTTGAAGTGACAGTTTTGTGTATGATAATGTTATAGTTTTAGTATGATTTATTTATTGAATTCACAAGGTCGTTCTATTACTGTATATATGTGTGTGTGTGTGTGTATATATATATATATATATATATATATATATATATATATATATAATTTTTGTACTGAAATTTACCATCTGTTCATTTATGAAGGGTATTGAGCTTCTGATCGATGATTTTAGCCACAAAATCATGCCTTCCTAGGTACAGTGTTAGAGCTCTCTTTCCACAAATCATAGTGATGCTTCATGATTTCTACCATTTATTTGTATAATATGAATTGATCAGTGAGTTTAGGCTTCTTAAGAATAAGCCTTCATTAATTTCTATTTTAAGAACCTAATTTTTAATCATAAATTCTCTCATGCTCATACACATATTCATACAAGTTGGACTTTATACAACATACATCTGATGAATTATCATTGATTGAACTTAATCAAAGTAATACACTCATTTCCAGTCTTCAAAAGTAAATAATAAAGTAGTGACTACTTGAAAAATATTTCCATAGCACATTAAATTGCTAATCATGTGTTTTAAGATATATCAGACATCTTCCTTTTGAAAAAGAAAATGTAATCTTTTTATTTCTGCCTTTTGATGACACAATTTTTGCTTCATAATTATTATTATATGAGGTTATTTTAGGCTACCTTCTAAATAGATTATGGTCCATAAAAAAGTTCAAAAATTGTGTACTAAAACTAGTATTGCAGAATTTTTAGTTCCTACAAATATCTTTTTACAATTGAATTTTGATTTGGAGATTTCAAAATTCATAACAACACTCACATCTTGTTCCTTGAAAGTAATTTGATCAATGTGAATTTCTTAGAGAAATCGGAGGCATTGATAAGTGTTGCTTTCAGTCATTAACTCAATGTTAATTTCAGAGAAAAAAGACCAAGTTTAACTTTCCATTTTTCTTCAGAAAACAACAATTGTATACTTATAAATCCAAAATAATAACGTTATATCAATAAATATTTCATGAGAGCAAGAAGCTATTTAATGCAAATTTGAGTTTTGTCATATAATTTAATATCAACTGTTTACATTAAAAGATTAATGGTTTATTTTGTTGCAATTTCCTATTTGACTTGAAAGCCAAACTCAATTCAATACAGGAGAGGCCAGGTAAAATAATAATGGGCTAGAATGGTGTATTTTAAAAAGAAAAGAAACATTCATTTAAATTACTATTGACATATTTTCATTACATATTTTTATTTATTTATTTATTTATTTATTCATTCATTCATTTGTTTGTTTGTTTATTTATTTCTTTTTGGTGAGGCAATTAGAGTTAAGTGACTTGCCTAGGGTCACACAGCTAGTAAGTGCTAAGCATCTGAGGCTGGACCTGAACTCAGGTCCTCCTGACTCCAGGGCCAGTGCTCTATCCACTGTGACACCTAACTGTCCCTCATTACATATTTAGATAGAGAACAGTTTTTCCTGTGAACATTACCATAACATTCTCATTATAATTTTGTCTATTTTATATATTCATATTTAATAAAAATATTAGTGTGGAGGAAGCAGCTAGATGGAGCAGTGGATAAAGCAGCAGCCCTGGATTCAGGAGGACCTGAGTATAAATCTGGCCTCAGACAATTGACACTTACTAGCTGTGTTACCTTGAGCAAGTCACTTAACCCTCATCGCCCTGGAAAAAAAATTTATTGTGGAAGTCTGTCAAAGGTTTCTTCAAAATCCACTAGCTTACTATAAAATTGTTTAGGCTGATTGTCAGATAACTACTTAATTTATAATAACTTTCTTGTTATATGTGGGTCAATTTTTGAAATGCCATTTTTGATGTTATACACACACACATATATATATACACATGCATATATGTGTGCATGAATATGTATATTTGTATGCACATGCATATACATGAATGTGTATGTATTTATATATAGATACAGTCATGTGTACATGTTAATACTTGTATGTACACATGTATATATGTATGTATCTATACATATATACACATATATGGAGATATGTAGAGTCAATAGATAGAATGTCTTACATAGATAGATAGATAGATAGATAGATAGATAGATAGATAGATAGATAGATCATATAGATATATAATATATTTACATATATAATGTATTTCTCCATAAGAGTGTGCGTGCGTGTGTGTATATATATATATATATATATATATATATATATATATATATATATATATATATATATATTTACATACACACCCATGTGTGTATATGTGTATGCATATGCATACACACATATATACATACACATACCTACCTATCAACATACAAACAAACAAACAAAACTGAGTTAATATTAAAGGTCAATTTTTAAATTGAAATTTTTAAAGGTACTAGTGTTCAGCCCCTGAGAATAAACTAATATATTAATTTATTTCTAATTATTAAACCAATGTAAAATAAATAATCCAATAATTCTAAATTTCATGTGGCTATGCCACTTTCAGTTTTGCTGAAAGGCTTGTATCAGTGATTTACCTTGCCATAATTGTAGTCACTGCTTATATTATTAATATACATCTATATCATTTTTTCATATATGTGTGTTTATATGTATGCATATACATATATAAAATTTCTGTTGCCTTTTTTATTATATTGAATTTATTGAGGATGCACAAAAAGATTTCACATCCTACTGTCATAGGATTCTCTCTCACCTCTGATTTCATTTTCAACTTCTCATGACTGTTTAGTAAAGTTTTTGTGAAGAGCTGAATTATTTATTTTATTCTTTGCCTTCTACTTTGATTCATTTTAAAATCTTAAACTTTTGGCTATTGTTTTCAGTAGTTGGTTAAGGGAATTAGAATTTGATTTTTTTTCTGTTTTGGATTCCTTTCAACTGATTTCTATTTCATTAACCTTAATTAAGCAACATTACATTCAAGTTTTCTACAGGGTTTACAAGTTAAATATGAATGTGATTTCCAATGTATTTTTGCAAATCTGTAACAGCTCTCTTAAGGAGTTTCTAATATGATATATATTGATGCCTAGTCTATAGTCAGGTTGCAAGGCCAATCAATGGATATTCTTCATAGGTACCAAAGAATGTCTCTGGGTACATCAAGTCCAGAGTAAGTATCAGCCTGGATGTCATCTATTGACTTTACCATTGCTTCTTTATTCATTTCTAGTAAGTGTGCTAACAATATGAATTATTTTTCTTCAGAATATTATGAGAGCGATGGGGCTACAAATTCATAAATTGTACTTCAATGGTAAAGTCCAATGGAGAAGCACATTATACCATATATAAACTACATTATCAGATACATTGTATGTACTCAAGGAAGGAAAAATGGATTAGGGGATAAAATATATGCACTTGGCTTCAAATACTGCCTGAAAAATTACTAGATGTGTGAAGCTGGATAAGCTCTTTAATGCTCTCTACTTTAGTTTCCTTATCTTTAAAAAAAAAAGTTACATTGATAAATCTTTTCAAGATATTTGGGGGTAGAGCTAAGATGGCAGAGAGAAGCCAAGAAGTTGCCTGAACTCTCCCAAGCTTCCCTCAAAACAACATTAAATCAAGCCTCTAAACAGATTCTGAAGCTAAGGAATGTACAAAAACACTGTGATACACAATCTCCCAACTTGAGATTATTTAGAAGACTTCAGTACAGTATGTATATATGTATCTATATACCCACATAAATATATATGTTGTCCACATATGAGTTATTTAGGTCTTAGTTATATAGCAATTATATTTAAACATATTTGTCACATATATTATTTATATAAATTTGTATGTTTATATTATTTATAAAATAGTTATTTACCTATATTAAAAAAAAACCTGCCTGTTTATAAAAAAAGGAAGTGGAAGGATTTAAAATGCTAAGTTCTATATACTAGAATGTATCTATATATATATCTAAATGTAATAATGTAGAAAATATACATTCTATATAATATATATGTGTGTATGTGCATATTATATCTATGTTTGATATATGTATAAAATTTAATTTTATATCAAAATTCTGGAACTCAAAAACTATCTTTACATTTAATTTTAAAAATAATTAAATAAATTTATAAAAAAGAAAAAAATAGTGCTAGCTCAAACCTAATAGTTCTGCTAATAAGAACATCAAACAGCAAAATGCACAAAAAGGTGTACTAGCCATGCCAAATCTTAGGCTATATTATAAAGTGGCAGTCATCAAAACTATTTTGTCCTGTTTAAGTAATAGTGTGGAGGATCAATGGAATAGGTTAGGCACAGGAGACACAGTAGTAAATTACTTTAGAAATGTACTGTTTGATAAACCCAAAGACTCCAGCTTCTGGGATAGTAATTCAGTATTTGACAAAAACTGCTAGGAAAACTGGAAGATAATATGGCAGAAATTAGTCATAGACCAACATCTTACATCTTATACTAAAATAAGGTCAAAATGGGTACATGGCTGATTCCATAGGTAAATTAGGAGAAGAATAAATAATCTACCTCTCAGCTCTATGGATAGGGGATCGATTTATGACAAACAAGAGATAGAGCATATTATGAAGTTCAAATTAGAGGATTTTGATTACATTAAATTAAAACGTTTTTGTACAAACTGGTGCAACACAGCCAAAATTAGAGGGGAACCAGAAGTCTGGGAAATAATTTTTACAGGCAGTGTTTCTATTAAAGGCTTATTTCTAAAATATATAGGGAATTAAATCAAATTTATAAGAATTCAAGTCATTCCCTAATTGATAAACCTTCAAAGGATATGAACAGGCAATTTTCAGATGAAGAAATCAAAGCTATCTATTGCTATCTATTTTTTAAAATGCTCTAAATCACTATTGATTAGAGAAATGTGAATGAAAACAACTTTGAGGTACCACTTCACACCTATAAGTTTGACTAACATGGCAAAACAGGAAAGTAATAAATGTTGGAAAAGCTGTGGAAAATTTGGAACACTGGTGTATTATTGGTGGAGTTGTGAACTGATCCAACCATTCTGTAGAACAATTTGGAATTATGCCCAAAAGGTTATGGGATTGCATACGTTTTGATCCAGCAATACCACTACTAGGTCTCTATCCCAAAGAGATCATAGGAAAGGGAGAAGGACCCACATGTTAAAAAAAAAAAAAAATTATAGCAGCTCTCTTTGTGGTGGCAAAGAATTGGAAATCAATGGAATGCACATCAATTGAGGAATGACTGAACAAGTTGTGGGAAATTAATGTAATGGAAAACTATTGTGCTGTACAAAATGATGAGCAGGGGCAGCTAGATGGTGCAGTGGATAGAGCACCGGGCCTGGATTCAGGAGTACCTGATTTCAAATCCTGCCTCAGACACTTACTAGCTGTGTGACCCTGGGCAAGTCACTTAACCCCAATTGCCCCACAAAAAAAATAACAAAAAAAAAACAAGAAATGATGAACAGGCAGATGTTGCCAATGCTGAGTAAAGTGAGCATAACCAGGAGAATATTGTACACAGTAATAGCAACATTGTGTGGCAATCAACTGTGATAGACTCAGCTCTTCTCAGCAATACAATGATTCAAGACAATTCCAAAGAACTCATGATGTAAAATGTTCTCCACATCCAAACAAAATAAAAAACAAACAAACAAACAAAAACCTGTGGGTTCTGAATGCAGATTGAACCATTCTATGTCTTCTTTTGGTTGTATTGTTTGTTGTTGTTGTTATTGTTTTGATGTTTTTCCCTTTTGTTCTGATTCTTCTTTTACAACATGACTGGTACAGAAATATGTTTAATGTGATTGTATGTATATAACCTAAGTCAGATTGTTTTTTTGTCTTAGGGAGATGAGATTGAAGGAAAGGAGGGAGTTAAATTTGATACTAAAAATCTTATGAAAAGCAATGTGGAAAACTACCTTTGCATGTAACTGGAAAATTACATAATACTTTTATGATTAAAGACAAAAGAAAATGATAAAAATACATTAAATCATCCTTAAGTACTTTCAAATATTTATATCTGGAATCCTATGGTATTCAAATACATTAAAGGGGGAAAAACACCTGGTTTTGTAATCTAGACATTCAGAAAATGAACAGAGTAATTTTAAAAATTGTGTTGTACATAGTCTCCTCTTTTAAAAAAAATCATCATTCCCCATACTTCTAGTTTTGTTTTACCTAGTAGCCTTTTTATGAAGAATCTCAGGGTTCGGAGATACTTCAATTTTGAACCCTGTAATATTACATTTCAATAATTCCAGAGAATTACATTCCATTGTTTTTATTGTTATTTAGATATATCAAAGAAGAAAAAAAACAGAAACTCTGTTAACCCTTATTCATATGATACATACTACTGAAGGGAAAAAATAACAGTTAAAACAATTAACCTCATAGAATGGAAAAATACCTGTAACTATCTTATTATGATCTTTTACAACTGACATGTTATTATGAACATGTATACATATCATTCAAATAATTAAATAATCAAATTATGTTTTTGTTCTTCTGTTTCTTCCACTGACATATTCAAACTCAGTTTTGCATGATTCACTTAAAATCTCTGAGTCCCAAAGTTTGCTACAGTGAGAACAGATTGCAGTCCATAAAGATAGACATAATTCGAGGAACTAAATATGACATACACATTGTGAGGGATGATTCAATGAGCACTACTGGTATCACTTTACAAAATGCTGTTTTTCAGAAAGAGGGCCTTTTAAAGCCAGTGGGAGCATCTACAGACAGACACAAACACACACACACACACACACACACACACACACACACACACACACACACATACCCTGGACTAACAGAAAGTGGGGTAAAAAATATTTTGTCCAAATTTTTTAGTATGGTATTTGAAGTCCTTTTAGTTCATTAACTCAACTCTAACTATCCTCCATCCCCAATCCCCTTTCTCTTCTGTCCTATAAGGCCTTTTCAAATTCTATTCCTGGGTTACTCATTATTTTATGCATCCAACCCCTTTTTTTCCCTACTCACATGCTGTTGAACAGACCTGTCTGGAAAAATCACACAACCCTGCTGTTTGAGCTAAATACAAACTTGCATATTTTAATCTCAATTGTACCCTCAATGAGCCTAGGAAAACATTTCTTCTCAATGTATTTTCTATACCAATATCCCAAGACATTTTTCCAAACTGCAAGCTTTCCAATGCAATTTTTCATCCTTTCAACTGAGCTTATGATTCCTAAAATTTTATGGAAAAAAAAGAGATTTCCAAGCAATAATTGCTTTTCCTTCTCCCTTATCTCATTTCACTCAGACATCTTCCACTGTGTACCTTACATTCTGGTCTCAGATAAAAACGTTGTCCTTCTTATCTGAAAAACCCCACTATATGTATTATTTATCCTGTCCTTCTCCAACTTCTACAGAAAATGGATACCATGAGCATCTCCACCTTCCCTTTCATGAATCTTATCCTGTATTCTAGTTACCTTGGTTTTTTTGGTGTTTTTTCGTTTTTGTTTTTTTTTTACAGATAATTATTCTACTTTTGAAAGAGACAGAAGTGAGGATAGAGCGGAACCATTCATGGAAAACAAATACATCTATAGTCTCTTCTGGATCAATACTTTGTGAGTTTTGCTTAGTTCAATTATGCCCCAAATTGATGGGCATTCCCTCAATTTCCAATTCTTTGCCACCAGAAAAGAGCTGATGTAAATACTTTTTGTACCTATAGGTCCTGTTTTTTTTCTTTATATCTTTGGATTCAGACTTAATAGGGATATTACTAGGTCAAATGGCATGGATAGTTATATAGACTTTTTGAACATAGTTACAAATTGCTCAATAGAATGGTTCAGTCAGTACCCAACTGCACCAACAGTGCATTAATCTCTCATTTCCCACATGTCCCCTACAATATTTGTCATTTTCCTATTTTTGTGCTATTAGAAAATCTGATAGGTATAGAGTAGTACCTTATAATTTTTTTGATTTGCATCCCTCCAATTAATAGTGAAGAAGTGTTATTTTTAATATGGCTATAGAAAGATTTGATTTCTTCATGTGAAAACTGTTCATATCTTTTGATCATTTATCAATTAGTTAATGAATTTTTTACATAAATTTGAATCAGTTCTCTACATGTTTGAGAAATAAGGCTTTCATCAGAGTAACTTCCTCCAAACTTTTTACATCTACTATTGATTGTATTTCCTTTAAACCCATTTCCCCCATTTAATTTATTCTCTTTCTCCTTTCACCCTGTCTCTCACCAAAAGTGTTTTGCTTCTGACTACTCCTTCCCCCAAAATTCATTGCCTTCCATTACCCCCATTCTATTATCCCCTTCTCTGCCACCTTTTCTGTAAGATAGATTTCTATACCCAATTGAATGTGTATGTTACTACCTCTTTGAACCAATTCTGATGAGATTAAGGTTTACTCACTCCCTCTGACCTATGCTATCTTCTGATCCCAAGGTAAAAGCTTTTCTTGGCTTTTTAATGTGATATAATTTACCCAATTCTTCCTCTTCCCTTCTTCCCAGTGAATGCTTCTTTCATCTCTTAATTTTATTTTTTTCATAGAATACAATCATATTCAACTCACACCTGTGCCCTCTGTCTATATATACTGCTTCAAACTGCTTGAGTAATGACAAAATTCTTACACGTTACAAATACCATCTTCCTATGTAAAAATATAAACAGTTTAACTTCATTAAATACCTTATCATTTTCCTTCCTGTATACATTTTAAGTATCTCTTGAGATTAGTTTTTGCAAGTCAAATTTTCTTTTCACTTGTATTTTTTAATCTTCAAAGTATTTTATTATTTCCAGTTACATGTAAAGACATTTTTCAACATTTGTTTTCATAAGATTTTTAGTTCCAAATTTTTCTGCTTCCCTCCCTTCCTTCTTCCCTCCCCAAGAAAGAAAGCAAGATGATATAGGTTATGTATATGCACACTAAGCATATTTCTGCATTAGTCATGTTGTTAAAGAAGACTCACATCAAAAGGGAAAAATCTAAAAAAAAAAAAAAATCAGAAACATTATGGTTCAACCTGCATCCTGATTCCACAATTATTTTTTTTTTCCAGATGTTGAGAGCATTTCCTATCATGAGTCTTTTGTAATTATCTTGGATCTTTGCATTGCTGAGAAGAGCTAAGTCCACTATATATGATCATGACAGAATAATGTTGTTACTGTGTACAATGCTATCCTGGTTCTGCTCAGTTCACTCAGCATCAGTCCATTTAAGTCTTTCCAGGTTTTTTTCAGAAATTTGCCTGCTCATCATTTCTTATAGCACAATAGTTTTCCATTAACAACAGCTTGTTTAGCCATTCCCCAATTGAGTGCATGTGCTAAATTTCCAATTCTTTGGCCACCATAAAAAGTGCAGCTATAAATATTTTTGTACATATGGGTCCTTTTCCATTTTTATTATCTCCTTGGGATATATACCTAGTAGTGGCACTGCTGGTTCAAAGGGTAGGAAGAGTTTTATAGTGCTTTGAGCATAATTCCAAATTGCTTTCCAGAATGGCTGGATCAGATCACAGATCCACTAACAATACATTAGTGTTGGGGCAGCTAGGTGGTGCAGTGGATAGAGCACTGGCCCTGGAGTCAGGAGTACCTGAGTTCAAATCCAGCCTCAGACACTTAACACTTACTAGCTGTGTGACCCTGGGCAAGTCACTTAACCCCCAACTGCCTCACTAAAAAAAACAAAAAAACAAAAAAAAACAATGCATTAGTGTTCCAATTTTTCCACAGCTTCTCCAGCACTTATTATTCTACTTTTCAGTCATATTACCCAATCTTATAGGTGTGGGGTGATACCTCAGAATTGTTTCAATTTGCATTTCTCTAAAACAATGATTTTTCAAGTGGCAATAGCTTTGATTTATTCATCTGAATATTACCTCTTCATACCCTTTGACCATTTCTCCATTGGGGAATGACTTGTATTCTTATATATATTTAATTCCCTATATATTATGGAAATGATACTTTTATCAGAAACACTGGATGTAAGAATTGTTTCCCAGCTTTCTGCTTCCCTTCTAATTTTGGCTGCATTACTTTTGTTTGTACAAATACTTTTTTAATTTAATGTAATGAAAATCATCCATTTTGCATTTTGTAGTATTCTCTATCTCTTGTTAGGTCATAAACTGTTCTCCTTTCCATAAATCTGGAGGTAAACTATTCCTTCCTCTCCTAATTTACCTATGATTCATCTTTTATATATAAATCATGTATCCATTTTTAATTTATTATGGAGTAAAATGTTGGTCTATGTGTAGTTTCTGTCATACTATCTTTCAGTTTTCCCAGAGGCTGGAGTCTTTCGGTTTATCAACCAATAGACTAATATTGTCATTTACTACCAAATCTCCAGTGCTTAAGCTATTCCATTGATCCACCACTCTATTTGTTAGCCAATAGTAAATAATTTTGATGACTGCTGCCTTATATTATAGGCTTGGATTTCACATGGCTAGCTCACCTTTCTGTGCATCTTTTCTTTTTCATTAGTTCTCTGCAAATTCTTTACCTTTTCTTCTTCCAGATGAATGTTTTTATTTTTTTTCTAGCTCCAAAAATAATGTTTAGTACTTTTATTGGTATGTCATGGAATAAGGAAATTAATTTAGGGAGAATTGTCATTTTTTATTATATTAGCTCTGCCTATAAATGAGCTACTGATATTTTTCCAATTATTTAGATCTGATTTTTATTTCTTTGATTTTCTTCTTCCTTTTTTAATCAAATTAACCAAAGGTTTATATATTATATTGATTTTTTCATAAAACCAGCTTTTATTTTTATTTATTAATCCTATAGTTTTCTTATGTTCAGTTTTATTAGTTTCTCCTTTGATTTTCAGAATTTTTAAATTAGTATTTAATTGGAGATTCTATTTTTTTTCTTTTTCTAGCTATTTTATTTGCATGCCCAAATCAATGATCTCCTCTTTCTCTATTTTATTCATGAAAGCATTTAGAGATATATGATTTCCCCTAAGAACTGCTTTGACTTCAATCCATAAATTTTGCTATGTTCTCATTGTTTTCATTCTCTTGGATGAAGTTATTGATACTTTCTATAATTTGATGTTTGACACTCATTTTTTAGGATGAGATTATTTAGTTTCCAATTAATTTTCAGTCTATCTTTCAATGGCTCTTAACTGCATGTAATTTTTGTTGCATCATGATCTGAAAATGATGCATTTAGTATTTCTGCCTTTCGACCTTTGACTGTGAGGTCTTGGGCACTAGTACATGCCAACTTTTTGTGGACATGCCATATACCACTGAGAAAAAAAGGTATACTCCTTTCTATGCCCATTTAATTTCCCCAGATGTCTATAATATCAAACTTTTCTAAAATTCTATACACCTCTTCATATGCTTTCTTATTTATTTTGTAGCTAGATTTATCTGGTTCTTAGAGGGGAAGGTTAAGATCCCACTAGTATAGTTTTGCTATTTCCTCTTATAATTCATTTAACTTTTCCTTGCTGTATCCATATAAATATGTACGTATAAAGTATTGATATTACTTCCTTATCTGTTGAACCTATTAGCAAGATGTAGCTTCCTTCCTTACCTCTTTTAATTAGATATATTTTTGCTTTTGTTTTGTCTGTGATAAGGAATTGATACACCTGTGGGTTTTTTGTTTTTTTTTTTACTTCAGATGAAGCATAATATATTCTGCTCCAATCTTTTACCTTTACTCCATGTATTTCTCTCTAGTTCAAAAGTGTTTCTTGTAAACAACATATTGTAAGATTCTGGTTTTTAATCCATTCTGCTATTTGGTTCCATTGTATGGGAGAGTTCATCCTACTCACATTCACAATGATTATTTCTATCCATTTCTCTCCATCCTATTTTCCCCTTTATGTGTATTTTTTTCTTTCACCCTATTCCTCCTCATCAGTGTTTTGCTACTGAACCCTTCCTCCCTCAATCCACTCTCCTTCTTATTGGCCCACCTCCCTTTTCTTTCCCCTTTCCTCTGCTCTTTATTCCCTACCTTCTATCAGTGCTCCTCTTCCCCCATAACTTTTGACCTCCCTCAAGTGTAAGCTAAGTTCCTTTATCCAAATGAGTGTACATGTTATTCCTTCTTTGAACCAAATCTAATGAGAGTAAGTTTTAAGTAATGCTCATCCCTCCTTTTTTTTTCCTTCTATTGTAATAGCTTTATTGGACCTCTTCATATGATGTAATTAACTCTATTCAACCTACCCTTCCCTCTCCTCCCCATATACTCCTTTATTTCTGCCCCTTACATTTCTTTATATTATCACATAAGTCAATTTAATAACTATACCCACAATGTATACTTCCATCTGCCCAAATATAGATACAGATCTTGAAGAGTTAAAAATATTCTCTTCCTGTGTAGGGATATAAACCTTTTAACCTTACTGAATAACTTTTTTCCCTATATTTAACTATGTATAATTCTCTTGAGTCTTATATTTGAAGATCAGATCTTCTGTTCCATTCTGGTCCTTTCTTCAGGAAAATTTGGAAGTCTCCTATTTCATTGAATGTCCATAATTTTCCCTGAAAGACAATCCTCAGATTTGCTGGGCAGTTGATTCTTGTTTTCAATTCAAGCTCCTTTGGTCTCTGGAATATCATATGCCAAGCCTTCTAATCCAACGTTAGAATGTTGAAGTTGACAGGTGTTGTGTAATCCCAACTATAGCTCCATAATATTTAAATTGTTTCTTTCTGGCTGATTATAGTATTTTCTCCTTTACCTAATAATTCTGGAATTTGGCTACAATGTTGCTTGCACTTTTCCATTTGGGGTCTCTTTTAGGTGGTGATCACTGTTTTCTTTCAATGATTATTTTATCCTCTGATTGAAGAGTATCAGGGCAGTTCTTGACAATTTCTTGGAATATGGTGTCTAGACTCTTTTCTTTCTTTCTTTCTTTTCTTTCTTTTTTTTTTAATAATGGCTTTCAAATAGCCAAATAATTCTTAGATTATCTCTCCTGGATCTATTTTACAGGTTAGTTGTCTGTTTGATGAGGTATTTCACATGTTCTTCTGTTTTTTCATGCTTTTGATTCTGTTTGATTGATTCTTGTTGTCTCAAAGAGGCATTAGCTTCCATCTGCCCACTTACAATTTTTAAGGTGTTATTTTCCTCAGTAAGCTTTTGTACCTCCTTTTCCATTTGGCCATTTTTTTCCCCAATTGGCTAATTGTATTCTTTAAGGAAGTGTTTTCTTCAGTCAATGTTTGTGTTTCCTTCTCCAAGCTGTTGACTCTTTTTCATAATTTTCATATGTAACTCATCTCTCTCATTTATTTCCCCATTTTTCTTCCCCCTTTCTCATTTGATTTTTAAAATTCGTTTTGAGTTTTTCCAAGAAGGCTTTTTGGCCTTGATATCAATTTATCTTCCCCCTTGAAGCTTCACACATAGGCATTTTAACTGTATTGTCCTCAACTGAGTTTGTGTTTTGTGCTTCCCTTTTGCCATAGAGCTGTCAATGGTAAGGGTCCTTTTCTATTTCTTCCTTATATTGTAGCCTATTTTTAAACTTGTAAAGTTGATGTCTGTTCCTGGGGCACAGGGTCCCCTGTTGCAAACTTTTTGTGCTGGAGGATAGGTACATGTTCACTCGCTTTCTGGTTTTAAGCCTCTATGTCTTGTGAATTCCTCACCGCCCTGGACTTGCTTGCTGTGGTGGGATGGCTTGGCTGAGTCATACATTTCCTGTGGGTGTTTCTATACCTGGAATTTTGACCTCTCATCCAGGGCTGGCCAGTCTCACAGCTGTCCTGGGCTTCAGGTACTGAATTGTTCTGTTTCCAAGAGCCTCCCAGTGACTTGCCCAGACCCCATTCATGCTATGCTGAGCTTTTCTGTGCTTTGCTTTTACTAAAGTAAGAATGATCATTCCTGAAGTCTTCTACATTTTCTTACATTGGAAGATTGTGTCTCTTTGTCTTTTTCTAGGTTCTGTATTTCCAGAATCTCTTCATAGGCTTGATTTAATTTTGTTTCTGAGGGACACTCAGGAGAGTTCAAGAAACTTCTGAGCCTCTCTCCACTATCTTGGCTCCACCTCTCACCTCTAGTTTTTTTTTTTTTTTCTCAAGAATGCTTGAAAAAACTTCTTCATTGAATGTCTATTTCTGCCCAATGGATTATACTCAGTTTTGTTGGGTAGGTGATTTTTGGTTATAGTCCCAGATCCATTATTCTTGAGAATTTTATATTCCAAGTCTTCTGATATCTAATGTAGAAGTTGCTAAATCTTGTTTTGTCTTGACTGAGCCTCCACAGTACTTGAACTGCTTCATTTTTGGTTGCTTGCAATATTTTCTCCTTGAACTGGGAGACCTGGAATTTGGCTCTAATATTCTTGGGAGTTTTCATTTTGGCATCTCTTTAAGGTGGTTAATAGTGAATTATTTCAATTTCTGTTTTACACTTTGGTTCTAGAATGCCATGGCTATATTACTTTATAATTTCTAAAAAGATGATGTCTAGGCTCTTTTTTTAAAATCATGGTTTCAGGTAGTCCAATAATTTTTAAATTATATTTCCTGATCTATTTTCTAGGTCAGTTGTTTTTCCAATGAGATATTTGACATTGCCTTCAATTTGTTTTCATTATTTTGGTTTGGCATTGTTATTTCTTGATTTATCAGAAAGTCATGAGCTTCCATTTTCTCAATTCTAATTTTTAAGGAGTTTTTTTTTTTAGTCACTTTTTGTACCTCCTTTTCCATTTGGCCAAAACCACTTTTTAAGCCATTCTTCTCATTGGCTTTTTCTGCCCTTACACCCCACCATTTTTAAAGGTATTATTTTCATCAGTATTTTTGTGTCTCTTTTATTAAGTTGTTGACTCTTTTTTCATGAATTGTTTTTGCATCACTCTCATCTTTCTTTCCATTTTTTCCTCTACTCTTATTTGATTTATTTGATCCCTGCCATGGCCTGAGACCAATGAATACTTTTCTTGAAGGCTTTGGATGTAGGAGCTTTGGCTTTGTTATTTTATGCTGAGTGTGTTTTGATATTCCTTGTAACCATAGTAACTTTCTATGGTCAGGATTGTTTCTGTTGTTTGCTAATTTTTCAGATTATTTCTTGATATTTAACTTTGCTAAAATGGGGCTCTGCTTCCATGATGGAGACACATTGTTCCAACCTTTAAGGTTTTGTACAGCTCTTTTCAGAGATACTTCTAAGAACCTGTAAGTAATGAAATACTATTGTGCTATAAGAGGGTCCAACTTTACTGTGCGTTCAAGCTATTTTGTGCTTCTGTTCCTACTTGTCCTGGGACTGCTACCTGGATCTGAGTATGGGCAAAGTAACAGAGTCCTAACCCAAGTGCCAGCAAAGACACTTCTGTGATCTCCTTATGATCAGATGTTTGAGTCCCTTACTGTCTGTAGGCTGCCCAAATGCAGTGGCTAACATTTTTTTCCAAGGCCTGCTCCTAGTTTGCTAGAGCCAGGACTGTGCTGATGAGGCAAGTTCTGGACTGTGCTGTACTCTGAGCAATATAGAATGGATCTTTCATTCAGACATTTTAATTTGTCATTGGCTGGAAAATTACCTCACCCTGTCCATTTGTTGGTTCTGCTGCTCCAGGGTTTTTTTTAATGGCATGATTTAAAGGTGTTTGGAGGGGTTTTAGGGAAAGCTCAAGGGAGCCACTGCCTTTCTTCCACCATCTTGCCTCTTATATTCTTCTTTTCTGTACTGATAACAGATATAACCATGTTTCCCCTATCCTTTAAAAAAAAAATCTTGCTTGGAACAACCATCTTCACTAGCTATAATTGCATGATTTTTTCCCCTATTTTGGATAAATTAAATGAGACTGTCATCTGTATTAAGATATTAATTTCCAACTTTTTAGTCATTTTTAAACCTTCAATCTTCTATCTGCCCTTATTATTCAACTGAAACTCCTCCCTATAAAGTTCATAATTATGTCCATATTTTAATATCTAATGGTCCTTTTTAATCCTCATCATCTTTCACCTGTATGTATCATTAATCACTGTGGGTCAACACTTAATTCTAAAAGGCTCTATAGATTTTTGTGACAATTTAATCACCTTTCTCTTATCTCTGACCATTCCCTCTCAATTTCCTTTTTTGCTTCTATGCCATGTCCTCTAAACATGTGTCTCACCTAAGGCTCTAAACAGACCCACCTTATCTTTCACTTTCTATTTTGAATTAAATAATATTTTTCTTATGCATGTGCTTATGCGGAAGGCATTATACTGAGTGCTAAGAATGCAAATCTAAAAGTAAAGTAGTACTTTTTTTCCCTGAAGTAACTTGTATTATAATGAGGGAAGATAACATATAAAGAACATTTCAAGAAGTCAGATACCAAGGTCTTATTGTCCTTAGGGTACAATGCTAAGGCATATTTTAATAATTACATTTAAAACTTTTTCTATTTTTTTTCAATTTTAATAGTATTTTATTTTTTCTGATTACACATATAGTTTTCAACATTCATTTTAAAAGATTTTGAGTTACAAATTTTTCTTCCTCCCTCCCTCCCCTCCATTCTCCCCAAGACAGCAATCAATTTTATATAGGTTAGATATGTAGAATCACATTAAAAATTTTTTCCACATTAGTCTTGTGAAAGAAGAATCAGAACAAAAGGGGAAAAAAAAACTTAAAAAACAAACAACAGCAACAAAAAAAAACAAAACAACAATAAGAAAAGAGAAGTTTCAATCTCCATTAAGATTCTGCAGTTCTTTTTTGAATGTGGAGAGCATTTTCCATCATATGACTTTTAGGATTGTCTTAGATCATTGGATTTCTGAGACAGCCTAAGTCTGTCACAGTTGATCAACGTGCAATGTTGATGTTACTATGTACAATGCTACCTTTTTCTGCTCACTTCACTCAGCATCAGTCCACTTAAGTCTTTCCACTTTTTTTTCCCTGAAATCTGCCTGCTAATCATTTCTTATAGCACAATAGTATTTCATTACATTCTTATACCACAACTTGTTCAGCCATTCCTTAGTTGATGGACATTCCCTCAATTCCCAAATCTTTGCCACCACAAAGAGAGCTGCTATAGATATTTTTCTCCATGTGTGCCCTTTTCCCTTTTTTATGATATCTTTGGGATACATACCTGTTAGTGGCATTACTATTACTATGCCATTTGGGCATAGTTCTGAATTGCTCTCAAGAAGGGTTTTATCAGTTCACAACTCCAGCAGCAATGTATTAGTGTTCCACATTTTCCACATCATCTCCAACAACATTTTTGCATCAATATTCATTAGGGAAATTGGTCTATCATTTTATGGAAGAGTTCATGTCATCCACATTTACACTCATAATTACTATGTATTTCAATCCATCCTATCTCCTTCCTAATTTATACTTTTCTTTCACCTTTTAAATATCCTTTTTGAACACTTCTAAGATGACTCTGATCTAAGTACCAACTTATTATCCCCTTTCAGGCAACACATATAGGCATTTGGATACTGTAGTACTCATCTGAGTTTGTGTTTTAGTCCTTCCTGTCACCAAAGAAGTTCTCTATGGTAAGGGTTGTGGTCTTTTTTGCTTTTTCTTATTCATATTTTACCCTGTTTTTTGTCTTGTAAAGTTGAGCTCTATTCCTAGGGCACAGGAGCCACTGTTGGGGTCCAGGGGCCAGATTTTTTTTTTAGTGAGGCAACTGGGGTTAAGTGACTTGCCCAGGGTCACACAGCTAGTAAGTGTTAAGTGTCTGAGGCTGGATTAGAACTCAGGTTCTCCTGAATCCAGGGCAAGTGCTCTATCCACTGTACTACCTAGCTCCCCCCAAAAAAAAAATTATTTCTAAAGAGAAAGTAATACCAGTTTTTTAAAAAAAATATTTTTCTGTGGCAAAGACTTTGATGGCAAGAGATTTCTTCTTTGTATCTTCAAAAGTTTTAGTTGCAGAAAAAAATGACTTTTTCCTGGATCTCATCTGCACTTGGGCTGCTACTCATATTGATATCAGGGAGGACTGGACTGGAGACAGAATTCATGGTCTATAGACCATGGAGTATTTGGTCACTTCCAGGTCTCTTAGATTTATTGATATTTTAGAGGCAGTTGGTGATTTTGTGGAAAAGGAAAAAGGAAAAGTCATCCACAATGACTTCTCCACTCAATACAGAATGCAAGTGGGACAGGTCTTCAAACTGCTATTCAGAAGCCTTTTGGGTTCAGGGATTTGCACTGTCTCTATCATGGTTTCAGATTTTTTGTTGATTGATGATGCAGTGGTAGTTTGACTTATCTTATACAAACTACCTTCTGTCTCTCCCTCAGTGTGATGTGTTGCCTTAGTAAGTAGCAGTTTGCTAGCAGTTGATAAGATTGAATAGTCCTTTTTGGATATGAGTTGCTACCCAGATGATAGCTATGGGGACTGAGTTAGAAAAAAAAAAGACATGCAATTACATGGTACTGCAACTGTCACAGGTCATTTATTCAGCTATTTGATTTGCCTCCATACAATGATCAATGGAAGTGGTAGTCAGGTGACAATTGTGGTTTACTACAAGATGCCTCTTGGATGTCACCAAAGTGCTTGATCATATCATAAGGTCTAATATGTTTTATTAAAATCAGTGGAGATAATTCCCATATCTATATAATTGGGCTTCATTTCTTTGCTAAAGTATAGTCGTGTATAACAAGACTTCTTGTACATCTCAAACTGAATGTTTAGTTAGGAATCTCAAACTTATTATTTCTAGAACAACAGGATTCCTTATCTTGCCCCTCCTTGTAAATTTTCCTGCTACTTTTGAGGACACACATTGTCTTCTTTAATTCCTCAGTCTCACTCATCCAACATATACAGTTCACTGTCAGTTTTTTTTTCTACTTTTCTATCTTCAAAACCTTTGTCATATATGTCCCTTCTGTTTATTCATATAACCACAATCATAGTTCAAGGGTTCTTTACCTGTAGCCTAGAACTTCTAAGTGCCTCAAGTTAATCCATTCCTTCCTTAATCCACCAACCAGGCATATTTTTAATAGGGTAAGATGGACCTAAGATGTCACACAATGACTCCAATGATCTCCAGTGACTCTGTATTACCTCAAGTCTTTGCTTGACAATTTAATCTCTTCATGATTTGGCCCTGTTCTACTACTAAATACTTCTTATGATGTGTTCAGTGATACCCTCAAATTACCTTAACCCACCTCTCTCCCCCATAAATATAAATACATACAAGCATACATAAGTATACATCCATACATGTATAGACACATATTGTTCAAACAAATTATACTATTTCATCAATTAGAATGTGAAATCATTAAGTTCAGGTATTTGCCTTTTTTCAGAGTTCCTCCCAATGCATATCTGGCATACACACACACACACACACAAAGTTATGAATACTTACTAAATGATATAATGTGAACTATTATTAATATTGTCACATTATTCTCCCTTTTATATAATCTATGTTTCAGCACAATTGAAATACATTTTAAGCTTTCTTAGTATTTTCCTATTCTTTTCTCTTTCCTAGCACTTTAAAAAAAAACTTTTCTAACACTCTTTAGTGTGTCTTAAATATCTCATTTAATTTTTTCATCAGAGTTATATGTATACATGTATTATCTTCATACTAATTATCCTTGAGGGATTTGTACTCATGTATTTTTGTATCTCTCTTTGTGCCTAGACAAGTTGTCCAAAAAGAGTATGATCTTTTTTGTTTGTTTTGTTTTGTTTTGATTTTTGTTTTTGTTTACAGGTCAGTTAGGGTTAAGTGACTTGCCCAGGGTCACACAGCTGGTAAGAGTAAATTGTCTGAGGCCTGATTTGAATTCAGGTCCTTCTGAATCCAAGGTAGGTGCTTTATCTACTGTGCCACCTAGCTGTCCCCCAAAATATTATGATCTTAATATATATTTCATTTAATTTGGGTCATAAGAAGCTTATTTTTAGCAATATAAGTAATAAATTATACAAGATAAATCATTGAAAAAATTTTCAGGGTAACTAGTGAGCTCCCAAATCACTACCTTTGAATAAAAGTCATTGTATTGGCATGATTAAATCTAAGCCAAGAGTCAGAAAAGATTCAGAAGGTTCCTGCAGATTTGGAATTAAGAATAGAACATATATAGATATTGTGTAAGAGATTAAGTTTATCTATTTATATTTTACTTGTAAAGTGGTGCAATATACACCTTTAATTTTATTTCAGTAAAGGAAATCAATCTTTCCTTTATCATTCTCACAATTCTGTGAATAAATGGTAGCCTTAAGTTTTTCTGATTTTTAAACTCAGTTGTTTTTTTTTTTTAATGTCACCTTTTCAATGTGTATGATAAAGACCAAAACAGAAACTCAGGTGAGGACAATACTGTCATAATGCCTAAATGTGAAGCCTCAAAAGGAAATAATGAATTGGTTTTGAGAACAAAAAGCCTTCTTGGAAGAGATCAAAAGGGATTTAAAAAATCAAATAATATAAGTAGAAGAAAAAAATGGGAAAAAATGAAAGAAATGAGTTATGCAAGAAAATTACAGAAAAAAGTAAAATAGCTTAGAAAAAGAACAAAAACTGACTGAAGCAAACAACTCCTTAAAATATAAAATTGGGGCAGCTAGATGGTGCAGTGAATAGAGCACAGGCCCTGGAGTCAGGAGGACCTGAGTTCAAATATGACCTCAGACACTTAACTCTTACTGGCTGTGTGACCATGGGCAAGTCACTTAACCCCAATTGGCTCACCGAAACAAAATTAATTAAATAAATAAATAAATAAATAAATAAATAAATAAATAAAATTGATCAAATGGAGAAATAAAATTGGCCAAATAGAAAAGGAAGTGCAAAAGCTTACTGGAGAAAATAATGCCTTAAAAATGAGAATTTGGCAGATGAAAGCTACTCTACAAGATACTAAAAGTCATTATTATGAAATGCAAAATAGATGATTTTGATTACATTAAAGTGAAGTGAGCATGACTAGAATAGTACACAGTAACACTAACATTGTGTTATGATCAACTGTGATAGACTTCAGAAGCAAGATGATCCAAGACAATTCCAAAAGACACATAATAGAAAATGCTCTCCACATCCAGAACTGTGGATTCAGAACGCAGATTGAACCATATTTTTTTTTTCTATTTTGTTTTTTCCCTTTTCAGGTTTCCCTTTTGTTTTGGTTTTTTGTTTGCTTGTTTGTTTTTTGGTGAGTAAATTGGGGTTAAGTGACTTGCCCAGGGTCACACAGCTAGTAAGTGTTAAGTGTCTGAGACCAGATTTGAACTCATTTCCTCCTGAATCCAGCGTCAGTGCTTTATCCACTGCACCATCTAGCTGCCCCTCCCTTTTGTTTTGATTCTTCTTTCATACCATAACTAATGCAGAAATATGTTTAATGTCATTGTACATATATTATCTATATCAGATTGTATTCTATCTTGGGGAAAGAAGAAGTGAGTAGAGGAAGAAAAATTTGGAACTAAAAATCTTAAGAAAACAAATGTTGAAAACTATCTTTACTTGTAACTGAAAAAATAATAAATACTTTTAAGATAAGGAATAAAAATAATGAGAGCCTAGTTTGAATCATATAAGATTCCTCATAGTACATTGATTGTAGTTCTCATTTGAAAATATCTGACCAACTCTCGTATTATGGCTATTTGTGCATGTCTTTCCCCACACTAAAGTGTAAGATCTAGGTAGACAAGATATTTGCCTTATGAATTTTAGAATATATGACAATTAATTTCTGCATTACAAGCACTTAGTATTTTTTTAATTTGACATTCTTTAGAATTAAAAATGTCAATAATATTTTTCTTGTTGATACCGATCACTAAGTATAGTATAGAGTTCATGGAAATAAAGGGTTGTTCTAGCAGAAGGTAAGTAAAAAGACTATGGAAGAAAACACTAAAAAATAGAAAACCAGATAGACTGACTGAGATCCTTAAGTACAGGAAATGTGTGATTTTTCTTTTCTTTTTATCCATAGTAGGTGCTTAATATTTCTTGATAGAATCATTGATTTTGTTTGTTTTGTTTTGTTTTGTTTTGGTGAGGCAATTGGAGTTAAGTGACTTGCCCAGGGTCACACAGCTAATAACTGCCAAGTATCTGAGGCCAGATTTGAACTCAAGTAGTCCTGAATCCAGAGTCTGTGCTTCGTGCACTGTGCCATCTAGCTGCCCAGAATCACTGATTTTGATATGCTAGTTTGTTGGCAAAAAACAAACACATCTTTAAGGCATTTCATTCAGGCCATTTTCAGTTGTTTATAATTTACTGAAAGCTTTCATGTGAGAAATATGTTCTTTTTCTCAATCTTCAAACTAGGAAAAGAAAAGCTACTCATTCGGTTTACATTTGTGGTGGATAACTAAGAGACTAGTGCTGTCTGAAGCATGACTGTGTAGATTAGCAAGAAAAGTAAAAGATGTGTTCTGTCTTTTCATGCTAAACTTTTGATTTTTCAAAGGCTCAGCAATAAACCTGGAGCTCAGGGAAACATAAAAATGCTGTAGTTGGAAAACGTAAACATTTTACTATTAAAATTTGTTTTGCATTAACCCAGAGCAAATGAACTATGTCTATGAATATCAAATTCAGCAAATAAGTAGTGATGAATTCCTATTGAACATAATGATCAAAATATTTTATAAATATTTTAAGCTGTTTCCCTTTTCCTTCAAAACATGCCTATTTATGAACAAGTCATGAAAACTGAAGCTGACAGCAACATTTCAGTGATAAACTTAAGTAGCATTCTTGTGTAAAGTGATTGGTGCATGTCATGGGTGATCCAATTCTCTCAACTGTCTCAGCAATCAATCTTGTTTAGGACATGATTGACTGGGCCATAGTAATGGTATTGACTGGGCATATCATCAAAATAAATGAAATAGCCATAACTGTAGCCCTTTTGGTCCTACACATATAAGCATGAAATAATACAAACCAAAATAAAAGTCTTCCTTACTTTTCCAAAAAAAGACTATAATCTAAGGCTACATCTGTAGTTACCAAGTACTACATAAATTATTTGTCTTGACCACGACAAAGGTTTATATTTTAAGATTATTTAAAAAGCACTAAAAGAGTAATGAAATTTGATTTATTTTCAAGGTCCTCCTATAGTTTCATTTTTATTATTATTCCTAATCATTAACACAATTATTTGTGTTTGGTAATGATGAAATGGCTAGAATATGAACTTAATTAATCCAAAGAACAAATGATTATCAGCAACTCTCCTGAATATCATCAAAATACATATATTTTTACACTAGTTTGTTTTTTTTCCCCTGAGATATAAGGTAAGGCATTTTATTTTTACCAATATACTCTAATGTAATATGTCTGTCTTGGAATGCAGAAAACTTTCATTCCATTCCTGACAGATACAGAATCATAGAATCTTGGATTCATCACCTAATCCAATGACTCTAATATTTTTAAGCATGAATATTATTATCTCCATCATCATCATCCTCAATGTCATCAAAACCATCACCATCAATTTTTTAACAATCAATGTATTCACACATATCTGATACTTAAACATGAAACAATACCTGTTCTCAGATTTATAAGTGATAGAGTATAACAGAATCCAGGATATGTTTGCCTTCTATTTAGTCATAAATATTCTTGGATTAAATTCCATGATTCTTAGAAGGTTGGAGACAATGGTAGGAGTTGAATTGCCAGTATTTTAGGAATGGCGTCTTACTTAACTCACAAAATATGTAATATATTTTAATGGATTGTGGATGAGAAATACATAAAAATTATTATCCAGAGTGAAAATTTCAGTGGGCAGGAACCTTGTTGATAATGAAAATGGCATTCCAATCTGAGGCATAGGATATAAGAGACATGGTACATAATTGATTCAGTTAGAATTACTGAGATTTGAGTTGATGGTCCTTTATGTTCCTTCCCCTCCTTTATTTACTTTCTCCATTTAGAGAAAAGAAGAACCTGGAGGCTTCCTTCATTAGGAGACTTACCTGGATTATATTTTTTGTTTACTTTGTGTTTGTTTCAAAATTTTATTTTGTCTCTTAAACTGGAAATTTAGATAAATGATATTAACCACTTTCATTTATAATCTCACTTATCTTATTGAGAATGCACTTGGAAGATGTAGAACCAAGAAGACAGAGAAAAATCAGGGTCTCTCCTGAGTTTTACTCCAAACCCTTCCAAATACATTTAAGTAATTGCTCAAAACAATTCAATGCCTCAAACTCTAGAGTGACAAAACCCACAAAATGATAGAGAGGGTGGCCACTGGGGGGGGTAGTAGATAAAGCACCAGCCCTGGATTCTGGAGAATCTGAGTTCAAATTCTGCCTCAGACACTTGACACTTATTAGCTGTGTGACCCTGGGCAAGTCACTTAAACCTCATTGCCCTCCAAAAAAAGTGATAGGGAGAAGAAAAATTTTCCTCCCAAGACAACTTAGAATGTTGGCAGCAGATGTCCCTTGGACCAGGGTAAGAGTGAAATACAATACAATACAAGCCTCATCAGGACACACTAGGGTACAGGAAACCAGAAGATGGCAAATTAATCAGTGGTGCAAGTGACAATTTCTTGACCTCTCAGCTTAATGATAGTAACAACATCAAACAACTGGTCAGAAGGAGATTATAGAATTCCCTTTGCTGGCACCAGGGACAAAAATTTATTGCATTGTCAATACCTGGATCTGAGTCACAGTAGTGTGTTTTAATCCTCAGGGAAGGAGACACCATAGTAGAACAGAGCTTGTGATTTCAGGAGAACTGGTACCCTGGCTTCAGTTTGGGGGCAGAAAAAAGTGCTTATGTTCACTCATTGGGCAAGTACAGAATGTAGGAGAGAAGTAAACACACCTTTGCATAGATCATAGCACCATAAAAAAAAACAAATATATGTGTATATGTGTAAACATATCTATATCTATACCTATACTTATCTCTATCTCTATCTCTATGACTATCTGTATCTGTATCTCTATACCTATACCTATACCTATACCTATGCCTTTACCTATACCTATGCCTATATCTATATCTATATCTATACACACAGACATATATATGTATATATGCCTGTATATATGTTTATTGTGTATATGTGTATATATGTGTGTGTGTGTGCATGTATATAAAGGTCTCCCAAATTAACTCTCAAAACAGCTACACAAAAACTTGAAGTTTGGGACACTGCCTCCTCTACTCTTGAAGAAAATCCCCACTTTGATACAGATTTAAGAATCAAGGAATAGGTTGGAAAATGAGCAAACAGCAGAAAAATATTTTGTCTATAGAAAGTTACTTTGGTGAGAGGGAAGTTCAAAAAACAAACTCAAAAGAAGACAAAAAAATTCAAAACGCTTACATCAGCTTGCAAAAGCAGACAGAAAGATTATAGAAGAAAACAATGCCTTAAAAACAGAATAAGTCAAATGGCAAAAGAGACACAAACATCCAAAGATTAAAACTCTTTAAAAAGCACAATTGATTTATATAATCTGGGCAGTAAATGAGCCTAACATTCATCAGAATTTACACAAAGACCTCAATCACATTAGAATTGGCTCAAGGAGAGAATAATGTACACACTCAGTTGGATGGAATAATTTATGTAAACCTGCAGGAAAACAGGAGGAGAAGGGGATAAAGAGAGAGGGTCAAAAGAAGTAACGGCAGAGTGGTGGAGGGGACAGACAGAAGGGAATCCCTTTTGAAGAGTGATAGGATGAAAGAAGAGGGATAATAGAATAAATATCATGGGGAAGGGAATAGAATGGAAAGGAAACAGTTAACAATAGTAATCATGAGAAAGAGAAAAGGAGGAAAATTGTACAAAAATATTTATAGCAACTCTTGGTGGAAGCTAAGAATTGAGAATCAAGGGAATGTTCATCAATTGTGGAATGATGGAAGAAGCTGTGCTATATGATTGTGGTGGAATGGTCTTGTGCTATAGGAAATGAGAAACAGGATGATCCCAGAAAAACCTGGAAAGATTAATGAACTTTGATGTATAGTGAAGTGAACAGAGCTAGGAGGAAAATGTGCATAGTGACAGCAGTATTGTTCAATGAGCAATTGTGAATGACATAACTACTTAGCAATGCAATGATCCAAGACAGTCCCCAGGAACTAATGAAGAATCTTACTATCTACCCCCATAGAAAGAACTGATAAAAAGAACACTTGTGCATTGTGCATATATAACCTGGTTGCAATCTTGTGGAGGGGGGAAGAAAGGAAGGGAGGGAGAAAAATTTGGAACTCTAAATTTTATGAAAATGAATGTTGAAAACTATCCTTACATGTAACTGGAAAAAATAAAATAAATGTTTGTTGCTTAAAAAAAAGTTCAATTAGCCAAATGGAAATTTAGGTACAAAAGCTCACAGAAGAAAATATTTCCTACAAATAAATATAATGGACAATTGGAGACTAATGACTTTATGAGACATCAAGAAATAATTATACAAAATGAAAAAGAAAAAGACAATGAGGAATACCTCAATGGAGAAACAGCAAATCTGGAAAAAGATTTAGGAGAGATATTTTAACAATTATTGTACTACCTGAAGATCATAACAACCAAAAAAAGCATAGATGACATTTTAAAAAAAATATCAGGGGCAGCTATGTAGTACAGTGGATAAAGCACAGGCCCTGGATTCAGGAGAACCCAAGTTCAAATCTAGCCTGAGACACTTGACACTTTCTAGGTGTATGACCCTGGTCAAGTCACTTAACCTTCATTGCCCTGAAAAAAATAAATAAAACAAAAACAATTTAAAAAAAAGAAATGATCAAGGAAAATGACCCTAATATTCTTTAACCATATGGTAAAATAGCAATTGAAAGAATCCACAAATCACTTCCTGAGATACTTCCCTAAATGAAAGTTTCTAGAAATATTATAGTCGAATTCCAAAGCTCTCAGGTCAAAGTGAAAATATTACAGGCAGCCTGAAAGAAACAACAGAATTATTGTAAAGCCACAGACAGGATAACATAAGATTTAGCAGTTTCTACATTAAAGGATCAGGAATGTTGGAACATGATATTCCAGGAGGCAAAAGAAGTAGGATTAGAACCAAGAGTTACCCACTTTGCAAAATTGAGTATAATCGCTCAAAGAAAAAATTAGATAATCAATGAAATAGAGGATTTTCAATCATTGCTGATGAAAGGAGCTGAATAGAAAATATAACTTTCAAATGCAAGACTCAAAGGAAACATAAAAAGGTAAACAATAAAGAGAAATCATACGGGATTCAATAAAGTTAAACTGTTTGCATTTTTACATGGAAAAAATATACTTAGAACTCCTAAACCTTTGTTATTATTAGGGCAGTTATAAGGCATGTACAGAGAAAGGAAGCACAGGTGATGGTAGAAAATGATCGGATGATGATAATCTAAAAAAACAGAAAAAAAAATAATGGGTGAGTAAGAATAATGCCTTGGAAGGAGAAAGGAAGAGGTAGAATGGAATAAATTTTCTGACATAAAAGAGACCAGAAAGAGATTTTACAATGGAGATGAAGATAGGTCAATTTGGGGTAAGGAGTATGTGAACCTTACTTTCATCAGAATTGGCTCAAAATACACTCTGTTGGGTGTAGAAATCTACCTCACCATACAACCATACAGCCAAACAGGAAAGTTGGAGGGAAATGGGGTTAAGAGAAGGGGGGGGGTGATATAAGGGAGGGCAGATGTTTGGGAGGTAAAAGTTAGAAGCAAAACATTTTTTTTTAGAACAGACAGGGTAGAAGGAGAGAGAGAGAGAGAGAGAGAGAGAGAGAGAGAGAGAGAGAGAGAGAGAGAATTATAAATGGGGAAAACAGTATGGAGGGAAATACATACTTGGTAATCTTTTCTGTGAAAAAAATATAACAAGTTTTTTTTTTTCTTATAAACACCTCACTTTGAAAATATGTAGAAAACTGAAATTTAAAGAAATAGCAGCCAGTCTTAATTGATAAATATTCAAAGTATGTAAATAAGCACTTTTCAAATGAAATAATCAGAACTATCTATAGTCAGATGAAAAAATGTTCTTAATCACCATTGAATAAAGACATGCATTTTAAAACAACTGTGAGCTACCATCCCACACCTATCAGATTGGCCAATATGAAAGAAAAGGAAAATGACACATTTTGGAGGAAATATGGGAAAATTAAAACATCAATATGCACTGTTGAAGTTATGTACTGATTCAACCATTCCAGAGAGTGCTTTGGAACTCTGCACAGTTATAAAACTATGTATGTTCTTTGAGCAAGCAATACCATTACTAAGTCTATATCCCAAAGAGATAAGAAAAGGAAAAGGTCCTATATGTATAAAAACATTTATAGCAACTCTTTTACTTGTAGTAAAGAATTGGAAATTGATGGGATATACATCAACTAGGGAATGGCTGAACAAAGTTATTGCATATTATTATGATGGAATATTATTGTGCTATAAGAAATGAAGAGGAGGATGTGCTCAGAAAAATGTAGAAATATTTGCATTAAGTGATGTAAAACGAGCAGAAACAAGAGGATATTGTACACAGTAATGGCAAAATTGTATTAAGATGTATTGTGAATGTCTTAGCTATTTTCAGCAATACAGTGATCCAACGCAATTCTGAAGGTGCTATCCATATCCAGAGAAAGAACTGGTAGAGTCTGAATGTAGATTAAATGTACTTTTCTTAAACTTCCTTTATTTTCCTCTGTTTTCTTTCACAGCATAACTTATATAGAAATGTCTTTTGTGTAGCTTCAAATGTGTTACCTATATCAAATTGCTTGCCTTATTAATGAGAGACATAGGAACTCAAAATTTGAAAAAAAAAGTAGCAATTTTTTACAGATAATTGGGGAAAATAAATTATTTAAGTTAAAAAAGTTTGAAAATAATGGTTTACTGATAATTACATCTCAGGAAGGAGAGACAATAAATTTTAAACTTCATATTTTGCTATAGTGTTATCCCTAGATTAAAGCTCAGAGCTTTAGAAGAGATTATTGATTCTTTTTTAAACTTCAAAAAAAATGTTAAAGGGTAGGAAGAATATTTATACATGAATCTTCCCCACATAATTTTAAAAACCAAATTCTGTGGCTGTTGCAATGGTAAAATTTTGGAGCGACAGGGCTCCATCACCTTGGTTTGAGAGACCACCTTTCCCTGAGAAAGAGCTAAATAATTTGCTAGAAAGAAAGAAAGAAAGAGAGGGAGCCCTTGAAAAAGACAAGAATCAGTAAGTCTGCCTGATAGTCAAATAAGCTTCAACAACTCAACATCATCATCATTTTTAAGAGAAACTATGTAAAATAGAAGAAAAAAGGAATGTTCTGGTCTCTGGGATGATCAAAAATGCTTCATGAAGAAGTGGATATTGGAACTGATCTTTGAGGTTAGTATGTGGTTGCATAAAGTAAAAGTTAAGAGGGGGTGCACAGCAGGCATCAGCTACAGACAGTGCCAAGTCACAGATATTAGCAATGGGGTACTATATTAGGAATAGTAAATAGAAAAAAGACAAACAGAGTAAATATGTGATACTAGAGAGAAAGGAATTCAGTGTACTTTAAGAGATGAGTGACACAATAAAGACTTAGCTTTAGGAAAGTTAATTTGAATGGTTTCTTTGGAAACATGATGCTTCAGATTCATCCATCTCTACCAGTACCCTACATAGATATAAAGCCTACATATCTATATCATATGATTATGTCCCCTTTCACAATCTCAGATGTCATCCTTTAAAGTTTCCTTGTTTCTCCAAGTCAAAAATTGATTTATCTCGTCTCTGACCAACTACAACAGCCTCCTTCTCTTATTACACTTTTCATCTTCTAAGCTGTATTATAGTTATTGTGTATATTTTGTTCCACAATCTTTCATATGACACAAAAGATCATTCATATAATCTAGGTATATTATACTTTTTCACTATCCTATATATTGAAACATAATTTTCTTACAAATATATTATTCACAAGTTTGAGAATCAACAGATAATTTATAAACAAAGGAGAACAAAATTGGGTCACTAATTCAGTGTTGATGGAACTTTTATCTGATACAAACATTTTGTAGAACCATATGCAATTTTGTCCAAATATTTATTAAACTGCCTATTCCTTTTGACTCAGCAATACCACTGTTACTTATCTTTCCCAAGACAATTAGGGGAAAAAGGAAAAGGAACTTATATGTTCTAAAATATTTATAGCCACTGTCTTTGTAGTGGAAAAAAACCTGAAATTTGTGGGGATGTCTGACAATGGGTGAATGGATAAAGAAGTTATGGTATATAGTCATAGTCAAATAGTACTATGTTATAAGAAATGAGGAACTAATTGTTTTAGGAAAAAAGACATGGAAAGATTTGTGTGAAATAATGAAGAGCAAAATGAACAGAACTAAGAGAACATTATATACAGTAACAGAAATATTAAGAACAATTTTGAATTACCAGACCTATGAAGGAAGATATTTTCTGCCTCCAGAGAAAGAACTTATAAATAAATGTATAAAATGGTTTCACAAAATATACGCGTGTGTATGCATATATGTCCATGTATGTAATTATAGACACATATGAGTATATATACACATTATTATAATATACACCTGTACATAGATACATATGTATATATACATATTAATGCCTAAGGATAGTCATATCTAGGGCAGCAGGGGAAGAGGAGGAGAAATTATAAAAAGTTCATAGCAGAGAATAAAAGAAAATGTAGAAGGAAGAATAGAAAGCAGAGTAGTTTTGAAAAGAATAAGTAGTTTTGTTTTTTTCCAAAAAAACCTGAAATGTATGCAATGAGAATTCATGGTTTTATAGAGAATCCCCTTTTTAGGTTGTGCTGTGTATATGAAAATGTTCTTTTTTATGTATTTAAGTTCAAAATGAATTTTAAAAAGAATGAAAACTTCTAAGCTAAATAAGATTTTCTTTGAATGCAAACAAACTGGATTGTGTAGTAGATGTTTAGTCAATAGAATCACAATTTAGTATTTTAAAGAACTTCATAGAAAACCATACCTAACTTTATTATTTTGGAAATGAGAAAACTGAGGTCCAGAGGGATAAAATAATTTAACTGAGATCACACATAGCAAGTGCGAGAGTTAGGATATTAGTCATTATTCTATTACTGTAAGTCCTCAAGATATGAAATTTTTGAGGCTGCCACCACAACAGCAAAATAAAAGACAATTAACATATAGGTAAATATTTGAATTTTGATTATTTTATTCTGTCACATATATAACATGCATTCAGAGAAACTTTGTAATCTGTTCAGGGAAAGATGAGGAACTAAGTAGCACAATGAATAAAGCAGTAGATATGTAGTCAGAAAGAACTGAATTCAAATCCAGTCTTAGACATTTACTAGTTGTCCTGATCTAAGGAATAATTTAACTTATTTATCTCTTTTGCCTTGTCTGTGATATAAGAATAATAGTACTCTATTCCCCAGGGTTATTGGTAGGATAAAATTATATAATTTCTGTGAAGTACTTTGAAAATCTTAAATTTCTCTATAAATTTTAGCTATTATAATTATGAGGAAATATATTTTATATAATAAATATAAAAGAAACATGCTATTTCTCTGTATGATATACCTAATTTTTTATCTGCTAAAATTAAAATATTCGAGAAGAAAAAACGATACTTTTTTATACATTTTCATACTCTCTTTGCATGTATGAAAATGAACGTATACTTGGAAATTGTATATAATTTATCTGCTTGTTTTGACAATGTTTACTTCACTGCTCAGTTAATGTTATGCTAGATGTAGTTAGTATCAATGTGTACAAAAACATAAATGATGATTTAATATAGTGCATTGTTGTTATTGTTTGTCCCTTATTCTTGAAGAGGATCATGACATCAGGATGATGTCACAACTTGCAGTGAATTGTATTTAGGTGAAGTAGAGCTGTGTAGAGTCACCAGCCTCACTCTCTCCTCCAGAGTCATCTCAGTCCAATGTATGTGTGTATGTACTTGTATACGCACACACATATCAGGATGACTTGAGATGGCTCCAGATAGATGTGTAAGGCAATATGGGTTAAGTGACTTGCCCAAGGTCACACACTAAGTGTCTGAAGTCAGATTTTAATGATCAGATTTTAACTCAGGTCCTTCCAATTTCAGGGCCAGTGCTGTATGCATGGAAACACCTAGCTGGGGATAGTTTATTCTACAAATTAATTTAAGTGATAAGGATTACAGGTGTACTGTCTTCTTACCCATCCTAATGTAAAGAATTCTTAGGAGAGTGATATTATAGGTATACATTTGGAAATGGAGAAGAGGATAATTGAGAGTTATTGGAGGTGTTTAGCTTCTAGAAGTAAAGATGTGTTTGTATATGTAATTTAGGGGTTTGTTTCTGAAAATTAGTTGGTACAGACAGCAGTTTGGGTTAAGCATATATTAATTTATCAATATTATACCAGCCAAGGATTGACCACATGTCTTTCTAATTTCTCATGGTAGTAGGTCATATGGAATTGGAGGCTGGAAGCATGTCAGTTAGTACAGGCAGGAGAAAACCCCCCAAACACCCATGCTGTCTCCCAGAGAGAAAACATGTATCTTCAAAGAAGGTCAAGAGAGAGCAAGAGCTAAGGAGACACTATGGTCTCAGAGAATCATGAGAAATTAACATGGCTACCTCCCCAGGTTTTTAATCCCATTTGGTAGAGGTGGGTCATTAATATATTTTAAAAATCTAATTGTTTAGCATCATTCGATTCCATTGGTTGACATAATTTAAAGGTGGTCAACATTAAAATGAACTTTAGAGATGACATGAGGGAAAAGAATGCAAAAGATCCACACTCAAGTTTCTCAAGGCAAAATCCACTATCTAGGTGAGGTTTAATCCCATCAGTCCTTCACCATCTAGACAAAAGAATCTATCTCCATTCCTTTTGTTGATTGTTTGTCTCAGATGAGACTTGATAAAGGAGAACTGGACTTTTTTGGAGTTGGGATGAAGAAAGGACTGATCCTTGGGTCCTCAAGAAATCCATTATTAATAATTATTTTCTCACAGCAGGAAGGCCAAACAATGGTGTTCAAGTTTTAGAAAGAATATAATATGAAAAAGAGGACATGTTTCTTCTATATGGTACCTCAAAAAAGATCTCTGTGCTAAGAAATTTACGATGTTATTTTTTAAAATTTTTCTTTTGATCCAGGAATAGAAAGTTTGCGAAGAAGTTAATTTACAAAATATGGGGGGGGAGCAGCTAGGTGTCACAAGGGATAGAGCACCAGCCCTGGATTCAGGAGGACCTGAGTTCAAATCCAGCCCCTGAGTTCAAATCCAGTCTCAGACACTTGACACTTACTAGCTGTGTGAGCCTGGGCAAGTCACTTAACCCTGCAAAAACAAACAAACAAGCAAACAAAAGAAAATATATGGAGATATTTCCTAAAAATCAGAGCTATCCAGAAGTAGAATGTTATTTGAGAATGATTGGCTTGGCAAACAGAAGAGTCATCTGGGATTGAAGTGAGGGACAATGTGCATTTCTCTAATCAACAGGGATTTAGAGCCTTTTTTTTTTTTCATACATCAATAGATGGCTTTGATTTCTTCATCTGAAAGCTGCCTGTTAATATTTTTTGACCATTTCTCAATTGGGGAATGACTTACATTATTGTAAATTTGATTTAGTTCCCTATATATTTTAGAAAAGAGGCCTTTATGTGAAACACTGGCTATAATTTTGGATGGATTGCTTCTGTTTGTAAAAAAAAAACGAAAACAAAAAACTTTTTTTTAAATCTGATGTAATCAAAATCATCCATTTGGCATTTCATAATATGCTTTATCTCTTGTTTGGTTCCAAATTATTTTTATCTCTATAGATTTCAGAGCGAAACCATTATTTACTTTACTAACTTAAATATGGTTTCGCCTTTATGTCTACATCACATAACTAAATTGATCTTATTTTGGAATATACTGTAAGATGGTGGTCTATGCCTAATTTCTGCTATTCCAGTTTTCCCAGCAATTTTTGTCAAATAGTGAGTTTTAAACCCAGAATCTGGAGTCTTTGGGTTTATGAAACAGTACACTATTTTTTTGTTTGTTTGGTTTTTTTGCGGCACAATGGGGGTTAAGAGACTTGCCCAGGGTCACACAGCTAGTAAGTGTCAAGTGTCTGAGGCCGGATTTGAACTCAGTTCCTCCTGAATCCAGGGCTGGTGCTTTATCCACTGCACCACCTAGCCGCCCCGCAAACAGTACATTATTAAAGTAATTTACTATTGTGTCCCCTTTGCCTAAACCAATTTCATTGACCTACCGCTCTAATAGTTTTGACAACTGTCACTTTAGAATTGAAGTTCAGATTTGGTATGGCTATATCACCTTCCTGTGCGTTTTTCTTTTCATTAGTTCTGTTGATATTCTTGACCTTTTATTCTTCCAGGTGAATTTTGTTATTATTTTTTAGACATCTATAAAATAATTTTTGGTAAATCTGAATGGTATGGCACTGAATAAATAAACTAATTGAAGCTGATTATTTTTATTATATTAGCTCAGCATATCCATGACAAACTGATAGTTTTCTAATTGTTTAGATATTATTTTATTTGCATGAAAAATGTTTTGTACTTGTGTTCATAGAGTTCCTTGGTTTGTCTTAGCAGCTAGACTCCCAAATATTTTATACTGTCTACAGTTACTTTAAATGAAATTTTCTTTCTATCTTTTGCTTCTGAGTTTTGTTGTCCATGTATAGAAATGCTCATGATTTATGTGGATTTATTTTATAACTTGCAACTTTGCTAAGAATGTGTATTGTTTTAAGTGATTTTTAGTTGAATGTCTAGGATTCTCAAAGTATACCATCATATCATTAGTGAAGAAGGATATATTTTTTCCTCCTTGCTTATTCTAATTCCTTTAATTCCTTTTCCTTGTCTTATTACTAAAGCTAACATTTCTAGTACAATCTTAAATAATTGAGGTGATAATGGACATGCCTGTTTCACCCTTGATCTTATTGGGAATGTCTCTAACTTATCTCCAATACATATAATGCTTGCTGATGGTTTTAGGTAGATACTGTTTGTTAATTTAAGAAAAGCTCCACCTATTCCTAAGCTCTCTAGTGTTTTTATTAGGAATGTATGCTGTATTTTGTCAAAAGCTTTCTTTACATCTATTGAGATAATTATATGATTTTGGTTAGTTTTTTTTTTAATACATTTGATTATTTTGACAGTTTTCCTAAGTTTGAACCATCCCTGCATTCCAGGTGTAAATCCCACCTGATCATAGTGTATTATCATGGTGATTAATTGCTGTAATGTCCTTGCTAATATTTTATTTAAGGTTTTTGCATTAATATTCATTAGGGAAATTACCCTATCTTTTTTTTTTCTCTGTTTTGGCTCTGCCTGGTTTAGATATCAACACCACATATGTGTCATAAAATGAATTTGGTAGAACTCCTTCACTTATATTTCCAAATAATTTGTATAGTATTGGAATTAGTTGTTATTTAAATGTTTGGTATAATTCACATGTAAGCCCATCTGGCCCTGGGGATTTTTTCTTAAGGAGTTCATTGATGACTTGCTCAATTTATTTTTCTAAGATGGACTTATTTAAGGATTTAATTTCCTCTTCTGTTAATCTCAGTAATTTTAAATTTTTGTAACTTCATCCATTTTATTTAGATTGTGAAATTTATTGCCATTTAGTTGGGAAAAATAGTTCCTAATTATTGCTTTAATTTTCACCTCATTTGTAATGAGATCACCCTTTTCATTTTTGATGCTGTTAATTTGGTTTTCTTCTCTTTTTTTCTTAATCCTGATTTTTTTTTCATAGAACCTTTTCTGAGTTTTATTTATTAATTCTATCATTTTTTTCTTTTTCTTTTTCTTTTCAGGGCCATGAGGGTTAAATGACTTGCCCAGGGTCACACAGCTAGTAAGTGTTGCATCTGAGCCTTGATTTGAACTCAGGTCCTACTGGGTACTTTATCCATTGCACCACCTACCTGCCCTTATTTATTAATTCTATAGTTTTCTTACTTTCAATTATATTAACCTCTTTTGATTTTCAGGATTTCTAATTTAGTATTTAATTAAGGTTTTTTTTTTTATTTGTTCTCTTTTTAGCTTTTTTAGTTGCATGCCCAAATCATTGATCTCCTCTTCCTCTACTTTATTCATGTAAACATTTAGAGATATAAGATTTCCCCTAAGGACTGCTTTGGCTACAGCCCATAGGTTTAGGTGTGTTATCTCATTGTTGTCATTCTGTTGGATGAAGTCATTGATTGTTTCTATGATTTGTTGCTGGACTCCCTCATTTTTAGGATGAGGTTATTTAATTTCCAATTAATATTCAGTCTATCTTTCAATGGCTCTTTATTACATGTAATTTCTATTGCATCCTGATCTGAGAAGGATGTATTTACTATTTCTCCCTTTCTATATTTGACTGTGAGGTTTTTGTGCCCTAATACATGATAAATTTTTGTGTATGTGCCATATATCTCTGAGACAAAGTTATATTCCTTTCTATCCCTATTCACTTTTCTCCAGAAGTCTATCATATCTAACTTTTCTATATTTCTATTCAGCTCTTTAACTTCTTTCTTATTTATTTTGTGATTAGATTTATCGAGTTCTGAGAGGGGAAGATTAAGATCACTTACTGGTATAGTTTAGCTGTCTATTTCCTTTTATAGCTCACTTAACTTCTCTTCTAAGAATTTGGATGCTATACCACTTGGTGCATCTATGTTTACTATTGACATTACTTTATTGTCTATAATTCCTTTTAATAAGATATTGTTTCCTTCCTTATGTCTTTTAATTAGATATATTTTTGCCTTTGCTTTGTCTGAGAAAAGGATTATAACCCCTGCTTTTTATTTTTTATTTCAGCTGAAGCGTAATATATTCTGCTCCAACTTTTTCCTTTTATTCTATGAGCATCTTTGTACTTTATCGTACTTTAAATGTGCTACTTGTAAACATCATATTGTAAAGTCTGGTCTTTAATTTACCCTGCTATCCACTTCTGGTTTATGGCAGAGTTCATTCCATTCACATTCACAGTTATGATTACTAACTGTGTATTTCCCTCTCTCCTAGTATCCTCCTTTGTACTTTTTTTTCTTCTTTCAACCTATTCCTCCTCACCATTGTTTTGATTCTGACCACTGCCTCCCCCAACACACCCTCCCTTTAATCAGTACCCCTCCCTTTTCTTTACTATTTCATCCCCTGTTTCTTCCCTCCATTCTGTCAGTACCCGCTGTCCTTTTCCCATTACTCTTTTACTTCTCTAAAGGTTACGCTAAATTTCATTATCCAAATCAGTGTATATGTTATTCCCTCTTTGACCCAAATCTGATGAGAGTAAGGTTGAAACAAGGCTTAACCTTCCCTTCTTTCCCTCTATTATAATAGTTTTTTTTTTGCATGTGTGTGCCTCTTCATATGATTTAATTAACCCCATTCCACCTCCCCTTACTCTTCTCCCTATATAATCCTTTTTTCAGCCCTTAATTTTCTTTATATCATAACATTAAAGAAAATTTATACCTATGCAGTCTATGTATACTCTTTCCATCTACCCAAATAGAGATACAGTTATCAAGGGTTATAAGTATTATCTTTCCTTGTAGGAATTTACATGGTTTGACCTTATCTGATAACTTTTTTTTTTCCTGCTTACCTTTTTATACATCTATTGAATCTTGTATTTAAAGATCACATTTTCCATTCAGTTCTGGTCTTTTCATCAGGAAATCTTGAAAATCCCCTATTTCATTCATGTCCATCTTTTCCCATGAAAGAGAATGATCAGTTTTTCTGGGTAGTTGATTGTTGCTTGCAATCCAAGTTCCCTTGCCTTCTGTAATATCATATTCCAAGCCTTTCAGTCCTTAATGTTGAACTTGCCAGGTTGGGCGTAAGACTGCCTGTGATTCAAAGATATTTAACTTGTTTCTTTCTGGCTGCTTGCATTATTTTTCTTTTCTCCTGATAATTCTGGAATTTGACAACAATATTCATTGTAGTTTTCCTCCTCTTTCAGGGGGTATTCAGTAGATTCCTTTAATGCCTATATATTATCATCAGATTGAAAAATATCAGTATAGTTCTCCTTGATAATTTCCTGGAATATAGTGTCTAGACACTTTTTTTTTTTGATCATGGCTTTCAGGTAGTCCAATAATTCTTAGACTATCTCTCCTGCATCTATTTTCCAAGCCGGTTGTCTTTCCAATGAGGTATTTCACATTTTCTTCTATTTTTTCATTCTTTTGATTCTGTTTCAATGGATTTTAGTGTCTTACAGAGTTATTAGATTCTATCCACCCAATTCTAATTTTTAAGTCATTATTTTCTTCAGTAATCTTTGGCACCTCCTTTTCCATTTAGCCAATTCCTTCCCCCCCCCCTTTTGGCCAATTGTATTTTTTAAGGAATTTTCTTCAATCATTTTAATCTCCTTCCTTTTCCAAGCAGTTGACTTATTTCTTTTCCTTCCTTTTCTTTTTTTTCTTTTTCTTTCTTTCTTTCTTTTTTTTTTTTTTTAGGGCAACGAGGGTTAAGTTACTTGCCCATGGTCATAGAGCTAGTAAATGTCAAGTGTCTGAGGCTGGCTTTGAACTCAGGTCCTCCTGAATCCATGGCTAGTGATTTATCCACTGCACCAACTAGCTGCCCTCTTTTTGACTCTTTTTTGCATAATTTTCTTGTATTATAGTCATTACTCTTATTTCTTTCTCCATTTTTTCTTCTACTTCTCTCATTTGATTTTTATAATCTTTTTTGAGCTCTTTCAAGAAGGCTCTTTGGTCTTGAGACCAATTTATCTTCACCCTTGTGGTTACACAGTAGGCATTTTTAAAATATTGTCTTCATCAGAATTTCTATACTCCCTGTTGACACAGAAACTCTCAAGGGTAAGGGCTCCCTTCTGTTTCTTACTCGTATTGTGGCTTTTTTTTTTTTAACTTTTCAATTTGAAGTTGATTCCTGGGGCACAGGGGCCACTGTTCCAAGCTTCTTGTGCTGTGTAATAGGGGATGAGTCACTGGAAATCTGCTCTGAGGACTCTGTGACTTGTGGATTCCTCACTGTCCTGGGCTTGCTCCCTTTGCTTGCTCCCTGAGCTGGAATGGCTTGGTCTAGTCACGCCTCTCCTATGGGTGGTCCTCTAGCTGGCAGTTTGCCCTTAGCTGGTGCTGGCAGGTCTTCCAAGTGGCCTGCTATGCCACCAGCATGCTGAGACAGGTCCAAGGGCCTCAGTTGCTGTGCTGTGGCCAAGAGACTCCTACTAACTTGCTCATACCCCCTCTGTGCTGCACTGCACTGAGCTTTGCTGCATTGTGTTCCCCTTTTGCCCAAGTGAGACTAACCATTCCTGAAATCTAAATTATCTCAAGTTGGAAAATTGTGTCTCTATATTTTTGTAGGTTACATAGCTTTAGAATCCATGTAGAGGCTTGATTTAATGTTTTTGAGGGCAACTTGGGAGAGCTCAAGTAACTTCTGGCTTCTCTCCACCCTCTTGACTTTGCCTAGGAATTATTTTCTTCAGTAAATTTTTCTGCTTCATTTTCCAAGCTGTTGACTCATTGTTGTTTCTTTGTTTCTTTGTTTATAATGTTCTTACATAACTTTTCTCTCATTTCTCTTCCCATTTTTTCTTCTACGTCTCTCATTTGATTTTTAAAATCCTTTTTGAGCTCTTCCAAGATGGCTTTTTGGTCTTGAGACCAATTCATCTTCCCCCTTGAGGCTTCACATGTAGGCATTTTGACAATATTGTCCTCTGAGTTTGTATTTTGATCTTCCCTGTTGCCATAAAAGATGTCAATGGTAAGGGTACGTTTCTTTTTCTTACTCATATTCTAGCCTATTTTTAAACTTATAAAGTTAAGGTCTGCTCCTGGTGCACAGGGGCCATTGTTGCAAGCTTCCTGTGCTGGGGCATAGAGGCCTGGTTACTGGCTTTTTACTCTGAGGCCTCTGTGTCTTGTGGACTCTTCACAACTCCAGGCTTGCTCTCTAAGCTGGCATGGCTCAGCCAAGTCACACCTGTCCTATGCAATGTTCTCTACCTGGCATTTTGCCCTCTCAGCCTGGGCTGGTAGGTCTCACAACTCTCCTGCTATGCCACCAGCCTTCTGCACCAGGACCAAGGGGCCTCAGCTGCTGATTTGTGCTTTTTCCAAGAGTCTCCTGCTGACTTACCTAGACCCCCTCCATGCTATGCTGTCTTACACAAGTGAGACAGGTCTTTCCCGAAGTGTTCTAAATTATCTCAAGTTTGAACATTGTGTCTCTCTGTCTTTTAGCAGCTTTTGTAGTTCCAAAATCTGTTTAGAGGATTGATTTAATGTTTTTGAGGGAAACTCAGGAGAGCTCAAGCAAATTCCTGGTTTCTTACCACCATCTTAGCTTCCATCATAATATGTTCTTTTCTCTAGGTTTTTTATGACACTCGTCTCTTCTCTTTCTCCTCCTATCTATATGTTCATGACTTGTCAATCTCTTATAATGGATCTTCATGTGGATCATAAGCTATGTATTCGAATGGGCCTCTGGCCTAGACTTTTTATCTTGTCTATATGATGTTGGTAAATGTATCAACTTTCATGAATTCCCTATTCTCTATGCCAGTGGTTGTAAAATCTATTTATTAAGGGAGCAGCTGGTGGCACAGTGGATAAACCACCGGCCCTGGATTCAGAAGGACCTGAGTTCAAATCTGGCCTCAGACACTTGACACTTACTAGCTGTGTGACCCTGGGCAAGTCACTTAACCCTCATTGCCCCACAAAAAAAAAATTATTTTTTAACCTCTTTGCTGATCTACAGTCTCACATGTCAAAATGGCTATTAGACATCTCAAATTGGATTCCTTTAGACATGTTAAATTCAAATTATTTTGGCCAGATTATGATATTCAATTGGACAATAACTTATATAGTTCATCCATTGGTAAAATTTAATGAATTCTTTTCATTCTGGAATTTCTTGAGACTGATATTTCTTATTCTTAGAGACATTTCTTGCAAAAGATTTGGAATATGCTTCATCTAAATAAATGATATGTTAAGATAGAAAAATAGAGTTAATTAAACCATACCAACAACTTGTCTATATCTGACAGGATTGCCATAATTCTGAACCTATAGCTTACCACTTATCCATTTAAAAATCAAGTTCTAAAGTGATTAACATATTAGACATGAGATAAATAAATAATCATCAGTTCTGTATAGCCAACTTTAGTCATTGCAATGATCTGATTTCTTTCTTTCTTTTTTTTTTTTGGTGTTGCTTTTCTTTTAATTATGATGGTAATCATGTATATTATTGTCAGTGGTCTATTTCATTTCACATCTGTTCATATGCTCTCACATATATTTTCCTGAATTCTTCATATTGATCTTTTTTTTAATTTTGTAATAATATTACATTACATTCATATACTAAAGTTTGTTCAAGCATTCTCAATTGCAGTATGTTTTTTTTTTAATTTTACCTTTTCAGGGTAAATGCCTAATAGTTATATTTTTGAGTCCAAAGTTAAATGCTTTAGTCATATTATAAGCCTTGTTCTAAATTGTTTTCTTAAATGTTTTTACTAATATACAGATTTTCCAAGACTGTATTATAATATCTGCAATCCTTCAACCCATCCAAAATTTATTTCTTACATTTTTTTGTTGTTGTTGTTGTTAGTGAGGCAATTAGGGTTAAGTGACTTGCCCAGGGTCACACAGCTAGTAAGTGTTAAGTGCCTGAGGCTGTATTTGAACTCAGTTACTCCTGACTCCAGGGCCAGTGCTCTATCCACTGCGACACCTAGCTGCCCCTATTCCTTTTGTTTTAAAATAACATTTCCCCTTTTTTAATATAATGTATAACTTCAGAATTGTTTTAATTCCTGAAAAATGTTTCTAGTCCTAAAAAAAAGAAATGTCATAATTTAAAAACAAGATGGAACATATTTTGTAGTCTTAACATGAACATTTATTTTCTTTTAGTGTTTGTTCTTAAGGAAAATAAAATAATCAAGACTGACTTTAAAGATAAAAATGAAAGTCAAATGGGGAACTGGGTTTGGTTTTGGCAGTCACTAGCTTGGCCTGCTTATTTTCATCTGACTAGTGACACCCTGTTATCAGTTTATAATTCAGGCATTTGTATAAAACTAAAATAATATTTAGAGTTAGCTCAACAGAAAGGAGCAGGAAAGCTTGGTGGTACAGTAGATAGAATGTTAGGGTAATAATTGGCAAGACCTGATTTCAAACCCAGCCTCAAGCCCTAGCTGTGTGACCCAGCACAAGTCACTTAATCCTGTTTGCCTTGGTTTCCTTATATATAAAATGAACCACAGAAAGAAATGGCAAACCACTCCATCCCAATGAAGCCACAAAGAGTTGGACAAGATTGAAAAAAAATGATTGAATTAAAACGCAAAGGAGATCTAAAGGTATATAAATTTATCTGCCTTGGTCTATGGGTATTAAACACTAAAACTGATGGATACTTTTTTGATCATTTAAAGGGGAATTTGTATAAATTATACTTTCAAAACGTATCTGAATTGATGGATGTGAAATAAACAACACGAGAAATTTACAACCATTAAAATGTAACAGAGAAATAGATGTTTGAAAACTTTGGTGTTTAACTAAACTGTCATAATACAAATTTACATCTTACTGTCTTGATATCTTGATATCCCAGTTTAAAAAAAAAAAAGATGAATACATTGGGATCAAAGAATTTTGCCATTTGAAGGAACCTTTGAGTGCAATGGATCTTTAAGTACAAACCCCTCATTTCACAGATGAGAAAACAGATTAAATCACCTCACTTTTTGATATACTGTAGCATACAATAATCTGGAAAGAAAAACTTTTTTTTCCTGGAACTAAATTCCAGAATGAATTTATTGTCTGTATCTTCATATAGAAATATTATTAATGACATGATGCCAACTCACATTAGGAATCTACTGTTCAGCATAATGAACAAGGTGTTCAACTGCAGTTTTTTAGATGATACAGAAATATTCTCTAGTTAAACATTCATTTTATCAGCTCTATAAAATTGAAAGCAAAGCATTAAATCATGATTTTGTGAAGCCATTGTCGTTCAGATTCTGGGAGAAGAAGGTCCAGACACTTTGCTTTATGGTGATCCAACTTTATACATGATAGACCTTAGAGAAGCTAGAGGATTATGTAGGAAATATGACTTGTTCCTACACTTGAATAACTGCAGGGTGAGGAGTGGGCAGAGTTGGAAACATTGTCTCAGCCATGGCAACAGGAGGAAGAGGTATGGCCTAGCAGGATAATCAGAAGGAGGAAGAAATACTGCAAATGGAGAGGGTGAGCACTGAGGAGGGATTAGGATAATTAGGATAATAATTATTTTCAAGATAATAAAATGGAAAGCAAGGCAAGAAATACATGGAGTAAGAGTTTGGAAAAAGGTGAGAGAAGAAAAATATGAGTCTGGAGGGGTAGAAGAGTTTGGAGGAGAAAGAGGTGAAGTATATTAGGAGATTGGAAGCCCATTTGGCACAAGTTGGAGAGGGGCAGGAAAACACTGGGCATGTGTCCCTAGACATGGGCTCCTGGTCAGTTAATCTACTACGCAGGGGCAGCTAGATGGCACAGTGGATAGAGCACCAGCTCTGGAGTCAGGAGTACCTGAGTTCAAATCCGGCCTCAGACACTTAACACTTACTAGCTGTGTGACCCTGGGCAAGTCACTTAACCCCAATTGCCTCACTAAAAGAAATAAATTAAAAAAAAAATCTACTACCCAGATACCAGTGAACTATTCATTGGGAGCTCTACTCCCAATGAGTAATTTTAAATCACTCAGTGTTTGATAATTAAAAGAACCCTATATAGGATGCAAAGTTTCCCTTAATAAATTAAAGTAAGTTTTATAACAGGTGTAACAGATTTTAATATGCCGCTCTGTTTTCATTTGTGTTTTGACTAGTAAAGTATCTTCATCCTATCCTATAAGGATTTTTCCTTAGGGGGTTCCTTGGTGTACATATTTCTTACTGGATTTGGCCCACACTGCATATAATTTAAAATCACCTTTTCTACACATATAACTGAATAGGATCTTCTTATGAACTCATCTTGTAGAAAGATTTAGGCTTGGCTTGTAAACACAAAAGCCCAAATCTCTCAGAAGGCCCTTTTCCTTGTCCTTATGTGTGCTTCTAAAAATCCAAATCAGACAGTTTGAGAGTGAAATTCCCCAAATACTTAGAAACAGGCATAAAAACACATATGAAAACTTAGAGAGAGACAGACAATATAACAAAATGCCAAAAATAGGGGAATACATACAGACACAGAGGTTCTTACCTGGAATATTGATTAAAGATCATAACCAGAAGTTTAAGGTTTTTAATACCCTTAATGTGGTCACCAACTCTATTTTTTAAAATTTAAGCTAAAACTGTATTTTAAAATGTTTTGCTATTACTGTGGTTTTTTTAATTAATTAGTTGCTATGTTTTTATAAATTACTAGCAAACCAGTTTAGGCAGTAAGAATTTATTATTAATTAGTATTACATATACTAGTAAAAAATTTACCACGTGGTAGTTATCATGAGCAGGAGAAAAGTCCCAAACTGTGCATTAGAGAGACAGCATGTAGTCTCAAGGAGAATTCTGAAGACTTATAAAATCTACAAGTGTCCTAAGAGGAAAAGCCAGCACCAAGAGAGCCAGGCCCTGGAGTGGACAAGGGCTTTTCCTCTTTTGAAAGAGGCAGATTATTATACACTGATCAAAGCTAATTGGTTAGTATCATTCAATTCCATTCATTGACATGACTTGAGGGTGGTCTAAATTAAAATGAATTATACAGGGGTGGCTAGGTGGCGCAGTGGATAAAGCACCGGCCCTGGAGTCAGGAGTACCTGAGTTCAAATCCGGCCTCAGACACTTAACACTTACTAGCTGTGTGACCCTGGGCAAGTCACTTAACCCCAATTGCCTCACTAAAAAAAAAAAATATATATATATATATACCTAAAATGAATTATACAGATGACGTCAGGGAAGAGAATGCAAAAGACCCTAACTGAAGAGCAAAGACTAGGTCTAGTACATAGGTGTGGTTTGATCCCATCAATCCTTCACTGAACTAGACAAAGGAGTCTATCTCCATTTATTTTCCTTCCCTTGAGTTTATCTCAAATAAGATCAGTTGAAGTCCCTCAAGAACTGGACTTTCTGGAGGCAGGGGCTGAGGGTGAGGGGTGGAGTAAAGACTGAAACTGTTCTCTGTGTTCCCTTAAGAAATCCATTATAAATAATTATTTTCTCTCAGATGGTAATTGTGGTAAAGTCCAACTGTGCTATTTCTCTACTCTATCATCTTGTATCCACCTTGTTAAGTAATCATTTAGAATAGTCAAGAATAAAACAATTTTGTGTCCTTCATGAAGCAGTGAAAACACATTAAGTGAGAATAAAGGAAAAAAAAGGAAACTTCAGTATGTTTGAATGAATTATTGATCAGGACAGGAGCAAAAATAATAACTGATAATCATATCAAACTGAGGTTTCATGGTTCATATTAAGTTAGTAGAGACCCACATGGTTAAAGCCTTCAACTACTGACTGAAATAAGACTGACATTTTCTTTGTCAAAAGTAAAATATAAGGGGGCAGCTAGGTGGCACAGTAGATTGAGCACCACCCCTGGAGTCAGGAGGACCTGAGTTCAAATCTGACTTCAGACATTTAACACTTACAAACTGTGTGACCCTGGGCAAGTCACTTAACCCCAATTTCCTCACCTTAAAAACAATTTTAAAAGAGCTTTTATTAATATAGTGAATAACAATTTTCAAAGTTTTCTCAATGAACTAATTAACACTAATGAAGTGCTTATATGTGCCAAGCACTGTGTTATGTGCAGAGATGATGAAAAAATTTTAAAAAGGAACAATAGACAGACCAGCTCCCAAGGAGCTCACAGTTTAATGGGGAATACAAGGATTAGCTAAAGATAAATTGAGCTAATCAACAATCATTAAAGGGGAATTTACAAAGACTGGGCCTTGAAAGAAGTTATGGAAGTCAGGAAACTGAGATGATGAAGTATTTATATTATGTTTTCTTGTAGTCATTTATATTTCACAATCCTTATTTAGGAAAATGTTAATGTATCCTAACACTTAAATTCTGGGCAATACAATTGGTATTGTATATATTTCTTTCCATTTCCATTTCCTTCCATTTTAAAAATGTCATTGTTTATTGGCAATGCTTTTGATGGTATTTCTCTTTCTATCCTTTCTCTTCTATTTGTGTTTTCACTGATTTCATCCAAAACACTGTAATGCCCTGTGGTTAAAATTGTCTGTTTCTTTTCATGAAACTTTTTTTTACATTTTGGAACTGCTTGTACATTTTAAACTTATTGTGATGTCACTAGATTAATAAACACTTTTTAAATTACTATAACATATCAGGTACTCTTCTAGGGATGCAATTAAATAATGAAAACCTCTGGTCTGGTCTCAAACTAATTTATGACAAACTGCTTTTCAAATTTTCTAATAATTGATTTCAAAAATGAAGTCTTTTCTGCATTAGTTTACATTATGTGTTTTCAAAAAACATATTTTATTATTTATAATAACATTTCTGAATAATTGTTGTTCATTCCCTTTCTTAGCTCATTATTCAATTACTATTTTCAACCAAATATTCTACCTGTACATTTTCATATTTGCGTCTTTATCTTCTTTCAACAAATTCTTTTGCACTCAGTTTCCTTATCTGTAAATGAAGATGATGCAGACACCTCTCTGGTACGTTCTACAGATAAGAATTTTTCATTGAATATATTCTCATATTTTGAAGATTCTTGTAGTTGGCCCATCCTTTCTAATTGGAGTCTTTTCTTATTGCATTGATTTCTCCTCCTAAAGATCTCTATCTCTCCTTATGTGTCTCTCTTCTATCTCTCTTTCTCTGTCTCTCTGATTCCATCTCTGCCTGTCTGTGTCTCTATCAGTCTCTATCTCGTTTGTCTCTGTGTATGTTTTTCTATCTCTATCTTCATCTCGCTTTATCTCTGTTTCTGTATCTGTCTTTCTGTTTCTTTCTCTCCCTCCTTAAACACTTATTCATTATGGTAGCTACTTTTTTGCTATATGATTTCTTAAATCTTTTATTAGTTTTTGTACATGACTTTCCCTGTTAGAATATCTTTTGTTTCACATCTTGGTTTTGCTATCAATATTTTCATCTTTTTGTAACATTAGTAAAAGTTTGGGGAACTGTATATGGTTACAAGTACTCATTCTGCTATCTTGCTATAAATGAATTCAATATTCTTTTCTAGTATTCAGCCACTGATTCCACAAAAGAGGAGGAACCACAGAGTTGTGGGTCATTTTGTCTTTGTATCACTTTCTTTGCCTGAGATGCTCAAATAATTCATCCCCTATAGGGTCAGCAATTGTACAGCTACACCAAATACCAAATGTGACAATATCATACTCAGTTTTCTAGTGATTAATTGTTTAAAGTAAGACATTTGGATCACATGCCTGAGATTTAATAAAAATTAGAGTTTTATTCTTTCATTGTAGAAAATTAAATTATTAGGTAATTTGTTACCTTAGCCACTAGATTTAGAAATTGCTACTTGTTTCAGAATTTAAAGCATGATATCCATACTGTTTCAGCTCCATTTTCCTTATTAAAAACAAGAAATTGGACATATAAGTTTTCAGGGTAAGGAAAATGTTTATTGTTTGCAATGAATATTTATGCCAAATTTCCAATCATAAAATTTGCTCCTTTTCATTACAAGAAAAAAGCGCCACAGATTAAATGGTAAATTCTGAAAACTGAAGGTTAATCCAGTGGAAATCTAATGAAAAAAGCTTTAATCTTTACATAAGAGCTGTGGATGTAACCCTTCAAATATGAAATTTAAATGGAGAAACAAACTGTGAATTAAAGACAGACTGCGCAGATTGCTACTTTAAAAAAGAACATGGGGGGGGGAGCAGCTAGGTGGCACAGTGGATAGAGCATTGACCTTGGATTCAGGAGGACCTGGGTTCAAATCCGGCCTCAGACACTTGACACTTACTAGCTGTGTGACCTTGGGCAAGTGACTTAACCCTCATTGCCCAGCAAAAAAACAAAACAAAGCAAAACAACAACAACAACAACAACAACAACAAAAACATGGGTAAAACCCCAACATTTAAATGTAGCTGCTCAAATTTTCTTCTTTTTTTTTGATGGGACATAATCTGTTAATTGGTTGATTTGCTTCACTAAATCTTTCCTTTTTTTTTTTTCTTTTTGATTTTTGCAGGGCAATGAGGGTTAGGTTACTTGTGAAGGGTCTCAGAGATAGTAAGTGTCAAGTGCCTGAGTCCAGATTTGAACTCTGGCCTTCCTGAATCCAGGGCCAGGGCTGGTGCTATATCTACTGTGCCACCTAGCTGCTCCCCTCCCCCACAAATGTACTTCTTATCCTATGATTTTATATCACTGAAAAAACAGCATCTCTTTTTTTTCATTTTTTCTGGTCTATGCTCTAATTTATGTAACTCTAATATCACTTTCCCCCAATTTCTACACTAGAACTGGAATAACTATTTTTAATACAATTTTCATCCTCTAAATCACCACATTGTGTAGTCAGTCGAATCAAACTTGCAATAAATCCGTTTAAGTGCTTAATAAAGAGGAAATATCTCTTAGGACATTCAAGAATAGTGTTTGAAACATAGATCCCCCAAACTGGGAAAATTTCCGTTGGCTTGAATACTAGAGACATTCAAATCTTATTACTCTGGACATGATACAATAAATAGATAGCATGACAATTTCTATGAGATGACAGTCGAGGGTAGCAGTGAGAAAAGGGATACTCTTTTTGCTACTTCTTAGCTAGAGCATTTAATCAAAACTATTATTTTGACATCCAGGTGGTGCAGTGAAAAGAGTGCTAATCTCAGAATGAAGTCATTTAACAATATTTGCCTCAGTTTCCTCATTTGCAAAATGAGCTGGAAAAGGAAATGGCAGTATCTTTACCAAGAAAAACCCAGATAGGGCCACAAAATGTCAAACACAATTGAAATAACTGAAGAACAGCAACAAAATCAACAAAACAACAACAACAGAAACAACATTTTGGCCAGTTATAGCACTCCTGTCCCCTTCATTGCACTCATTATCAGGGGCTAGGAGGAAAGAATGAGGGTCAGAGCCAAGATGGCTGAGAGAAGCCAGGTAGTTGCCTGAGCTCTCCCAAGTTTCCCTCAAAAACAACATTAAATCAAGCCTCTAAATTCTTTCTGGAGCTACAGAACGTACAAAAAGATAATCTTCCAACTTGTGATAATTTAGAAGACTTAAGGAAAGATTAGTCTCACTTGGGCAAAAAGCGATCACAGTACAGTTTAGCACAACATGGATGGGATCCAGGTCAAGTCAGTAGGAGGCTCTTGGCCACAGCAAAGATAAGCAGCAGAGGCCCCTTGGTCCTGGCTCAGAAGGCTGGTGGCACAGCAGGCCAGTTGTGAGACACAACAGCCCTGGTTGAGAGGACAAACTGCCAGTTAGAGAACAACCCACATGTCAAGCACAACTAGGCCAAGCCATCTCAGCACAGGGAGTAATCCCAGAGTGGGGAAGAATCCAAAATGCACAGAGGACTCAGAGCAGAAAGACAATGACCCAGCTTCTATCCCCCCACATAGGAAGCTTGCAAAAGTGGCTCCTGTGCCCCAGGAGCACACCTCATATTTAAAAGTTAAAAAAAAAACAACAGTTGCAATAATAAGCCATAAAATGAGTAAGAAACAGAAAAGTGCTGTTACCATTGAGACATTCTGTGTCAACACTGAAGACCAAAACATAAATCCAGATGAGGGCAATGCTCTCAAAATAAGGGGAAACATAAATTGATTTCACAACCAAAAAACCTTCTTAGAAGAACTCAATTTTTTTTTTTAAATCAAGTTATAGAGATAGAGGAACAAATGGGGAAAGAAATGAAAGAAATGAGAATTATGCAAGAAAATTATTTTTTTAAAAGTCAATAATTCAGAAAAGGAAGCAGAAAAATAGAATGAAGAAAACAATTCCTTAAAAAATACAATTGACTAAATAGGGATGGGGGTATTTGGCCAAATGGAAAAGGAGGTGCAAAAGCTTACAAAAGAATATAATGCCTTAAAAATTACAATTGGACAGATAGCAGCTATACTCTGTGAGATATGAAGAATCAGTCAAACAGAATAAAAAGAATGAAAAAAATAGAAGAAAATGTGAAATACCTCATTGGAAAGACAACCAACTTGGAAAATAGATCCAGGAGAGATAATCTAAGAATTTTTGGACTACCTGAAAGCCATAATAATAATAATAATAATAATAATAAAAAGAGTCTAAACACCATATTCCAGGAAATTGATTATCAAGGAGAACTGCCTTGATATTTTTCAATCTGAGGATAAAATAGTCATTAAAAGAATCTACTGATGACCTTCTGAAAGGGACCACAAAAGGAATACTCCAAGGAATATAGTAGTCAAATTCTAGAATTATTAGGTGACAGAGAAAATACTACAATCAGCCAGAAAGAACCAAGTTAAATATCATGGAGCCACAGGCAGAATTGCAGAGGACCTGGAAACTTCAACATTAAAGTAGTGAAAAGCTTAGAATATGATATTCTAGAAGGCAAAGGAGGTTAGATTGCTCCAATCAAGAATCAATTACCCAGCAAAATTGAGCATTATCTTTCAGGGGAAAAGATGTACATTCAATGAAATAGGGGACTTTCAAGTTTTCTTGATGAAAAGAGCAGAACAGAACAGAAAATCTGATCTTCAAATACAAGACTCAAGGGAAGTATAAAAAGATTAATAGGGAAAAATGTTATTCGATAAGTTTAAACTGTTTACATCTCTACACTGGAAGATAATACATATAAGTTTTGAGAACTGTATCTCTATTTAGGCAGATAGGAGAAGTATACATGGAGGGTATAGGTATAAACTGACCTTGATGTGATGATATAAAGAAAATTAAGCGTTGAAAAAAAGAGTATATGGAGTGTGAGAAATGAATAGGGTTTGGGGAACAACCAAAAGCCCTCTTGAATGGATTGATTGGATTAAGATTGATTGGATTGACTGACTTTGCTGATTAACTCACTTAAAGTTAATTCAATTAAATCCACAGCTGCCTGGCCCTCAAGAGGGTTTGTTCTAAGATGGGGTGAACTCTGACCTTAACACAGGACCACCCTCAAGTCAAGAAAACCAATAGATTTGTATTATGCTAGCCAATTAGCTTGAAGCAGTGTATAAGGACCTCCAGACCCAGAAAAAGCTTCCACACACAGTTACTTGCAGTTAGACGCTCTCAGAGATGCTCTTGGTGGCAGAGGACTTGAAGGAAGAAGCAGGCCAGGCTGAGCGCTATTCTCTTCTCTAGACTAGATAAGCCTTTTCTTAACTTTCAGAGACATGTGTGCTCTCTTTACTAATATTTAATATACTTTAATAAATGCTTAATGTTCCAAAACTGGTGCTAAAGCTTCTAATTTATAAGTAACAACTATATTAGGAACCCTAACTAATTTTTCCCACACTTGGGACAGAAATAAGGCAAGCATATATAATTTTACTCACTCCAGGAGAGAAGAGGAAAGGGGAGGTGGAATGGGGTTAATTACATATGAAAAGGCACAAAAAAACCTATTACAATAGAGGGAAATAAAGGAGGGTTGAGCATTGTTTCAACTTTACTCCCATCAGATTTGTTTTAAAGTGGGAATAACTTATACACTTATTTAGATAAAGAAATTGAGCTTACTCTTTAGGGAATTAAAAGGGTAAGGCAATAAGGGTAGGACACTGATTGAGGGGAGGGTAGAAGCAGGGGAGGAAGGAGGAAAGAAAGGGAGGGAGGCTGATAAAAGGGAGGGCAGATTGAGGGAGGAAGGGGTCAGAAGCAAATAGGATGAAAGGAGGAATAGAATGAAAGAAGTAAAAAAGTACAAAGAAAAGGGGAAATAGAATGGAAGGAAATAGGTAGTAATAATTACTGTCAACGTGAATGGGATGAACCCTCCAGTAAAACAGAAGTGAATAGAAGAGTGGATTAAAACCAGAATCCTACATTAGATTGTTTACAAGAAACACACTTGAATCATAAAGATACACAAAGACCAAAGGCAAAATGTTGTAGCAGAATATATTATGCTTCAGCTGAAGTCAAAAAAGAAGGGGTAACAATCCTTATCTTAGACATATCAAAAGCAAAAATACATGTAATTAAAAGAGATAAGTAAGGAAACAACATCTTGCTAAAAGGTACGATAGACAATGCAGTAGTAATATCAATACTAAACATATATGCACCAAGTGATATAGCATCCGGATTCTTAGAAGAGAAGTTAAGTGAGTTATAAGAGGAAATAGACAGCTAAACTATACCAGTAAGGGATCTTAATCTTCCCCTCTTCGAACTAGATAAATCTAATCACAAAATAAATAAGAAAGAAGTTAAAAAGGTAAATAGAATTTTAGAAAAAAATAGATATGATAGACCTCTGGAGAAAGCTGAATGTGTATAGAAAGGAATATAACTTTTTTCTCAGTGGTACATGTCATGTAGACAAAAATTCATCATGTATTAGGACACAAAAACCTCGCAGTCAAATGTAGAAGTCAGAAAAAGTTAATGCATCCTTTTCAGATAATGATAAAATTAAAATTACATGTAATAAATAGCAATGGAAAGATAAACTGAAAAGTAATTGGAAACTAATTTCATCCTAAAGAATGAATGGGTAAAACAACAAATCAAAGAAACAACCAATAACTTCATCCAACAGAATGACAACAATGAGACAACATACCAAAACTTAATGGGATGCTGCCAAAACAGTTGTTAGGGGAAATTTTATATCTCTAAATGCCTACATGAATGAAATACAGAAAGAGAAGGTCAATGATATGGGCATGCAATTAAGAACCATTAGAAAAAAAGACAGATGAATAATCCTCAATTAAATACTCAATTAGAAATTCTGAAAATCAAAGGAGAGATGAATAAAATTCAAAGTAAGAAAACTATAGAATTAATAAATAAAACTAAGAGATGGACTTATTAAAAATAAATAAAATAGACAAACCTTTGGTTAATTTTATTTAGACAATTCTTTTTTTTTTCTTTGATTTTTTTTGTGTGGCAATGGGATTAAGTGACTTGCCCAGGGTCACACAGCTTTCAAGTATCAAATGTTTGAGGCCAGATTTGAATGTGGGTCATCCTGAATCCAGGGCCAGTGCTTTACCCACTGCTCCACCTAGCTACCCCCTGGTTAATTTGATTTTTAAAAAGAAAGAAGAAAACCAAATTACCTGTATCAAAAAAGAAAGGGGTGAATTTTCCACCAATGAATTGGAAATTAAATCAATAATTAGGGGGGCCTTTTTGCTCAACTGTATGCCAATACATTTTACAATCTAAATAAAATGGATGAATATTTACAAAAACAAACTGCCCAGAATAACAGAAGAGGGAATAAAATCCTTAAATAAGCCCATTTTAGAATAGGAAATTGAACAAGCCATCAATTAACCACCTAAGAAAAAAATCTCCAGGACAGATGGATTTACAAGCAAATTCTACTAAACATTTATAGAAAAAACTACTTACAATATTATACAGATTATGTGAAAAAGTAGGTCAAGAATGAGTTCTAGCAAATTCCTCTTATGGCACAAATATGGTATTGATACCTAAACCAGGCAGAGCCAAAACAGAGAAAGGAAATTATAGACCAATTTCCCTAATAAATATTGATGAAAAAACTTAAATAAAATATTAGCAAGGAAATTACATTAATTCATAACCAGGTTAATACACTATGACCAGGTAGGATGTATAATAGCAATGCAAGGCTAGTTACACATTAGAAATATCTATCAATATAATCAACCAAATAAATAACAAAACTAACCAAAATCATATGATTATCTCAGTAGATGCAGAGAAAGATTTTGACAAAGTACAGCACTCATTCCTATTAAAAATACTAGAGAGCATAAGAATAAATGGAAGTTTCTTTAAAATGATAGGCAGTATCTACCTAAAACCATCAGCAAACAATAAATAATAGGAATAAGTTAGAGGCATTTCCAATAAGATCAGGGGTGAAATAGGGATGTCCATTATCACCTCTATTATTTAATATTGTACTAGAAATGTTAGCTTTAGCAGTGAAAGTAGAAAAATAAATTAAAGGAATTAGAATAGCAAGAAGGAAATAAAACTATCACTCTTTGCAGATGATACAATGGTATACTTAGAGAATCAACTAAAAAACTACTTGAAACAATTAACAGAAAAAGTTAAAAAATCAGAGCTCACATATCAAAGAAGAAAGTATTCCAAGCAGCTAAAAAGAAACAATTCACATATCATAGAGCTATAGTCAGAAGTATACAGGATTTGGCAGCTTCCACATTAAAGAACCTCAGGGCTTGGAATATGATATACAGGAAAGCAAAGAGTTAGATTTACAATGGAGAATCAGCTACACAGAAAAACTGAATATAGTGTTTCAGGGGGAAAATAGTTAATGAAATAGAGGACTTTCAAGAATTTCTGATTAAAAGGCCAGAGTTGAATAAAATTTTGACCTCCAAATACAAGACTCAAGGGAAACAACAAAGTAAAAAAAAGAAAGAAAGAAAGAAAGAAAGAAAGAAAGAAAGAAAGAAAGATAGAATGAAAAAGTATAAATAAATTCAATAATGTTAAACTTTTTATCTTTCTATATGACCAGAGTTAGCAGTGGTCATATAACCTCTGTAACTTATTGGTCATTTATTTTCAGACTTGGTACTTCCTTTATGTGAAGCTTTGTGCTACATGCTTGGGATAAAAAAAAAATAAAGAAAATTGGGAAAATGAGGTAAAACAAAGTTTCTTCCTTCAAATAGCTTTAACCTTGAAACCCACTACAGATTATCTTGCCCATTTGCCAGATTTTACACTGCTGACAATAGAAGTCCAGAGAGGTGATAGAACTTGCTCAAGCTAGAATTTTAGCCTTTAACAGCTGACACAGCTATTTGGCAATGGAATTTATTCTAGGGCCCAAGTTTGCCAACTCTTTTAGAGGGTGAAATGCCTTGTCTTCCAGGTCAACTATTATGTCTTTATGCATAGGGACCTTGCCTTATTTTTATTTCCAAGGCCACCCATAATATCTATCATGGTTCTAGTTACAGAAGAAGCATTTAATCAGGTGCCTTTGCTTTTATGTGTCTTTCATTACACTACCTTTCTGGGTCAATTAATTTGCTTGTGTATTAGATGATTCATGTGCAAACAGCAGTCAAACATCCTATCCACAAGGACTTGGGGTTGAAGTCTTTCTAAACAAATCATTTTTTTTCTTCCCTAGAGACTACTCACCCTTATACACTCACTTTTCATTGCTCTTTTCCCCTTTTGTATGGTAATATATATTAGGATACATAGCAAAATATTATCCCAGAATACTTCTGACACATCAATCTACCCACATTCTGTTGGCATAATTGGATTCATTATTTATCACATATTTAGCAGTGCCATAACTTAATGAATATTTCCTACTTTTTTTTTCCTAAGCAAAGAATATAACAGTCATTTGACAAATAAGGATTGTTATAGTAACAATGAGTCATCAAAGTGATTATAAACCATAATGGGCAAGAGTCTTTTCACTTGAATCATATTTCACTAGAAAGCTACTCAGTATTTCAAAGGCAAGTAAACACAATACTTCGCTGGTAAGTAACACAATCCTTCTCTTCATTTTCCAAGCACCTTTCCTATATTTCTCAACTATGCCCTATTCCCCCACCCCTTCTTTCCTTTCATATACCTTTAAGGTCTAACATTGCTACTATGGAATCTGGCATTGGCCCTCATCACCTCATACTTGGCCTATTGCAATAGTCTGTTTATGGGTTTGCCTGCCAAAGTTAATCTCTAGTATAATCCATTCTCTGATTGACTAAAAAAGTAATTTTCCTAATGCTCAGCTCTAAGCATGTCACCTCCCTATTCAGTAAACTCTAGGAACTCCCTATCACCTACAGGGTGAAATACAAAAGCCTCTGTTAGGCAGTCTTTATAACCTATCCTTGCCTAATCCCTTAACCTTTCTAGTATTCTTATAGTTCACTCACATTCATGAACTCTTCATTCTAGTAATACTTGCCTCTTTGCTCATCCAGGAAAAAGATACTCCATCATCAGGCCCCTGGTACTTTCACTGATTGACCCCATGCCTGGTGTGGTCCCTCTCATCATCTCTGCCTACTGATTTCCCAGGCTTTCTTCAAGTTCTAACAGAAATCCCACCTCCTAATGGAATATTTTCCCAATCTTTAATTCTATTGCCTTGCTTCACTTAACTATGTCCTATTTACCCTATTTATATTTTGTTTTTACATAATTGTTTTTGTTGTCTCCCCGATTATATTGTGAAATCCTTAGCTGCAAAGTTCCTTTTTTTAGTTCTCTTTGTACCTTTAGTGCTTTTTTATACCTTTAGTGCTTCGCACAATTCTTGACACAGAGTAGGTACTCAATAAGTACTTAACTATTAACATGCACTATGCTATAATTAACTTTCTCTTTTTTAATCATAAAATCATTTTATGTTATGTTACATGTAAAGATATTTACATGTACAGATAGTTTTCAACATTCGTTATTATAAGATGTCTAGTTTCAAATTTTTCTCCCTTACTCCCTTGACTGCCCCCTCCCAAAGACAGAAAGTAATCTGAATATAAGATATATATGGAAAATCACATCAAACATATTTATGCTAGTCATGGTGTGAAGGAAGAATCAGAAAAAAAGAGAACATCAAAAAACAATAACAAAAAAATAGAAATAGTATAATTCTATGTGTATCCTGCATCTATGGTTCTTATTTTTTTCCTTTATGTGGAGAGCACAGTCATGAATCCTTTGCAATTATGTTGGGTCATAGTGTTGCTGAGAACTATTTCTATCACAGTTGATTATCACACAATGTTGTTGATACTGTGTACAATGTTTTCCCAGTTCTGTTCATTTCACTCAGCATCAATTAAGGTACATCTTTCCAAGTTTTTATGAAATATTCCTGCTTATCATTTCTTATACCACAATAATATTCCATTATATTTACATACCACAACTTGTTTGGCCATTCCGCAATTGATGGGTATCCCCTCCATTTCTAAAGTTTTGCCACCACAAAAATAGCAAGTATAAATATTTGTGTACATATGGGTCCTTATCCCTTTTTATTATCTCTTTGTTATATAGAAATAATAGTGGTATTGCTGGGTCAAAAGGTATGAACAGTTTTATAACCCTTTGGAAATAGTTCCAAATTGCTCTGCAGAATGGTTGGATCAATTCACAACTCACCCAACAGTACATTAGTGTTCCAATTTTCCCACAACTTCTCAAAAATCTACTATTTTCCTTTTTTTGTCATATTAGCCTATCTGGTAGGTGTGAAGTGATACCCCAGAGTTGTTTTAATTTGCATTTCCCTAATCAATAGTGATTTTGAGAATTTTTTTTTCATATGGCAATATATAGCTTTGGCTTCTTAATATGAAACTGCTTGTTCATATCCTTTGACCATTTCTCAACTGGGTAATGGTTTGCATTCTTATAAATTTGATTTAGTTACCTATATATTTTAGAAATGAGGCCTTTATCAGAAACACTGGCTGTAAAAATTGTTCCCAACTTTCTGCCTCCCTTCTAATTTTGGCTGCATTGCTTCTGTTTGTACAAAAATGTTTTAATTTAATGTAATGAAAATCATCCATTTTGTATTTCATAATATTTTCTATCATTTGTTTGGTCATAAATTCTTCTCTCCATAGAAGTGAGAGGTAAACTATTCATTCCTCTCCTAATTTAACTATGGTATCACCCTATATGTCTAAGTTGTGTGCCCATTTTGAAGTTATTTTGGTATATGGTGTTAGATGTTGATGTATGTCTAGTTTCCGCCATACTATGTTCCCGTTTTCCCAGCAGTTTTTCTCAAATAGTGAGGTTTAAACCCAGAAGGTGGAGTCTTTGCGTTTATGAAGTAGTAGATTAATATAGTGATTTATTACTGTGTCTCCTGTGCCTAACCTATTCCACTTATGCACAAGTCTGTTCCTTAGCCAGTAGTAAATATTTTGATGATGGTTGCTTTATAGTTTATATTTGGTATAGCTAACCCACCTGCTGTACATGTTATATTCATTAGTTCCCTTTATATTCTTGACATTCTTTTCTTCAGAATGAACTTTGCTATTATTTTTCTAGCTTTAAAAATATTTTAGGTAGTCTAATTGGTATGACACTGAATAAGTGAATTAATTTAAGTAAAATTGGCATTTTTATTATATTAGTTAGGCCTATCCATGAACAATCAATATGTTTCCAGTTATTTAGATCTGATTTTATTTGTGTAAAAAGTGTTTTGTAATTGTGTTCATAGAGTTCCTGGGTTTGTCTTTTGTGCCTGTTCCTATGATGTAATTAACCCCATTCCACCTGCCCTTTCCCTCTCTTTCCCATATTCTCTTTTTTCTGCCTCTTAAGATTCATTATATCATCAGTATAATATGAATTTAATACATATACCCTTGTAATGATTGGAATGACGCCACCTGCTGGAGACTTACAGTAGGAAAGTTCCACCATGATGAGAAGGCCTCTGAGGGCAAGGCCATGCAGCTTTTCTTTGGCATCAGGAAGTGACATTTGCTCGTGGGTACTGTCTATCAAGGCTACAATCCAATCAACTTGCGGAGCCTCCAATTTCTGGGAGGAGGACACGAAGTAGGAAGCGGATACTGTGGCGGAGGGGTTCGCGTTCTTTTGGTTCCTGACCTCACTATGGTGGGTCAGATGACAGGGTCTCTTAGAAATAGTTAGATAGGGGTCAGCTTGATGGCACAGTGGATGGAACACCGGCCCCGGAGTCAGGAGTACCTGATTTCAAATCTGGCCTCAGACACTTAACATTTACTAGCTGTGTGACCCTGGGCAGATCACTTAGCCCCCATTGCCTCACTAAAAACCAAAAAACAACAAAAAAAATAGTTAGATTGCTACCTTTCTCTCTGATCCTAATGCTCTGTAATAAATACTTAAACATTTAAATACTCTTGCTAAAGCTTATAATGTATTGGCAACTAATCATTAGATTTTAGATAGTAGAGCTAGAATTTTAGCCCCTTACTGATGGCTGACCATGAAGAGGAAAGCTGAATCTCCATCTTCTGATCTTCTGGTTGGGTAAGAAATTTCCCCTACCCTGTCCCTTTAAATCCAAAGCACTGTTGAAGTACCAGCTGTTTCCTATTTAAATTTTCAAATGGACCTTGTAAACTCCCTAATTTCCCTATTTCTAATTTTAGTCTATTTAACCAGACATGGGTATTGCATGTAAAAGCAAAGAATCAAGAACAATTTTTTCCATTGCCAAAGCTCTAGGGTTGAGATTTTGGAAGTTCTAGAGGGCTGAGGTAATAGACAACCAGGGCCATCATACCAGAATATCCCTGGTCCAGGGGTTATGAGCTTCCTGACAACTTTCCTGAGACACCAGAGAAAGCCCTTATGATTAATCTTAAAGTATAAAATAATGAGAGACCTAATCCAGGGATATGGAAGTCAGTGCAAGGACCCAAGGGATTGAGGACATGATCCTGTAGTCAACCCAATGAGAAGCTTATTAGGAGGCATAGTCTGGCCCTAGCACAAAAGCTCAATTCTGAAACTAAACCCAGAGAGATTATTACAATTATAACAATAGACAGTGTTAAATCTAGATATCCTCCAACAGAAAGAGAAAGCAACTCCATAGTAACTCTAAGCAGAGATTCAAGGGAAAATTTTTGTTTTTCCACAAGGACTACATGATTTCCAACAAAAGAATGAAATAAGATATCTTAAATGAAGTAAAAATCTGAGGGAAATAAATGGTGGTAGAATAAATAACTTAGAAGATAAAGTAGTAGATATTACCGAAGAAGTGGAGCACTTGAAAACAAGGATAGACCAAAAAGAAATCAATGACTCCTTGATACAGCAAGAAATATTAGTACAAATGAAAAGATTGAAAAAATTGAAGACTGTGAGATATCTGGTAAAAAACAAACAACTAACTTGGAAAACTCGTCAAGTGGGGATAATATAAAAAAAAATTGATCTCCCTGAAAACATTGATATAGTAAAAAGCTTGGACAGTATATTCCATGAAATCATAAGTGAGAACTTCCCAGATTTATAAGGACCAGAAAACAGAATAAATATAGAAAGAATCCATGTTATTTCTTCTAATAAATGCTCAAATAAAAACTCTCAGGAAGTTAATAGTCAAAATTCAGAATTCCCATGTCAAAGAAAAAAAAAATTCAATAATCCAGAATGAAGCATTTCAAGTACTGAGGAGTCACAATTAGGATCACTGAAGACTTGGTAGCTTCAATGATAAATAAGAAGAAATCTTGATATATAATATTTAGAAAGGCAAAAAAAGTTGGTTTACAATAAAACATAAGCTATCCTACAAAACTTGGTATAATCCCATATGGGAGAAAAGAGACATTTAGTTCAGTAGAATATTTTGGAGAATTTTTTGATGGAAAGATCAGAAATGAGGAGAAATTTTGGAATTCAAATGCATGAGTTCAGAGAAATCTATAAAGAAAATGATGAAAGGCGATTTCATAGAAGTTTGAATAGATGCAAAGTCAAATAAGTGTAATTGGAATAATTTGAACTGGTACAACAACTACGTAAAGAAAAATAATTGACAATCAAACAACAAATCTCCAGAAGACCTAGGAATACTCTAGAGGTGTTACCCTCCTTCAGACAGAAGGGATGAACATAAGATGGAAAGAAGTATTATACATTTTTAAACATGGTCACTGTGTGGATTAATTTTGATTGTTAAATCTCTCCATAGCCCCAATTTTGCGTGTATGTTCTTTTTTTTTTTTTTTGAATTGTGGGGCCGCTAGGTGGCACAGTGGATAAAGCACCAGCCCTGGATTCAGGAGGACCTGAGTTCAAATCTAGCCTCAGACACTTGACACTTTCTAGCTGTGTGACCCTGGGCAAGCCACTTAACCCCAAATGCCTCACCAAAAAAAAAAAAAAAAAAAACAAATTTTTTTGAATTGGGAGGAAGAAAGGAAGGTTAATGGGAGGTGGAGTTAGTAATAATGTAGTAATGCTATAATAATAATAATCATGTCTTAAAGGGCCATTGTAATATATCAAATTCAAACAAGGGAAGATCAAATAGCAGCATTACAAGCAGAATACTGGAAATTAAGAGCATATAATTAATATACTTAAAGTAACTGATATAAAGTAGAATTCATAATTTCAAATACAGTCCTATTTTTTGTATCTGATTCATATATGGAAATTACCTTTATAACATTTAAACGCATCATTAAATTAAAAAAAACACAAAAGTTATGACAACTTATTTTTTGGAAGATCTTTAGTGATTGGGAACCAACTGCTTTCTAAAGCATCCCATTTTTACATATTACTATAATATATATTATAATTGCAAACTTTTCTTTACAACTAAGCTGCTTTCCAAATATCAGACTCATTGTTTCTAATTCCGTACTGATTCTTCCCTCCCCATATAATTCTTTTTTTACTTTTATTAAAATCTGTTAATTAAAATTTTTATTTTTCCCAGTTGCATTTAAAAAAATAATATCCATTTTAAAAATTTTGTGTTTCAAATTCTCTTCTTTCCTCCCTCTCCACCACCCCTCCTTAAGAAGGCAAGCAACTCAATATAAATTATAGATGTGTAGTCATACAAAATATTTCCATATTATTCAGATAATAAAAGAAAACAGAAAAATCTCAAGAAAAATGAAGTTAAAAAATTTAGACTTCATTCTTTATCCAGACACCAACAGTTATATTTCTGGTGAGGGATAGCATTTTCATTTTAAGCCCTTCAGAGTTATCTTGGATAATGTTATTACTGAGAATAGTGAAGTAGTTCATGACTGATCATCTTACAATATTGCTGTTATTTCGTATACAATACGTTTCACTTTGCATCACAACTGAAGTCTTTCCAGGTTTTCCGGAGAACATCCTACTCATCATTTCCTATAGCATAATAGGGTTCCATCATAATCACATACCAAAATTTATTCAGCCATTTCCCCAATTGATGCCCCCCCTCAAGTTTGAATTCATTGCCATCAGAAAAAAAGGCCTTACACATATTTATTGTATGCATATGTCCTTTAAATTTTGGGTTTTTTATCTGGTTTTGGATACTGACATAGTAGTGGTATTGCTAAGTCAAAGAATATGCATGGTTTTATAGCCTTTTGGCTAGTTCCAAATTGCTCTACAGAATGGTTGAATCAGTTTACAACTACACAAACACTGCATAAATGTCTCATTTTCCCCATACCCCCTACAATATATTTCATTTTTCTGTGCTGTCCTATTATCCAATCCAATATATGTGGGGTAATACTCCATAATTGTTTTGACTTGCATTGTTCTAATTAAAATGAGTTAGACCATTTATTCATATGGCTATAGATAGATTTGACCATTTCATTTGAAAAATGCTAATATCTTTTGATCATTTATCAGCTGGGGAATAGCTCTTATTTTAATAAATTTGACTCTGTTCTCTATATGTTTGAGAAATGAGGCCTTTATCAGAAAAACTTGCTTAAAAAATTTGTTCATACATACAAATTTCCTTGACAATTTCTTGGAAGATAATGTCTAGGCTCTTTCTTAGATCATGGCTTTCAGGTAGTCCCATAATTTTCAAATTATCTCTCCTGGATCTATTTTCTACATCAGTTGATTTTCCAATGAGATATTTACCATTATCTTTTTTTATTCTTTTGATTTTGTTTTATTATTTCTTCATTTCTTATAAAGTCATTAGCTTCTATTTGGTCAATTTAATTTGGAAGGAGTTATTTTCTACCGAAAACTTTTTTGCCTCCTTTTCGATTTGGTTAATTCAGATTTTCAAGGTATTCTTTTCCTCAATGACTTCTTGTACCTCTTTTACCATTTGACCTTGTATGGTATTTCAGGTGTTATTTTCTTCAGTATTTTTTTGTGTCTCCTTTACAAAGCTGTTGACTTTTTTTGGTGATTTTTTTCTCATTACTTTAATCTCTTTTTTAATTTTTCCTCTACCTCACTTTATTTTCAAAGCAATTTTTGAGCACCTCCATGGCCTGAGACCAATTCATATTTTTCTTGGAAGCTTTGGATGTAGGAGCTCTGACCTTGTTATCTTTTTCTGAGAGTATATATACATATGATATTTTGCAGTGTAGCAGAGGGTTTAGTGAATCTTTTTTGTTGTCATGAATATTTGGATAATGTTTTTTCACATCTAGGAAGATGTTATACCTTTTGCTAGGCTAGAACTTCTTAGATACTAGATTCATTTTAAATGAAAAAAATTATTTCCATCACAATTATGGCTAACACAGACTAAATTTTTTCATATTTTACTTTGGTTCTCTCTCTCTCTCTCTCTCTCTCTCTCTCTCTCTCTCTCTCCTTCTCTCTCTCTCTCTCTCTCTCTCTCTCTCTCTCTCTCAAATCCTATTTCTGACACATTCTGACTCCTTGAACCTAGGCTAGTCATAACCTTATTGTACTTTAGACTACTCTCTAAGACTATAAAGTCCTTGCCTACATTAGTCAAGTGAGTTAAATTATCAAGGAATTTTCTATTTAAACCAAAGTAATCAGAGGTCTAATTGATACAGTTTTTCTTTACAGGGGTCATATGAACTCAGACTTCAATGGAGAATGTTCCAACATATAATTATTATCTGGATGCGAACAACAGGAGTATAATAATAAAGTATAATGCTGGATAATCAATACACTGTATACTTGCATCAATGAGTAATTATTACCTACTAGGGCAGCTAGGTGTCTCAGTCTCATTAGTGAACTAGGTGGCTCATTGGTCTTGGAATCAGGAAGACTTATCTTCACATGTTCAAATTCTGACTAAGACACGTACTAGCTATGTGATCTTGGGCAAGTAACATAATTCTGTTTCCTTCAGTAAAATGAGCTGGAAAAAGAGAAATCAAACCACTCCAGTATCTTTGCCAAGAAAATTCCAAATGGCATCACAAAGTGTTTCACATGACTGAAAAAACTGAAAAACAATAATTCATATGCTATTATTTTTCGGCATTTTTTTCTTGATCTTCTCCAGAATATGATCTCTACTCTGAAGAGAGTGAAATGAAGACTTCTTGGCTCTTATTCAGAGGTTAGAAATAACAGAAATAACAGAAAGACTTCACAACTAAATTATTTCACTCCAAATGTTGGCTTGACAATAGGTTAATTTGCTATTAGATCCATTTAATTATTACATCTGGCAATTAAAGATTAAAACTTATATGTAGATATAGATATGTTTATGTATATATACATATATATGTAGATGTGTATATGTATATCACATGTATATCAAATGTGTGCATGTTTATTTCATATAGTACTGTGTGGTAGGGAAGAAAGTCACATACCAGAGGGAACTTAATGCACTATGCTTCATGAAAAGAAATTATTCTAATGACCTGCCATCAATAAAACAGGCAATTTAACTTGCTTTTCCAGTAGTAATGATAGATTTTACCTTTCTAACCTATCTCTGCTTATCACACTTATAATCAAAATCATGGATGTGTAAGACACCTGCCTGATATTGGAAATTAAATACATAGGAAAATAGTGAAGACAACTAATCTATAGACAATTTCAACAAATGACCTTGGATCTGCCCTAAAGTGATAGAAATAACACTAACATCAAACTACTCTTGGTCAAAAAGAAAGAATATTGATGTTACATTTACCCAATATTAAAAATCCATATCTGGCATATATGTTCTTCATTTTCACTTAATTCAAAATTAAATGACAAAACTCAAACTTAACTCATTTTAGCTCACAGCAGGTCTTTCCAGATGGAGAAATGAATACAATGTTCAATAGCCCTTATTCATTAAGATAGTTAAAGATACTAAGGACATAGGATACACCTTCTCCTATTTTTAAGAAGATGAAAATCTAGTTGGAAAAAGCAAAATATCCAACTATTACTTTAGTCACAATGACATGAAAGATACAAAATAATATATTTTTAAATTGGTTTTGTAAGCTCTATAGAAATTAAGAGTAAGAAAAGAAGTGATATCTGTTTTAAAAGGGAGCATTTAGGAAAATTTTCCTGAATTAATTCATTCTCAACCTGAAGTTTAAGGAATGACACATTAGCCTCTGGATCTCTGCAAGGTCAATCTCAGTAGACCTAGAAACAAACAAACAAACAAAAAAAAAAACCTCTCCAAAACAAAACAAAACAAACGCACAATCAAAAATACCTTAGAACCAAAATGTTTAACTGGACCAGTGGAAACATTCTTAACTTATTTCCATGTAATTTACTGTAATAAAAGGGAATAATCAGGTAACCTACAACACTAAGATTGCATTTGAGAAGTTCATCTCCTTTTTCTTATTAATTCTGTGTTGTGCTACTTCCCAAATATTAGGAATGACAATTTCCTGGTAAATTAGTTTTAGTAAGATTACTCCTTAATTGTTGATTTATTTTAATGTGAAGAAGTGGAGAATTATCTACAGGCCAGAACAAAAAGGGTTGAATTGTTCCACCTTCTTCCTTTATTCCCCTTTCGCTGTGTAGTCATAACATCTGGATCTTCTCATTCTTACATGGTTTGAAATCTCTTTGTCTTTTTATTCCATTAGGAGAAAATTAGATTATTTTAATCTTTATCCTTTATTAGGGAGATATGATCATATCAGTCATGGTACCTTGGATTAATTGATAATTGAATAGCTGAATTATATATAGAGTAAGGAGGCAAATACAGAATGTCTTCTTTCATTCTTTGTGTTAATTGAAGTGAATTTTTGATGTTCATTTCTAAGTCTTCAGCAGTGATACATTTTTGAAAAAAACTTGTTGATATTCATGAAAGGAAAACTTTAAACAAATTAGGCAAAACTGTGATTTTTCATGTGGTTTCCATTTAAAATTTTGAATTTGGGACAAACAACATTTGCAAATGGTGCATGGAGTATTTTTTGAGCCACAACAGCATGACTCATATTGCTAGTTTCCAATGAAACCTAAATCCAAGATTAGTTCTGAATATTATTAGGTACATTTTCCCACTTAGCAGTCTAAGCATCACCCTTGGAGCTATGCATTCACATTCTGTAGAGAGAGACTAAGTTTTTCATTCCTCTGAAGCTGAAAAACTGAATTCTACCATCTGTCCGTTGGGATGCCAGAGAAGTAAGCATGTGGTAGGCTTTCCTACTTAAGAAGGGTGTAGCCCATTATCTCCCGACCAGGAAGATGTTTTGTCATAATTGTATACTCACTGCAGGGAGAGGTGGTAGTGGAGAGTGATGTTTTCTTATTACTTAAGGAATATATGAGGATTTTTTTGTAATTGTGAAATCCTTTCCTGATTACAGATGAAATCTTTCACAGAGTGAGGGTAGAAAATGATGCTTTTTCAATACCTAATGAATATTTAAAATTTTTGTTTGCTTTTTTTGTAAATCTACTTTTGGAATTGGGTTTGAATCAATTATGTTACAACACATGGTAAATTGAGCAAGCCACTTTACTTCTCTATTCTCTTGTTTTCTCAGATCACAAATGAGAGATTACTAAATGATCTCTAAGCTCCACTTCACTGTAATAGTAAATAATTCTATGAATCTAAATCTTGGCAAAGAGAATCACAAGCTATAATGGAGTAATCCGAAGCCATGGTCCTTGATGTGTGTAAACTAAGCCATAGACAATATCCATTTTTCTTTGATTAAAGGGCCAATTATTCCTTAGCTATGCAAGTATTCTGAGAAAAAACAGAGAATGAAATAGGAAACAAGAGGTATAAACAGAAGAAAACAAAGAATGAAACAAACAAAAAACACACAAAAATAACTTAAGAACTATATTGGGGATAAGTTTTGCTTCTGGTGGCAAATTCTAAGGGGCCTTATGAATGATATTGTGGTAATTAAAACATGATAGTCTGAGGGACAAGCCCCAGAAACAAGAGGCACAGATACAATACAGGAAAGCAAATGAGAGAGACTACTTTGTCTCAAAGGTCAGGAGGTATTGTTACATCAAACTAGGGAATTAGTATCTGGAAAACCTACCAAAATAGAAAGAGTAGGGAGAAGAAAAATGTGAGAAGTCAAGTGCACTAATCTGCAGAATTTTTGCCTATTTCTTTTTTTCTTTTCTTTTTTTTTTTCTTTGTGGGGCAATGGGGGTTAAGTGACTAGCCCAGGGTCACACAGCTAGTAAGTGTCAAGTGTATGAGGCCAGATTTGAATGCAGGTACTCCTGAATCCAGAGCCAGTGCTTTATCCACTGTGTTTTGTTTTCCTAAAAGAAGACTGGAGTAATAAACTAATTCTTTAAAGGTCAGGCAGGGAAATTTCTTTACCGAGGGAGAAATATTTTGAGAGGTAAGAATTTTACTCATTTGGAGGTCTTCAAATTTATGCTGGAGTATATGTTGTACTGCTGTTTCCTTTCATGTATAGATTGGACTAGATGACCACTGAGATCCATGTCAACCCTTAATTTTCATGATTCTATGAACCGGGGAGCAAGAGTCAGTTTCTTTTATCTACTTGTAAGAAAATCTATTGTGATAATGTGATTTTGAGTTTCTTGCAATCCTGAAATAAAAAAAAATAAAAAGAATGAATTGATTTGAGGTGGGGTTTGGAAAGGGAGAGAGAAGATGGAGGGTTGTCACACTGCTTCTGACTGACTACATTAGTTAGAACCCCCAAACTGGATCTCTCATCAGGGTGAGAGTTCACTATTGCTATTTTAAATTTCTTGAATGCTTCCTTGGTATACTTTATAATAAACACCTTCAAAATAGTCACATAGTGTTTTCACAATTTAGTAAGGAAAAATATAAAAGATTCCAGAAAAGAAACTTGATAGAACTTCACCATTATACATATAAGAGGTACTGTAGTTTAGGAGATAAAGAATTGGTATCACAGCCAAGAAGTCCTAAGCTCAGGCCTTACCTCTGATACTTTCTGGCCATGTAATTCTGACCAAATCACTTAAGCTCTCCGTGCTTGATGCAAAGCTCTGACTACAAGTTATGGAAGAAATGCCAGCATATATGGGTCAAAACTATCATTATCTATGATTTTCCTACACTAGGGAGAATATGCATCTAACCTCTATGCATATAAGACACACAGAATCTGAGAGCTTGAAAGAGATTTAAGCAATCATCTATATGAGTGGTATCAAACTCAATTAAAAACAAGGGCCAGAAATCTGTATGGAAAAGTGTTTGCAGTACCCTTTGACCCAGCAATACCACTTTTGGGTCTTTTTCCCAAAGAGATCATGGAAAGGCGAGAGGGACCCACATGTACAAAAATATTTATGGTTGCTCTTTATGTGGTAGAAAGGAATTGGAAATTGAGGGGATACCCATCAATTGGGAATGGCTAGAAAATTTGTGGTATATGGATGTAATGGAATACTATTGTGCTGTAAGAAAAGATGAGCAGGAGGAGTTCACAGAAACCCGGACGGTCTTGCGTGAGCTGATGATGAGTGAGATGAGCAGAACTAGAAGAACATTGTACACAGTATCATCAACATTGGGTGTTGATCTACTCTGATGGACTATATTCTTCTCACCAATGCAATGGTGCAGAAGAGTTCCAGGGAACTCATGATAGAATAGGATCTCCAAATCCAGGGAAAGAAAAAAGAACTGTGGAGTATAGATGCTGAATGAACCATACTATTTCTTTTGGTTTTGGTGCTATTGTTTTTCTATTTTGAGTTTTTTTTGTCATTGCTCTCATTTTTCTCTTATAATATGACTAATGCAGAAATATGTTTAATGTTATTATTTATATATACATACATATATACACATATACACACACACACACACACACACATATATATATATATATATATATATATATATATATATATATATATATATATATATATATATAACCTATATCAGATTACCTGCTCTCTAGGGGAGGGGGGAGGGGGGGAGAGAGAAAAATCTGAAATTGGAAAGTTTGTATAAACAAAAGTTAAGAACTATCTTTACTTGTAACGGGAAAAAATAAAATTCTTTATTACAAAAAAATGTGTTTGCAGACTATCTTCTTTGCATTGTTTGTCTTATTTTCTATTGCTATTCATTTTTAAATATTTCCCAATTTTACTTAATCTAGTTCAGGCCATACTTAGTAATGTTACTGAATGTGGATGCCTATAGCCCCTTTAACACTTCTAATTTAATCTAATCTTTACCTGAAGCATGAGCAATATATACCTACCTGAAAATTAAAATCCTTTTGCATTATTGCAGATGTTACTTAGTAGGTTTTTTTAGTGTTCTTAAATAATGAAATATCATTTTCGAATTGGAGCATATAAGGAATTATGCTATTAACAATAATAATAACAATAACAACGTCAATTATAGGCAGACCCTCTTTCCACTATGCTGCTTACCACATGATAAGCAATCTATGCAGGATATTCTATGTGACAGTGTTGAACACTTTGGATGGGCATACATCTCTCTGCTTTACATATCCTTTGATGTTAATAATCACAAAATCATTGAACAAAGTTATACAGGGATTTAGGTTTGTCATAAATATTTGAATAAATAAAACATACTCTTCAAATAAAACTTTGCTTTCTTTTTCATATTGCAATGCTAATGGTTGTTGATGCTTACTAAGTTCATAATATAAAAACAAACAACTAAATAAAAAAGCAAGAGAATAAACATATAAATAAATAAATGATCAGAAAAAAAAGTGGGTGGATGAGTGAGAAGTTAAATAAATAAATAAATGGATGGATAGGAAAACAAGGAAGGCATTTTAGCTAAGCTAAGTTAAGCTTTACTGCCCATGTTTTATTCTATAACATAGAATATTAGACAAATAAACAAAAAAAAACCACAGTGTGATGTTCTATTCTCTATGTTTCTCTATCAGTTGTATAACCACAAAGATTTGTTCTCTCTGTCTCTCTCTCTCTCTCTCTTTTTTTTTTTTTTTTTTTTTTTTTTTTTTTGCGGTGCAATGAGGGTTAAGTGACTTGCCCAGGGTCACACAGGTAGTAAGTGTCAAGTGTCTGAAGCTGGATTTGAACTCAGGTACTCCTGACTCCAGGGCTGGTGCTTTATCTACTGTGCTACCTGGCTGCCCGATTTGTTCTCTTAAAACAAATAGAATACTAATGATGGCCTCTTTCCTTATGTTTTATTAGGGACAACAGTGCTTAACTAACCTACTTAGGTAAAGATTTTGTTAAAAAAAGAAAAGTTGGGGCAGCTAGATGGCTCAGTAGATAGAGCACCGGCCCTGGATTCAGGAGTACCTGAGTTCAAATCCGGCCTCAGACACTTAACACTTACTAGCTGTGTGACCCTGGGCAAGTCACTTAACCCCAATTGCCTTACTAAAAAAAAAAAAAAAAAAGGAAAAAAAGAAAAAAAAAGTTATGTTGTCTTATGGTTGATGAAGTTTTCAGATCATCTTTTTAAAGAAAATAAATGTACTATTAACTCCATTAATTTGGAATCAACCTCTTTTAATCATATCACTATAAAAACATCAGAAAGCAAATACTATATAGCAACTGTTCACTGTTCTGAATTATTTAACATGGATTCTTGAAACAACTTAGCTCAGTTGGATTTAATACCAAGTTCTCTATAGGTTCATTTTTTTTTCCCAATTTTTTTTAAAGTTTTGTGAGTCATGGTTAGATTATTCTCTTCCTTAATGTCTTTTTTGTAAACGAGCTTGTATTCTCAACTGAAATTGTCTCTTGTTCACATGTATCTTCATTTTTCTGGAATTTTGATTATTGATTTGAAGGCCAAACAGAAAATGTTTTTTTTTTTTTTGCCTCCTTATTGTGGTGTCTGTTTTGCATTGATTCAATGCTTCTAATCAATTGTGATAAGTAGATTCATTGCCTTTATTCATGTTGCCTTTGTCAGAGAAGGCACCTCCTTTAAAGAGGTTACATGACAACTGTTCTATTTTTATGTTTTCTTCTAAATTTTGTCCTCTTTATTTGATTATTAGTTTTAGTATCTGCTATATATGTATAAATTTTCTGAGTCAGTCAATAGTTTTTGGATTCTTCAGTAGTTAATGCTTAAACATATTTTCCAGGACACATTTCTCCATTGTCTTTACATCTTCCCATATTCTCATTCTAATCTCTATCTCTTAAGGAATATGATAGACTAATATTCTAGGCATTTGGAAGAAAGAGATACTATATGATAGCTTCTAAAACATGTAAATACACATAAATTGTATCTTCTCTGAATGAAGCATCCTAAGTTCCTATAAATCACAGAGTTTGGGTACACCATAAGATACTTATTAAGTATATATTAATTTTTGTTAAAAATAATAAAATGATAAAAAAAAACTTTGAAAATAGATGTAGTAGAAAAGGAAGAAAAAGCAGTACAGTCAATCTTTTTTTTACAATTAAGCCAAGAAATATTTAAAAGGACATCTGAGACTAAATAATCAAGATTTCTAAGAAAAAAAAATTATAGTGAACCATTTTTATAGGCTCTCATCATAAATTCAGCCCATAGGCAAGAGGTCTGTACAGGAAAAGGGAGCTCCTAAAAGTCTTTTGCTCTCAGCTCAGATTTCTCAATTCATTTCACAAGCACAGACCAAGGAGTATACCTACAATTCTCTCAGTATGATAACAGAGCAAGGCCGTCGATTAAGCCCATGGGAAAAGAAAAAATGAATGAATTTTAGTCCAAGGCAAGGGTAGGGAATTGCTAACAGTTCTGTAACTCTGTACCTGCAAAGCCTGCAGTTCTATTTTCCAAAGAAAATTAAGGGTCTAGATCTGGCAAAGTTTATATGAGGAGGACAGCAAATAAACCATACCTAAGATCAGATTGCTTAAGTCCCACAGAAAGTTTGAATCTCCCAGTACTAATGCTTTTCTGAGATCTTGAGAGAAAATAGCATTCAATATCTGTAGAACACAACAGCAAGACCTTAGATGATAGTGACCAGGACAATGTTATGGCCTAACATTCCCTAGAGAAGTGTACAAACATGGCACCAACACAAAATCCTGATTTAGAATTTAAGGTTAGAAGAATGAATAAACAGGAAAAAAAATCAGAAATGTAAACAAACATTCTACAGATAGGGCATCTTATTTGCATTTTACAGACTCAGCAAAAAGAGTAATTCTAAAGCATTTGTCCTCTGGGAGAGGAAATAAAAAAAAGTGGGTATTATAAATACAAAAGTAATCACATTTATTTGAAATAAAATAAATAGAAAATGTCACCTTCATCACTGTTCCTGGTAAAGAAAAAGCAGAGTAAAGCAAATAAGTAAACTTAAAAAAGTTCTTGCCATTGGTAGTCAAATACTCAACAACCAAATTCTAATAAATCTTTGTGGTTTGAACCTTGTAAAAGTCAATCTGTTATTTAGAGAGAATCTGATTAAAAGCTATGGCTTCATAATCACACTATTTAGGTAATTACTTTAAATTATTCTTTATATTGTATTGATCATCATTTCTAGGTACTTATTCTCTTTTTTTAGATAACAATTTTATTTTGGCCAAAATTGTTATAGGTTCTACAAGTAAGAAACCTGCTTCTGTGGAAAGATTTTGGGTGTTTACACTAGGCAGTTTTTCTTTTGGGCCAGTAGGGTACCAATTATGACTTTGCTATTTCCATATCCTAAATATTACCCAAATGTTCTGAAGGGTATAACTGTTTCCTGAGTGCTTAATTTGTCCAATTCATTCCTAGGAATTTGCTCCATGAATTATCTTTTGTAGCATTATTTCTTTGGTCATTTAAAACAAAATGTCAATGTATGCTAAAAGAGATAAAAAGACTGAAGGCTTCTCTAATCAAAAGTAAGAATTTTAGAAAATATATACAAATATTGAAAACTAAAGCCGTGCAAACATCAGTCCTATTAGCAAAAATAGAGTTACAATCACTCAGTTTATAATAATTCAAATTCCCAAAAATATTTGCATTGGCTGTTTTTTTTATATGTTAATTTGAAATGTTTTATTTATAAATCCCATTAAAGTCCCTGTGATGGGGTTATCTCTAGTGATGAGGCAGGCAGCAATCAATCAAAGACAGATCTGTTATGTCTCTTACTTTTTAAGGATCTGAAGACTTTTTTTTTCAAATAGTCCCCTAAGATTCTGCTCTGTTAAGGCCTGGGATTTTTTTACCCATCCAGATTCTTATTCTCTTCAGAGTTTATACAAAGAGAAGAACTACACTTAGAATATGTATTAATAGAGATTGAACTCACTTCATAGAGCTCACAAAATTATTGTTATACTTTTTTCTTTGGTGGGGGTAGGGGTTGTATTTCTCTTGAGGTGAGCAGCTTAGATTGTATAACCATCTCAGAACATGCATGGAATGGTGCCACTAATGTGTTTTACTTTGGTTGCTCCAAGGTCTAGATATAACTATTCAATATTTTAATAGTCCATTAATTCACTGGTATAGGTACTTTTTGCAGCAATCATTCAAGAATTAGGAACTATGTTAAGTGATACAAAATATGAAAATAAATATGAAATAATTCTTGCTTTCAAGGACAGTACATTTTAATAGGGAAGACAAGATGTAAATTTAAAAGTATATGCAAGATATATATATAAAGCAACAATAATATGTGAAAGGGCAGTTTGGTCCTTTGGAGGGATTAAAAAGTAACTATAACATAAGACTGTTTCGTGCTAATTTTTGAAGGAATCCAGTGATTCCAAGAGGCAGAGTAATGAAGGACTGCATTCTAGTTATAAGGATAAGGGGTGGGATAGGACAGACAATTTAAGAACACCAACACAAATCATAGCCAATCTTCATCATAGTAAAGAATATTTATGAATTGGTATAAACTTTCCCTAAAAAAAAATCATTTCCATAAGAGATATGAATTTTTCTAATATGGTCATTTTTATGGCCAGGATTCTATGTGAAATCTTTTTTCAGATTAATAGGGACTACCAGATTATATGATAAGCTGATATAGCTTTTAAGAACCCAGACTTCTTTTCAAATAACTAAGAGGCATTGGGATAAGGTCTTAGTGGATGACACACATTGCATTCCTCTATTCCCAACCCCCACCTCCCCCAAAAATGTCAGGTATAGAAAATACTGTATTTTGAATAACTGAGTCATATTTATGTTTTCTTATTCACTTCTCCAATTCTAATGTTAAACTAGAATTCAGTATTCTTATTTTCTTGTATAATTATTAACTGCCATGGCTCTTCCCCATGTTAAAAAGTGTACTGAAAATGTCTGTTTAGTCATTCCAGGAAAGTGTAAACAATAATTTACTTTGGCAAGAAAATATCAAGTTAAGCTAAATGTGTATACTTAGAAAACTTTGTAGAATGACATTGTTAGTAAAGAAAATCAATCAGGATACGGAATATATAATTGAAAGTTTAAGGAGAATTTTAGTTTCTGAATACTTTATTTTCATCATTTTTAAGGTAGTTTTGATTAAATTGACAAGGTAGGAAGATTTATATTTTTAATATTATTTTGTTTTCAATTAGATGTATTATCACAATTTCACTTCCATATCTTTTTTTTTTGGGGGGGTGAGGCAGTTGGGGTTAAGTGACTTGCCCTGGGTCACTTCTGGAGGACCTAAGTTCAAATCTGACCTCTGACACTTGATACTTACTAGCTCTGTGACCTTGGGCAAGTCATTTAACGCTCATTGCCTTGCAAAAAATAAATGAATTAAAAAATATACAAAATAAATAAATACATGACTAAGAAATTAAATAAATAATCAGAGCTAATATAAAATGAAGAAAAGTAGCAGAAATAAAATATGATTGACTCTTGAAGAAGAAAATACCTGTAAGGAGACTAAAAATTATGATCAAAATAGTTCACAATAATCGCTCCATAAGACAGATGCTTCCCAAATTCCTCCTATACTCTTTAATCCATCCAAACTCTCCTTTTGCTGTATTTGTAATTCATGACATTTTTTCTCCTATCTCTGAAACTTTGTACTAGCCTTCTTACATGACTGGAAAATTGCCATTTTATATTAGAATTTGAGAGTCCATCTCTTCTGTTAAGATGCAGTTCACAAGTTCTTGGGGTGGGGCCAAGATGGTGGAGAAAAGCCAGGAAGTTGCCTGAGCTTTCCTGGGTTTCCCTCAAAAACAACTTTAAATCAAGCCTTTAAACAGATTCTGGAACTACAGAACCTACAAAAAGACAGAGAGACACAATCCTCATACTTGAGATAATTTAGAAGACTTCAGGAAAGGTCTGTCTCATCTGGGTAAAAGGGGAGGGTGGCTTATCCAACTCACCAGAAGCTCCATACAGCTGCAGCTTGACACTGCTGAGATTAGGGCAGGTGAGAGTGGGGCAGCTGAAAACAGTAGAAGCTTGCAACATAGACCCTTACCCCCCATTAGCTGAATTTATTTTTATTAGTTTAAAAATAGTCTACAATATGACTAAGAAACAACAACGGACCTTTACCATTGACAGCTTCTATGGTGAAAGGGAAGACCAAAACTCATACTCAAATGAGTTTGTCAAAATGGCTACAAGTGAAGACTCAGATGAGAAGATGATTTATCCAAGACAAAAAAGCCTTCTTTGAAGAACTCAAAAAGGCTTTTAAAAATCAAATGAGAGAGGTAGAAGAAAACATGGAAAGAGAAATGAGAGTTACTCTGGAAAAAGAAGCACAAAAATTGACTGAAGAAAACAATTCTTTAGAAAATGCAATTAACCAAATGGGAGAGAAAACTGTCCAAATGGAAAAGGAGATAAAAAGTCTTACTGAGGAAAATAATGCCTTAAAAATTAAAATTGGGCAGATGGAAGCCAATGACTCCATGAAACATGAAGAATCTGTCAACAGAATCAAAAGACTGAAAAAAATAGAATAAAATGTGAAATAACTCATTGGAAAGAGAACTGACTTGGAAAATAGATCCAGGAGAGATAATATGAGAACTATTGGACTACCTGAATGTCATGATCAGGAAAAAACAGTCTAGACACCATATGCCAGGAAATTATCAAGGAGAATTGCCCTGATATTGTAGAATCTGAGGATATAATCATCATTAAATGAATCCACTGATCACCTCCTGATAGAGACCCCAAGAAAAACTCCAAGGAATATTGTAGCTAAATTCCAGAATTAACAGGTGAAGGAGAAAATGCTCCAGGAAGCAAGAAAGAAACAATTTAAATATCATGGAGCCACAGTCAGGATTGCAAAGGACCTGGCAACTGCAACATTAAAGAACTGCAGGACTTGGAATATGATATTCTAGAAGGCAAAGGAGCTTGGATTACAAGCAATAATCAACTACCCAGCAAAACTGATCATTCTCTTTCAGAGGAAAAGATGGACATTAAATGAAATAGGGGACTTCCAAGACTCCCTGAAGAAAAGACTAGAACTAAATAGACAATGTGATATTTAAATACAAGAATCAAGAGAAATATAAAAAGGGAAAGGGGGAAAACATGTTGTTCAATAAGGTTAAACTGTTTACATCTTTATGAGGGAGCATAATATTTTAACTCAAAATCTGTATCTCTATTAGGGTATTTTTATTAAATTGACTTTGATGTGATGATATAAAGAAACTTAAGGGGCAGAATAAAAGGAGACTAGTGGGAAGAGAGGAAGGAGGATGTAGAATGGGGTTAATTACATCATATGAAGAGGCACAAAAAAACTCATTACAATAGAGGGAAAAAAAGGGAAGGGTGAGGATTGTTTCAACCTTATTCTCATCACAGTTGGTTCAGGGGTGGAATAACATACACTCCCATTTGTATAAAGAAACTTAGCTTCCTCTTTAAGGAAACAAAAGGGGAAGGGTCAAGGGTAGTATTGATAGATGAGAGGGCAGAAGCATTAGAAAAAAGGGGAGGAAAAGGAAGGGCATCTGATAAAAGGGAGGGCGTATTGAGGGAGCCATTGTTGAGAAGCAAAACACTGATTAGGAGGAATAGGTTGAAAGAAGGGAAAAATGAGTACAAACAAAGTGGGAAAGACTATGGAGAGAAATAAATAGTTAATAATCTTTACTGTGAATGTGAATGGGATGAACTCTCCCATAAAACAGAAGCAAATAGCAGAGCCAATTAAAAAACCAGAATCTTACAATATGTTCTTTACAAGAAACACATTTGAAGCAGAGAGATACACACAGAGGAAAGGTAGAAGGTTGGATCAGAATATATTATGTTATAGCTGAAGTTAAAAAAAAGCAGTTAGCAGTCATTATCCCAGTCCAAGCAAAAGCAAAACCAGAACTAATTAAAAGAGATAATGAAGGAAACTACATCCCACTAAAAGGTACCATAGAGAATGAAACCATATCAATATTAAACAGTTATGTACCAAATGGTATAACATCCTAATTCTTAGAGAAGTTCAATTAATTTCAAGAGGAAATAGACTGCAAAACTATACCAGTGGATGACATTAACCTTCCCCTCTCAGAAGTAGATAAATTTAACCACAAAATAAATAAGAAAAAAAGTTAAAAAGTTGAATAGAATTTTATAAAATTAGATATGATAGACCTCTGGAGAAAACTGAGTGGGGATAGAAAGAAGTATAACTTTTTCTCAGTGGTACATGGCACATACAAAAAAATTGACCATGTCTTAGGGCACAAAATCTTCATGGTCAAGTGCAGAAAGGCAGAAATAGTAAATGCATATTTTTTCAGACTATGATGAAATAAAAATTTCATGCAAAAAAAGAGCCATTGTAAGATAGAGTGAAAATTAATTGGAAGCTAAATAATCTGATTCTAAAAAATGAGTGGGTCAAACAACAAAATATAGAAACAATCAATAACTTCATCCAAGAGAGTGACAACAATGAGCCAACATAACAAAACTTATGGGATGCAGTCAAAACAGTATTTAGGGGAAATTTTATATCTCTATCAAAGCACAGGGCAGGTTTAAAATTTGAACTGTGATGTCAAACCTCACAGAATATTATGGTAGATTATTTCTCTTCATAAAAAGTAAGAAAATAGGCAGACATAAACAAATAAAATTTATTGAGATATCCAATTAAGAAATTCATCGCAAATTTATTTAAATATGAACTCAGATGCAGGAGCATGAAGAAATTTTAAAAATGGAAGACAATAAGATTTTTCAAAATACATCTGTTTTTATTTTAAACTACAAGGTCATTGGATTCCCCTCATTAGGATTCTCACTGTTATTTAATTGTATATCAGTTTCACTATTATCTGACTATTATAGGCACAAATATGGTTACAATGGTAGTAAAAATGTCAATGAAGAAAAAAATATAAAGAAAACACTATATGTCCATAGGAGATCTTGCTGTTTGTCCTTTATTCTCAATGAAGACCATGGCATAAGAGAGGTGATGTCATGATTTTCTGTGCTTTGGTTTTAAGTAAGGGAGGGCTGTGCAAAGTCACCAACCTCATTATCCTTCAGAACCTTCAGGTTTCAGTGGCATATGTATGTATGTATGTACACACATATGTATATACATGCACACACACATATATATGTACACACATATACATATATCTATCATCTATCTGTCTTTCTATCTTTCTATCTTTCTATCTGTCTGTCTATATCTCAGGATGACTGGAGATAGCCCTAAATGTTTAAGGCAATCATGATTTAGTGATTTTTCCAGGGTTCACATATCTACTGTCTGTGGGTCTGAAGTGTGATTTATACTCAGGTCTTCACAACTTCATGGTTAGTGCTCTATCCACTGTGCCACCTAGCTGCACCTTATGTGAGATCTACAATGGAGGAAACAGAATATTGAGGGATCTGTTTTCAAGCCATATTAAGTAGCACAAGATGCCAATAACTTGTTTACATCTAGACTTAATTAATACTAATACTAAATGTGACCACTACAACATTCTGCTTTTAAAACTTGACATAGCTGTTCCAAACCTCAAATCATCATAACTCCTGCTTATCTTTCACAGCAATCCTATCACTACTTTTTATATTGTATCCATCACTCAATTTTACTAATTCCTTGAGTTATGTTGTTATTGTTGTTGTTGCTTCACTCTTCAAATTCCTCATTTGTTAAATATAATCAGTTAGATGGAGATGGAAGAAAAGGCAGGTAAGAAGGAACTCGGGTTTCCAAGTCTTATTCATTAATACTGATTCTTCTGAGAGAGTATTTGATTAAAGAGGTCTGGAAAAAAGCTAATGTCATAAAACAGGTTTTACTCATGTTGTTCATTCTGCCACTAAAGTAACAAATGAACATTTAACTGATGCTTCATGTCCTCACTATGAGATATAACGGTTGTGTTTTGTTTGTGTTTTGGGTGTTGGTTGTGGTTGTTGTTGTCAAGTCTCATAAAATGTCAAGATCACATATTGGACACATATTTCATTAAGGGTACATGAGTACTGTATGAGGATCTATGGATCTTATTTCTAAATCAAAAAGATTCTCTGCTTGTAAGGAGTTATTCCTTTAATTATTGCCAGAATTCTGGCATATACTTTTTCACCATGAAAGTGAAGAAAGTGTTTTCTTTCCTACTTGCAAAGGGCATAGACACTATTCTAGAAATCACTTATTTCTATGAGGTACAGCTCTGATCACCTGTATATAGAATTCATGCTATATTTCTAATATCAACATCCAGGATTAATACAGTGAAAAGACATGCATCTCTAAGGTTAATGTGTTTAATATCCCTTCTCCCCTCAATCTTTGCATCAACTCTAATTTTCTATGTGTTGTCTAAAAAACGTGTAACAATGAACTAAAATTTCCCAGTACTTTTGTAACCCACTGGCTAAAGAGAGTACAAGTCACATAGAAGACATGCAACAAATTTTGCCATTTATTTCTTGATTGATTAGAAATATTTTCCATTCATCTTGTCAATGAGGTACTCTTTAGAAAATTGATTCAGTACATTACTGACTAGAAGTCATTCATTTGGTAAACATATTATATTGGGGGTGTTCATGCCTTAATTTTAAAGTTCATTATTTTATCTTCATGAATGGGAACCAATAAATACTTGGCAAATCGATTATTAGGAAGACAGCCAAACTCCTGTCATCAATGACTGATCTAAGCCCTTAGATATCTCTTTTTCACAGCTGGACAAGTTTCTAGATCAATTGATGGCTATTTTCCCAAGAAAATTTCTGTTAATAACTTACTTGTCCTTGAATAACATCATGCTTTCCCATTTTAATGGGAGTTTTTAAAGAAAAATTGTCCATCACAGCATTTCAAGTGTAAATAATTCAGAAAGCATTTTCTTTACATGCAATGACATAGAGCATCATAGAAGGTAACTCAGGATGCCTTCCAGAATCTAGCAGTGGTCATTTTCATCCTTATATCTTTCAAGCCCTTGCTGTTTCAACACTGCTAGTGGTATTAGCTATTTAATTTTGGTTCTAATTCTTACTGAGTTCAAATGATTATGCTGTCAGCTATCCTTTCAGATGTCTTTTTAAAAAATCTCTTTGTTCCTAACAACATGCCACTTTTTGTCAGTGCTGACAAATCATTTTAACTCGAGGGGGTGAACACCTCAAACAAAATAAAAGCTCATGAGTAAATCAATCTATGGAATCATATGAACAACTATTCTGTGAGAATCCTCTGCTCATTTGCCTACTGATATCATGATTTAAAAAAAACACACAATATGATGAAAGAATCTTCTAAAGCACCACTAAAACCTTGATATTCTTTAAAGAAAATGAATTCACAATTATTTGTGGGTAAGGTAATTCCATATTTCTGAGCAAATATATATATATATATATATATATATATATATAATATGTGTGTATGTAGGTATGTATATGTCAATTTCTTATAGTTATCTATAAAGTCAAATATTAAATGTCTAATATAGTTTTGTCTAATTAAATTTATATATGGGCTGAAACAAAGTTGCATAATTATGTTCTTTTTACTGATATGAAAGATTAAAATATAAATGTTTAATCTATATTTTAACTGCTTTTCATTAATGTGAAGTGTAGGGAGCTAGGTGGCACAATAGATAAAGCACTGACCATGGATTCAGGAAGACCTGAGTTCAATTCCACCCTAAAACACTTGACACTTACTAGCTATGTGACCCTGGACAAATCACTTAATCCTCATTGCCCTGCAAAATAAAGAATTAAAGAAATATAATGTGTAATGTAGGTCATCACGTTCTGTGGGTTTTGAACAAATTGAGTTCATGAGAACAGAACCGAAAAAAAAATGAAGTAGGCAAGTTTCTCAAAAAAATAAAAAGATATAACAAATTATTGTATGCCTTGCAATTGTTGTGGTATTAACTTATTGAGTTCAAGGAGGTTAGGACAAAAATAAAAGTAATTTTACTGGAGAAATTAAGAAACCATTTTTTGTGTGTGTGTGAGGCAATTGGGGTTAAGTGACTTGCCCAGGGTCACATAGCTAGTAAGTGTTAAGTGTCTGTGGCCAGATTTGAACTCAGGTACTCCTGACTTCAGGGCCAGTGATCTATCCACTGTGCCACCTAGCTGCCCCAAGAAACCACTTTTAATCTTCTAGAAAGCAATTTAAATAAAATTATATTCTAGATTGCTTCTAAATATCTCTAGATTCATTTAGGGAAAGTAAAACTATAGAAAATAACTACAGATGGAGGGTTGCTTTTTATTTTAATTTATTTTGTTTTAGGTTAGAGAATATAAGGACATGTGGTTAAAGAGAGTGAGTCAAAGAATTCATTAGGTGGAGTTGTGATTTGATCTATTGAAGATGAGAGCAGAAACGACTGAATATTGGAACATGGTAGAGAAATCAGAAGGGCATAAAAAATATTGAGGATAAGGCAGTTAGGTGGTGCAGTAGATGGAGCACCGGCCCTGGATTCAGGAGGTCTTGAGTTCAAATCCGGCCTCAGACACTTGATACTTACTAGCTGTACGACCCTGGGCAAGTCACTTAACTCCAATTGCCCCACCAAAAAAAAAAAAAAAATATATATATATATATATATATATATATATATATATATATACTGAGGAGGTGAATCATTAGTAGTAAGAAAAACAAAAAGTTCCTCTTTCTCTGAGATGATAGGGAAGGGGAAAAGAACAGGTGAAGATAACAAAATTTTTAAGGTCTGGAGGATGGACATTGAATTAGTTAATATTGGGTGAACTTTCTCACATGGGCCCTTGAACAAAATAGAACTTTAATAAAAAATTGGAGCATACATTTAGTAATCATTCCTTTTTACAAATGACCAAGCCAAAGTCCAGAGAAGTAAAATAATTTGTCTGAAGCAAAACAGACTAGCTAAAAATCAATAAACTGGTGCTCATTGGCTTCTCTCAGGAATGAAAGACAACATGAGAAACTATGAAATACTTTAAATCAAATGTGTATGTTCTTACAGAAAAACTCAATCCTGATTGGTGGAAAATTAATGAGGAGGTGGACTAATGTTTTCAGCTCCTCCTCCTGAGAACCTGGATTGATTATGAAGCTCAGCATGTCAAGTCATCTGGGTAGCGAAAGTTATTTCCTTCCTGATTTCTGTAGGTAGTTTTCTCTTTCATGAACTGGGTAGCCCTAAAGTATAACTGAGGGGGTCAAGGATAAGTATCCCTTCCCTAGGATAAAGATTTCTCCAGACTGGATTCTGTTTTTAGTCTAAGCAGAATTTATGGTCGATTGGTGTCCCACCCAACCTAATTATCAAGCCTATGTTTTGGGGACTAAGAGTAATCTTATCATTTCAGTCTTGCCCTTTTGAGACTACCTGACTTTTTCAGGAGTTGGGTATTAACAAAAATAGGATAAAAAGGGTGAATCACAAATTAGCAATTAGTTACTAATATAGCATTATAATGTTAATTTTTCTCAATCAGCATAACATTTTAACTCCTAACAAGGTATTGAATGAGATACATGTTGAATGTCAACAAAGTGGGTGTTAAGATTATCTGCTAAAAGTTGAAAAGGATATGTGGGGAGACTTTATTCATTATAAAGATATAGGAAATCATTAAGAGATGACTACAATGACTGTCCATCTAATTTGACAAAGTAAACTCTTTAAAGATAGATTATTAAAAATAATGCTAGAATTTACAGATAACATGTTTTCATTTTCTCAGGATTTTTTGAAGATGATACCATAGGACTTTACCTGGCCAAGAAGAAAATAAAAATATGTATCTCATTAAAGCTAAGCCTATTCATAAACTTTCTTTTCCCCTTGTTATTTTGGTTAAGTCCATACCCATTTATGATATGTATCACTTTGAATAATCAAAAAAATCAATGGGAATTGTTTGGAATGATTCATTAAAATGAAAATTTAGTAGCTATTGAGGTGTTTTTTGAGAGAGTTGTGAAATTGGGATTCAGTTGAAGCACTAATGGCAAGAAATCTCACTAGTGGATGCATTGGGGAGATTTGTGTGAAGGGCAGAAACTTAATAATAAGGGAACAAGTTATGGAAAAGATGAGAACTAAATAGGATTTTGAATGAAAGGATTTCAACAGAAGGAATTTAGGGAATAAGCAAAAGCAATTCCTGTCATCAGAGAATAATAGAGGGAACTATGGGAGATGGAAAAATAAGGGATGAGACAAGAAAGTAATTTGGAAAGGAAAGAATCCAAGGGAAATAAAAATAAAAGGATTAAACAATAATTAGGAGATAATTTGTAGAGGATCTTCCATATGAGGTTCATAAATTGCAACATTACTTTTTGTATCCACTCTGTAGTATAAAGCATCTAATAAATAATAGTGTGTTTGTTGGTAACTAATCAGTAAGGTAGGTGGCTAAGTAAGGTACAGATTTCTGTAGTTTTGAAACCTGTTTTATTTGATTCAAGAAACAATGATAGGAAAAACTTTTGAAATGAAACTTCTAAACTTCTAATTATGGAGAGGCTTAGTAAAAACATTGCTTAAAAGAATTGATTCATCTATATGTAGGATAAATTAAAAAAAACAAAAACAAATGAGGAAGCAATTTAATGTCAGGAATCCAGCAGAAAGGATGCTGGAATACACCCTGGAATAGATTAATCAGCACCCGAATCAAGCTTTGGGAATATAGAACAAAGCAATGTTCCAGAAGGACCATTATAATTTGATGCAATTTTACATAATTTCACATTATATTTTCCTAACAAATTTATTTAGAAAATATTCAGAAGATTAAACAATTATTGTAAGTATTTAAATAAGAGACATGTAAACTCAATGGCTAGAGCACTGGGCCTGGTTCAGGAATATCTAAATTCAAATCTTGTCTTCTACACCTACTAGCTTTGTGACCCTAGGCAATTCATTTAAAGTCTGTTTGCCTCATTCTACTAGAGAATGAAATGACAAACCACTCCAGTTATCTTTGTCAAGAAAACCCCATGGGTGGTAGTAGAGTGCTAGGGCTCTCAGGGTCACAAAGTCAGACATGACTAAACAACAACTAGTTTTAAGAACAATAGGTAAGAAAATATGCCTTAAGTAATATTGACTCTTATTCACACAGTATGCTAATGTTTTATGGCACTCTCAAAAAAATCACTTTGAGGTGTTGATTTATATATAATGCGTGGTATTGCAGAAATAGCAGTGGTATAAGGTCCTTGAGCCCCAGTTAAAAAATAAAAAAAAACACACCCGAGCTGCCATGATGAGTCCTCCTGGGGTCTAGATGCCATCCATCTTGCATCTGCGCCATTCTTTGGCTTGGCTCTCAACTCTCCTCTCAGCCCATCTCCTGGAGGCCTCTTATCTGCTCTGATATTGAAACTATCCCGGAACCATGCTCCAAGAGCAAATTACACTCTAACCATCAGAATCAGGAACTTCATGACAAACAGACTTCTTCATTGCAAACAAATGATTATAGATATCCTTCATCCTGGAAAGGCCATAGTGCCCAAGACTGAAATTTGAGAAAAACTGGCCAAGATGTACAAGACTACTCTAGGTGTAATTTTTGCCTTGGATGCAGAACCCATTTTGGTGGTGGCAAAACAACAGGCTTTAGAATGATTTATGTTTCCTTTGACTATGCAAAGAAAAACGAAGCAAAACACATACTTGCAAGGCATGGCCTATATGAGAAGAAAAAGATCTCAAGAAAGCAGTGAAAGGAATGCAAGAACAGAGTGAAGAAAGTCAGGGGTACTGCAAAAGCAAATGTCGGTGCTGGCAAAAAAGAAGGAATAAGAGGCACTATGGAGGATGTTTATCCATGAAGATATGGATTTTTCATAAGAGCATAAATAAACTATGTAGAAACTAAAACAAAACAAAACACACACACACATTTCTGAGACAGGTGGGTACCTGAGTATATCCCTTTTCCTCCCATAGGCTATAGATTTATCTGTAAAATGACAAAAACTGAATAGGTGATTTCTGAAATCCTTTATGACTCTAGAAAGAAGATACTCTGCAACTGATTCTCATACATATTTGCCTAAAGTTATATAACTGAGAGTATTAAATCAGGGAATTGAACCCTTGTCTTATAAGTCAAAATCTAGAAATCTTTTTTACAGCACCATTACTCCTCTCTTAAAAAATACATCTGAATTTGCCTGGGAAAATTCACTACCTCTGTAAATATCATATGCTTTAAATATTAATGAGAAAATTAAACAAGTCAATGGAAGTAATTATTCAGCTTCAGCAGTTTCATGAGGCTATGACTCAGTGCCCTGAAATATCACCTGTTGCCCTGAGAAGAGTTAATGAAAAATAGCCAAATTGGCTTTTGATGAATAACTGAGACTTGGATCATGAGGAATTCCTATATTTGTACTTTTGCTCATTTTTAAAAATACATTCAGAAAAATGATCCTAAAAAAGAGAATTGCTATTATCCTATTTTGTGTGCACATGTGTGTGTGTGTTCTATTTGAATACTGAGTCATGAAAAGTCAACAGCTATAGAATAATGAGGTTTTATAGGAATTTCAGGTTGTTAGTCTTAACATATCTATATTTAGATATAATCAGCAACATGTTTTCTTCACATTAATTACTATAACAGACATAACTTTTTCTTGACAAATTCACATACATTTTTCAGTTACATTTAATATATGAATATATTCTTTTTTTCTTTTTTTTTCTTTTTTTTTTTTAGTGAGGCAAATGGGGTTAAGTGACTTGCTCAGGGTCACACAGCTAGTAACTGTTAAGTGTCTGAGGCCGGATTTGAACTCAGGTACTCCTGACTCCAGGGCCAGTGCTCTATCCACTGCACCACCTACCTGCCCCCTGCATATATTCTTTTAAAAATTAAGCATTATTGACCAGAAACTGGTTATAAAGAATTAACAGTCTTTATTTCCTTCTACTTTGCTATGAATTATAAAATGTTGTTCACCCTGTAGAACCATGGATTTTAGAAAGACTAAGTCATAGATGATCTAGAAGAATAAGTTGTGAAAATTAAACTATAGTTGTTTGTATTTTTATATCACCTGTGTAAACTGAAATTCTCTAGAGGTGAGGATTTTAAATAAAAAAGAAACAAGTTCTTTTGAATGATGTTCATATATTGGTCTAACTAGTGCTCATATCTATTTCTTCCCCTCAGATACGGATCATATAAAATCTGACCACAGGCTATAAATGAATTACACTCTGAATTAAAACTATATATAAGAATCATGTATAATATGGTTTAATGGAAAATAATGAACTTGGAGTCAAGAGACTAAACTCTTCCTAGCTCTAAGTCCTTAGAAAAAATCACTTATTGAATCAAGGCTAAGTTTTGTCATTTGTAAAACAATTGTGATTATACTTGTACTGCATAGCACATAAATTCTGATGAGGAATGTGCTTTATAAAACAAACTCCCACAGAATGGAAAATATTTTTTCATAATAAAATGTTTTGGTTTTATTTTCAAATTTATCTCTCTCTACCATAAGCCTATTTGAGGATTACCACCAGAACTATTTTTATCAGCTAACTGACTTCAGCCATATATCTTAGCTAAATCAAATGGGATAGGAAGATTGATTTAGTCATGGCTAATTTAGATCAAAATTGTTTTAAAGTGTAGATGATAGTTGTTTTTTATTACCTATATTTTGTTTCATATATATATATATATATATATATATATATATATATATATATATATATATATATATATATATATATATATATATATATATATATATATATATATTGTAGAATATAAAGTCATGAAAAGTCACTCAAAGGGCTATTTTAAATTCTAATCTGAGCCTGGTAACAATTGAAATACCATGTGGGAATTTTAAAAATAAAAATTCCTCCCTCAAATTATTTAGTAAGTAAAGAAAAGGGAAAATTAGGCAAATATCCATTCTTCCATGAGGTAGTCAAACATCTTTCTAATTTTGTGAGCAAATTGGCTTATCTTAAGAGGTATTTAAAATCAATAGCCTACTTTGCACTATTATCTAGATTTGGAGACAGGAGTCACAGCCTTATTTCATAAATGAAAGGATGCTGTTAAAAAAAAAGAGAGAAAAATGATTTCATGTTCTGCAGTATCAGAGAAATATGTCTTGTTATCTTGCATATTAAAGTAATTTCTATGTTAGGATACATTTTCTCCAAAAATGAGCAAATGCTATTCCCAGGGATTTCAAAAGGATGAATAATTTGACCAACATGGCTTGTACTGTAACAACTACACATTAATCATAAAGGAATCTTTTACTTGGGAATTTTAAGTGAAATGATTATTTCCACATCAGGTATATGAAGTAGTAGTTTAATTGAAGTTTGTTGAATGAAATATGTCCCATGTTATTTATCTTACTACCTAAATTTACATGTTGAATCACCACGTTTTCTGCCTTCACCTGCTTTCCCTAAGGAGTGACATATTCTACCACTTAATATTCTCACTGATAATTCATTTCAATTTTCCTCCATCCTCCTCATTGCTTAGGATTCTGAAGCAACTTGGTGAAGCAAGGAATAAATTGCCGGTCCTGGAGTTAGGAAGCTGTTTAGTCATTTTTCTGTAGTGCCCAATTCTTTGTGACTCCTTTGTAGTTTTCTTGGCAAAGATACTGGAGTTATTTGTCATTTACTTCTCCAGCTCATTTTATAGATGATGAAACTGGGTCAAATAGGTTTAAGTGATTTACCCTGAGTCAGATAGCTAGTAGCTGTCTGAGGTCAGATATGAACTCAGGAAGAAGAGGTTTTCCCAGTCCAGGCAAAGCACTCTAGTTACTGTGCCACCTAGTCCAGCTTCAGATACCTGAAAAATATGTGACCATGGTCAAGTCACTTAATCACTCTCTGCCTCAGTTTCCTCACCTCTAAAATAGGGGATAGTATAGAGGGATAATATCATATACATCACTGGATTGTTATGTGGATAAAATTAGATTATATTTGTAAAGCTCTTCGCAAATCATATAATTCTATATGAATTCCATTTAGTATCGTGATCCCAGTTTGATGCATCCTAGTTTGATCCCCTTCTGATGATCCTCAAACCTTCAATCCCAGAGCTGTCAAGAACCCTAAATTATGATCTTGTAGCTCTTCTTCCTTTAATTTCATTCTTCTTGAAATATTAGGAACTTTCTGACCTGCCCCTCAATCTTTCAGTGCTCAATATCTTGTAATTAAGGTTCAATTTTTGACATTCTACTGAAACTAATTCCTAAAATTTTAGCAAATCTAGTAGCCTTTTCTTAATCCTTATTTGCCTTGGCTTCTATGGAGTATTTGACTTCTGGAATAGCACCCTCTTTTTCTGCCATTTGTGCATCACTTAATTTCTGGTTTGCTCATTCTGGATCCTTCGTTGTCTCCTCTTATGTATGTGGTGACACAAGCACCAGTAATTCAATATCTAAGTTATCTTAACCATTCTAAATATATCTAATGAGGAGAAATGTGTATAAATGTATGCATGTATGTGTGTATATAAATTACATATTATATTATTACACATTTTATATTATATATACATATACACATATTTATCCATTCATTTCATTATGTATTGATTAATTCATTAGTTTAATTATTACTGGAATGAAGACTAGTTTATTGTGCAACATTGAGTTGAGGGATGCAGGGGCAAAAGGGAGTGGGGTGGAGCTGACTGGGCAGGGCAGTGACTACTTGGTCAGTTCCATAAAGTCATTGACAATGTCATTATTTTTGTGTTTCAGAGCTGGGACAGCCTTTGCTTAAGACACATTGTCCTAAGTCATCACTACACAGTGTCACATGCCACCAGCCCTGTCTTATCCACCCCATCCTCCTCATTCTCTTCCTTGATACTGAGGTCTGTTGACTGTCTCTGTGGTGATCATGAGTGGAGTTTCCGATGATACATTAACTTTCTCTGCTGCTGCCTTGTGCACTTGCTGGTATAGGTCCTCAATCCTATTAGCCTTCCCAAGACTTTGTACATGTCTAAAATTGGATTCTTTTTTTTAATCATAAAAGCATTTTATTATTTTCTATTTACATATAGAGATAGTTTTCAACATTTGTTTTTGTAAGATTTCTAGTTCCAAATTTTTCTCTCTCCCTACCTTCCCTCCCCTGTCCCCAAGAGAGCAAGCAGTCTTAAATAGATTATATATGTACAATCACATTAAACATATTTCTGCATTAGTCATGTTGTGAAAGAAGAATCAGAAAAAAGGAGAAAACCTCTAAAAAGAAAAACAAAAAATGTAGAAACAGTATGGTTCAATCTGCTTCTAGATTCCACAGTTCTTTTTTTCTGGAAGTGGAGAGCATTTTAAATCATGAGTCCTTTGGAATTATTGTGGTTCCTTGTATTGCTGAGAAGAGTTAAATTTATCACTGTTGATCATCATACAATGTTGTTGATACTCTCTCCAATGTTCTCCTAGTTCTAGTCATTTCACTGAGCATCAGTTCATGTAAGTCTTTCTAGGTTTGTTTGTTTGTTTGTTTGTTTGTTTTTTTGGTTTTGTTTTTTTAATGAAATGAGCTTGCTCATCATTTCTTACAGTACAATATTATTCCATTACATTCATACACCAAAACTTGTTTAGCCATTTCCCAATTGATGGGCAACCCTCAATTTCCACTTCTTTGCCAGCACAAAAAAAGTAGCTACCAATATTTTTGTACATTTGGGTCCTTTTCCCTTTTTTGATCTCTTTGGGATAAAGACCTAATAGTGGTTTTGCTGGGTCAAAGGGTATGCACAGTTTTATAGCCCTTTGGGCATAGTACCAAATTGCTCTCCAGAATGGTTAGATAATTTCACAGCTCCCCTAACAATGTATCAGTGTTCCAATTTTTCCACAGCTTCTCCAACAATTATTATTTCCTTTTTTGTCATATTAGCCAATCTGATAGGTGGTATCTGAGTTGTTTTAATTTGCCTTTCTCTAATCAAAAGTGATTTACAACATTTTTCTTATATAAATAGATAGCTTCGCTTTCTTTATCAGAAAACTGCCTGTTCATATCCTTTGACCATTTCTCAATTGGGGAATGACTTGCATTCTTATAAATTTGATTCAATTCCCTATACATTTTAGAAATGATGCCTTTATCAGAAACATTGGAAGTAAAAATTGTTCCCCAGCTTTTTGTCTCCCTTCTAATTTTGGCTGCATTTTTTCTGTTTGTATAAAACCTTTTTTTTTTTAATTTAATGTAATTAAAGTTATCCATCATGCATTTCATAATATTCTCTGTCTCTTCTCTGGACATGTATTTTCCTCTCCATAGATCTGAGAGGTCAAATATTGCTTCCTTTCCTAATTTATGAATGTTATCACCCTTTATGTCTAAATAATGAACCCATTTTGACTTAATTTTGCTAAATGGTATATGTTGTTTGTCTTTGCCTAGTTTCTGCCTATTCCTTTTTTTTTTTTAAGGAAAGCTCACTAAAACTGGATTCTCGAAAACATCAGTCAGGATTGGAGATAAGAAAGAGAATGTTCTTAGATTTCTTAATGTTGATTTGTGTGACTCCACCATGCATCTGCTGCAGGCTGAGCTTTGACATGGATTTTTGGGCCTTCTCCCTGCATCTCTTGGCTTTATTGAATGTACCTTCTCATGGCTTTTGGTGGAACCAAGATGGCAGAGGAAAGACATTAAATGTATAGCACTCCTAATACAATTACACCCAAAACAGCAAAAAAAAAAAAAAAAAAAGAAAGAAACCCGGGAGTAGAAAAACCCACAAAAATACAGGCTGAGATTATTTTCTAGCTGTAGATAGTTACAGGGGGCCATGCTGGTCTATGAGTAAAGTCCAACCCCGCAATGGTGTTGACAAAGACCACAAGCTTGCTGCAATGGAGGAATTTACCCCAGAGCCTCTGAATCAGCTACAGCACCAGCATCTTCTAGAATGGAGCATGCAGTCCAGTGAAAGGGCTGAACAGCTGGCCAGGGGTGGGGGGGGATGGGGAAGTTCAAGGGAATCAGCAGGACCTAGGAAGGAATTCGGCTTTCCCACCCCAGCAAGGAACCAGGAAGAAATACTGAGTGGCAGGAGGCCAAGGTGGGGGAGGGGCACAGGCTCATCATAGCTAAGAACCACACCACATAAAGCTTTGCTGGTTGGTTGTTTAGTAAGTAGGCTTGGGGATATCTTCAGACCAGAGAATAGGCCAGGTGAGAGTAAAACCTGCCCTCCCTCAAATCAAAACACCTGGCACCCTCTGAAGCTGGGAACAGTAGTTTAGTGGAGAAGCAGGGCCCTCCAGTGGAGAGTTTAAAGTGAAGTAAAAGATGAGAAAGCAAAGAAAGTTCAGAATTATAGAAAGTTTCTTCAGTGACAAGGAAGATCAAGAGGAAATCAACCACGTGGCCGCTACATCCAAACCTTCCAAGAAAAATTGGAACTAGTCTCAGTCCATGGAAGCTCTCCAAAGGGACTTTGAAGAGAAAATAAGAGAGATAGAACGAAGATGTAGAGAGAGGGAGGAAAGAATAGAAAGAGAAATGAGAGTGATGCAGCAGAGTCGTGAGAAAAAAAGTCAGCAGTTTGAAAAGCCAAATGGAAAAGGAATAAAAAAACTGATGAAAATAATTGCCTAAGAATTAGGATTTAACAAATGGAAGCTAGTGACCTTATGAGAAACCACGACATGGTAAAGCAAATCCAATCGAATGTAAAAGTAGAGGGCAATGTGAAATATCTATCTACTTGGAAAAACAGCTGAACTGGAAAATAAATCCAGGAAAGATAATTTGAAAATCATTGAACTACCTGAAAACCATGACCAAAACACAAGCTTAGACACTATCCTCTAAGAGATTGAGAGGGAAAATTGCCCTGATATTCTAGAAACAGAAGCTAAAATAGAAATTGAAAGAATCCACCTATCACCTCCTGAAAGAAATCCCAAAAGGAAAACCTTATGAAAATTGCAGTCCATCTACAGACAAAGAACTGATGGGAACCGAAAACAGACTGAAACACAGTTTGTTGCTTTTTTTCTTTTTGACAATTCCTTAATCTGAAGTTTTGTTTTTATCTATTTTCTCTCACAACCTAAATAATGTAGAATTGTTTTCCATGACTACTAATGTATAATTTATATTGAATTGTTTGAATTCTTGAGGTGGGGGTGGGAAGGGATGGAGGAAGAAAAGTTGGAACACAATTATTTTTTTTTGTTTGTTTGTTTTTTCTTTTTGTTTTTGTAGGTAATGGGGGTTAAGTGACTTGCCCAGGGTCACACAGCTAGTAGCTGAGGCCGGATTTGAACTCAGGTACTCCCAAATTCAGGGCCGGTGCTTTTAACCACTGCGACATCTAGCTGCCCCCCACAATTATTTTTTAATTGATGTCAAAATTTACTTTTACATGTAATTTGGAAAATAAAAGTCTAAAAACAAAAAAAAGGAATATCTAAATGTAAAAAAACATAAAATAAAATACAAAGGACACACAATGAATGACTACAACTTATACAGAAAAAACATATATATAATAAGAGAAAAATTGTAGTAGAGAGTGTTGACCAGTTGTTATAAAATCAAAATTGGTGGAGTGAAAGGAGCACAGAATTTGTAGTGAGAAGACCTGGGACTAGGTCATGTATTAGCTATGTATGCTTGGATAAATCACTTTTCTGAAAACAGACTTAATCACTTTTATTTTTTGACAATTCCTTAATCTGAAGTTTTGTTTCTATTTGTTTTCTTTCACAACCTAGCTTATGTAGAATTGTTTTCCTTGACTACTCATGTATAATTTATATTGAATTGTTTGAGTTCTTGGGGTGGGGGTGGGAAGGGAGGGAGTAAGAGAAGTTGGAATGCAAAGATTTTAAAAAATTGATGTCAAAATTTGCTTTTTAAATGTAATTTGGAAAATAAAATTCTAAAACAAAAAGTACCTTCTCCACTTCACATGGAGTAGGTCAACTGGGTCTGAGGTGGTGCAGTCTGTGGTTTTATATTATCTGGCTCCTCTAGCTCACAGAGAGAATCCATATTTCTCTCATAATCATTGTGAAATGTCCTTTGATTGGGGCAGTGAGTGCCCTAGGGCTAGACATAAGGCCATGTTAGCTGCTTGACCAGTTCTACACATCATGAGAGATGGTCTGCCTTGCTAGAGGAGCTTGACTGTGACTTCACTGAATTCTGGAGAGGTGGCTGATCAGGACATTCTCTGCTCAACCTGGGTTCTAGTGGTAAGGCTATATCTCCTGTGCTGCTGTCTTTCTACCATGCAGCAACAGACTCCACACTGGAAAGCCTTCTATTCCTAGAACCCTCTGGAGAATGGATTTGTGATCCCCTCAGGAAACCCTGCTGGGGACTGGTCTTTGTCATATCTTTGGGATTGTTATCCTGGAGGACACTAGGAATTGGCCCCTTGGGGAACAGTGATAGGCAGATCCTGCTTTCCGTGCTGCTACTGTGCCCAGTTCTGATGGACACAAAACCAATAGAGGCATGGTCCCTGTGACTGCCTGGGCTGAAGAAGAGAATGCTCCCTCCATACTATACCCATATTACTTGTGGGACACAGGAAGTGGAGGGCCTTTACTGCTTGAGGCCTATGGGATAGAAGGGGAACTAGGGAGATGGTTGGGCATTAGTATAATAGGGGGAGAAGAGTTCTGGTCCTCCATGAAGGTAGGAGCTGTGATTTTCCTAGTTTTGTGTTTGGGCTACCTGCTGGACTTTGTGTCTTCTCCATGTCCAGCAATCTCCAAGGCATAGTTCTCTTCTCCTCAGATGGATCTGTTGGTTCTTCAAAGGATACATACATACATACATACATACATACATACATACATATACAATATTTTATATTTTTATATTTTATATATATTTATATATGTGTATATGCACACACATATACATATATACACATATATGTGTGCGTGCATTGGGGAGATTGGTCTAGAAGATATGTGAATAAAAATTGCTAAGAGAAACACAATATAGGCTATTTAGAAGGCTGTCACAAGAATCTAGAGGGTTAATAATGGACTAATGGGAAAAGAATGAGGCAGATATAAAGGTAGGATCATCAGAGCTAACCTAGTAGATGTGAAATCTGAAGAAGATATTAAAGATGATGTTGAGGTTTCAAAGATGATTGACTAGAGGAATGATTCTAGCATCAACAGAGTTAGGGAAATGTGGTACAAAAGATAAGTTTGAGGGAGAAAGTGATGATATTACTTTGAACACATTGAGTTTTCAGTGATCAAAGAGGTTTTAGCAGGAAAATTAAGAGAATATGGAGCAGTTAAGAATATAAGATGCTAGGGCAGCCAGGTGGTACAGTGGATAATGTACTGGCCCTGGATTCAGCAGGACCTGAGTTCAAATCCATCCTCAGACAGTTGACAATTACTGTGTGACCCTGTGCAAATCACTTGACCTTCATTGCCTGGGGGTGGGGGTACAGAAGAATATAAGATGCTACTGCCGTAGTAGGGAGCATTGAGGTAGAAAAAAAGTTTTAAAAAATGTTTTTATTGTTAGTAAGGTAGTAAGTACTGATTTCACAAGGGCCTATGAATGGTGAGGAAGGCAGTCAACAAGATATTAATTCTACATATTGAAAACTGAAGTGAATATTTTATCAAATCTTCAATGACATCCCTATTTCTAGTGATCACACCAAAAACATTTCATTTGCACATTCCAATAACAAGAATGTTATATTTGACTCCTCCTGCTTTTTATATGTTGAAACAATTGTCTAAGTCCTTCCCCTCATACTTCTTAAGGGTTACCTCCATACTGTTTTTCTTTGGTTTTTTTCTTACCTCAATAATTCAGATAATAAAGTTATGATATTCTAGAAGCACAGCTTTAAGTGAACTCAGAGACCCTCTGAGATAAACATCATTTTGCATATAAGAAAACTGAGACCTAGGAAGTTTGAGTAACTTGCCCAATTTTATAGAGGCAGTAACTTTCCAAACCAAGTTATTAACTCAGGAACTCTGAAGCCACACCTAATGCATTTTTTTCATTTATCTCATTGTAGCAGTTTTTATTACCTAAACCCAGTAACCCCTAAATCAACTTCTCACTTTTACTCTCACATCTAAAACTCTGCAAAGATCAATTTCACTAAATCAAGGTTGCAATAATTTGAGCCTCTGTTTGCTTTTCACAAACACATACGTGAATGCGTGTATGTATACATATATACATATTACACATACTCACATATGCACACACATCCATGTATGAGAATGTATCTCCATCCTTTGTCCACAAAGTTGGGGAATTATGGAGTTGAAACAAAGCAATTGCTGTTGAACTGGTTTGATGTGTAGTTTAGCTGAAATAAATGTTTTCTCTATCTCTTTGTCTTTGTGTAGGTTTCTCTGTTTTTATATTTGTTTCTTTTTCTCTGTCTCTGTCTCCCTTCCTCCCTCCATTTTTTTTTGTTTTTTGTTTTTGTTTTTGTTTTTGCAGGGCAATGAGGGTTAAGTGACTTGCCCAAGGTCACACAGCTAGTTGTGTCAAGTGTCTGAGACTGGATTTGAACTCAGGTCCTCCTGAATCCAAGGCCAGTGCTTTATCCACTGTGCCACCTAACTGCCCCCCCCCCATTTTTTAAATAAGATTCTGGTTGGGTGAAAAGGGAGGATATTTGGAAAATGCAATGTTAAATATATGCATAAAATAAATTTATATTTATGAATACATGCAGTAACATACCAAACATACATTTGTATTATATATAGTCAATAATGTGCATGTGTCTGTTATATATATATATATATATGAATATGTATGCATGTGTGAATGTTATATATAAATATATTTATATATAAATTGTATGATGACTTTGTATCCAGTTCCTCTCTATATTTGAAAATGAAATGTAATTTCATATATGCCTATGTGATAATTGCCTCAAAGTTTACTCAAGCATCTTTAAGTGACAAATTTTCCTCTGACCCTTTGTCAAACAATTCTTTATGTATAGCTTTCTATTGTGCTACTTGCTCAAGATAGCAACCTCAAGTCAGACTCAATGTCAGTGCAGATCCCAAACAGGATTTTTGAGGGTCTTACTTAGTTTTTAAATGCTATTCTTATTACTAAATGTTGTATAGCATCATTAGATTGTCATAATTTCCAAAAGATTTCTGTTAAACTTCAGGTATTACATTAAATCTCAATAATACCAAAATCCTACGACATTACTCCCTGAAGTGTTAAATGCTAAAGGAAATCAATATAAGCTTTGAGATCCAGATGACCCCTCTGTAATTTCTGTGTTTGGGCAATTTGTTGTGACATTCAGTATTATTCTCAATTGGTGGCAGACATGCTCCAGTGTTCACCTGAATGAAGTTCCAGTCCTCTTTACCTGGTAAATTATTGGTTGTGAAAGTAACTACAACCCCCACTGCCTAACATTAATTAACAATAGAAATAAAAAGTCATATATTTTTTATCTGAATTATAAAATCCTATTTAAAGGAAGCTTTTCAGGGCAGCTAGGTGGAACAGTGAATAAAGCACAGGCCCTGGATGCAGGAGGACCTGAGTTCAAATTTGCCCTAAGACATTTGACAGTTAGTAGCTGTGTGACCCTGGGCAAGTCATGTAATCCTCATTGCATCACAAAAAAATTTTAAATGTTAAAAATAAAGGAATCTTTTCCACCACAAATTTGATATTCTTCTGCAAGATATCTGAATCTCTCCTGAGTCATAACACATTTGTTCATTTATATACAGAATTCCTTTAGCCCATTTCAGTTCTATGAGAAATCAACAAATATTTATTAAGCTACTAATAAGTGCCAGGCACTCTGCTAGGCAAAACACCAAAGACAAAACAGGCTCTCTATTCAAGGAGTTTAAATTCTAATAGGGCACACAATGTGAATGAGTTGGTTCTTTGTAAACCCTGCTTCTTTTCTAGATTTTTGCTAAATATTCTTTCAAAAGCCTATTCTCAAATTTCCCCAGGATTCAAAATCAAACTGATTAGCCTACAGCTCATTTAAGTTAATGATTATTTAAGATAGTAATCCTTTACAATTCACTTGTCTAAGACATATCCATTTCTGAGAAAACCCCATTGAGTTGTCTGCCTTGAAAGTTCACTGGACTATTCAGAAGTCTATGAAAAAGAATTCAGTATAGTCTTAGAATTCTAAGTCTAAGTCTGAAAACCTCTGGAAAAAAATGTCACTGATTGAGAACACAATGTACTTCAGTTATTTCCATATGAAGAACTAGAAAACTTTTAGATGAATAACTAGGGATATATACACATCAATGATTATGAGATACAGGCAATTCATCTGATCATAGACAGAAGATTATAAATTGGTTACTACTACTACTTTTGCTTCTTCCTGTGGAAATTTATTTTGATTTGGGGACCCTACCTTTAGGCTGAGATTAGAAAGCCTTAGGCCCTCAGGGTCTCTTCCCTTCCTCCTCAGCTTCAGCTGAGCCAAAAAGCCCTGTGGGCTGTAGAAGACTCCAGGTCAGACATCTGGGGGAAAAAAGCCCCCAGCTCCCTCTGACCTGAGCAGAGCTATCTGAAAGATCCTGGCTAGCCTGTGCAGAGGCATGAGCTGCTCGAGCACACCTCCCCCCCCCCCCACCAGCCGCAGCCCTGGCTGGCAGATTAGCTTGGTCTGTGGGGGCACAAAAAGCCCCAAGATTTGAGCAGAGATAAGAAAGGTATATATAGACCTGGGAGTTAGACAGCAAGGGGTTCAGTCAGACAAGGACCAATGAGAGAGGCTGAGAAGAGGTTTGGACAGACAAGAAGAGGTCAAGAGGCAGCTGAGGAGATGGCAAAGATCGGACTAGAGACGGCTACAAGGACACAGGAGAAGATGAGAAGGACTAGGAGCAGGGAAAAGAGAGGCCGAAGGGCAGACTGATGGAGCAGACAGACAGAAGGTCTATGAGAGAGAAACACAGGGGTTCAACAGTGGCAGTAAGGAGGAGAGAAAAGTTAGAAGCAGGGGGATTTACAAAGAGAAAGGGTAGAGGCGGAGTTAGAAGAAAATAGCTGAGCAGGGAAAGTGTAACTTGCCGTGAGGCTAGGCCCATATTGTATTAAAAAAGTTCTAAGCCCAGCAGGTGGGAAAGAGATGCAGTGGAAAGATACCACAGGAAAGCAGTCAGGTTGTACATTTTATTTCCCTGTATTCCTAATTTTAAATAGTATCTCATAAATAAATTCTGCTTTGATTATTTAGTTAAGAGGCTTCTTAATATTTTGCTTATCAATTTGGGAGTGGAGCAGTGTGGTGGAACTTTATAAATGGCCCACATTAAATTAATAGCAGTCAGATAGCTAATAGTCAACAGTCCCAGATTAAGTACCCCAGTCAGATTAGCCCCCCCCAAATTAGCCATAGTCATCAAAAATATTCTACATTTGAATGGTGACCATGAAGGGACTTATGGCCCAATTATAATTTTCTCTAAACTTATCATTTTTCATATAATCACAATTTTTATCAGTCCAAAATTATATAATTTTTCCAGGTTAGTTATAGTTATTAATTATAATTTTTTTACATTCCTTAAATATTTGCCCAGACATCTTTCACTTGATAGCTTCGGTGACTGTACTACATGAATATCTTGATAAGGGTCAAATCTCCCATTTTCTAGTTTGCAAACAACTCACTATTATTTTTTCTACCTGCTGAAGCTTCTCCTCTCTTTAAGAACATTTCATTCTTCCCAACCATCTGGAATGTAGTGAGACATTATTTGAGTATTTTCACATGCTTCTTGCAAAAGGTGTATTAGCCCTGACTTGAAACACATAAAATAATCACTCTGTTATTACAAGGCAGCTAAGTACACAGTGATCGTGGACTCAAGAAGAATCCAGTTGAAATCCAGCTTCTGAATAGCTTTTTACCCTGGGTTAAGTCATTTAAGCTATGTATGCTTCAGTTTTCTCATATGTAAAATTGGGCTAATCATAGCACCTATCTCCTAGGGTGGTTGTGAGAATCAATTGAGATAAATGGAAAGTGTTTGGCACAATGCCTGGCAATAGTAAGCACTTTATATCATCATCACCACCACCACCACCACCACCACCACCACCATCACCATCATCATCATCCTGACACACATATGCATAATATAAAATACATACAAAGCAGTTGCAAAGTTAATGTATTTGGGACTATTTGGGTAGGGGGAGTTAGTAGCTAGATAAAACAAAAAAAAAGCTTCAAACAGAAGATAGTGCTTACATGATATAGCACATGTAGCATTATTTATATATGTGTGTGTGTGTATACACACACACACACACACACACACACACACATATAAGTATCAGACAATGATGGCTATGTTAATTCAGGAAAAAAATTCACAATAGTTGATTCTCTGAGCCTTGATAATAGCTATAGAGACATGGAATGGAATGCTATGTCTGGGAAGAATCGAGTAAATCAAATTTATAGGTTGAATGTTTGAGGAGAGCAATATGAACATTGCTTCAGTGTATAAAGTAACAGACTAGCCTCACCAAAAGGAGGATGTATCTCCTGGGTTGCCTACTGTAGTATCATGGGATATATATGTTCATGAAAGAAGTTTTTTTAATGCAATTTTAGCATAGGAAAAAAATGTAATCCCAAGTACAGCTGGCACTAAGGAAAAAGAGAAAAAAAATAAAAATAGGGACAGATTGATTTTTTACTCCCCAACCCTCTGCCTTAAATGCCGATGATTCCTTGAAGAACTTAAGTGTTGCAGAATTATCCATTCTTGAATAATATTTAAGCTGTACAAGTAGACCTAAAGAGTTCTAAGTTTTTCTCTGTTCATCTCACAGAACAATTTTTTGTTTCATTCTCTCTCTCTCTGCATTGTCATTTTACTTTTGTTCAATATGTTATTTTTTCCAATTACATATAAAATAAATTCTTACAGTCCTTTTTAAAAATTTTTGAGTTCTAAATTCTCTCCCTTCTTCCTTACCTCCCTTTTGCCCCTTCAATGAGAAGGCAAGGAATTTTATATAGATTATAAACACTTAGTCACACAAAACATATTTCTGTATTAGCCATGATGTGAAAGAAAACAGAGCAAAGCAAAAAAAAAAGAAAGAAAAAAATTAAAAAAAATTTTAAAATAAAATAAAATAAATATATATTCAAATGGCATTAAGACTTCATCGGTTCTTTCTCTGGAAGTGAATAGCATTTTTTTTTAATTGTCTCGGACCATTGTATTACTGAGAACAGCTAAGTCATTCAAAGTTGATCATCATAAAATATTTCTTTTATTGTGAACCATGCAGGCACCCCATCTCTCTGCTCACTTCACTTTGCATTAATTATGTAAGTTCTTCCAGGTTTTTCTGAAAGTATCCTTTTCATAATGTCTTATACCACAATAATATTTCATTACAACCATACACCACAATTTATTCATTCAGTTCTCAATTGCCGGAGATCTCCTCAATTTCCAATTCTTTACTAAAACTAAAAGGGCTTTTGTAAATATTTTTGTACATATAGGACCTTTTCTTTTGTTTTTATCTCTTTGGGATACAGATCTAGTACTAATAATGCTGTGTCTAGGGATGGGGCCAATTTTCTAATTCTTTGGCCACAATTTCAAACTGCTTTCTTGAATGATTAGATCATTTTGCAACTTACTGTCCCAATTTTCCCACATCCTCTTGAACATTTTCTTTTTCTTTCATATTAACTTATTATGATAGTTGTGAGGTGATACTTTAGATTTGCATTATTTTGGGTTTCTTTAATCAATAGTTCTTTAGAGCATTTTTCTTATGCCTATGGATAGCTATGATTTCTTTGTTAAAAAACTTCCTATTTATATTATTTGACCTTTTTATCAATTGGGGAATGACTTTTATTTGAATCTACTTTCTACATATTTAAGAAATTAGACCTTTTTTCAGAGAAATTTGTTGTAAAAAGTTTCCCCAGTTTTCTGATTTTATTTTAATTTTGGGTTCAGTGGTTTTATTTATGCAAAACATTTTTATTTTAATGCCATCAAAATTCTACATTTTACATCCTGTAATGCCCTCTCTATTTTTTTTTTTGGTGATAAATTTTCCCCTTGTCTATATATCTCATCGGTAAACTATCCTATGTGCCACTAATTTGCTTATGGTATTAGCCTTTATTTTTAAATTATGTAATCCACTCTTCAATCTGCTTCCATTTAATGTGGGAGTTCATCCCATTCACATTCACAGTAATGATTACTGTGTATTTCACTTCATCCTACTTTTCTCCCCTATTATTCATTTTGCTTCCTTTCATCCTGTTCTTTGAAAGTATTTTGGTTCTACCACTTTCCCCTCTGTGCCCTCCTTTATATTATCCCCATCCCTTCTCTTCTACCCCTCCTCTCCTACTTCCCTGTAAGGTAAGATAGATTTCTATAACCAATTGACTATACATGTTATTCCCTCTTTCAGATAAGTACAACAAAAGTAAAGTTAAAACATTTCCCTAGACCCCTCACCCATCTTCCCTACCACTATAAAAACAGTTTTTCACCTCTTTTATTTGTGATAATTTATCTCATTCTACCTCTTTTTCCCCACTTCTTAAAGTGCCTCTCTCTCACGTTTTAACTCCATTTTTTTTTATACAATCCCATCTACAATCCATCTACATATACTCCTACTGCCCTAATATGGATAAAATTCTTAGGAGTTACAATTATCATCTTCTCAAGTAGGAATGTAAGGATTTAATTGTACTGTTTTTCATGCTTCTCTTGAGTTTTGTATTTAGAAGCCAGATTTTCCATTCAGCTCTCATCTTTTTGTCAGGAATGATTGAAAATCCTTTATTTCATTAAATACACCTTATTTTTACCCCCACCCCAAAGGATTTTACTCAGTTTGTGATTTTAGGTTGTAATCCTAGCTCATTTGCATTCCTGAATATCACATTCTAAGTCTTCCAATCTTTTTAGTGTAGAAACTGACAAATCTTGTATTTCTCTAATAGTGTCTCCATGATATTTGAATTATTTCTTTCTGGATGCTTGAAGTATTTTCTCTTTGACTTAGGAGCTATGAAATTTGGCTATAATAAATGGGGGCGTTGATTTGGGGATCTCATTTAGGACATGATCAGTAGATTCTTTCAATTTCTTTTTTCCTCTGGGTCTAGGATATCAATGCAGTTATTCTTTTTATTTTTTCCTTTTGGGGGCAATGAGGGTTAAGTGACTTACCCAGGGTCACACAGCTGGTAAGTGTCATGTGTCTGAGGCCACATTTGAACTCAGGTCCTCCTGAATCTAGGGCCGGTGTTTTATCCACTGCACCACCTAGCTTCCCCCTCAATGCAGTTATTCTTGATAATTTCTGGACTGATGATGTCTAAGCTATTTTTTTTTAAACCATGACTTACAGGTAGTTCGATAATTCTTAAATTATCTCTTCTTAATCTACTTTAACCAGTTTTTTTTTAATAAAATATTTGATAATTCAATTTTCCATTCTTTTAATGTTTAATTATTGTTTTTAATGTTTCATGCATCTTTAGCTTCCATTTGTCTAATTCTAGTTTTAAGGAGCTCTTTTCTTTAATAGATTTTTGTGCTTCTTTTACCATTTGGCCTATTTTTTAAGTAATATTTTTCTTTAGTAATTTTTCTGCTTCCTTTACCAAGCAGTTCAAATTTTTTCATCATTTTCTTATATCACTCTCCTTTCTTTTTTCCATTTTCTACTTCTTTTATTTGATTTTTAAAATCTTTTTTGAGTTCTTCCAGGGTTTATTTATTTATTTATTTGCCCTGAGATCAATTCACATTTTTATTTAAATCTTTGCATGTAGTTAATTTGACCACATTGTCTTCTTCTGAGTTTATGTGTTGATCTTCCCTGTCACCATACTGTTTGATAAGATTATTTTCTTCTTATCATCGTCATCATTGTTGTTGTTATTGTTTGTTTTTTGCTCATTTTACCAGCCTATTTTTTTTTACTTTACCTTTATGTTACACTTGGGCTCTGTTCCTAGGGTAAAATGAGAACTGTCTCAAGCTTCAGGATTTTTGTTCAGGTGTTTTCAAAACTAGTTCTGGGGGTCTTTGAGTTTTCAATTCAAAGTTACCACTTTAGTGTAATGAAATAAGTTATATGTTATAAGCAGAGGTGTGGGCACTGTGCTCCTGGCCTGCACTCCACAATATGAGCAATCACAAGAACTTTTTTCCACCTTGGAAATGTGAGCATGGTCCCCACTCCTGTTAGTTTTCCTTCCAACCCTTGGACTGCTGCCCAGAACATGTATGAGCAATGCAATAGGTTTTTGCTCCCAGTGCCAGCAAACGGTACCCTATAATTTTTTTTTTTCTGACTACTTATCCAATCCCCTTTCCATCCTTGGACTGGGGGCTCTAGAAGCTGCCACTAGGAGTTCTGTCACCACCAAATCTTGTTTCTGGCTTGCTGGGGTGTGGCCTATGCTGGCTGTATCCTCACTGAATTCTGTTCCACTCTTACCCTTGTGAAACAGATCTTTCTGTCTGACAGTCTAAACTGTCAAGGCCTGGGAATTAATATCACTCCATTCTTTTCTTTGTTGTATTGCTTCAGAATTCATTTTGAATCATTGATTTAATGTTGTTTGAATGGAAATTTGGGAGATATTGGGCAAGTTCCTGACTTTACTCTGCTATCATGGTTCCTATTCCATTCTCTTAAGACATACTAATAGAATGACTATGGTGATCAACTAATATTTGTTGTTATAAATAGTTGATACAAACCCAAAGTTTTGTTTATCTCTGAAATTTTTTTATTAGTTTTTTTCATATTTTAACCTAAAGTTATAACAAAGAAGGGATTTTGAGGATAATGTAAAAGTGAGTGTCAATATTGTTTCTGGTGGTTGACTAGAAGCTTCAGAAGATAAGAACAGGTGGCTTTTGCAAATTATCAAGCAATATTTGTACTAGATGTCCCCTACTATATAGTACTAAATGTCTTCCTAATGCCTGTTGCATCAAAGAAGAGAATACTAAACAAAGACAAACAAAATAGAAACTTTAGCTTAGTTTACAAGATTTTTATTGATCTTAATCTAACCTTACCTTCTTCAGACTTTCCCACCCCTTCAGGTCTTTCCCACATACATCTTCAAAATTTCAGTCTAGATTGAAAGGCATAAGCTGAGAGGTCAATATGAACTATACTGGGGGAAAAAAAGTAAAACATGCTCAAATGCTAAAATAATAAGACAAATTTATAGCCAGAAAGCAGCCTGGATTCTCATTTCAATGTTGTTTGTTTAAAAAAAAATTAAATGTATGTCAGAGCAATAACCAAAATTAAGTCTTTCTCAATCCTCTACCAATACTTTTCCTAGTGTACCATGTACTTCCTTAAGATTAGATTTAACTTTGAAATCGGTTGTTATGGGGTGTTTTTTTTTCCCTCAATACATCCATTAAAATAACCTTCACTTTTCTTTCATATACTTCATTAATTTCCACACTCTATTTTTTCTTCCTTCTTCCTTTCCTAAATGTCCTCTTCCCACCCTCTTTGTACCAACTCTCAATATGACTCTTTTCATCTCTCTCTCTGTTTTTTCTGTCTTTCTGTATTTGTCTTTCTTCGTCTCTAACTCTGTCTCTCTCTTTCTGTCTCTCTGACTCTCTCCCCCCATGATTTTATTTAACCTTTCTATAAAGCAGCCTACTTCTTGTAAATTTACATCCATCATATAATAAGCAAGTGTTTTACAAGAATATTAATCAAGTAAATTAATAACAAAGGATATTTTAAATGAATATTAGAGCTGAGTTATCAAATAATAATGTTAGCTCAATAAGCACTTTTCTTTTTCATAAATATTTCATTATCTAGAAATGAATCCTTGAGAAAAAAAAAAGATACAAGTTTGTTACATACTTAATATACATTGGAATGATAAGTTTAATTATATGAGCAACAAGGTAGGGAAGAAAATAAAACATTATCAAATTTCTAAGTATGGAACATTGTGATCCAGGTAACCTTTCATGTCCAATTTGGAAATGTTTTTGGGTCTTTTAGTGCTAAAGATGTTTAAAATTAAGAATAAAATAGGTATAACAACAATAACAAAATACTCTTACAAGCTCCTTTAAATCATGTCCATCAATCCAATATCCATGAACATGAAATAACAATAAAAGGGCTCTAACAATTCTCTAACATTACTTTGGGACCTTGAACAATAAAGAATTTTACATCAATTTTAGCATTCTTGGAGAGTAGATGATAGTAATGTTAGGTATTTGTATGAATAACTCATATTTGGTGGATTTTCATAACAGAAATTGGGGGTTAAAAAAAAGGTTGATTTGTATGATAAAATAACAGGAAATGAGGGGTTTATTTTATGTTTTGTTGTAAAATAAATGGATCACAATGAGTGCTTTACCTTTTATAAAGTACTATGAAATACTAAATTATTTTATCCCCCCAAAACACTGTAAGTCAAATAAATCAATAATATTTTATGAAGGTTTATTTTTTTTTTGGACAGGGCAATGAGAGTTAAATGACTTTTCCAGGGTCACACAGCAAACAAGTGTCAAGTATCTGAGGTCAAATTTGAACTCAGTTCCTCCTGAATCTAGGGCCAGTGCTTTATTCACTGCTCTACCTTGCTGCCCCCAATGATTCTTAAATATAGGAGCTGAAGGAGGCAAAAGACTGCATCTTATTTGTCATAAATTCATCATCCTTATATGATTTATGTAGACTATCAAATGGATTAATACTTATTCTAATAGAGTATGAGTCCAAATGAATTATTTCTTACCTACCACATGACCACAATTCTTATTGATGTCCTAGGACAAAACCCTGTTGCCTTTCATAGTTGCAACTCTGATCAGATATATAGTAGGTGACTACTAAATACTTTTCAATTGATTCATATGTAGGAAAATCAAAAAACTTGTGTGTGTCCACCTGTCTTAGTTCTATAAAACATGAAGCCATAATATTAAGAAATCGGTGTATTGGGCAGCTAGGTGGCTCTCCACTCATGTAGCCACCATACTAATGCAAATTATCTTTGTCTCATATCTTGACTGCAGAAGGAGTATTGTGGTTGGTTAGCTGTTTCAAGAAATCCCACAATCTGATATATCCTCCACTCTTTGATTTTCCAAAAGTGCATGTCTGAGGATAATTCACTTATTTTTTAATGGACTTCAGTGTCTCTCTATTGACTCCAAAATAAAATTAAAAAGCTTTTGTTTGGATGTTAAAAATCTTAACATCTTGTCTTTTCTTATCTTTCCAGTGTTTTTTTTAACTTCCTTTAATTTCCTTTACAATCAAGAAACACCTGCTTTCTTGTTATTTCTTGCACTCAACACTCTCTCTCAAATCTGCTTATCTTTTCATCCATCTGTCCCAGGTACCTGGAATGATCTCCTTCCTTTTCCTGAACTCCTCTTTCATTGTTTGCATATTATCTCTCTCATTATAAGCTCCTTGATGAAAGGAACCAAGTGTTGGAATTGTTATTACCAGAGCTTAGCACAGATTCTGAAATGTAATGAACAGTTTTAAAATACTTGCTGACAAAAAGAAATTCCGTTACTTTTTACTTTCTTTTTCACTTTTCTTACTAAATCTTCACTGATTCTTTAGTCACTTAAACTATTATTTCTCTAACTTTTTATCCTTTTCCCCTTGCTTTTTTTGGAACTCTTATCCTCCTAAACCACAAACTTGGCTTATTTTTACTATCCCCCTCCTTGGATTTTCTACTTAGTAACCAAACAATGCTGAAAACAATCAAGATATTATGGTGTTTTGCCACACTACAAAGAGATGCTATGTAAACTAAATTGATCCCTCACTGATCTATGGTAATACTTTATATCATATAAACTCTTTATTTCATCTGCAAAGGCACTATTCAACAACATTGTTTTCCTTTTTAAGGATCCTATTTTAGGATTTTGATTTCAGAATTTAGCATTATATTCAATATTTCTAACAAAACTTATATCATTCCACATAAACTTTCCCACCTTCCAACTACCATTCTATGGTCATATATTTAGAACTACTGGGGCAGCTAGGTGGCAAAGTAGATAGAGGACCAGCCCTGGAGTCAGGAGTACCTGAGTTCAAATCCGGCCTCAGACACTTAACACTAGCTGTGTGACCCTGGGCAAGTCACTTAACCCCAATTGCCTCACTAAAAAAAAAAACAAAAAACAAACAAACAAAAAAAGAACTATTAGGGACCTTACATATATTACAGTACCACATCCTTATTTTACAGAAGTTTATACTGAAGTCCAGAGAAGGAAAATTGTGTTTCAAAGGCCTTTGAACATGTAATAATTGGGAAAGCCACACAATTATATTACTATAGACCTAGTCTTCTTTTCACTGTTCCAATTGGCACCCACCTCCTTCTGTCCTCTAAGCTTAGAAGTAAAGGAAAAGGGAAAAAATATTAACTTCTATTTCCAAAATGTCTAAATAAAATATATTTCCTTTGATCCTGGTATCCTCTTCATCTGTTCTATATTTCAAACCTATTTCCCTTCAACCTGTTCTAAATAATTCTCACTATTTCTTCCCTCCCTTCCCTCCAACTTCTCATCACCCATTCGCTTTTCTTACTTTTACATGTTATTTTTATTGATACAATCCTGATGAAACTTATTTCCCCAAGATTATTAATGACTTTTCTTTTCTTTTTGAATTTTTTTCCCTTGACGACCCTTAAGCAATTTAAACTATTTGTTCTTCCTTCAATTTATCTGCCATATTTTCCTGTGTCTTCATGGACATATTGTTACTAGGCTTAAAATTTCATGATTCTCTTTGATTCATTCCTCTCACTCATGCTCTCTATATAATCATATTTAAAATACTGATAATTTTTACTTCAACAAAATGATTCACATTTTCCTTTTCCTTGTAATTCACAATTAATCTATCCTGTGTATGCTTTTTCATGTCTTATTATTCTACTGAAACTACATAAATAAAAGGTGACTTACTATATTCCTCATTCCAAAAATCTTGAATAGAATTAATGGTAGGTCACTTGATGAGATAAAATGAAAAATAGTTGAGTAGATAGAAAGTACTGTCAGAAGAGAAGAAGATACTAGTAGTGGTTGGGATATGGAAAGGCCTGCTGGCAAAGTTGAAACTGAAGTTGAGTCCTGGAAAAAAAAAAAAAGAATTTAAGTTGAAAGATGGTGTTGAAAGCCAGACTTTAGAGAATTAAGAAGGGAGAGTAAAGGGAGTAGAAAACTTATTGTATATGATCTTCTCAAGGAGTTTAGTCACAAAATGGAAGAGAGCTATCGGATAAAATTAGTGACAATGGAAGTATCCAGGATTTTTTTTTTTAAGAATGGGGAAGATATAGGTATGTTTGTATTTAGTGGGAAAGAGCTAGTAGAAATGGAGAGAATTGAAGATAAATGAAAGAGTAAAAATTGTATAGTAGACAATCTGCTGAAAAAGATAGGATGTTTCTTAAGAATGAGGACAAGAGACAAAGAGGAAAGTTAAAGTCCTCAATTTTCTTCAGTAAAACATCAAACAAGTTTCTCAGTTGAGATGTTATTTTAATGGGAGATATGGGAGATTTATTCAAGAAGATTTGAGATAGACAACATGACAGACATGGATGGATAGATGGATGGATAGATAGATATGTAGATAGACAGAGAGATAGACAGACAGACAGACATTTCAGATGCTCATGGAATAACAGATTTGCCTTAGAGTCAAGATGACTTTAAGTCTTTGCTATACTGGCTATGTGACTATTGGCAAGTCACTTAATTTATCAGTGCTTCAGACAATGTTCTGCTTTATAAGTTCATAGTGGACTTAACAACATTGGGAATTCCCTATATAAATAAAAAAATAGATTTTAACTAAAACATATAGTTCCTTATATATTACATACATTTAATACTATCTTTAATATAAATATAAATGCTTAATAAATCTTTAATTAAATTTAATAGGACTTAACAAATATGGTAGCATCTTATATAACTTTTCATCAAATATTCTTGAAAAAAGCTTTTGAGACAAGGAATGTAAGATTTATAATCTCCATTTTCCAAATACTCGTCTCATACTAAGAGAAGTTAACAAACTGAAAGGATCAAGACAAACAGTGCCTCAGAGAATCATTGTTGTTCAGTGATTTTTTTGTTGTGTCTGACCCATTGTGACACTAATGGGGTTTTCTGGCCAAAAATAATGTAGCGGTTTACTATTTCTCCAAATAATTTTACAGATGACGATACCGGTAAAAAACTTAAATTCCATGTCCACTGTCACAGTAAGAATCTGATCAAGTTTTTGATGTCACACTTTAACACTCTAATTACAGAGCTTTACCCATTGTATTATCTGGCTGCCTCATTAAATTAAAAAAAAAAGTGTTTCATTTTGTCACAAAATGACACGTTTATTGATTTAATATGCAAATTCACTTTTTTTCACCACTTTTTTCTTTCTCACCCTTTTGAATGTAAAATACATGGAAACTACCTGACAGGGCTCTATTGACCTGAAAACATTAACATAACATCTAAGCATACTTAAGGTATAACCAGAAAGTAGCAAAGACTCACAGATTTTCTCAGTAAATATTTTTTTTTTTTTTAGTGAGGCAATTGGGGTTAAGTGACTTGCCTAAGGTCACACAGCTAGTAAGTGTTAAGTGTCTGAGGCCAGATTTGAACTCAGGTACTCCTGACTCCAGGACCGGTGCTCTATCCACTGCGCCACCTAGCTGCCCCCAGTAAATGTTATTTGATTTAGTGATTAATTTCTTTTTTCATTGAAATGTAATTACATTTGCCATGGTTAGAGGATAATGAATATTTACATTCAATAAATTGTACTATTTTTGAATAATGTCATGAAAAGAAAAACATCTTAGAATAATTTAACAGGCCTAAAGATTCTGACTTTCACCTTCACACCTGAAAGTATGTATGTTTGAGAAAAGCAGAGACATGAAAATTTCAGAATTCAGGTTGAATAAAATAGTCTGTTTGGAATGTATGATTTGTGGATGCAAACATGCGCATGTGTGACTATGTAACCTGTGATACCTCTTAAGAAATAATGTCATTTATTACTTTATAACTAGGATGCCCACTAGGATAATTTATTCAACACACATTTAAATGCTTGTTATGTACAATATATCATGGTGAAAGATAGTCAAAACTGCATGCAAAAGTCATCTGTATATTTACAATTATTATAGGAAAACTTTATGACATTTTCCAAACCTCTGATACCAAATTATTTCATAATAACAATCAATTTCTGTCTCCACTATATTTGTCATCTTATCTAAGAATTATGAGCACTATTTTAGTACCTGTTTCAAAATCTTTTAGCTAATCTCACTTCCAAAATTAACCCAAATTATGTATCAGCTAATAGTGAATAGTTTGGGGTTGGGGATCTAGTTTTATTATTTCAATGTTTTAGGGAATTCTCATGAAAACATTATGTCTACAAATATAAATTCAGGACAGTTCTGTAACATAATCTTAGAGAGTTGCCTGGGGTATTAAGAGGTTAAGTGTTTTGTATAATAACATACAATATCAATGTCAGAGGTGGTACTTAAACCTAGACATTATTGACTCCAAATAAGGACTCCATTCAATATTGCATACAGCCACTCATTTTGTGGTCAAGTCAGCCAGATGTCACAACAGATAGAGTGCTGGGCCTGGAGTCAGGCAAATGCATCTTCCTGAGTTCAAATCTCACCTCATAGAGTTACTAGTTATATAACACTAGGCAAATCATTTAACCCTATATGTCTCATTTTGTTACTCTGTAAAATGACCTGGAAAAGGAAATGGTAAACTACTTTGCCAAGAAAACCCTAAATTGGTAAATTAAGATTCAGATGAAGCTGATAATATTCAGATATAGAAATACATTGATAAAACATTTTATTAAATTTTATACCATAAAATGTTAAGTTGATGTTATTATAATCAATGATATTAATAATACATCTAGTATTTGTTTAGAACTATGCATATCATATCTCATTAGATCTCCACAACAATGATATGCATATTTCTATATAATTAATAATAATAATAATGATAACTTTTAAAAAATGCTTGCTACATGCCACACCCTATGCTAAATGCTTTACAATTATTATTCTATTTGATCTTCACAACAATTCTGGAAATTTGGTGCTATTATCCCTCTTTTACAGATGAGAAAACTAAGGTTAAAAGCAGTTAAATGACTTGCTCATGATCACACAGCAAAATTATCTGAGAGAGGACTTGATCTTAAGACTTATTACTCCAAGCCCAGTACTTTTCCCATCACACTTTCAAGCTGCCTCACTCAATTACCGCATAATATACTATTTTGGGGAGAATGACACAAATATTGAGTTGATACACAAATTAAGTCCTACCATTTTGTATTGAAAACAATCTTGTACTATAACTCAATAACCTTGGGTTTTAATTTTGGCTGCATTATTAATCAACTATTTATCTTGGAAAGTTCTTTATTCTCAGAGAGTTTCAGTGTTCATTGTATGCTATTGTGTAGAAAGTATTATACTTTCAGTCACAAAACATACTGGCCCTGTGAGTGTGGCTTGTACTTAGCCCTTCTGAATTTCTGTTGCTTTATCTATAAAATGAGAATAATAAAACTTCTCATATCTAATGTAAATTTGCTCATTTACAACTTTACATCATTCTATATTATATGTTTACATTCTATATAGGGAACAATAGTACTTTACTTCTAAGGGTGTCAATGAAAATCAATTTTTCAAAAGTAGTATGTATATAAAATTATTCTTTAAAAAAATAGATTGCATAATTATTCAGGACAGGGATATCATTTTATTATTCTCTGTATGTATGTCATCAAAAGCATGATTTTATACATATTAAAATATTTTGAATGAACAAATGAAATGTGGAGGTCAACATATGATAAAGTATATATTTTAATAAGTAACCTTTGAATGCATATTTTGTAACAATTGGAATGATGCCACCTGCTGGAGACTTATTGTCGAAAAGCTCTGCCATGAGGTGAAGGTCTCTGAGGGCCAGACCATGGGTCTTTTCTTTGGCATCAGGAAGTGACGTTTGCTTGTGGGAAGAAGAAGGGGGAGCCTGGAGCTCTGACTGAGTCTCTTTCCTGTGGACTCTGGCGGATAATGGATCTAGAAATGCACTCTCCCTTTAATAGATAGATGAATGTAGGCCTTTCTCTCTCTCTCTTTACCAAATTCTTATGCTCCTTAATAAATGCTTAGAAGCCTAACTCTTGCTAAAGCTTATAATTTATTAACAACCACTCATTAGATATTTTAGACAGACTAGCTAGAATTTTAGCCCTTAACAATTTCAAATGCAGTCATCCAATTCAAAATTAAATTATAAATGACAAGACATTGAGCATTCATAATCATTTTGTATCCAATAGTGGGAGGAGAAACAGAGGAAGAAAAATAAAAAGACAGTGAAAGAAAGAGAAAAAGGGAAGAAGAAACAAAAGAATGAATGAATGAAGTAGAAAGGGAGGGAGGGATTTAGGAATAGAAAGTAAGAAAGGACAGACAGAAGGAATGTAAGAAAGAAAGAGAAAAGAAGGAAGAAAAATAATATACTTCCTTTCTTCTGGTTAAGAAAGAAGAGTTGTTTGGGCAAAGAGCAGGAAGTGATTACAACTACCTACTTAGTAATGTGATCTTAGGAAGTATTGAGTCACTGAAAGCGGCACTTTTTTTAATGGAATTTTTATTTATTTATTTCCTTTTTGCAATAAATAATTTCTACTGAGAAAACGCTTTCTACTATATAAAAATGATAACTACAGTTCTTAGGGTCAGAGATGAACCTCAGGACAGAGAAGTTATGCTTCACAATGTTAATTTGAAAATCACACAACCATTCTGTATAAGATACTGGGACTGAATTCAGATTTTCAATAATCTGATTCCAGCTCTCCATTATTATATGATATTGAAGAAAAGTACAATATAGAAATAGAATGATATTGCTCTGTCCTTGGTCCTGGTCAGTCTACATTTGAATATCATATTTCTTGGTGTGGGCCACATTATAGTAAGGATGTTGATAGGATGCTAAGCTAACAAAACAAGGTGAAACATATGGGTAAGGTCTTATAGTTCATGTCATATCAAGACTTATGGATATGTCCTTGTTGATATCATTTGTCCTTCCTTCTTGAAGAGGACCATGACATCCAGGTGATGTCATGACTTGCACTGAATAGGATTTAAGTGAGGGAGGACCATGCAAGGTCACCAATCACACTCTTTCCTTCAGAGCTATCTGGGTCCAGTGGCAAGATATACATGAGGATGACTAGCCCCAGTTGTTTAAGGCAGTTGGGGTTAAATGACTTGCCCATGGTCATAAAGCTAGTAAGAGTCTGAAGTGAGATTTTAACTCAAGTCCTCCTCACTCTGGGGCCAGTCCTTTATCTACTACCTAGTAGTAGCTAGTAGGAAGCTAGGTAGTACAGTGGATAGAGCACTGGCCTATGGAGTCAGGAGGACCTGAGTTCAAATCTCATCTCAGACCCTTACTAGCTATATGACACTGGGCAAGTTACTTAAACCATTTGCCTTAAATATCCAGGGCGATCTCCAGTCTTCCTGATATCTACGGTTATGTAACCTAGAAAATTCAGAGGAAGAACTTGATATTTGTATTGAAATATGTTAAATATATACAACAGATAAGAAATAATTTGTCTTATTCTGCCTGGCTTGAGAGAGAAAAAAGTAGCATAAGATATAATTTGTCAAGAAACAAATTTAGCCTTGAAGTAAGGTGGGAAAAAAAGGTATTATCTGTTAAAGTTATAGAAAGCATATTGACCTATATAAAAATGTAGTCATTCCAATTCAAAAGGACCCAGGATGAAAAATATTATCCACCTCCAGAGACATAAGTAATGAACGCTGAGTTTCAGTTGAAACATACTTCTTTGGACATTCAAGTAGATATATATTCCACATTAGTCACATTGTGAGAGAAAATATAGACAAAAGCTCCACCAAAACCCAACAAAAATAAAGTTGAAAAAAATATTCACTCTGCATTCAGACACTATCAATTCTTACTCTGGAGATGGATGACATTTTTTATATTTTTGATCATAAGTCTTTTGGAATTGTGTTGGATAATGATCAACTGCTGAAAATAGATGTCATTCACAGTTGATCATCATAAAATATTGCTATTACTATATACCATGTTCTCCTGGTTCTGCTCAATTCACTTTGCATCAGTTCTTGTAAGAATTTCAAGGTTTTTCTGTGAATATATTACTGATCATTTCTTATAGCACAATAGCATTTCAACACAATTATATACAACAATTTGTTCAGTCATTCACAAATTGATGGGAATCCCCTAAGTTTCCAATTATTTGCTACAACAAAGAGAATTGTAATAAATATTTTTGTACATATAGGTGATTTTGTTCTTTTATTTTTTGTTATTCTTGATCTCTAATGATGACTTCTGAAGCACCATGTGATAATTTGGTGTCTGGGATGTTATAATGTCTTGAATAGCATACCTCATCAATTATTTATCTATAATTCAATGTACATGTCTTATCTACTATAATAGAATTTGGATTTGAGCATGTAGCTCAGTGTTTCTTTTTTCCCCCATTGTGACGGGCTCTTTCTGAGTCCATTGGTGTTTTTCATGGAAAAGACATTGTATTAATTTACAATTTTTTTATATAGTTCATTTTCCAGGTGAGAAAATTGAGGCAAACAAAGTGAAGTGACTTGCCCAAGGTCACACAGCTGGTGTGTGAGGCCAAATTTTAATTCATATAGTCATGATTCCAGTTTTGGCTCTATTTCACTGTGCCACATAGCTGCCCTTATAAGAATATTATTATGAGTTATTCTTTCTTTTTTCGCCATAACTGACAGCACTGAGGATAGGTGCTTAATAATTGATTACTGAATGAAAACAGCTGCAACAATAACAATATAGGTCAGTATATCCCTTTAAATACTATAATGACATGGTGGCATTTAGAAAAATCCATCTATAATAATAGCTAACATTTATAAAGCACTTCAAGGCTTTTAAAGTGCTTTACATGTGCTATTTCATTTGATCCTCAGAAGAACTATGTTCTATGTGATCTACAAGTATTATACCCAGAGAAAGAGGCTAAAAAGAGTTGTTTAATTTAATTGATTAAATTTAATTAAATTCATGAGGGAAGAACTATAAAATGAACAGATTTTTTAAATAAAAAAGGGAAGGTGGAATAGCCCTTAAACTCAAGATGTTTATAATCAAATTTGGAATATATGGAAGATAGATTTAGCACATTTTCAAGCTACAAACATGCTTTCCTTATTGCTCCTTAAAAAGCAGAAACTATTTTTTAATCCAAGAAATTTTTAATATGTTTTTACAAATTTATGCCATGAATTTATAGGTGACTTTTCCAACAGCTCAGGTTCCTTGCCATTGGTCCTCACATAGTATGCTTCTCTGGGTGGAGCAAGCTGTTGAACACAGGTGCATTTTTCTTTGGCTTCCTTCTTCTTCTGGTTATTTTCTTTTACCCTCTTCAGGAAGCTATCTCTGCTCTTAGAATGCTTAATATGCTCAATACACACATTAATCTCTTGGCTAGAATCTTGCCCTTAACCTGTTTTTTACAACAATGCCTATAGCATGTTGAGTAACATTATAGACCCATCCAGTCTTGCCATGGTAACATTTGTGGGGCATTACTTGCTGAACTGTACCTATACTCTTGATATCTACAATATCACCTTTCTTGTATATTCGCATATACATAGTCAAAGGCACAATACCATGTTTTCTAAAGGGACTAGAAAACATGTATCATGTCATTCTCCTTTTTCCTTTTGTGTTTGTCATTTTGGCAACTCACTGGAATATGGCAGAGCTGGGCAGAAAAAGCTATTTGTTTTTCTTGATCTTTGCATTTCTTCCAGTTGTCAGAGAAGTCACAAAGAAGGGTTTTATGATTTCAAATGAATGAATGGATGAAAAAATGAAGTGAATGTGATATAAACAGAAGAAACTCTCAAGAGATTCAGTAGGAAAATGAATCTAATGATTTTCATTGATTTAAAAAAAAAATCCTCACAGTAGATACAAGTTTTGAATTGAGGGTTTTGTTATTGTTATTGTTTTTGTTGTTGTTTCTTTGTTTTGTTTTTGTTTTTGTTTTTGTTTTTTAAGAAATGGAGAAAGCAGAGAGGAGTAAATTTAATTTTCCTTGGGGGACAGTTCAGGTTTGGACTATTATGGAAAGAAAAAATGAAGTTTTATTTGACATATAACACTGAGGAGGACAATATTTAGACTAAGAATGGTCAATAGGACAAAACTGGTTGAGAAAAAGCAGATATGATATAGATTTTAGTTTCACATGAAGTTTAGATACAAACCAGAGAAGAATCTGTTAAGGAATCATAAATCCCTCTATCAATTATGTGTTCTCCCTCTCCTTTTAAAATGATATAGGTAAATGTCTTAGATTTTATTAAAATTATAAAAATTCCAATTACGGCCTTAGAAATATGCTTTTGAAGCAATCTCTAAAATGCTACTTTATGCTATACTGAAAAGAAAAAAACTAAAATAAAAATATTTATGGCTTTTCAGAGTGTTAGACCAATATGAGTTTAGGAAGAAATCTCTTGTAAGCAATATTATTTGTTAAAATTATAATAAAATTATCTTTTACTCTTTCCAAAAACTGTTATCTTATTGTACTTTGGGGGTGGGGTGGGGAAATGAGATTTAAGTGACTTCCCAGGATCACACAACTAATAAGTGTTAAGTATTTGAGGTCAGATTTGAACTTAAGTCCTCCTGAATGCATGGCTGGTGCTTTATCCACTGTGCCACTTAGCTGTCCCCTTATTGTATCTCTTTTTTTTTTTTTTGGTGAGGCAATTGGGGTTAAATGACTTGCCCAGGGTCACACAGCTAGTAAGTGTTAAGTGTCTGAGGCCGGATTTGAACTCAGGTACTCCTGACTCCAGGGCCGGTGCTCTATCCACTGCGCCACCTAGCTGCCCCTATTGTATCTCTTATAATATGTGTCTTTAGAAGATGGGGATAACAATGGCAGAAATACATTTTCTTTGTCTGATATATTCCCTATGCATTTATTCCTTTTTTTCTATTATATACCCTAGTTATTTTTTTTTATTTCAAATTACATGCAAATAAATATACACACTGTAAATATACATAACGTATATTTGTTTGTTTACATCTTTGTTTTTCCCCTAAGCCCATCTGTCCAAACTGAGTGCTGGGTATATAGGGTGGAGGAATAGAGCATGCAAAGAATTAGCAGTTGACTCAGAACTAACATTAACAGTTGATTGATGAAGATAGACTTAAAAGAAAGTTTATGTGCAGTTGCTGATGCTAATAATGAGTTGGATAAATTCCCTATCATCACATATATTGCAGTCCTTTTAGAAAATTATATATATATATATATATATATATATATATATGTGTGTGTGTGTGTGTGTGTGTGTGTGTGTGTGTCTTGATCCATGGAAATAGAACAAAAGAAAAATGTTGCTTCTCAAATCACAGTCTTCTTTATGACAATCAACATAGCAGCCCAGAGAGAAAAGTCAACACAAAGCTGAATGAATAGGACCACAAACAGAAAGTAGCTTTCTATATTTTTTTCCCCAATGGGAGCCCTTGAGTGAAATTACCTACCAAGATTTCCAAGCAAAGGGGAAAAAGTTGTATTCTAAAATTGTCATTATCTTGTCTCATTTTTTTAAAGTCAAGTATGACTATTAAATTAATGTTAAAAAGTGAAATTTATAGATATGAGGGTAAATATGCCAATACTTTTTACATTTTTTTTAAAGAAAATGTATCAGTACAGCAGTGGATAAAGCACTGGCCTTGGATTCAGGAGGACCTGAGTTCAAATACAACCTCAGATACTTGACACTTACTAGCTGTGTGACACTAGGCAAATCAGTTAATCCTTATTTTCCAAAAGAAAAAAAAAATTCCTTTCAGGGTTGTTATGAGAATCAAATGAGCCAGGGAACATATATTTGCCTTGCAAAATTTAAAGTACTATGTAAAATGTTTATTATAAATAATCATTGATTTGCTGTTTGACTTTCAATTTTTAAAGGACAAGATTCTGTCTATAAAATGTAAGATTTCTTATTTCTTTTCTTATATAAACATATCCATGATAGATTTTCTTTGGTTAAGTGGATGTCTAGGAACAGACTTCAAATGTGCCCTGGAAGAAAGTATAAAGAGTTGCCCTTTTTATGACCTCACTTCCTCTTTTGTGTTGCTTTTGTTTCTCTTTTCCATTAAAAAGTAATTTTATGGCTTTATACTAATTTTTATAAAAAGCTATGATCAGAAAAGGATCTGATGAACATAATAATTTGAATGAAGCTAACTTCTGATTTAAATAGGAAGGGCTTGGAATCAATACAATTGGATTTATTCCTTTTTTTTTTTTTTTTTTGGTGAGGCAATTGGGGTTGTGACTTGCCCAAGGTCACATAGCTAGTAAGTGTCAAGTTTCTGAGTCTGGATTTGAACTCAGGACCACCTGAATCCAGGGCTGGTGCTTTATCCACTGCACCACCTAGCTGCCTCTAGTACAATTGCATTTAAGAATTATCTTTAGGATATACTAGCTGAAATTCAGCAACCCAAATAAATACATTATAAATGAAGGAAAAGGTTGATTTGCTTTTTTTAAACATGGAACAAAGCACTATGCCACCAAAGTCAATCTCTCATTGCAAAATTTTATGAATAAATCTTAAAATACCACCAAAAATCGAAGGTTACTTGATAGTACTGGTTGGAACAATTCCACAAACCATATATTTGTCTTTCTATGCTTAACTATACTGGGGAAGATAGTTTTATAACTATACAGCATCTCTCTCTCTCTCTCTCTCTCTCTCTATATATATATATATATATATATATATATATATATCCCTATCTAAATCTCTATCTCATTGCACTGCCCCCCAAAAAATTAAATACATTCAATTCTATTACCCTAAGATACTTTCTCATATTTCTTCTTTAACTTTTTTTCAAAAAGAGTAATAAGCAATTGTTAAGTTGACTTCTTCTATATGTTTTCATTATTAAATAGTTTGAAATATGTCTTTTTACACCGCTGCAATAAAAAGTGCATATCTTTGAAGAAGCTCCAATAAGGAGCTATTCATAATGGTCTAATTTCTTCTCTCCTCATCATTCAAGGTTCTATAAAACTTACACTTGACCTAAAAGATCATTCCTTACTTGCCCCCATACTTCCCTCAGCTGTTTGGGACTCTCCTTGAAATTACCCTGAATTTGGAGAATTCAGGTTTAGGGCTTCCATTATTCTACTAATCTGGCTTCACATACCTACAGGAGAGTAATATGTAATTTATATTATGCATTTAAATTATTGTGATAAAAGTATAAAATAGCACAAAGGTTATTTTTGTTTGTTTTGGGTATTTTTGTGAGGTAATTGGGGTTAAGTGACTTGTCCAGGGTCACACAACTAGTAAGTGTCAAGTGCCTGATGCTTGATTTGAACTCAGGTATTCTTGACTCCAGGGCTGGTGCCTATCCACTGAACCACCTTGCTGCCCTCACACAAAGTATATTTTAAAAGCCCTGATTTATACAAGTGCTTAGCACCCTGAGACAATAAGTGATTTACCAAGGAGAAATCAAGAGCAAATTTCCTTTAAGATACCCGGGGGAGGGGGGCAGCTAGGTGGCCCTGGATTCAGGAGGACCTGAGTTCAAATCTAGCTGCAGACACTTGACACTTAACTAGCTGTGTGACCCTGGGCAATTCATTTAACACTCATTGCCCCACCCAAAAGAAAAAAGAAAAGATACCCAGGGACAGATTAATGCAATCTCCTAGGTAAAGAAGAGGACACTGATTGGGATTATTATAACTACAATTTTGAGTTAGACTTCAGAATTTTTCCCTGTTTTTAAGAAAATTACCTCGACCAGCCCATTTTATAAATACATGCTGCTCAAGTTAAGGAAAGGATATATCTTACAAAAAAAGTCAATTTCATAACCTTAAATACATCTCCTTTTGCAACTTGGAAGCACCAAAACTTCCAAACCCCTCAAAATCCCTAGAACTAGCTTTGAAAACAGTAATGAAAAATAGTCTAAAGCTTGGGACAGTGTCATACCTCAACACCCACCAGAAGCACTGAGATTGGAGTTCAATTTTAACATGAAGTTTCAATTCAAGAAATACTCCAGGAAAATGAATAAAACAAGAAGAATAAAAACACTGACTATAGACTTTCTGGAGTGAGGGGTGGAAGGGTTGGAGAGGAAGGACTGAAACTAAGCTTTAGTGACTTCTCAGGCAGAACCAAGATGGCAGAGGAAAGGCAGTGACCTCTTGAACTCACAACAGAAACACTCCAAAAAACATCCAAATAATGCCATAGGATAATTCGTGGAACAGCAAAATCCACAGAAGGTTGGAAGGAGGGAGCTGCTGTACTCACACAGGGGTGGAAGCCAACCCCACAGTCACCCTGACACAGATCCATTTCCAGGAAGGATTTACCAGAGAAAGAGACCCCCAGAGCCTCTGAATCAACCATAGTGGCAGTGTTATCTGGAACTAAGCTCACATTCTGGAGAGAGGGTTGAGCCCTTGGCAGAGGGTAGATTACAGGGGTCTCTGATAGTACTGAGACAGTACTTGGGTTTTTCACCCCTGCTTGGAACCAGGAGGTAGGCTTGAGTAGCAGTGGCCCAGGTAGAGGAAGGGCACAAGCTCATCAGAGCGGACCACCACAGTACAGAAAGCTGGTTGAATAGCAAGTTGGTCTGGGGTCATCTCCAGACAAGGGAACAGGCCAAGTGAGTGAAGAACCTGATGCTCCTTAAATCATACCACCTGGGACCTCCTTAAGTTTGGGATAGTGCAGCCTGGAAACAGTGCCCCACTTTAAGGAGCTAAACGTCAAGTAAAAGAAAGGCAAGATGAGTAGACAGAAAAAGGTGAGGACCATAGAAAGTTTCTTTAGTGACAAGGAAGATTGAGGTGCACCCTCAGAAGAAGATGTCAACATCAGGGCCCCTGTGTCTAAAGCTTCCATGAAAAATATGAATTGGTCTCAGCCCACAGAGGTGCTCAAAAAAACTTTGAAGATAAAGTTAGAGAAGTAGAGGAAAAAATGGAAAGAGAAATGAGGGTGAAGCAGAAAAGACATGAGAAAAAATTCAACAGCTTTAAAAGCCAAATGGAAAAGCTCTCTGATGAAAATAATTGCCTAAGAATTAGGATAGAACAAATGGAAGCTAGTGAGTTTATGAGAAACCAAGACACAATAAAGCAAATCCAAATGAAGAAAAAAAATGAGGGAAATGGGAAATATCTTCTTGGAAAAACTGATGACCTGGAGAGATAATTTCAAAATTATTGGTATACCTGAAAACCATGATCAAGGAAAGAACTTAGACATCATCTTCCAATAAATTGTCAGGGAAAACTGCCCTGATATTCTAGAAGCAGAAGGTAAAATAGAAATTGGAAGAATCTACCAATCACCTCCTGAAATGGATCCCCAAAGGAAAATTCCCAAGAATATTATAGCCAAATTCTAGAGCTCTCAGGTCAAGTAGAAACTTTTGCAAGCTGCCAAAAAGAAAAAAAAATCAATCATTGTAGAGCCCCAGTCAGTATAGCACAAGATCTAGCAGCTTCTACATTAAAGGACTTGAGGGCATAGAATATTATATTCCAGAGGGCAAAAGAATTGGAATTACAACCAATGTATATAGCAAAAATTTGTATAATCTTTCAGAGGAAAAAATGGGACTTTAATGAAAAAGAGGACTTTGTTATTTCCTCTTCTGTTAACCTGGGTGATTTACATTTTAATAAATATTCATTCATGTCATTCAGATTGTCATATTTATTGCCATACAGTTATGCAAAAATAGCTCCTAATTATTGCTTTAATTTCCATTTCATTGATGGTGAATTCACCCCTTTCATTTTTGATACTGGTAATTTGATTTTCTTCTTTCTTTTTTAAAAATCAAATTAACCAAAGGTTTAACTATTGTGTTTATTTCCCCCCATATAACCAGCTCTTAGTTTTATTGTTTAATTCTGTAGTTTTCTTTCAAGTTTATTTATCTCTCCTTTGATTTTCAGAATTTCTCATTTAGTATTCAATTGGGGATTTTTTTTTCTAGCTCTTTAGTTGCATGCCCAATTCATTGATCTCCTCGTTCTCTATTTTATTCATGTAAGCATTTAGAGTTATAAAATTTCCCCTGAGAAGTGTTTTGGCTGCATCCCATAAGTTTTGGTATGTATTCTTTTTGTTGTCATTCTCTTTAATGACATTATTGATTGTTTCTAAGATTTGTTGTTTGACCCACTCTTTAGGATGAGATTATTTAGTTTCCAATTAATTGTCAGTATATCTTTTTGTGGCTTTTTATTACATGTAATTCTTATTGCATTGAGATCTAAAAAGGATTAATTTAGTATTTCTTCCTTTCCACATTTCACTTTGATGTTTTTGTGCCCTAAGTCATCCTCAATTTTTGTGTACATGTCATGTACAGTTGAAAAAAGTTATATTCCTTTCTATGCCCATTCAATTTTCTCTAGAGGTCTATCATATCTAACTTTTTAAAAATATCTATTCACCTCTTTAAATTATTTCTTATTTATTTTGTGGTTAGATTTATCCAGTTCTGAGAGGGAGGAGGTTAAGATCCCCCATGAGTATAGTTTTTATATTTCCCTTTGTAACTCATTTAATATCTCCTCTAAGAATTTGGATGCTACATCACATGGTACTTATGTTTAGTATTGATATTACTGCACTGTCTATGGTACCTTTTACCAAAATATAGTTTCTTTCCTTATCTCTTTTAATGAGATCTATTTTTGCTTTTACTTTGTCCAAAATGAAGATTGATACCCCTGTTTGTTTGGTTTTATTTCAGTTGAAACATAATATATTCTCCTCCATTTTTTTTTTTACCTTTACTCTGTGCATATCTCTCTGCTTCAAATGTGTTTCTTGTAAAGAACATATTGTGGGATTCTGTTTTTTAATTCACTCTGTTATTCACTTCTATTTTATGAGAGAGCTCATGCCATTCCTATTCACAGTTTTTATTATTGTCTATTTCCCTCCATCCTATTTCCCCCTTTGTTTGTACTTTTATTTTCTTTCATATTATTCCTCCTCAACAGTGTCTTACTTCTGACCACTGCCTCCCTCAATCTGACCTCCCTTTTTCCAACCCACCTGTGTTTTCTTTCCCATTGCTCTCCTGCTTCTGCCCTCCCTTCTATCACTGCCTCCCTTTTCCCTTTATACTTCTAAACTTCTTTATCAAATTAATTGTACATGTTATTCCCTCTTTGAGCCAAATCTGATGAGAGTAATCTTGAAACAATGCTCACCCTTCCCTTCTTTCCCTCCAATGTGTTTTTGTGCCTCTTCATATAATGCAATTTACCACATTACAATTTCCCTTTCCGCTTCTCCCTGTATACTCCTTATTTTTTTGCCCTTTAATTGTCTTCATATCATTATATCAAAGTCAATTTATACCTATACTCTCTATGTATACTCCTTCTATCTGACCAAATAGAATGACAGTTCTCAAGAGTTACAAGTATTATCTTCCCATGGAGGGATGTAAACCGTTAAAATATATTGAATGATTTTTTTTTCATGTTTACCTTTTTATACTTCTCTTGAGTCTTGCATTTGATAACCAAATTTTCTGTTCAGTTCTGGTCTTTTCATCAAGAAACTTTGAAAGTCCCCGATTTCATTGAATATCCATCTTTTCCCCTTAAAGATAATGTTTAATTTTGCTGGGTGGTGGATTTTTGGTTCCAATGCAACCTCCTTTGCCTTATAGAATATCATATTACAAAACTTTCAGTTCTTTAATGTTAAAGCTGCCAGGTCCTGTGTAATCCTGACTATGGATCCACGATATTGAAATTCTTTCTTTCTGGCTGTTTGCAGTATTTTTCTTCTTTATGCAATAATTCTGGAATTTGGTTACAATATTACTTGTGGTTTTCTGTTAGGGATGTCTTTTAGGAGTAGATAGGTGGAGTGTTTCAAGCACTATTTTATCCTCTGATTCTACAGTATCAGGGCAATTCTCCTTTAAAAATTCCTGGAATATGGTGCATGGACTTTTTGTTTTTATCATGTCTTTCTGGTACTCCAATAATTCTTAAATCATCTCTTCTAGATCTATTTTCCAGGTCAGTAGTCTTTCCAAAGAAGTATTTCACATTTTCTTCTCTTTGTTTTTTTTCCATTTTTTAAAGTCTCTTTTACTGATTCCTGGTGTTTTCTGGAGTCATTAGTTCCTTCTGCCCAATTCTAATTTTTAAGGTATTATTTTCTTCTGTTAAGGGCTAAAATTCTAGCTCAACTGTCTAAACTATTTAATGAGTGGTCGCCAATAAATTATAAGCTTTAGCAAGAGTTAGACTTTTAAGCATTTATTAAGGAGAATAAGAATTTGGTAAAGAGAGAGAAAGGCCTAGATTCCTATCTATTAAAGGGAGAGCACATTTCTAGCTCCACTCTCCACCGGAGTCCAAAGGAAAGAGCACGAGACTGAGCGCCAGTCTCTTCCTTCCTCCTCCCACTAGCCCTCGTCACTTCCTGACACCAAAGAAAAGACTCCTGGTCTTGCCCTCAAAGACCTTCACTTCATGGGCAGAACTCTTCTACAGTAAGTCTCCAGCAGGTGGCGTCATTCCAATTGTTACAGTTCCCCCTGTTGTTCCTCAAGAAACAAAATGTTTCCTTGACGGAACAGTAATAAGAATATAATAACTATTGCTAACTAATAATATGTGAACAACAATATAGAAAAGGAAGAGAGGAAAGTTTTGTCCAGAGGGGCGATTTTTTTTTTGTCCTCATGAACCGACGCTTTGACATTGGTCTTGCAAAGGGAGGGCCTCTGCAGAGAATACATGTTACAGACGGTGTATATTATAACAGAAAGAGAAAAGAGAAAAACAACAACAACAAAACAAAACTGTTCATTTAAAGTCTCTGAAAGTCTTTTCTCAGATGTCCTCTATGTGTAGTCGTGGAATGGAAGTCTTTTCAGGGGTTGATGTGTGGATGCTGGTAATTAGCCAGGAAAATTTCCTACAACATTGAGCTTAACACAACTTTAAAATAGCTTTGTCAATAATAAAATCAAACAATGAAAGTTCTCAAAAACATGTCTAAGGGAATACAGAATCTTAGTTGTTACACATGAAACATATAATAAAACAAAAATTGAACCATTCTTTAAAATTATAATATTACTATAGTCCCCCCTTATGGAGGGTAATTGAGAAGACAATTGCTGCAATATTAATTAATAAAAATAATTTTTATCTTTGTTTTATCACTTTTTGCATCATCTGCCTAATTATCCTCATGCCATTATGAGAAATTTAAAATCTAATATAATTAGTAACAGATGTCAAGGCCAAATTCAACACTGTTATTTATCATGACACCTGAGATAATTATGGGGGTTACCATAAAAGAACAGAGAAATGATGGGATATGAGCATTCCCACACTTGAGCAATATGCACTGCCCATACAGTATGCCAGGCTTAAAATAGGTGGATGGAATATACGTCCATGCCACTGAACATATTGGAGGAAACTGAGTCAGACTTAATCAGATCCATGGGATTAAGATGTCCATGGCATCAGGCATATAGGAGGGAGCATAGAAGCCAGGTGTAGAAGTGAGATGGGTGGGATCAATACTTCCAGCCATCTGTACAATATTGTGGGGAAAAATAAAATAAAATATTAAACCAAGAGAATCCAACCTCAACATTAGTCAAAAGCCGTTCCCTCGGCCATACCTTGACTTCATGCATGTCTCCCCTCATGTGACAGTTCAGTGTCTGCTCTTGCATGTATTCCTCTTGTGATTGGATGGCATCTTGGCCAACTAGCATCTGATAATTCAGAATAAAGGCAATTAGTGTCTTAAATGATAAGTTCCCATAATCCAAGTCTCATATGGATTTAAAAATTGAGGATAATAAATGATTGCAAAAAATGTGAATACATCTTGACTTGACACATCTTGACTTGACTTGACACAATATATATTTATGCAACAATTTCAAATAATACCCCTTTTTTTTTCTTAGTATACAATCACTTTTGTGAAAAATCAGAACATATTTAAATATAAGTTAAAGCACAACAGAATCTCAAAGAAAACTTTATTTTTGAAAAAAGAAAACTTTTACAAATGTTCCCCTCTTTTTTTGAATATGCTTATCAAAAATAATACTTCTAGAATCAATTTACACTTGCCATGGCAACCAATTTGCCAGGGAAATGCTTTAAAGAGTTTGATCAAATAATCAGTTGAGAAAAAATAACAAAAACAAACAACTCAGAATATGGGAGCACGATACTCCTAGAATTAACATTGTATTATGAAATCAAAACCATCTCTCAATTTTTTAAAATTAGATAAATGAATAGAAGAAAATACACATGGGACAATAAAAAACAGTGAAATTCAAACTAAGGAAATCTAAATGAGCATGAATTTAATATTAATAAGAGTATTATAAAATATAAACTTGATCACATGACTATAAAAAGCTTTTACAAATATTCTCCTTGTTTTAAAAACTAAGTATGACACAATCTCAAAAGCATGAAAATCTCTATGAAAATAAGCCCATACCATTAATTTCAAAATGTATATGTAATAGCATAGAAATCCTATGTAACCTCTGAACTGATACTATTACTGAGTGAATTCAGAACACTTTTGATTCCGATATCTAAAATCCCCAATACTCATATCAATACCTTGCTGCTTACTTCTACATTTCTGTAAAATATATATCCTTCCATGGCAAAAGAAGCAGAGTCTTGAACTATGTTGATGATTGTCATTCTTATTCAGCTTAAGTTTTTCTTCTTTAACCCCTCTATATTGTCTGTCAGTCTTTTCACCATACAAATGCTTTATAAGATTACTAATTAAAGACAAAAGCAGGTTAGCAAAATTATGAACAAAACGAGCATATCTGGAATTTAAAGGGTTTTCTAAGGTTGTCTCAGAAGCACAGCCAGGCTGGGGAAGGGCTGAGCCTGAAGCTGCAAATGTAGTTAGAGAAAGTTGCGCATGAGCATTAGATCTCTGGACTTCCCAGGCAGGGGAAGCAATGGGCTTGGTCATGGGAGGAGTAAAGGGTGGGGTCTGGAGAGGAGGGGAGGGACCAGCACAATTTGAATCAGACTTGATTTTGAACTCAGGCCTGAATTCCTCTTCCCCCACTTTGCCTCCAGGTGCTAGGGGATTAAAAACTTCTAGAGGGTGGGTCATTGCCTCCAGGCATGCAAAATTAGAGCAACAATTAGTGTTAGAACTGGGAAAAGGTGCAGGAATCTCTTCTGGTTTCTCTGAAAAAGCTTGTTTGGGAGAGTGGGAGATATTTCCTTGTGTGAGTATGTTGCTGGCTCTTCTAACAAAAATAAAAAGAAAAATAGAAAATCCACAAAAACAAAGCATTAACATGATCTTATCTCCCATTTGTCTGGTTAAACAGACTAAACTCAAAAATAGGGTAATTAGGGAGTTTAAAAGGTCCATTTGAAAAAAATTAAAGGGAAAACACAGCCAGTACGCCAGTACTTAGCAGTTAAAGGGAGAGGGAGGGGAAATTTCTTACCCAACCAGAAGATCAGAAGACTGAGGTTTAGCTTTCCTCTTCCTGGTCAGCCATCTGTTAAGAGCTAAAATTCTAGCTAAACTGTCTAAACTATTTAATGAGTGGTCGCCAATAAATTATAAGCTTTAGCAAGAGTTAGACTTTTAAGCATTTATTAAGGAGAATAAGAATTTGGTAAAGAGAGAGAAAGGCCTAGATTCCTATCTATTAAAGGGAGAGCACATTTCTAGCTCCACTCTCCACCAGAGTCCAAAGGAAAGAGCGCGAGACTGAGCGCCAGTCTCTTCCTTCCTCCTCCCACTAGCCCGCGTCACTTCCTGACACCAAAGAAAAGACTCCTGGTCTTGCCCTCAAAGACCTTCGCTTCATGGGCAGAACTCTTCTACAGTAAGTCTCCAGCAGGTGGCGTCATTCCAATCATTACACTTCAGTAAATGTTTGCACCTCCTTTTACATTTGGCCAATTTTCCTTTTCAAGGATATGATTTGGGGCGGCTAGGTGGCGCAGTGGATAAAGCACCGGCCCTGGATTCAGGAGTTCCTGAGTTCAAATCTGGCCTCAGACACTTGACACTTACTAGCTGTGTGACCTTGGGCAAGTCACTTAAGCCCCATTGCCCTAACAACAACAAAAAAAACCTAAGCTCAAGGATATGATTTCATCAATGGATTCTTTTCCCATTTGGCCAAGCTGTTTATTCTGTTTTCATAATTTTCTTGCATAAATCTCATTTTTATCTTTTTTTGGTATTTTATTATTTTCCAGTTATATATAAGGATAGTTTTGCACATTTGTTTTCACAGGATTTTTAGATCCAATTTTTTTCTCCCACTCTCCTTTCCCTCCCTCCTCCACAAGTTGGAAAGCAGTATGATATAGGTTGTATATGTACAATCACATTAAACATATTTCTGCATTAGTCTTGCTGTGAAAGAAGAATCAGAGCAAAAAGGAAAAGCCTCAAAAAAGAAAAATGATAGCACCAAAAACAAAAGAAATAGTATGGTTCAATCTGTATTCATATTCCACAGTTTTTGTTGTTGTTTTTTTTTTTTTCTGGATTTGGAGAGCATTTTCCATCATAAGTCCTTTGGAACTATCCTGGACCATTGCATTGCTGAGAAGGGCCAAGTCTATCACAGTTGATCAATACATAATGTTTTTGATACTGTGTATAATGTTCTCCTGTTTCTGCTCATCTCACTAAGCATCAGTTCATGTAAGTCCTTCCAGGTTTTTCTGAATTCTGCTCATCATTTCTTACAGCACAATAGTATTCAATTACATTCATATACCACAACTTGTTTAGCCATTCCCATATTAATAGGCATTCCCGTGATTAGCCTATAATTTCCTTGCTAATATTTTAAGATTTTTGCATCGATATTCATTAGGTACATTTGTCTATAATTTTCTTACTCTGTTTTTGCTCTGCCTGGTTTAGATATCAACACTATATTTGTGTCTTAAAAGGAATTTGGTAGAACTCTTTCACCTTTTTTTTCCAAATACTTTTTTATAGTAGTAGAATTATTCTTTAAATGTTTGATAGAATTCACTTGTAAATTCATCTAGCCCTGGAGATGTTTTCTTAGGGAGTTTGTTAATGGCTTGTTCAATTTCTATGTGAAATCATACAAGACATTTCTGTAGTAGACATATTTCAAAATAAGCAAAAAAAAAAATAAAGTTGGAAATTTATACTTCAATTTGCACTCACAGTTCATCAGTTTCCCCCCCCCCCCCTTTGGAAGTACATACCATTTTTTCATTATGAGTCCTTTGGTATTGTACAGATAACAGTAGCTTGATCACAAGTCAGTGATATGTTTTCAAAAGCCTTCATTTGCTTGATCCAATCATATCCAAATTTGAAACAGTATAAAGGAAATTAATATGGAATTTTGATGGATGAAGTGCAAAAGAAAATAAGTCTCTAGTATTTTTTTCTCAATGACTATCATTTCAAGATTATTATTTAGAGAAAAATGCAGGATCCACATAATATACTCAAAGCAAATGTTCACCTCTTTAGGTTTAAAGAAAGCTTAAACATGTTGAGAAATACTCTTCTATGAGCATTATTTTTAGTCATAAAAATTTCTTATGATAATATTTAACTTTTTATTTCTTTCACCTTTGATCACATTTTCAAAGATAAATGTAGCCATTTAATTTTAATTTATGTGTCATTCACTACAGCAAACAATGAACAATTTATTTTTAATGGGTTCTACTACTGAGTTTCATTTCAAAATCTCTGCTTTGTAACTCAGAATGTATTTTTCCTTAAAAATATTGTGGTCAAATAATTTTTCTTTTCCTAGTCTAGCCCATAAAATCCTAATTAACTGATGAATAGCTTTGCAGTAAAAAAAAAAAAAGGTTAAATGAAAACAATATAATTTGTCAATACTAAAGTTTAAAACAGAAACATGATAACATTGATTTTTTTTTTCTATTTTTGATCCTGGTTTGTGAAGGAAAGGTGTTTTGTTTTGTTTTTTATTAGAGACTTAAGAGGTAGATGAAAACTTTTCTGAAAATTGTAAAAGATTTCTAGGTACTTTCAAGAGTTTTAGATATGAATGGAACTCGGTTTCTATTATGTCTATTGTCACTTTAAATACTAAGATCTTTCTTTGACAAAACTCTTTTTACACTTTTAATCCATGATTAAGGTTATATTTTGGTTCAAAAATGCAACAATAAGAAAAAAATGTGAAGATTTTCCTGAATTACCTTACTATCAACTGGAAGAAAGTAACAACAGAATGTAAGTTAAATGGAAATTGTGAAAAATTAATTACCTAAGATTCTATTAATATAAAAAAAAAATTCACTCATGGATTATGAGAGAATGGATGAAAGGTTCTGGGTGTGGGGTGAGGGAAATGCAAATTTACTATGAGTAGAAAGAAAGCTATCATTGGACAAGTAACCTTTAAGTTAAAATATTTCTCTTTCCTGGGAGCTATGTAGCAGCCTGGACACTTTAGGTGTTAGGCAGGGCATAGTGTGAGAGAACAGAATGTTTTCAGGGTATTCCAGAGAAAAGTGAGTGTAGTGTTCAACAATATATCTGTAAAATAATCTATTAAAATCAGGTGTCTGTACCTAGGGGACATACTGTCTTTAACAATTCAGCCAAAATATAAAAGTTCACATGAGTAATGTTTGGGACAAACTGCCTCAGTTTACCCAAATAACTCGAGGAGACCACCAAGTCAAGCAGAGACAGATTTATTACATCTTCATGAGGATGGGCAAAACCCAATTATACATTGAAGTCTTGCAAAGATATGCCCAATCTTCTAGGTTTTTATAGTAATCTTGACAAAGGAATGTCCCCACATGCACATAGGGTGGGTGAGCTCACAATCTAACATCCAATCCTGACTCACCCAAGGTGCATGCCCAGCTTGTGATCCATGTATGGAGACATGTCCAAGAACAAAGGGGAGAAGAGGAAGGGGTACAAGTCTGAGGAATGTCAAAGAAAGAGGGAGGCAGAAATCACTCCCTTATCTAACTGCAATTAATCCATACAGGGACTGGGGTTTTGACATGTGAGAGAGGAGTAAGCCCAACTGGTTTATTACAAGCCATAAACTAAGGTGTAGCTGGCATGTGGGAACTAAGCAGAAGTAAAGTAAATAGTGCTAATTGCTAGAACAAGTAATAAAACTTACTGGGGGACTCCATCCCCAAAGTTTACAGAACTGACCCAAGTCCATTATCTCAACAATAAAACGTAAAGGAGACAGTGAGAATTTAACAAGCAATTAACTTTTAGGCAAAGCGAGAGGCTAGCTATTCTGGTGGGGTGGGGCTAGGTATCTTTCATACTCCATCCTCAGAGTTTAATCTGACTCAAATCCATAATTGTCCCACAGAGTAATCCATTTGAAAGTTTACAATAACATCAAACTTGAATAAATCTTTCTACAATAATCTGTAGGTGATTTGTTGATTATTCCCTTTGTGTATCAAGTATTTCCCTGTACTGAGTAACCAGTTCTTTAATTATGAGTGAAAAATTCTTTAATGGTAAGTAAAGGGAATAAGGTAGTAGCTGAAGGTTTGTGACTCCCCCACCCTCTGTCTCTCTTTCTCTCTGTCTTTCTCTGTCTCTTGCTCTGTGTGTGTGTGTGTGTGTGTGTGTGTGTGTGTGTGAGTGTGTGTATAAAAGCATAGCTGTGTCTATTAGATAAATTGTTTCAAACACAATTTTTTGTTTGCCTCTGTTTTACTAAAACAAACTGCTATCTCCAATTTCCTATACCTATAGAGTCATACTGAATTAGAAGAACAGAATCATTCAGTAGCCCCAAGTTGAAGCTTTATTGGCAGGCAGCAAGATGACACAACAAATAGAGAGCAATTTCTGGTTTAAGGAAGAACTAACTTAAAATCTGACCTGTGACCCTTATTATTCATGCAATCCTGAGCAAGCCATAACTTCAGTTTGTATTAATGTCCACATCTATAAATTAGGGATAAAAATAGTACTTTCATCCTAGGGGTATTGTGAGGAGAAAGTAAGATATATTTATAAAGTACTTTTCAAATTTTAAAGTACTATATATATTCTAGTTATAATTAATTTTTATTATATAAACTGTAGATCTCACATATTGGGTCATAGATATTATTCCAAATCCAAAGATTTTATGTCTCTCAATTGCCTTTCCTTGCCTAACATCTATTGGTATGAAAAATTTGAAATTTGTACGTTTTACTAGCTGTGTGACCCTGGGCAAGTCACTTAACCCTCAGTGCCACACCAAAGAAAAAAAAAATGAAATTTACTATCATACTACCTCCCATCTCTTTCCTGTCAATATTCAAGGCATGCATCATTCTGTGATGAATTACAGACTACACACAGTTATATACTCAAGTGAGTTCTAATTCAGCTTAAACTAGGTTAAGCTAGCTTAAGCTAGGTTAATAATCAATTTCACAGTAGGTAATAGAATGAGTAAAATGAAGAAAAAAAAAGAAGTTTCTATAGATACTGTTTGTGTATATGCATGTATATATTTCTCCCTCATTAAAGAGAAAGAGAATACTTTAACAGACAATTTGCATAGTAACAATTTTTTTTTTCCCCACATGAACTTGGTTATAATGGGGAAGACAGCACTGTGATCCATTTATTTCATCAAATGTCCAGAACTGTATCCTGAAAACAGAAAATTGATTAAGAAGAAAAAATAAAGTACTTTCAAGAAGACAGGATAACATAATGTTAATCTGCAAGGCAGATTAAATACTTAACTCAGTTTTGAATCCTAACTTAATATGTGGTCGGAGGACATCACACATACTTGTGCATTTATGCATGTTGTGGGAATGCTGTGGGACTCCAAGAAATTTAAAGGTTGCAACCCCCAAGGAGTCCTTAAAACTTTCACAAGGGAAGCAGCTTTATTTCCCACTTCAGGAATGTTGCTGAGCTCTACCCTGTTATGTTGATATGCAAACTTTACCAAACTCTGTGAGGAAGAAAAGATTGTTTGGACCCATGCACTCGCCACTGCACTCTTCCAAATTAGAGTGGCTCCTTTAGGGAGTCTCAACCTTTGCTGGAGGATTGGCCAGGAACTTCAACACCCAGCCAAGCCAGGGAATCTAGTATTTCTGAAAATTTGGAAAACTGAGGGACAGAACTAACTAGTACCTAGATGAGTAGGTCTCCATCTGGTCATCCTCTCAATAACAACAGGTGTAAAGCTTAAGGGACAGAATACATGGACTCTTGTTTCTCTCATTAAACCCGTTGTCCCCTCAGATAAACAGTGGTAAAAAGGACATATATTCTTGTTGATAACTTGGAAATTAAGGAAACAATCAATTTAGGAGAAATAAGGTCTTTAATTAAGGCAGAGGAACTATAGTTCAAGGTACGGCAAAGCTAGGAAGCTAGGAATACACAAAGATGGGAACTGAGGACAGGGTTTTTATGGGGTAAGATAATAGAAGGGAACCAAAAGATTGCTCCAGAGTCCGGTACAACCACTTAATGTAAATGAACCTTTAACAAAAGAAACAATACAACCCCCTCTGAGTTAAGTATAGAAGCTACTAACTCTAAATAGATACTACTTAATGTAGGTAGACCCTTTTTACATAATAACATAAAGTCCGGGGAGTAAGGTTGGGAAACTTTGGGAGGGAATAAGTTGCTTGGGGGGGAGGTGGGGGAGGTCCATAAGTCCATCAAGAGTCTGGAAATGACAAAGATTAGTTAGCCCCAGGCAATTCAGCCTACCAGAGTAGGGGTGACTGGGTGGGGAATCAGTTCTCAGTAAATCTTATAATTATCATTGTGAACTGGTGGAAGGTCTCAAATTCTATCTTCTGCTGACAGACACCCTGGAATGAGTATTCATTATGTTGTGAGAAAATAGGGTAGGGGGTTTGGGATAGGGGATAGGGGTTGGGGTTCTTAGAAATTCTTCTTTCTTGCACACAAATCCAATAGAATAAGATAAGAGTTTATTTAGGGCCTGGGGAAGGGAAACCAAGAGAGAAATACTTGGACTTCTCATGGGGAGAAGGCATGGCACAGAGCATGACTCTGAGATACCAATCTCCTTGAGCAGGAGACAGACAGATACTTTTATAGAGGACTGGTGGGGGTGATCATTTGACTGTAGAAAGTCCCTTAGTGAGGGAGGACCATCCCCAACAGGTGGTGGCTGGGGGAATTGGGTGAGGGGTGGCTGTGGATCTTTCAAGCCATCTCTCTCCTCAGGCCATAAAGGCAGCAGCCACACCTAATGTTATCTCCCCAAGGGTTGGGGAGACTGGAATGAAGGGTGATGATCCTGAGCTAGCTCAGTCACAATCCTGTTCCACTTACCTCTTTAGGTATGTCTGTCCTTTGGTTTAGTTTCTCAAGGAGAAGGTTCTTTGATGTACCCCAGAGAACTTCTGGGGTGGCCAGGGCCCATAACACTTCTTTGTACCTGTGAGGGAAAAATTCATCCTCTTCTCAATAATTCTCAGGAACTCAGCAGTGAGCTGACAAAGGCTTTATTTTCTTCTCATGAGAAGGAGGGACCCTAGTGTGCAGCTAGTGGGTGCCTAAAAAGGGGGCTCGCAGGCCCTGTTTTATACCCTAGTCCCTAACGCGAATGGACCTTCCCCTTTTTCATCACTGGTTGGGGTTACGATCTACTCGGAAAAACTAGCTAATCAGAACGCAGTATTCCCACCCCTCTTCCTTGTATGGGCATAACTCAGGAGTGGACCTTATACTTCCTTATATGGACAGAACTCTGGAGAGGACCTAATTGAGACCAGGGCTCCTTGAACCATGTGACCTTGCTAACCTGAGGGGGAGGAGGGGATCTGAGACCTTTGTCCTACAAACAGGTCAGGTGAGTATGACTGACTGTTATATCCACATTGAGAGGAGACAACTACCCATTTCTCACAGTACCCTGTTTGTTTTTACTTTTGACCTTTTTTCCCTTTTGACCCTTGTGCCTCTTGTTTTTAACACTGCCTGTTGCCTCTGGGACCAAACCATCCCACCTATGGTCACTTTCCTCACCATCCTCTGTGTTCTCTCATAATGTTTAAATTATGTACTCTCTGCTACCTGGAGTGATAATGCCCAGATTTATTTAAGAGAAGCAGTAACTAGGGCAGGCCCTTTTGACTGCTGGGTAAGTATGAGATACTCAAAAAGCCTCCAGGCCATATTCTATACCTATACTTAAGGGAAACACCCTGAAGAACAGACCTGATATGCTTGTCTCCTGTGATAATTGTTCAGAATGGGGGGCTAGTGTTACTTGATTGTTAAGTTCAATGAAGTAATCTATCTGTGCTCCTCCAGGATATAGCTTTATTTGTAGTCATTATAAGACACCTCTGGCATCTGGGACAGAGATACCATTCTTTGAGAAGGGATGGTCTCCTGAGAAAGCTTTTATGTCTGTGATCCTAACCAATTCTTGCCTCAGCTTCTACATAAATTTGTGGTCAATGAACCTTAGGAACTTTTTTTATCATTCGAGAAAGTTTCCTCATTGTGACCACCATACTCCCATGGAATCACAGGTAAATGGAGTAAATTGTCAGAAAAATGTGTAAAAAATTAAAGTTACTTTACAATTGTAAAAAATATGTATTTAGAGCTATAAGGAATCTTGAAAATGTATCTAATTTTCCTCATTTTGCTGATTAGGAAACATACAGCATGGTCCATAAATCATAAAGATATTGTTTCTTATATTTTGCTAAGCTTTGTTAATAAATTCTGCTTGAGGCAACATCATGACCCTTATATGTAATATTATTTGTGAAGGAGAATTTTATAGAGTACTGGGATCAATCTTTGTTATCTTCTCTCTATATTGACTATAAGATCCTGAACAGGGAATGAGAATTTCAGTAACTGAATGCTAGAAATTCAATGCTAAGTTCTATATAGCTGATTGATTTTTCAAGCCAGCTTTTTTGGAAACCAGGGTTGAGAAACTTATAAAACCTGCATCGGAGGGAAGAAAGATTCAGGGAATTTCACCAAGCCTCCTGTATCTCACTATCTCCTTTCCTATTGTTTTCCTCTGATTTTGCCTTCTAACTTGACTATTCCTAGGCACACTAGAACACAACCTTTTGACAAACACAATTGACTGAGAACTGCCTGAACTCCATTTACTTTTTGTCTCAGGCCAGGGACTGACCTACCATTATATTTCCAGCTTCTGATTATTTTATAAAAGTCCCAAACTCTTCCCCTCAGTGAGATTCCCAAGCTTTCTTTAGGTGCTTTCTTATTATGTAAAATAATTTACCTTACAAAGAAAATACCATCATTCTTTTATGGTACCCCATAGAAACACTGTTCCCCTCTGCATGCTTTGTGTATTCTTAACACTTGCTGTGCTGTTATCAAGAGGTACAACTCCTCTACTTGAGTAAAGAAATTAATTCTATTATATTGATTGTTTTATTCATTTTCATGTTGACACTTTCTGATCCCCAAATTTCCAACTATTGGAAGTGTATGATATATTCTCCAAATAAAGCTACTTTCTTGGTGAGGGTAGGTGTTGGGGGCAAAGAATAGCATGTCTGATCTCAGTTTTCTAAAAACTCTACCTGGGTTAAGGGGAAAGGAGGCATTTTCATAAGTTGGGATGGGGGTTCAATTCCATGATGGAGAATCTTTCCATGGGGAATTGATTCATGTCCAGTGATCTTATTCCTTAACCTAAATTATAATAGTAAATATTTATAAAGCACTTTGGGTAACAAAGCTTTTTTACACAATATTACATTTGATGCTCTGTAAACCCTGTAAAGTAAGTGCTACCAAAACTGACAGAACTTAACAGATTTGCCTTGTTTCACACTGCTGGCAAGTGTTGGAGGTAGGATTTGATTTCAGATCTCCCTGACCTCAATTTCATCACTCTATACACTGTACCACCTGCCTGCCCCCCAAAACCCAAACAAACCCTCAATTAAGTTGTATATAACATATGGCAGAAAATAATCAAACGTAGTCAAGATGGTCTTTGTTTTTATGTCAGCATTGAAAAATTCACTGCCTTGAGAAATTGAAAAAGTCACTCAATTCACACTTTGTGCTTGAGGTTTTTTAAGTAAGTGGACAATGAACTAGAAGGGATAAAGTTCCTGTGCTAGCCCTCTAAATGTGCCTAAGCCATTCATTACCCTAAAGTATTCACATTCTTAGAGGTAATAGATGTTCTGATCCTAAAATCTAGAAAAGGAAAGAAAAAGTCAAGTTAAATTCATTCTAAGTCGACTAATTTTTATGCTCCAGAAAATTGGATATATTTAAAATCCATAAGTTTTTGAATACTGCCAAAATGGTTGCACTTCAAATTTAGTAACCTTTCATGGATGATGAAATGGTACAATTAAAAATTATTTCAAAATGCATTTAGAATGTGTGACCCTATCTTGTCATTAGTGTCATTGCACAGGAATACTGTTTACCATGAAAGCTAGTTTTGATCAAGCTTTTCACTCTCTTGCTTTAGGCAACTCTAAGACCTCTTTACTTAAAATCATTGCTAATTTTACTGCTTTTGAAATATAGCTGAAGGGCAGTGCAGCCATTAGCACTGTTTTCTTTGTAATGCAGAACTGAGCAGCTTTTGCAAACCCATTTGTATTCTAATTATGCCACTTGAAGATGACCTTGCAAAACTGAGATTTTGCCAGAAGCTTGAGGTCATGTAGGAAGTTTGGTAGTTTTGACATAGAAAAAGGAAAATGGGAAAACACAAGTCCAAATAACTTTAGTTCATAAAGAAAAGGTTATGGAACTGTCATAGGTGTTGTGAGGGTCCTTAGGTATTGCTCTTTAAAGAATTGCAACTCTCAAACAGAATCAGGGCAGCTAGGTGGCACAGTGGATAAAGCACCAGTCCTGGATTCAGGAGGACCTGAGTTCAAATCTGACCTCAGACATTTGACACTTACTAGCTGTGTGACCCTGGGCAAGTCACTTAACCCTCATTTCCCTGCCAAAAAAAAAAAACACCAAATAAAACAATCCAATTAAAATAAAATGGTCTTTTATGTGGGCCCTAAGAGAACGTGACCAAGATGGAAGTCAAAGACTTCAACTCAAGGGGAGGAGGTGACTTAGAGACATGATTCTCTGAGATACCTTTCTCCTCCATCAGAAGGGAGTTCAGAGCCTTTATAGAGGATGGATGGTGAGGGGGGATGGATGGGGTGACCACCTGAATATTTAAAGTTCCTTTTGGGGGTGGGGAACATTTGAATAAGGGATGGGATGGGAAAGACTTGAATCAGGGCTGGTGGTATCTCTGTTCCCTGATATAGCTCAGGTAGCAGTCACACCCAGTGGGTTTATCTCCCAGTGGGGTGGGAGAGACTTGAATGAAGAGTTGTGGCCTTGACTTTTGGAGCTATCTTTGTCCCCCTACTTCTTATGTGTGTCTATCCTTCAGTTTAGCTTGTAAAGGAGAAAACCTCTGAGTTAGGCCACACCCATATCAGAACCAAGTCTTCGATTACAAAATGAATGAAACATCTTTTGCTAATGGACTCATAAAATTATAAATTGAGAGCTGGAAGGAAGCTTAGGTCATGTAGTTCATACCTTTCAATTTACAGATGAGGAAACAGTCTTAGAATGGTGAAGGGTCTTTCATATTTTCACAGGGCTGGTATTAGAGGGGGAATTAGAATATAGGTCTTTCACAATCCAAATTCACCATGATATCTACAACAGTATACTACCTCTGAGGCAGCTTCTTATTCTTTATAGTAATCACTACATAGGGGGCAGCTAGGTGGCACAGAGGACAAAGCACTGGCCTTGGATTCAGGAGGACCTGATTTCAAATTTGGCCTCAAACACTTGACACTTAATAGCTGTGTAACCCTGGGTCAGTTACTTAACCCTTATTGCCCTGCAAAAAAAAAAAAAAAAAAGAAAGAAAGAAAGAAAGAAAAAAGAAAAAGAAAAGAAAAGAAAAATCACTGCATAGCTGAACTATTTAGGAATCTTTCTCCTAACGGCTGACCTTAACTTGCAAAATAAACTGTCTACTCCTTCACTCCCCTCTTTCCCATACCCAAATTACATCATATTTAAGCTAGAAACCACTCTCTGTTACCTGAGCCCCAAAGCTATCTCCTATTGGCCCTATACCAGATTACGAAATTAGACACATTTATGCTTTTGGTAAGGTCATCAGGAAATAATTACCTTCCTCATTTATGTTCTGATTTGATACCTGAAACAAATTCTGCAAACCTGATTTTTTTCACTCTTTCAGTCCTTCATAAAAAAAGAAAGTTTCTTCTTTTACATCTATAGCTTCAATGCCAGTAAGTTCTCCCTGAATTGTACCTTTTGCTCTCCTTTCCACAGAGAAATTGTCTCTCTACTACTCACCCAGAACCCACCTACTAATTATATAAGATAAAATGGTCACCGTATTTAGGCCTAATTGTCAAATAAATAAATAAAAAACTATATGAAAATAAATGGTTTATGTATCTAGGTTTTCCTAGTTAGAGCATTCTATCCCCAAATTATTTCTATCCCCTCTGCCTGTTATACAATAGAAATGTAATTTAGACTATAATGTAATAAAAATGATTAGCATAATAGGATCATAAGCTTTAGGACTAGAGAGAATCTTAGAGGTCATCTAGTTTAGGGTTTCTTAAAATTTTTCTCCTCAGGACCCCTTTTGCCCCAATTTTTTTTTTATGTGACCTCTGGTATATAGGTATATAAGATAGGTATACATGACCTTTTACTATTGCCCAATTTTTTGCAAACCTCACGTTCAGTTACTCGACCACATGTGAGGTTACAACCCACACACAGTTTAAGAAGCTAGGATCTAGTCCAACTTTCATGTTTGAAAAATGAGGAAAAGTAAACGGTTTAAGGAGTATACAAAGTTATATAGAAAAAAGGAACAATGACATAATTCAGGTCCATTTGCTTCAAATCCCATATTCTTTCTAATACAATATTATTTAAAGACTTTTTTGCTTTACTTAGACAAGTTTTTGCCTACTACCCTACATAAAAATCTCACCACATGGGTCTTTTGGGGAACCTAAAGTTCCAAGTACTTAGTGAGCCTGTTTTCCTCAAATTAGACTGTACAAGGCACAACACACACAAACACCCATATCTATCTATCTGTAGGCATATATGTATGTACATGTGTCTATATCTCTATACATCTCCATATAAAACAGTTAGATGACATAATTAGCAAGGGCATTTACTAAAATGTTATGAGAAAAAAAAGTTGCCTCAATATATATCTTTTTAAAATCAGAGCCATATTTTCCCACAAATACACTCAGCATCCAATGAGAATAGATTCACATTATGCTTCAGAAGTAGAGAAGTAGAAACATAAGGATCACATGTCCAGGGAAAGACCCATACATAATGATCACATACAAAAACACATAATGATCACATACAAAAACACATAATAATCAGTGTGTGACCATAGTTCATGAGAGAAGGGACATATAACACAACTTGAACATATACAAAAGCAAATATCTTTGTATTTCTCCTGTTGAAATTATTTTGTAGTTTTAGACTGTGAACTCCTTGCAGGCAAGGACTGTCTTTTGTCTCTTTGTATATTCCAATCACTTGGCACAGTCCCTGACACACAGTAGATTTTTAATAAATGATAATTGATATAGTAATAATCTCTATCAGTTTCCATGACTTTACACAACTTCTCTATCAATTAAAGTTGATCTTTTGCCTCAGCTGAAACTCAGATAGTCTGTTGTTATGTTCTTTAATAAAGAATTTTTGGGACAAACTGCCTCAGTTTACCCAAATAACTTGAGGAGACCACAAAGTCAAGCAGAGACAGGTTTATTACATCCTCATGAGGATGGGCAAAACCCAATTACACATTGAAGTCTTGCAAAGATAGGCCCAATCCTCTAGGTTTTTATAGTAATCTTGAAAAGGACTGTCCCCATGTACACCATGGTGAATGAGCTCACAATGTAACATCCAATCCTGTCTCACTCAAGGTGTGTACCTAGCTCATGATCCATGTATGGACATGTCCAAGAACAAAGGGGAGAAGGGGAAGGGGTAGAAATCTGAGGAATGTCAAAGAAAGAGGGAGGCAGAAATCACTCCCTTATCTGACTGCATTCTGACATGTGAGAGGGGAGTTTTTTATTACAGGCCATAAACTAAGGTGTAGCTGGCAAGTGGGAACTAAGCAGAAGTAAAGTAAATAGTGCTAATTGCTAGAACTGTGACAAGTAATAAAACTTACTGGGGGACTGGATATCTCCCAGACCCCATCCCCAAAGTTTGCAGAACTGTCCCAAGTCCATTATCTCAACAATAAAACTTAAAGGAGACAGTGAGAATTTAACAAGCAATTAACTTTTAGGCAAAGAGAGAGGCTAGCTATTGGGGGGTGGGGGTGGCTAGGTATCATTCATACTCCATCCTCAGAGTTTAATCTGACTCAAATCCATAATTGTCCCACATAGAATGACTTCTTCTTTTACATTTTGCTTGAGTAATATATTCGACAGGAATCATGTGATCTTTAATTTTTGTTCTACAAGTACCAAGATGCTATAGAAAATCTCTCTATAAAACAGAGGTCCTTACATCTATTTTTTGGTCTTAAAATTTTATTACTGATATCTCTATTTGACATGCATGGAAAGCATGGGACCACTTCTCAAAATAATGTTTTTATAAGCATAAAATGAAATATTCAATTAATATAAAATAAGTTATCTATATGTACATATACTTATACATTGTGAACTTATGGGATTAGTTTAAAATTCCTATTCTAGAAGATTCATTCACTGCCTGGACCTGTTGAATTCAGGAACTTGTGAAACTGGGTAACTTTCAGAGTTGATGCTGCCTTTTAAAGCTCCTATCCTTGATAGAAGACTTTTTATTTATTTATTTATTTATTTTTGGTGGGGCAATGAGGGTTAAGTGACTTGCCCAAAGTCACACAGCTAGTAAGTGTGGAGTATATGAGGCCAGATTTGAACAAAGTCCTCCTGAATCCAGAGCTGGTTCTTTATCCACTGCTCTATCTAGCTGCCCTCAATAGAAGATTAAAATCAAGGATCACGTTATTTAAATAATTGAATTATTTCAAATCATATAAGTTCCCCTTTACAAATCTAGGTTTTAGGAAGCAACATCCTTAAATCCCTATCTCAGACAGATTTAAAAAAAGTCTTCCCATAAGCATATTCATTTTCCACATATCAACTTATCACATTGGTTGCAGGTACCATGGACAAATCCAACCCCACCTTCACTGAGCTAGAGAAACTATATGAGGAAAATAACGTCATTAAGATAATACTGAGTCCTAGAAGACTGAGCAAACTTATCCTTACAATCTGTACAGAGAAAACACTGTTTGTTTTGTATTCTATTAGATATTTTCCCCAATATCCAACAATCAATATTCTCATTTTGTTGACTTAGAATTTCTTCAAGTTGGTCATCTATAAATAATAGTCTTATAATCCAACATGCAATCAAATAATTTAGGACACACCTTACTTTAATCATGGAATCCTTAATCTACTTCCTTGACATGTGACCTCATTGTCTTTAAAATATTTTCCATACTTAACTTAAAAGTGCCAGGTAATTTATTTCAGTGACAATGAAACATTGTCAAGTATCTCTGAAATTAAAAGAAAAAATACTGCCTTTTAAGAATTCAAATCCTTTCTCTGACCTTCAATTTGAAGACCTAGCATAATTGTTCTTGAGGTCATTTATGATTAACTATGCAATTATTAAACAGTCAGGCTGCCAAAGTGCTAAAAAAGGAAAGTGAGGGGTCCACCTCTTCAGGAGCCTTCAAGAGACAATAATCTGATTTACTGAACACCCAGTTGGGACAGAATGTCACATCAGGGAGATTGACTGGGCAGGGAGAGACTTCAAGAGAAGCCATAGTTATTTGTTTCAACTACTTTATTATAGAATAAGGAAGAAAGTACCAATAGAAATAAAAGAAAATAAGAATATCTGTAAAATAAGCAATGGGAAAAGGTCATTGTAAATTAGGAATGGAAAGAGCATGAGAAATGGTCAACTGGGGACAAGGAAGAAGAGTGAGGTTAAATGTGAGCCTGTAACGTGGTACAAAAATTATTTTTAAAAGAGCCAAGCTGGTATATAGATACTCGGATTTTTGTTGTCTAGTATTCTAGAATAAGATTGTTAATGGTGTTTGCCCTTTGTTTTCTTCCTTCCTTCCTTCCTTCCTTCCTTCCTTCCTTCCTTCCTTCCTTCCTTCCTTCCTTCCTTCCTTCCTTCCTTCCTTCCTTCCTTCCTTCCTTTCTTTCTTTTTAGTTTTACATGGTTTCACTTTATTCAGTTTGGATGTAATCTCTTCCAGAGTTAACTATACTTCAGCTTGTAGATGAAATTAAAATGTAGAAAAGTCCACTTCACACTGTTGGCACATTTGTGGGCATCTCTTCCCTTATTCCACTCAGGTTTAACTAGTAAACAGAATTTAGATTCCAGTTTTACAGTCAGCTGCAGAAAAGTATCTGAAGAGGCTTTTGCTGAAAAGTAACTTAAAACCAGGCAATGATCTCTACAGTGATCCTTGAGGTACAACTATAGCAAGTTACTGTAATTTGAACTAAAAAAAAATAATTAGACCAAGACAAATTCTCTCAAATGGGTTTAAATGTGTTTTATTTTAGACAACCTACATGACATGTTTTTAAAAACAATGCCTCCACTCCAAATAAATCAAGGTAAAAAAATGAATAAAACTCAAGATGACATCAGTCCAAGTTTGTCCAAATCCTGGTGTTGTGTAGATGACAAAAAGCAGCAGCCAGTTATGATGACAGTTGATTCAAATTAATCAGCTGAATTTATTAACATTTCTCCATTTCTAAACCATCCTTAAAGAAAATCATATATGGGGTCACACCATCCTCACGGAAGTACAAGAGAGCCACCATGTCATCTGGATTCATGTTTTCACCTAGGAAGAACTGATAGTTTTTAAAATTGGCAAGGATGTGTTTGATTTGTTCTGCAGCTCCAATCATTAAAAAGTTTTACTCTATCTGGCTTGTGCTCTTCAAGTCTGCCTTTGATTGATTTCATGTAGTCTTTGATGTACTTTTTGTAGGATTCTTTTGTGAGACTAGTTTCTTGCAGATGATGGTTTATTACTATGTCAACTCCAGTGATTAGAGTGGCATCTGTTCCTTCACCCTCAGGACCTTCAGCAGAAGCATTTCCACAAATGAGTGAATCATCAATGGTACCCTCTGTCCTACTGACCATCTTCCCATTCACCTCCAGGCACAGCCAGTTTGTGATCTCCTGGATCTTGTAAATGTTGTAAATAGCTGATGAGGTCCCAGTAGATGATCATGGCGGCAGTAGCGCTGCTGCGGGCCGGGCCTCAGTGTGAGCGAGATGCAGCCTGAGCAGTGCTTGGGGGGGGGGGGCACGTGGAGCTGGAGGAAAAAGCTCGCCCTTTGTTTTCATCTGGTCCAGTGGCAAGATACAGATCAGGAAGACTGGAAATGGCTCTAGATGTAGTCAGAAACTTCACCGTTTTAAGCAGGTCTCAGTTAATCTGAAGCAACACCCTAATCAGTGGTTGAGGCTAGGTAAGAAATGAGGGAAAAAAAATAGCCTCCTTTATTTATATACTCAAAATAAAATCAGTCTGGGAGGGGAAGACCTTCAGGGTTTCTGGAAAGAACAAAAACAATTTATGCTCATTCTGAGCTATCAAAACCAAAACAATGACCAGGTGAATCTGGAGCTGGGAACTATATTAATGGCCAGTCAGAGAGAGACAGAGTGAATTGGGTTATGATTTTTAAAAATATACCACTGGGAAAAAAAAAACAAACAAGTTTTGATAAAATACATTTGGTTTCAAATGGAGCTGCTACTGGACCTTCCTCATTTCTTCTCATTTCTTACCTAGCATTAGTCAATGATTTGGGTATTGGCTTAGACAAATTGAGACCAGGGAAAAACCTTATCTTAAAAAGGCCAGTGTCTCTCACTGTCTCTTGGTCCATCTCTAGTAGTCCTGATCTATATCTTGCTACTGGACATAGATAGCTCTGGAGGAAAGAGTGAGGCTGGTGACTTTGCACAACCCTGCATCACTTAAATACAATTCACTTGCAAGTCAAGACATAACCTTCCTGATGTCATGTGTCCTCTTTGAGAATGAAGGAAAAATAGAATTCTGTTATTAGTAGTAGATCCTCCACTGGATATCCAACTAGCCAGTTCTAGTTAGGCAACACTTCCTCCCTGCCTCCCTCCCTCCTTTCCTCCCTTCCTTCTTTCCATCCATCCTTCCCTTTTTCCTTCTGTTTGGGCCAAATTTACTATGGGGAGAGTTCATTGGGTGGTTTGCTATAATATTGGGGTTCAGAAACTTATGAGAGACCTCTATGTCCAGAGTATTCTCCCTTCCAAACTGCCTTTTTAAAGTTATTTCACTAAGACTGATAAGAAAGGAGATTAACAGCCTCTTTTCCACAAACAAATCAGGTTTTATTAATAGGAACAAATTTACAACACAGGTGAAGTTAATAGAGCCAGGGACAATGAGAAAGGGGATAGAAAAATACCAGATGATTGGAATCTAAACATCTGGGGTAAAAATGTCCCAGGTAACTGTTAAGGGCTAAAATTCTAGCTAAACTGTCTAAAATATCTAATGAGTGGTCGCCAATAAATTATAAGCTTTAGCAAGAGTTAGACTTTTAAGCATTTATTAAGGAGAATAAGAATTTGGTAAAGAGAAAGGCCTAGATTCCTATCTATTAAAGGGAGAGCACATTTCTAGCTCCGCTCTCCACCAGAGTCCAAAGGAAAGAGAGCCAGACCGAGCGCCAGTCTCTTCCTTCCTCCTCCCACTAGCCGGCGTCACTTCCTGATGCCAAAAATAAAGACTCCTGGTCTTGCCCTCAAAGACCTTCGCTTCATGGGTGGAACTCTTCTACAGTAAGTCTCCAGCAGGTGGCGTCATTCCAATCGTTACATAACCTAAACAAGCTCTGCTTCCTCAGCCAACCAGAACAGCCCAGCTCCAACAAAAACTGACTCAAACCCTAAACTCACCTCCAGCTTAGCTAGCCCAAAAAGCCAGAGTCACTTCAATAACACAAACTCACCACCATGTGGAATATGTAGTTCCAAGGAGAATAAGCTGTGCTGTGTCTCCAGATTCAGTCTGAAAGTCAACCATCACCAGATCCCCTCTCCCTCTCCCTCTCCCTCTCCCTCTCCCTCTTCCTCTTCCTCTCTGTCTCTCTCTCTCTCTGTCTCTGTCTCTCTGTCTCTGTCTCTGTCTCTCTCTCTCTCTCTCTCTCTCTCTCTCTCTCTCTCTCTCCCTTCCTTCCTGCCTCCCCCACCAAAAGGGAGATTCTTAGCCCTGCTGAGTCTCCAATTGGTTCAACATACCCCCGGCTGTCCCCATTATAATTTGGCCATGCCCATGTGGGTGTGGGGGAACTCCTAGGTGGGGCTTTTTCAAGGTTACATCTTTTCAGTTTGACCAAAATGAAGCAAAGATGGGATCATGGAAACCCCAAATCACAATTGATTCCTTACACTTCCCTCCCTCTTTCCTTCCCTCTCTCTTGCCTCCTGCCTTCCCTCCTTTCTGCTTTTCCTTCCCTCCTCTCACTCCCTGCTCTCCTTCTGTCTACACAGGGAATCATACTCTTACCTGTGAGTACTTTGCTCAAAGGAATATAAGTTTATCACCACTGAAACCTAATGTGAGAGAAAACAATACTCTTCTCAATAATTCTCAGGAACTTAGCAGAAATGTGACAAAGGCTCTTTTATTTCCTTCTTGTAAGAAGGAGGCACCCTATTGTGCAGCTAGTGGGTGCAAAGAAAGGGGGCTCACAGGCCCTGTTTTAAACCCTATTCCCTAATACAAATGGACCCTCCTCTTTTTCATCATTGGTCCAATTACTCAAGGGTTATAATCTACATGCAAAAACTAGCTAATTGGAACACAGTATTCCCATCCCTCTTCCTTATATGGGCATAACTCAGGAGTGGACCTTATTCTTCCTTATATGGACACAACTCTGGAGCAGACCTTATTGAGACCAAGGCTCCTTGAACCATGTGATTTTGTTAGCCAGAAGGGGAGGAGGTGCTCTGAGACCTTTGTCCTAAAAACAGGTCAGGAGGTGTATGATTGACTGTTATATCCTAATTGAGAGGAAACAACTGCCCATTTCCTCATACCTCACATATCTCACAGTTTACAGGCTAGATTGCTTTCTTCTCTTCCCTACTTATTTATTCTATCATTTAAAAAAACCCTGGCAGGGCAGCTAGATGGTGCAGTAGATAGAGCATCGGCCCTGGAGTCAGGAGTACATGAGTTCAAATCCAGCCTCAGACACTTAACACTACTAGCTGTGTGACCCTGAGCAAGTCACTTAACCCCAATTGCCTCACTAAAAAAACAAAAACAAAAACAAAAACAAAAAAACCCTGGCACAATTGACTCGTTTGCCGCATGTTGTTTCATTTATGATTTCTAGAATAGGAAAGCTTAATAGGAAAGATGAATTTACAGACAGGTTTTTGAAGTAATTAATGTTGAAGGTAGATGGGTCAGGGGAAGATTATCTAGTTAGAGTGAAAGAAATATGTAGAGGTTCAAATTTCTAAGTTTTGTAAGGAGGGTGAGTAATAGGTTCTTTTGTCTGTAACCAAGGGGGCCAGGAGATGGAACTCCGTGAGTATATGAATACCAAAAAAATAGAATAGACTAGAAATAAAGAGGGAAGGGGGACAGAATCTTAAACCAGATGGCATGATTTTAGATTACTGAGGAATAACAGCAACAACAGCACCAGCAGCAGCATGAGGAAAAGAGGAGGAGGAGAAGGACAGGAGGAGGAGGAGGAGGAGAAGAAAAAGGAGAAGAAGAAAAAGAAGAAGAAATAGTAAGAGCTTTTCTTGAGTAAAGAAAATAAAGAGCCTCAGATGTTCAAAATGTTAAGCAAAAGTCACCTGCTCTCTAAGCAATAATAGAATTGAACTTCATAGTTATGTGTAGAAAGGTAACCTCCTTTTAAAAAAGTAATGAAACTATATATTTGAATATGTATGTATATTATTTTTAACTTTAAAGCATCATAGTAGAGAGGATTTTCCTTAGAGTGCAGAATTTCTAGGGTGAAATTCTTACTTTAAGACATTCCAGGAGCAGCTAGGTGGTACTGGCCCTGGATTCAGGAGGACCTGAGTACAAATCTGGCCTCAGACACTTGACACTTACTAGCTGTGTGACTCTGGGCAAATCACTTAACCCTCATTGCCCCTCCCCCCAAAAAAAACCCCCAAAAAATAAGACATCCCAGTTCTATGACTCATAAGCAAGCCATTTTATCTCTGTTCCCAAGGCAGCTATCCAAGATTTTAACTTGCATCTTCAAATTTGCTTCACTGAAGTGAGTTTCAATATCATTATTTTCCTACATTAATAAAGTCATGATCCCAAATCCATCTACATCTTTATAGCTAATACTAAAAATATTTATCATAGATAAAGGTATGTATAATATAAATTATACCTTTCTTATGGTACTATAAATGTACAATAGACTTTCTTGTATATTGTCCAAAGTACTAAATTTATCTGCTGTACTTTGAAAAAGACAAAAAGGAAATATTCATATAAATGTTCCTTAATGGGACTATTTTCATTTTTCTTTACATCATATTGGGTTTTTTTATTTTGTTTTGTTTTTTGCTTTAAATGCCAGCTGTGATGCAATACTGTGGTCAGCATTGGATACTGGGATTCTGCCTGGGTCCATTCAATTAAATGAATAGGTTCTGCCTCAAGTCAATCTTGCCCTTGAGAAATTTAAAAATCATGTTATATGTGAAAGACAAGTGTCTCAGTTCATGAATCTTCCTTTCTGAGGATCTGAAGTTTTTTTTGTTTTGTTTTGTTTTGTAAAAAATTCCATTTTAATTTGGGGAGAATATTTTTCATTATCACACCTACAAGAATAAAACAAAAAGATGGTGTATAAGAGGCAGAACATGAAAAAGTTTCAAATAAATGGAGTTACTAAAGAAAACATGATTATATTTAGCTTCTTATATAGTACAACTGTGATATTTAAAATCTAATGTGTGTGTCTTTACCTGTCCCTCCCCTTGCCCCCAGTGTGGGGGAAGAATTAGCTAAGGTTTACTTATAAATTCAGCAACAGTTTAGGCTTTTAAGCATTTGTTAAAGTTATATTATGCGTTAACAAAGAAAGAGAGTGAAAACTGCCTTCATCTAGCTATCCAAGAAAATTACTTCCTGAAAGTTAGGAAACCTGGCTACCTTCCTCCTTTTTCTGCCACTACAAGCTACTTTCTGAATCAAAGAGACAGTTTCTCAGTCTGTTCAAGTGGAAGCTTCCTGCAGTATCAGAAGAGTGGCAGTCCCCAAACTCAGCTTCAAGATAATTGGCTGGTAGTTTTGATTGACATGACTTACAGTTGGTTCTATGAATAGAGGCAACTTCCAGAAGCCAGGAAACTTCTGGGACACTAGTCACAAACTTCTCATCAGGGAGTGGTGCCCTGGTTCTTGCAATGTCTTTCTCAGCAGGGGATGACATCCTGGTTCTCACATTTCACCACCTTAAAAACCTATGTGTTACCTAGGAAAAAATTCTCCTCTAATATATGAATGTAAGTAATATGTAACAGAACAAATTATTAAATAGTCATGGTTGCTATTCCTAATTTAAGGGCATAATTTAAGGTTACATCTAGACCAGGGCTGATATATTAGTGTGAGTGTAAGGTGACTAACTTCTACATGAGAGCTTAAAATGGGATCCATGGACTTGATTAATTTGGTATTTGTATATTACTGAATTTCAATATATTGACATTTTTAAAAATCATATTCATATATTTTATTTTATGCACTTAAAACATTATTCTGAGAAGGGGCCCATATTATATATCATGAAAGGTCCATTATATATATATATATATATATATATATATATATATATATATATATATATACACATAAACTTATGAAAACCATTGAGAACTTCTTTTCTAAGATTTGCTAGTATAAGTCAGGTGCTGGGATTAACAAAGTCCAAGGTATATAAATAGGTTCAGTTAGCAGTCACGTATGCCCATATAGCTTTCAGGAATCAACATAGAACAAAAGTCACTGCCAGAATAGTGAAATAGACAGTGGAAAGTTGGGGGGGGGGATCAAAGCTATTTTAAGGGGGCAGAGCCAAAATGGCAGAGGAAAGGCAGTGATTTGCCTGAGCTCTCCCATAGAGCCCTCCAAATACCTTTAGATAATGCCCTGAGGCAGGATTCTGTTATTTTGAACATACTTAAATCCGGGTCACTGTCTTGGGTGGTGGTCCCAGGTGGGAGAGGAACACAAACACACCAAAGCTTGCAGCCACTGTGGACTGGGATTCTCTTCATAGTTCCATGACAGAAAAGCAGGCATGTGGTTGCTTACAGACCAGAGCACAAGCCAGGAGAGTAGTAAACATACCTCTCCTTAAATCATACCACCTTGGAAGAACTAAAAATTTACAAATTACTAGAAGTATCTCAGAAAACAGCTGCATAACCCCCCTGAAGTTTGGAACAGTGTGCCTGCCACCCTGGAAGCAGTGACCCACTTTAACAAAGAGTTAAAAATCAAGAAATAGGCTGAGAAAATGAGCAAAGAGAAAAAAAAAATATATGCTGACCATGGATAAGGAAGATGAAAATACACCCTCAGAAGAAGATAACAAAGTTAAAACTCCATCCAAAGTTTACAAGAAAATTATGAATTGGTATCAGGCCATAGAAGATCTCAAAAAGGACTTAAAAAATAAAGTAAAAGAGTTAAAGGAAAAAACGAAAAGAAAAATATGAGTGGTGCAAGAAAATCATGGGGAAAAAAATAAACACCTTGGGAAAGGAGACACAAAACAATACTGAAGAAAATAACAACTTAAAAATAGACTAGGCCAGATGGTAAAAGAGGTACAAAAAGCCTACAAGGAAAAGAATGTCTTGAAAAACCAAATTGACCAAATGGAAAAGTTGGTACAAAAGGTCTCTGAAGAAAATAATTCTTTAAAAATTAGGATTGAGCAAATGGAAGCTAATGACCTTATGAGAAATGAAGAAAAATAAAGTAAAATCAAAAGAATGAAAAAATAGAAGGCAGTATGAAATATATTATTGGAAAAATAACTAATTGGAGGACAGATCCAGGAGAGAAAATTTGAAAATTATTGGATTACATGATCAAAAAAAGAGCTTAGACATCATCTTCTAAGAAATGGTCAGGGAAAATTGCCCATATATTCCAGAAACAGAAGGCAAAATAAAAATTGAAAGAATCTACCAACCACCTCCTAAAAGAGATCCTAAAATGAAACCTCTAGGAATATTATAATCAAATTCTAGCAATCCCAGATCAAGGAGAAAATATTTCAGGCAACCAGAAAAAGTAATTCAAGTATGGTGGAGCCACAGTCAGGATAACCCAAGATCTAGAAGCTTCTAACTTAAAGGATTAAAGTGCTTGGAATAGGATGTTCTGGAGGGCAAAAGAACTGGTATTACCACCAAGAATCACCTACTCAGCAAAACTGATAATAATCTTTCAGAGGAAAAAAATGAGAATTCAATGAAAGAGAGGACTTTCAGGCATTCTTGATGAAAAGACCTGAGCTGAATAGAAAATTTAACTTTCAAATACAAGATCCTAGAGAACCATAAAAAGGTAAACAGAAAAAAGAAATCATAAGGGATATTAAAAGTTTGAACTGTTTACCTTCCTCCATGGGAAAATGATACTTGTAACTCCTGAGAACTTTCTCATTATTAGGGCAGCTGGGTGGAGTAAATTTAGACAGAGGGCACAGATGTGAATTGAATATGATAGCATGATATCTTTAAAAAAAATAACATTAAGGGGAAAGAGAGGAATGCATTGGGAGAAAGGGAAAGGGAGAGGTAGAATGTGATAAAGTATTCCCCAAGTAAGAAAAAAATTTATACAGTGGAGTGAAGATGGGGGAGGTGCTGGGAACTGAATGAACCTTACTCTCATCAGAATTACCTCAATGAGGGAATTTCACACACTCTTAATTGAATATAGTAATCTATCTTACCCTGTAGGAAAGTAGGAGAGGAAGGGAATTAGGGGATGGGGGAGCTGAAAAGGAAGAGCAGATTGGAGGAGGGAGCAATCAGAAGCAAAACACTTTTTTTTAGACTTTTATTTTCCAAATTACATGTAAAAGCAAACTTTGACATCAATTTAAAAAAAAAAAAACCTTTGTGTTCCAATTTCTCTTCCTCCCTCCCCTCCCAACCCCACCCCAAGAACTCAAACTATTTAACATAAATTATACATGAGTAGTCATGGAAGACAATTCTAGATTATCTAGGTTGTGAGAGAAAATGATAAAAACAAAATTTCATATTAAGGAATTGTCAAAAAAAAGTGTTTCAGTCTGTTTTCAGATAACATCAGTTCTTTCTCTGTAGATGGACTGCAATTATCATAAGTTCTTCAGAGCAATATTGGATCATTGCCTTGCTGAAGATAACCACGTGCTTTCCAGCAGATCATTTTACACTAATGCTATTTTTTTTTATACAGTACATTTTTCTCTGCTTCAGTTCATATGAGTCTTTCCAGCAAAACACTTTTGAGGAGGGACAGGATTACAGAAGATAGAGAATAGAGTAAATGTCATGGGGAAGGAATAGGATGGAGGGACATACAGTTAGCAATAATAACTATGTAAAATTTTTGAAGCAAGTTTATTTGACAAAGGCCTCAGTTCTCAAACACAAAGAAAACTGAGTCAAAGTTTTTAAAGTTAAGAGCCATTTCCCAATTGATAAATGATCAAAAGATATGAAGAATTTTTAGATGAAATAATCAAAGCTCTCTATAGCCATATGAAAAAAAAATGCTCACCTCACTATTGATTAGAAAGATGAAAGTCAAAACAATTCTTTGGTACTACCTCATACATATTATATTGGATAATAGGACAGCAGAGCAAAATGACAAATGTTGTAGGGGATATGAGGAATATGCAACATTAATGCACTGTTGGTGAAGGTGTAAAATGATTCAAACATTCTGTAGAGCAATTTGCAACTATGGCCAAAGGGCTATAAAACCATGCATTCTCTTTGGCTGCCAAAGAGAGATAAAAATAAAAATAAAAAGTTTAATTCAAAATTGAGGATTTTCCCATCAATTGGGGAATGGATGAACAAATTGTGGGTTGAGATATTGATGCAATGCTGTTGTGCTGTGTGTAATAATTAGCAGGATGATCCCAGAAGGACCTGGAAAGTCTTACATGAGTTGATGCAAAGTGAAATATACTGTGTACAAAGTAACAACAATGTTGTAAGATGATCAGCTGTGAATGCATTACTTATTTTCAGCAGCACAGTGATCTGGGACAACTTTGAAAGACTTAGGAAAAATGCAATCCATCTCCAGAGAAGAAACTGGTAGTGCCTGAATATAGATTGAAGCATTATTTATTTAGTTAGTTAGTTAATTTGTTAGTTTCTTTTTAAGTTTTTTTTTTAATTGGTCAATTTTCTTTCACAACCTGACTAGTATGGAAACATTTTGCATGAGTACACATGTATAACTCATATTGAATTGCTTGTATTCTTGAGGTGGTTTTGTGCTGGGAGAGAGGAGGAGAATTTAGAACACAAAATTAAAAAAATGGACATTAGAAATGTTTTACATGTAAATGGGGAAAAATAAAATTCTAAATAAATGAAAAAAATCTTTTTAAAAAAGGCATTACAAATAAGGTTTAAATCAAATAGGAGTTCAAAGATCAAAGTCCAATAGTACATAGGAATTTTTATTCCTAGAACTTTCCATGAGGGACTCCAATATAACTCTCTTTACTGTAACACATAACATCATTTATTTCAAAAGAAATAGCTTGGTGCTACAAAAATAAAATTTCAGGGCATTATAAATATTTGTGCTATATAAATAATATCCCTATATGTTCCTCTTGCCTTCTTCTTCTTCTTCTTCTTCTTCTTCTTCTTCTTCTTCTTCTTCTTCTTCTTCTTCTTCTTCTTCTTCCTCTTCTTCCTCTTCTTCTTCTTCTTCTTCTTCTTCTTCTTCTTCTTCTTCTTCTTCTTCTTCTTTTTTTTTTGCTGTGATCAAAGCAGCTTCTTTGTTAGTATTGTGAATTTTGGGTTACAGAGTAAGAAGGACAGAGTATTCAGCAGTTAAATTGGCTAAAATTGATCTCATCAGCAGTTTCTCATTCTTTCTTCTGGATTTTTCTATGATTCCTTTGTAACAAATTCTGCATCCACCAAAACAACTAAAGAATGGGGAATTGTCATTTGGCAGAAAATTTCTATGGCTAAAAAGCTTGTAGGTACATGAGAAGCAAGTATTCTATAACTGAAAGTAGAATATTTTTTTTCTCTACTATGCCAGAGTTTCCTTTAGATTGCTAAACTTCTGTTCATATCAACAGACCTCTCAAAATCTCCCAGTGGCTCCCTATTTCAAATCAAGACCAACTCCTAAAAATTTCTACCCTTCTTGCTATACATTCTAATCTAATGCAATTAGAATTTATTAGTGTTTGACACTCCATTTACCTCTGTGGATTTAAAAAAAAATGAAAATCAATCCCAGCCTTCAAGAAGCTTATATTATAGAAACGGAATTCAACATATCAATCTATAAGTATATATATGGTTATCTGAAGAGGACACAAAGTAGAAGGAATTAAATTGATCAGGACACACTTCCTTTATGATATTTCCGATGAACTGGATTATGAAGGAGGTAAAGAAGTCTAGGAGGGTATGGTTAGGCATAAACATGTTCAAGGCATTGAGGATAACCCATTCAAAAGGTAATGATATAAGATGAAATGTAATTTACTACAAAGAGAAAATATTTGCTTGGTTCAGGTATAGAATATATAAGGGGAACAAAACTCAATAAACTCAGAAAGGTAGCCTGGTATAAGATTGAGATGATCTTTAATGTCAAGCTAAAAAGATAAATTTATCTTGGAAGAGCTCCATATAAGTCAGATATTTCTTGGGCTTCAAGGCTGTTTAATTATTGAAATTCCCATATCTGCAAGAAAACCATTTCATCTATAAGATAAACACCTTGTAGATGTATAATAAACTACAAATAATGCTAATACAAAATCTCAGCACATGGACAAAACATTTTTAGTATCATTTAGTATTCATTTATTTGGTAAATATAAATAAAAATAAAATTTTCCAGTGATAATCATTATAAGTCATGATAGTTGTATGTGGAATGTATGTTAAACATATACAAATTATATACATATTTATATGCCTATGTATATACACATACATATTTACACATCTATAAACATGTTTAAAATATAGAAGTATATTATAAATCATGCATAAAATATTGAAAATTGATGCTATAAATAAGTGTCATTGTTGTTTTTCACAATGAATTCAGAATTTGGCTTATAATATTTCTTTCTTGCTTTACTTTTATGACGTGTTCTAAAATTATTTAACAACTCATTTCATATTACCTACTCTTCCAAACCATCTCAGTCACATACAGATATGCTCAGACACTTGATGTTCATGAAATCTGTCAGGTCTGTATTGTCACTCTACCAAATCTGTCTTGCAACCCCAAACCCTGTTCTTTGTCTACATTTTGAACTCTAATGTCTTAACCATTAAGTTCTTCCCTAAGCCATCACTCCCATACTAGGAATATTATTTTCCTTTCCCCAAATTGAATCCTTAGTAAACCAGCTCTTTTCTATACTTTCTGAATCTACAACTTCCCATGTCTACTTCCTCAGTCTCTCAGCCATAGGTTTTTTTTTTTTTTATACTTGCCAAGAGAAAAGGATTGATTAATGGTGCAGCAGTTATTGTCATTAATGACACAATTATAAAGTGAGGCTCTTCCCAGCTGTAGTAACCAAAATATGGCAGACTTTCATCACGCCTCCTTGTTCAATGAGAACTTTTTTTTTTCTAATCTTACAACATAGAGATATTTTCTAATGTAAAATGAGATGCATTTTCTGAAATGAGTCAAGTTGTTAAACAATTTTCATTATTTTACTTCTTGTCACAATACAATTGTCATAATAATTACTTAGTTTGAAATTTCAAACAAGGAAGATTCCATATATTGGCGGTAGAGTTTAGGATGATGCAAGGAAAGAACAGTATAGAGTCTCCAGGAAGGAGAGGATATCTCTAGATCAGATACAACCTTGAACAAAAGTTGCTAGGCCTAGAAATGTAGATTTTCTAAGTATCATAGTACATCTCCCACCTTGAAATGTATATAGAATCTTATGATAAAGTCATCCACCTTTTGTTTTTCACCAAGTAGAAGGAGGAACTAAATGATTATGGAAGGAAGAAGTATGGTAAAATAAAGTTCTGTAACTGTTGCTTTCCTCAGAGATGAGCAAGGGGATGGATAGATCCACAATGACAGTCAATCTATGATAGGAAGGTCACTGGTACTGAAAGCTAAATGTAACTTAGAAAAGGTGTACTCTTGTTTGACTCAATAAGCCAGTTAGTGAGCGATTTTATTTCACAAAAGTTACTGTTTGCCTAGATATATGTGTCTGCCACTGTGTAGAACATAAGGAAGATATATCCTCTCCAGGCTGCCTTTCTTAATTTCTACATGGATAAGTGGTATCAAAATCATTAAGAGTTTCTTACTCTAGTTGAGCTTATTTTTTTTTCTCTTTCTGAACCTTTTTAAGGGGTTTATCTCTAGATAAGATGAGCTGATTTTAGTTCCATTATTAGACATATTTTGTTGTGAAGCAGTAAATCATGTGAGGTGATGGAAGGTCACACAGTAACCTGAGATGAGTGATTTTGAACTTAGCTATAAGCCTGTACTAAGTTCCTACACTGATCCCACAAAGAGGACCTTCGTGTGGATGAAAGCAAGTAAGGAATGAAGAAGGAAGGAAGAGGGAAGGGAGGAAAATATATATTTATTAAATACTTATTTCGTCCCCCCCGCCAAAAAAAACCTGGGCTGAATGATGTTATACAAATAGTAAATTTTACCCTTCTCTCAAGGAGTTCATTTTTTTGGGGGGGGAGGAGGGGAACGGCAATGAGGGTTAAGTGACTTTCTCAGGGTCACACAGCTATTAAGTGTCAAGTGTTTGAGGCTGGATTTGTACTCAGGTCTTCCTGAATCCAGGGCCTGTGCTTTATCCACTGCAGCACCAGCTGCCCCTAGGAGTTCCCATTCTATAGTGGATATAACATTTTTTCATATATCTTCTAAGTAATAATATTAATGGAAATATATAATATTGACCATACTCATCAAAGAAGGAAGATATACAATGCAGAACCTAAATAAAAAAAGCTTTCAATAGATAGTGAAATACTTAAAATGTTCCTGATTAAAGATTACATAATCATTTAATCAAATCCTAGAACATGGCAGAGTCTGCTAAATAATATCCAAAAATATTTAAAAGACTTTGGCTTAACTACAAGCATGGATGGGGGAGCAATTAGATGAAGCATAGCTGTTTTCCAGATTATTGTACACAATTTTACGGACAATGAAAAATATTCATCCATATGTGTGTGTATACAAAATTGTGATATATCTCCATTACCTAAATCCATGTTTATATATAAATATATCCATGTTTATCTATATCTATAACTATATCTTTTATCATCTATACTATGTCTATGTCTAGGTATGTATGTATGTATCTATCTATCTATATGTTCCAATGGACATTGGGATGGGTTTGGAATTTAATAGGAGACGAGAGCTTTGAATTGCCTTTAGAAAATTGTGTACTCTTTTTAATGATCCCTAAAACATTATATGAAATAAATGTCCATTTTTAAAGAAGAATTTTCTTCTGGTATCATGATATTTCAATGAATTATAGAACACCTTGTTTTTGTGGTTAAGTAGTTTAGACCTGAATGACTCTTTGTGACCCCATGAACCATAGTATGCCAATACTGTCTGTCTATGGTGTTTTCTTTGCAAATGTACTGGAGTAGTGTTAAGGGCTAAAATTCTAGCTAAACTGTCTAAAATATCTAATGAGTTGTCACTAATAAATTATAAGCTTTAGCAAGAATTAGACTTTTAAGCATTTATTAAGGAGAATAAGAATTTGATAAAGAGAGAGAGAAAGGCCTAGATTCCTATCTATTAAAGGGATAGTGCATTTCTAGCTCCCTTCCTCGTTGGAGTACTCAGGAAAGAGAGCGAGACCGAGCACCAGCCTCTTCCTTCTTCCTCCCACTAGCCAACATCACTTCTTGATGCCAAAGAAAAGACTCCTGGTCTTGCCCTCAAAGACCTTCCTTTCATGGCGGAACTTTTCTACAGTAAGTCTCCAGCAGGTGGCGTCATTCCAATCGTTACAGTAGTTTGCTATCTTCTTCCCCAATGAATTAAGGCGAACAGAGGTTCAGTAGCTTGCTTGGAGTCACATGGGTAGTCAATTTCTAAGACTGTATTTGAACACAGGTTTGTCTATCTCCAGAACTAGTACTCTATCCACTGAGCTACCTGCCACCCTTAGAGAAATTCCTAGTCTCCAATAAATTGTAGTGAAAATGCTCTAAATGAGAATTTATAGGCATGTATGGAGCAAGAGTAGATTTTAATAAAATGTGAACAAGAAAGCAAAAAAAAAAGAATGCCATCAGGTAAAATCATAACTAGAAGAAAAATAAAAATCATCTATTCTCACAGTAAGAGCAAAGGATACAAATTAAATATCCAATATTTAATTATGTCCATTCAATGTCAAAGATCCTTAGCAGTACCCTTAGTATGATACATGGATGTTATCTGCCAGATATATGACATTATGTGGACAAGAATTGCTCTGAATTTGTAGTCATGGAAAGATTAGATTCATTATTGGAGAACAGAGCTATAGATAAGGGGTAATAGACTCATCAACTTATCTAAATGGAAACACACATATATACACCACACACACACACACACACACTGCCATATAAGAATACATTCTAAATAATGTTGCAGGGAAGCAGAGGAGAAAATGTCTTTATTTTTAGAAAAAATATGAAATATATTTTCCATTATAAAATAAGTGTTAATGATATTAAAGGAACTAAGTAATTAAAAGTACAATAATAAAATAGCTATAATGATCAGAATCCAAGGACATAGCTCAGCAAATGACTTTAGAGCTGATTTAGTCAAATTCTTTTATTTTAAAATCAAGGAACATGATACCTAGGAATCTTGTAATTAGATCAAAGAAAAAAAGGAGTAAATAGGAAGGACAACACTAAAATATAGATCTTAGTATTTAAATCCCAATGTCATTGCTGATTTTCAAATATTTGAGAAATAGCATTATTTTACAAAGAAGCATATTGTTATCAAGTATAAAGTCTTTTTCCTTTAGAAATGATAAAAAACATTTCAAAATTTTATCAGACTCTACTACAAATGGGAAAGAAAAGGCAAATGTAATTAGAATAATCTTGTTTTTTTATGAAGAAAAATATTTTTATCTTTCCTTTCTTTACATAGAATTTATTTATTTCATTCATTTTTACCTACTAGTTATACTACTCTACCAAATGAAAATGATTTATCAAAATAATTTCATTTTGAGTATAAATCTTGTTACACTTTGTATGCTTTTAGAAAGCCAATATAATTTTAATATAATCTAATAAAAAGTTACCTAGATAACATTCAAAATACTATTAAAATTGAGAAATAAACTCTTTAAGCATAATATCATTCTAATGATCTGACAATTTCACTAAGAACTTGTGTATCATTATTGCCTCATTTTTGGAGAGGGCATGAATCAGTGAATCAATGAATGCTACCATTAGAAGTCTTTAAAGGTCTTATTTTCAATATTGCCTTGACAAGTTTTGATTCAATCTTTTACAATTCCATTATTTATTTTTCTTTTTCCAATATAAAGGTCATTAAACTTGAGAGAGAAGACAAGGCAAAACAACAGTTGAGAAGTTCCAGTTTTCCTCTGTAAATTGACATTATATCATGGAGAAACTTGGAGGTAGAGCCAAGATGGCTGAATACAAACGGTACCTCAGTTGAACTCTCCCCAGATTTCCCTCCAAACTACTTTAATATAATTTCTCACATTACATTTGGGAGTGTCAGAGACCATAAAAGGTCAGAGTGAGAAATTTTCTAATGGTGAATGTGAGTTATGTCTGATTCTTTGTGATTCCATTTGGGGTTTTCTAATCAAGACTAATGGAATGGTTTTGTATTTTCTTCATCAGCTCACTTTACAAATGAGGAACCAAGGAACACAGGGTTAAGTGATTTTTCTAATGGTCATTACACTAGTAAGTATCTGAGGCCATATTTGAATTCAGGAAGATAGATCAGTCTTCTGTACTACAGTTCCAACACTCTATCCACTGTCCTCTCTAGCTACCAGACACTGAAAATTTGCAGAAAACAAGAAGTAGCACTAAAAGAAGCAGAATGGAAAAGCCTTAAGGTTGGGACAGTGCCTCAACACCATGAAGTGAGCAGAACCTGTCTGTAATACAAAGTTCAAAGTCAAGAAGTAGGCTAGGAAAATTAGCAGTCAACATTAGCAAAAAATAACTTGACTTAAAAAACTACTATAGTGGCAGCAAAGATGAAAACATAAACTCAGAGGATAACAAATTAAAACTAGCTTATTAAATATCAAATGAAAATACTACATATAGGGGGTAGCTAGGTGGTACAGTAGATAAAGCACTGGCCTTGGATTCAGGAAGACCTGAGTTCAAATCTGGCTTCAGACACTTGACACCTATTGGTTGTGTGACCATGGGCAATTCACTTAACCCCCATTGTCCTGCAAAAAAAAAAAGAAAGAAAGAAAATACTACATACACACAATCACAAGAAGAATTCCTAGAAGAGTATAAGAAAGAGATTAGAGTGGTAGAGGGAAAATTGGGGAAAATGTGATTCATGCAAGAAAATTATGAAAAAAAAATAATACACAAGTAAAAGAGAAACAAAAATACTAAGAACATATCTATTTTACTTATTTAGAATTTTATTTTTTCCCAATTTACATGTAAAAACAATTTTAAAGTTGATTTTAAAACTTTGTGCTCCAAATTCTGTTCTTTCCTCCTTCCCCTTAAGAATGCAAGCAATTTAATATGTTATACATGTGTAGTCATGAAAAATATTTCCACATTACTCAGGTTATGAAAGAAAACAGTCATGGAAAAAAAAAGCAACACACACACACAACTTAAGAAGAGTGAACTAAAAAAAAAATTATGCTTCAATCTTCATTCAGATACCATAATTTCTTTCTCTGGAGATGGACAGCTTTTTCCCTAATTCCTTCAGAATTGTCTTGGATCATTGTATTGCTGAAAATAGCTAAGTCATTCACAGCGGATCATTTTATAATATTGATGTTAATTTGTATACAGTACATTTCACTTTGTAAGTCTTTCCAGTTCCCTCTGAGAGCATCCTGCTCATCTTTTCTTATAGCACAATGGTGTTCCATCATAATTTCATTCCACAGTTTGTTCAGTCATACCCCAATTGACAAGCATCTCCTGAATTTTGAATACAATTTTTTTTAATTTTTATCTCTTTTTGGATACCAACCTAATAGCAGTATTACTAGGTGAAAGAGTATGCATGGTTTTATAGCCCTTTGGCCAAAGTTCTAAATTGCTCTACAGAATGTTTGAATTGGTTTACACCTTCACCAAGTATGTATTCATGTCTAATTTTCCCCATACCACCTACAACATTTGTCAATTTCCTCTGCTGTCCTATTATCCAATCCAAAAGGTATGAGGTAGTATCCCAGAATTGGGTTTTTGTTTTGTTTTGTTTTGTTTAGTGAGGCAATTGGGGTTAGGTGACTTGTCCAGGGTCACACTGCTAGTAAGTGTTAAGTGTCTAAGGCCGGATTTGAACTCAGGTACTCCTGACTCCAGGGCCGGTGCTCTATCCACTACACCACCTAGCTGCCTCTCCAGAATTGTTTTGACTTGAATCTGTTCAATGAAATGTTAGAGAAGAAGAAAACAATTATGATATAACACCTTTTATCTATCAGAAATGACAAATTCTGGGAAAGATGAAGAAAAAAAAAGGTACAATAATCAAATATTGGTAGAGTTGTGATCTAGATCCACTATTCTGGAAAACAATTTGAACCTCTTCTCATAGGGCTATGAAACTATGCATACCCTCTAAAACAGCAATATCACTACCTTGTTACCCAAAGGGGTCAAAGAAGAAAATAAAAGATTTATAGGTACAAAAATATGTACTAGCAGCTCCTTTTTGTGGTGGAAAAGAATTGGAAATTATGGGGATGCTCATCAATTAGCTAATGGCCTAACAAGTCATGATATATGATTATGATACAATACTATTGTGATAGATATTAAGAGGCAGTTAGTTTTAGAAAAATAAAAAAAACATAGAAAGAGCTTTATGGACTGATGCAAAGTGAAAGGTGAGAAATCATTTGTACGGTAACAGCAATATTGTAATGATGATCAACCATGGAAGACTTTGCTATTCTGATTAAGACAAAGATCCAAGACAATTTCAAAGGATCATAATTTTTAAATTTATTTTTTAAAGATGCTATTGCCTTCTGGAAAGAGAAATAATAAATTCTAATAGGAAACTGAAGTATTTTTTTCTTTCTTTTTTTACTTTTTTTTTAATCATATGGCTAGTATGGAAATAAGTGTTTCCACAAGTATAACTCATATAATTTTACTTGCCATCTCAGTGGGTAAGGAAGTGGTGGTAAAAAGTATAAGAATTTGGAATTCTACAATGAAAAAGAAAATAATGTATAAAAATATATTTTAAGTGGAAAAAATAGTGTTAACATTCTGTCTGCATCCTACCTTTAGAGTCTTCCTACATCTTACTCCCCTCAATATGCTTTATGATTCATTATAGTGACCTCATTGCTGTTTCTTACATACAACATTCATCTCCAAAAATCCATACTTTTTCACTCTATGTCCTATTCCTGGAATATTCTCCTTCCTTTTCTCTTCTTCCTGGCTTTCCATGTTTTTATTTTTTTTCCACATCAAAGTACATCCTCGTCTGAAAGGAGTTTTTGTTTTCCCTAGTATCTTCCCATATAAAACATTATTTCACCTACTTTTAAGCCATTAGCACATCTTATTCTTGTTCTTTTTCCAGATTCCAGCATAAAGCTTTGTTAGGACAGAGAGAAATTCGGTTTTGCAAAACTGTGAAGGAGTAGTGGAGTAAGTGCAACCTGCTTTGTTGCTGTTGTTGTTTTTGCTTTTGCTTTGTTTTTTTTACCAGAAATATGCCTTATATTTCACTCAAAATAAGATTATGCTAAATCCTATACATTTAAGTAGGTGAGAAAGTCTAACCATGGCATCTGTTGATCTCTGTCCCAGATATTTTAGAGTAATGCATAGCTATGGAATACAATGAGAGAAAAGATATTTTTTTTCCAAAACTTCAAAGGCCTTTTGTGTTATGTAGCCATACATCTTGAATTCTCTAAGTCTTCCTAGATTTGTCTATTGTACTATAGTTGTGCTTCCTTGGGACTATTTCCCACTATTAAGAGAAAACAGAGGTGTGTATCGTATCAGTCAGGAAATCTTCTTCATATATTGTCACATTTGTTTAAGTGTCTTGTAGCCTATGCATGTTAATCACTATTCTATAAATTATGAGAGATTTATAACTTAATTCTCAGCAAAATTTGTGGGCCTATTCAAAACCCTCTAAAATCAATCCTCTACAAAAAAATTAATCTAATGAAAGTTAACAGATGACAAGCTCTTTCTTAACCATTGCTTAACTAATCTATCAATCATCCAATTTTATTTTTATGCTGGTATTCAAAACTTTTGAGAGTTGGTGTTTGAGTTGAAATATATATTTTTTATGCTTAGAAAACTGATATCCTAGGTAAGACAATAGATTAATGAGAAAAATTGAGATTTCATATACATATACATATATATATATACAGACAGACATATATATATATAAATTGCATATATGTGTGTATACATACATATTTTTGTGTACATGTCTGTACTATTTATCAATCTATCTAATCTATTTAAATATATGTGTGTCTTTTGGGTCTTTTTCCCAAAGAAATAATGGAAAGGGGAAAGGGACCCACATGTACAAAAATATTTATAGCTGCTCTTTATGTGGTGGCAAGGAATTGGAAGTTGACGGGATGCCCATCAATTGGGGAATGGCTTGACAAGTTGTGGTATATGAATACAATGGAATACTATTGTGCTGTAAGAAACGATGAGCAGGAAGAGTTCAGAGAAACCTGGAGGGTCTTGCGTGGGCTGATGATGAGTGAGATGAGCAGAACCAGAAGAATATTGTACACAGTATCATCAACATTGAGTGTTGATCTACTGTGATGGACTATATTCTTCTCACCAATGCAATGGTACAGAAGAGATCCAGGGAACTCATGATAGAAGAGGAACTCCAAATCCAAGAAAAAAAAAAAAAAGAACTGTGGAGTTGATGCTGAATGAACCATACTATTTCTTTTGTTTTTGGTGCTGATGTTTTTCTATTTTGAGAAGCTTTGTCATTGCTCTGATTTTTTCTTTTATAGCATGACTTATGCAGAAATATGTTTAATGTTATTATGTGTATATATATATATATATATATATATATATATATATATATATATATATATATATATATATATATGTATAACCTATATCAGATTACCTGCTGCCTAAGGGAGGGGGGAGGGAGGGGAGGGAGGGAGAAAAATCTGAAATTAGAAAGCTTGTATAAACAAAAGTTGAGAACTATCTTTACATGTAACGGGAACAAAAATAAAATACTTTATTAATTTAATAAAGAAATAAATTGTGTACATATATGTACAGATACATATATGTATATATTCACATATGCATATACACAAGAACATATACATATATAATGTCTCACATATGTATCTCAATTTAATATTACACTTGACTAACTGGAGCTTGGTAAGAGATTTAGCTTTGAAAATAAGAAGCAAAATAACTAAATATCATTTAATATCTTAATGTCTTCTGCTGAATTCGTCAATGTATTTTAAGGTGCAATTATGAAATGACTGCTCTTAGTCAGCAATACTCTGACTACTTATTAACAATTGTTATCCTTAAACCCCCAATTATTCCTAATTCACTTAAAGAATATTTTTTCCACAGATTTTTCCCTTTTATTTTATCAAATAAATTTTACTTTCTATATATTTGAAATTCATTCATAAACACAATGTAGGTTTGGAACACTTAAATACTCTTCTCCCCATAGGAATAGTGGAAGAGAAAAATAAATAGTTATTCCAAGTGATGATTTCATACATATGAACATTTTAAGTAACAGTATTCATAAATGTCTTGCAGACAATTTAAATAAGTAAAGGAGAGAAAAAGCAAAAAGTAATAGCCACAAAAACTAATGGAATCTTAAAGTTGGAAGGGATTTAAGAGGTCATGATGTCTAACAGATACATAATTCATTGATGTTGTTTACAGTATACCTAACTCTGAAGAATTGCAGTGAAAGTGAACTTTTATAATTCACAAGGAAATCTCTTTACTTTGATTAATCTCTACAATATGTTGAATTTAAATGAGTGTTCCTAAATCTTCTGCTCATGTTGATTGCTAGAACCAAAGAGAACAAATTTAACCCCTTATACAAATGATAACCCTTCAAAATCTGGAAGATATTTTTTCATGTTTCTTTTCTTTTTTAAGTGAGGCAGTTGGAGTTAAGTGACTTGCCCAGGGGCACACATCTAGTAAGTATCAAGTGTCTGAGGCCGGATTTGAAATCAGGTCCTCTTGAATCCAGGGCCAGTGCTCTATCCACTGCACCACCGAGCTGCCCCATCATGTTTCTTTTGATGTTTATTTTTACTTTATTTTAATTTTGTAATATTCAAAGAATTAGGGAGAACTCAATAAAAACTGTGAACTCCTAAAACAAAAACAACCAGATTTTAGCTTTCTTCGGACTATTTTAGTTCCCTCTTTCTTGTTTTTCTTTGAGAGTAACCTAGACTACTATCCATTCTGATCATCCTCTGGATGTATTCTATTTTCTCAATTTCCCATTGAAATTCTGAATCCAGACATGGACACTAGATTTAAAATATAACCCCCAAGATCTCAGTGCACAAGATTGTTACTTGTCCCATGAAATATAGTATTACCTTCTTTGGATGTCACATAATATTAATACTGATTATATTCCTGTGTATATTCATTGAACACATAATAATTTTATACTAACAAGAATTAAATTATACAGTAATGATTAAGTTGATGACGGAGGATACAGAATTTTTAAAGTCCTAATACCCTAATTTAATTGCAATTAACCTTCTTTTGAATAGTCTTTGAGAATATGTTGGTTTATGTGAATACAAGCATTAGTTTGTATGTCTCTTCTCTAATTCATCTTCTGCATTATTTTGAAATAATCTATTATGTATTATGCCATATATTACTATACTGTTATTATACTTTGTTATAGAAATGCTTATTTAATTCAATAAATTAAAAGTAAAACAGTCTTTTTAAAGCAAAATTCTAACCATGTCATTTTTGTGATCAAGAGTCTCAATAGTTATTTCTAGAGCAAAATACAAATTTCTCATCTTGTAATTTAACACCCTTTAGAATCTGACCTTACTTTTTCTGAGTAATTAAGCATTATTCACCTTCCGAAGCTCTACATTCCAGGCCAAGTATCCTACTTTCTAGTTTATGTACCTGGAAGTTAATTTTGGCTTTCTGCTTTACACAAGTTGTCCCACCTTTCTTGAGTGTATTTCCTCATCATTTGTCTCCTGAATTACATCATGAATCAGGTTAAGCAACATCTTCTAAAGGAAGTCTTTATTTTTTCTGATAAATTATTTCAATGCTTTCTCTCCTGCTTAAATCTTCATATTCTGATCTGTTTATATACCATAAGCATAGGATGTAAATTCCTTAAGGGAAAATGCTGATCTCCTTTTTATCTTTGTGGTCCTGAAGCCTATGAGAGTGTATTACACTTGCAGAAATATGGAATAAATGATGAATACATGTTAGATTGTGTTCTATGAAATAACATGAAAGTAATATACATATTAAAATAAATAACTATTTCAATCTTCCTAGGTCAGTGGAACACATTTAAGTCACAGGAAAAATCTAACTGTTGTTAATATGAAAGATGATTGAACAAAGTAAGTAATAGACATTAAATGTCTATCATGGGGGCAGCTAGGTGGTGCAGTGGATAAAGCACTGGCCTTGGATTCAGGAGAACCTGAGTTCAAATCCAGCCTCAGACGCTTGATACTAACTGTGTGACCCTATGCAAGTCATTTAACCCTCACTGCCCTGCAAAAAAAAATAAGTCTATCATGCTTTTTTCTGAAAAAGATCACTCTAAAGTCAATAACAGTAAGCAACTATAAATTATAATCCACATAAAAAGAAATATAGCATAAGAACCTGTATCCTCTCTGGTCTCCCTCTTCTTTTTCTAATTATCAGACAGATAATTTGTCCATGAGATAATGCCATCTCATAATGCTTAGTAAGTTTTATCAACAATGCCAGCTATGCAAATTCTTAATAGTCGACATTGCCCTCTTTCCAGCAAATTCAATTAAGATTTTTCTCCTTTAAAATTGCTTACTAGCAAGGGTATTTGTTAATGAGTTATACATTATGTGAACATTTAAACTTTTAATTACTCATTGAGTGAGAGATATTAAGACAAACATTAGAAAATGAAGACCATTCAAAGGTTGTATGTATGCCCTAAAAATGACATGACAGTTGTCTTCAGACGTATTTTCTATCTTGCAAAAGATTTGCCAGAAAGGACAATAAATGTAGCCTGATTTTTAAAATTTATATATATATATATATATGTATTCCTTCTGGGTGGAAAAAGTCATGAAGCATAACAATAAGTTGCTGAATTATATTTTCCTGAATAAAAACATTCATGAAAATTGCATTCAAATTAAGTGTTCAAGATTTAAGAAGGAATGTTTTTAAATCCCTAAAACCTAATCCTATTTAAATAATTGGACATGAAAAGACCTGTTCTATACCATCAATTATAGCCCTCTTCTTGGGAACTGCATGCCAATAATTCATATGTTTCAATTACATGACTATAGTATGCCAACTTTTATCACAAGAAAAATACATGCAAGCTATTTTGTTGCTAGACTAATACTTCATAATATTATGAAAAAATAGACTTGTTTTTACATTATGTGCAACAAACTGGTCAAAAATAGATTTTAAAAGATTTCTCCTTACTTTCAAATCTAGCAAGGCACTAGCTATTTGCCCACTTTTAGGAAAGAGAGTAAACAAACAATAATCTTAATTGACATTTCCAGAAAAGCATATGTCTAACTTTAAGACATAATGTTGGAATAATAGAGGCAGCCTGTGATTTTACATAATATTTTTAACCAGGAAAAATATATTTACTCTGAAGAAATATATTATACACAATCTATTTGATGATATAGACAATTGTATTTCCTCGATAGATGACTCTTTATATTTATGGATTGAACAGCTGGTTGGTAGTGGGGAAAGAGCATTGAGCTTGGAATCCAGATTTGTCTTTTGGAGTTCAAATTCAACCTCAGGTATTTATTAGCTGTGTGAGCCTGGACAAGTCACAAAACACTGTTCTTTTTCTGTAAAATGAGCTGGAGAAGGAAATGGAAAATCATTCCATTATCTTTGCCAAGAAAAGTCCAAATCGGATCACAAAGAATAAGAGAAGACTGAAACAATTAAATAACAACATTTGTGGATAATAGTGCTTTCTTCTGGTTTTCCTTCTATCAGTTTTATTCCTTCTCTGAATTCCTTCCCTGTATCCCTCTGTAGTGAAATCAACTATTTCCTACACACTAAGCATGAATGTCTATTAAAGTTCTATCTTGAGATTTCATTTCCTCAATCTCTTTTCTCTTTCAATGTTATCTCATCTGCACTTATAGGTTCAGCTCATCATTTTTCTAAGATAATCATCAAATCTTATATCCAATGCTTATTTCTCTCCTGATTGCCAGTTCTTTGTCTCAACATTTTTTTCTATATATCTATCTATGGATGTCGCATCACCATCACAAATTCTACTTGCCCCAAAATAAACTGATCGGCATTAGTTTAGGCTCTTTGGTTCTATAAGCATTGATTTTTTTTTCTTTTTGGTTTAGGGTAGTACCATACTCTCAGTCACAAAAGTTCATGTTTTTAAAGTGACCTTTGATTTTGCCCTCCCCCTCAACACCAATATTTAAGAACTTACCACAAACTGTTGATGATATCATAATAACTTTACTCACGTATTTTTCTTCTTTCCAAATATATCACTATTGTCCATCTGACACTAGCTCCCAATATAACTTTTCTGGGCTATTGTGTTAGCCCTTTAATTTACATTGCTAGTTCCAGTCTTCTAACCTCTCTTACCCATCATTCATAAGGCTGCCAAAACAATCTCCCTTGGTCATGGAACTGATAATGTCTAATTTTTACTTCAAAAAGTTCAAAGGCTTAGATTTGTCTGTAGGATTAAAAACAAATGCTACAGTCTTATACTTGAAGCCCTCCACAGTTTCAAATTTCTTTTGTATGTTTCATAACCACTAATAAGCAAAGAAACCGAAGTGTTGTTTCCCTACCAGGAAGGGAAGGATGATGGGAAGCTGCTGTGGAGGTGTAAAGCCTTGGAATTAGAGGAGTCAGTCAAATAACAAGCATTATAAGTGCCTACTCTTTTTTCTCAACTCTGTGTCATGTTGACAAAACAATGAAAAGCAAAATGTAGTGTCTTGTTTATTTTCATATGCTCTTTTATTTTTCCCTCTAAATAAAGAACTGTTGTTTATTTCATTCTTTCTAATCAAATGTTTACTACTATAAGAGAATATTGAACCAGTATTCAGGTTCTCTCTGTATCTGTGTCTACTTATCTGACTCTCTTTCCATTTCTCTCTCTGTTCCTCTCCCTGTACAGAGTGGGAAAGAGGGGAATCATCTTACTTCAATCTATTGAGTCAGAGAACTCAAGTTCAAATATGCATCTATTCATTAATACTTGTGTAATATTGAGTCCATTAAAATTGATAGGACTCAGTTTCCTCATCTGTAAAATGAGAAGCTTGAGCTCAATGATCACTGAGATTCCTTTCCATTTCAGAACTTTAAAACATTTACTGAGTTGAATAAAGGCTGTATAAAGGCAGATTTCAACTAAGTTGTAAAAGAAGAAAAAAAAATACAACCTAACCATGATAGAAGTGTTAGAGTGGAATGTTTCATGAATTCTTCATCACTGGAAGACTTGTAGCTGAAACTGTTTGGGAGAGTATTAGATTCATCAAACATTTATTAAATGACTAATATGTGCAAGGCAATGAACTAGGCTACGGGGATACAAAGACAATACAAGAACAATTCCTGAAGTAAAGTTTCTTACAATATAGTGGGAAGATACAACAACCACACAAGTTAAGTCAATGCAAATGACGTGTGAAAGTTATTCCAATAATTTTGAAAGATGATGAAAGAATTTATGTAATTGAGTCACCTAAGCTGTGTTTTGAAGGAAAGTAAGGTGTTTTTTGTTTTTGTTTTTGTTTTGCTGTTTTTTTTTTAAAGGAAAACACTGGTGAAGAAGGAATGCTTGATAATTTTTTGCTCGAGGTGACGTCTAAGATTCTTACAACTATTGAACATTATTATTCTGTAAAATCTCTCTGCTGTTTCTCTTAATTGTTTATTCTGATCCCTAGTGCCTAAAAACAGAATCCAAAAAAGAGTAGCAAAAAAAAATCTTATATTATGTGTCAAATTCATTCACTTGTTTCAATAACATGCTCCAGGGTAACTTTTATTTTCATTTGGTTTGCTGCAAAGGGAATCAGTAAAGAGAAAATGAATATGAGACCATGTGGTTGCTTTACCAAAAAAAAAATTGCAAGCATGAAATAGTATCAAAGGTAAAAGTGTGGCCTTCCATCATACATACAAAAAAATGGTCTTAATCTAAATGTAAACTGAACCATTAGAAGAAAAATAAAATTAATTTTATCCTACAATTATGTCAAAGATTCCTTAAGTCAATAAAGATGAATATGTAACCTTCTTTCGTCTTTCTAATATTCACTCCACTTCCTGCTAAAAACTATCTGTATACATCCTAAAATAAAGGGGAATAGAAATACATTTTAAGACTTCTCCTAATATATAGTACTTTCATGAGCAAAAGGGATTTTTCATTTGTGTTAATGAGTTGAATGTTTGACACCACATATTACTCAGATATGTAGCCTTGGAATGTGAAAATAAACACTTACTATTCATTAAAGAAGTACATTCATGGAAGGAGACTGACAGAGTCTATAATATAAAAGATTGTCATAAATTTAAAACCCAATATTTTTTACCTTTACTTTCTATCTCATCTAAACAGATATATGGCCTCAAATTCAATCATATCCATAAAATTCTACATACAAAAATGATGGATAATAATGGTATTAATCTGTTTCCCATACTCTCTTGCACGCAGTTGATCTGAGGTAAAAAAAGTACTGTGTTCTTTCACGTCAAGGAGAATACAGTATTGGCTATGGCAACTTAGAATAGCTCTTTGATTCTGTGATGACTAAAGCTAGAATATCATAATACACATTATTTCCATGGTCAAACTGATACTGCTGAAAATTCTGTGTAATGTGGAGACCAAATTTTGTAGTAATTTAAAAATAGTAATGATTTAAAAGTGGAGCATCCTGTACCAAGAAGCTCATGTCCTATTTCTTTGCCCTTTCCTTTTGCTTCATCTCACATCATGAGGAAAGAGGAAAAAGGAAAGAGACAAAGTGTTCTGTGAGAGTGCCTGTATCCTTGGCATATCTTGTGGAGATGGCCACAGAGAAAATGAGTAAAGGATTCCATTTGAATAAGAGTGATTTATCTACCTTTTGCTGAAGGACATGAATACATTATTGCTGCTTTTTGCATTCTCCTGTTTATTTCCTTTTAAGCAAGTGGACAAGTTCATGAAATGAGGGAAGAAAAAAAATTCTAAAGTGCCACGATGAAGCATTGATTTCAATGAAATACTTTCGTGTCAGTTAAACTTATTTGAGTAATGTAAAAGAGTGTATCAGCCATAATTTAACTCTCTCTTAGATTGTCATTGTGACACAAGATAAGAAAAAAGAAGAAAAAAACCTTCAGGTTTAAACAAGGATAATTGTAAATTCCACAGCTAGGTGCCACAGTGGATAGTGCTGGACTTGAATTCAGGAAGATTTTATGAGCATCAGATACTAACTACCTGTGTGACTCTGGGCAAGTCATTTAACCATTTTTGCTCCAGTTCTTCATCTGTAAAATGAGCTGGAGAAAAAAAAATGGCAAACTACTGCCATATCTTTGCTAAGAAAAACTCAAGATGAAGTCAAAAAGAGTCTTACATAACTGAAATTGTTCAAAACAATCAAAATGGAAAATTTCTTCATAGGTGATTTGCCAATATCATACCTTAAATTTTAAATATATTAAATATTGAATTATACATGAAGAAAGGAGCAAGAACCATGGTTAAGATTCTATTTCCACTTAACTAGACCCAAGAGAAAAAAAATATATGAATTAAATTCTTATAACTTTCCTTCTTTTCCTGATTTTCTGTTTGTGACATATTGTTTTCATGTTTTCCTTTATCATAGACTATAGACAGCTTTTTTCTTTTTTTCTTTTTTATCATAAAAGTATTTAATATTTTCTAGTTATATGTGGAGATAATTTTCTACATTTGTTTTTATAAGATTTCTAATTCCAAAATAGGGTGAAAGAAGTGGGGAAAAGTACAAAGAGGGTAAATAGAATGGAGGGGAATAGACAGTCAATAATAATAACGGTGAATGTGAATGGGATGAACTCTGCTATAAAACGGAAGCAAATTGCAGAGTGGATTAAAAACCAGAATCCTACAATATGCTGTTTACAAGAAACACATTTGAAGCAGAGAGATGCACACAGAGTAAAGGTAAAAGGCTGGCGCAGAATACATTATGCCTCAGCTAAAGTAAAAAAAAAGCAGGGGTAGCAATCCTTATCTCAGACAAAGTACAGGAAAAAATAGATCTCATTAAAAGAGATAAGGAAGGAAATTATATCTTGCTTAAAGGTACTATAGATAATGAAGTAATATCAATATTAAATATGTATGCACCAAGTGGTATAGCATCCAAGTTCTTAGAGGAGAATTTAAATGAGTTACAAGAGGAATTAGACAGTAATACTATACTAGTGGGGGATCTGAATCTCCCCCTCTCAGAATTAGATAAATCTAGCCAAAAAATAAATAAGAAAGAAGTGAAAGAGGTGAATAGATTACTAGAAAAGTTAGACATGATAGATGTCTGGAGAAAATTGAATGGGGATAGAAAGGAATATACCTTTTTCTCAGCAGTACATGGCACATTTTCAAAAATTGACCGTGTATTAGGGCACAAAAACATCATAGTCAAATTAGAATAGGCAAGGAGAAAACAAAACTATGACTCTTTGCAGATGATATGATGGTATACTTAAAGAATGCTAGATAATCAACTCAAAAATTACTTGAAACAATTAACAACTTTAGCAAAGTAGCAGGATATAAAATAAATCCACATAAATCATTAGCATTTCTATACATGACCAACAAAGTCCAGCAGCAAGAGATAGAAAGAGAAATTCCCTTTAAAGTAACAGTAGATAATATAAAATACTTGGGAGTCTATTTGACAAGACAAACCCAGGAACTCTATGAACACAGGTACCAAACACTCTTCACACAAATCAAATCAGATCTAAATAATTGGAAAGATATCAATTGCTCATGGATAGGCAGAGCTAATATAGTAAAAATGACAATACTGCCTAAATTAATTTACTTATTCAGTGCCATGCCAATCAAACTACATGAAAATTATTTTATACAGCTAGAAAAAATTATAACAAAATTCATCTGGAAAAACAAAAAATCAAGAATATCCAGGGAAATAATGAAAAAAAAATTCACAGGAAGGTGGGTTAGCAGTACCAAACTGGGAGCTCTACTATAAAGCGACAGTCACCATAACTATCTGGTACTGGCTAAAAAATAGAGTGGTAGATCAATGGAATAAGCTAGGCTCAGGAAATGCAGTAGTAAATGACACTAGTGATGTAGTGTTTGATAAACCCAAAGACTCCAGCTTCTGGGATAGGAACTCAGTATTTGACAAAAACTGCTGGGAAAACAGGAAGATAGTATGGCAGAAACTAGGCATAGACCAACATCTGACACCTTATACTAAAATAAGGTCAAAATGGATACACGATTTAGACATAAGAGGTGATACCATAGGTAAATTAGGAGAGAAAGGATTGGTCTACCTATCAAATCTTAGGAAAGGAAAACAGTTTATGACCAAACAACAGATAGAGTATATTATAAAATGCAAAATGGATGATTTTGATTACATTAAATTAAAAAAAAATTTGTACAACCAGAAGCAATGCATCCAAAATTGGAAGGGAGGCAGAAAGCTGGGAAACAATTGTTGTGGCCAGTACTTCTGATAAAGGCCTCATCTCTAAAATATATGGGGAACTAAATCAAATTTATAAGAATCCAAGTCATTCCCCAATTGAAAAATGGTCAAAGGATATGAACAGGCAGTTTTCTGATGAAGAAACCAAAGCTATCTCTTCCCATATGAAAAAATGCTCTAAATCTCAAATGATCAGAGAGATGCAAATTAAAACAACTCTGAGGTACCACCTGACACCTATCAGATTGGCTAAAATGACAAAAAAGGAAGATAATAAATGTTGGAGAGGCTGTGGGAAAATTGGAACACTAATGCATTGTTGGTGGAGCTGTGAACTCATTCAACCATTCTGGAGAGCAATTTGAAATTTTGCCCAAAGGGCTGTGAAGCTGTGCATACTCTTTGACCTCGCAATACCACTTTTGGGTCTTTTTTCCCAAAGAAATCATGGAAAGGGGAGGGGGACCCACATGTAAAAAATATTTATAGCTGCTCTTTATGTGGTAGAAAGGAATTGGAAATTGAGGGGATACCCATCAATTGGGAATGGCTAGAAAATTTGTGGTATATGGATGTAATGGAATACTATTGTGCTGTAAGAAAAGATGAGCAGGAGGAGTTCACAGAAACCCGGACGGTCTTGCGTGAGCTGATGATGAGTGAGATGAGCAGAACCAGAAGAACATTGTACACAGTATCATCAACATTGAGTGTTGATCTATTGTGATGGACTATATTCTTCTCACCAATGCAATGGTACAGAAGAGTTACAGGGAACTCATGATAGAAGAGGATCTTCAAATCCAAGAAAAAGAAAAAAAAACAACTGCGGAGTATAGATGCTGAATGAACCATACTATTTCTTTTGGTTTTGGTGCTCTTGTTTTTTTTCTATTTTGAGGTTTTTCATCATTGCTCTGATTTTTTCTCTTATAGCATGACTAATGGAGAAATAGGATTACTGTTATTATGTGTATATATGTGTATATATATGTATATATGTGTATATATGTATGTATGTGTATATATATGTATGTGTATGTATGTGTATGTATATATGTATGTGTATGTATATATATATATATATATATTATATATAAAACCTATATCAGATCACCTGCTGTCTAGGGCAGGTGGGAGGGAGGGGGGGGAGGGAGAAAAGTCTGAAATTTTAAAGCTTGTATAAACAAAAGTTGAGAACTATCTTTACATGTAATGGAAAAAAATACTTTATTAATTAAAAAAAAGAAGATAAAGGTAACAACGATCTGTCTTCTTTAGATTACACGGAAGGTAAAATACCTGAGATTCATATCCTGCCCATATTTCCTTAGTTTTACAAGCCAATTTAAGAAGAACCAATTTAATTCAAGCAACACTTACTAAGCATTTTGTATGTAGTAGCAATAGGGAAATATAGTGGAAACAGATAAATTTAGTTTAGTTATTCATTATCAAACAGTAACAAAATAATTTTTTTCCCTCAATTTTATTGTCTTTTTTCCAATTACATGCAAAGATAGATTTCAACATATTTTTTTCTTTTTTGTTTCTTTTCTTTTCTTTCTTTCTTTTTTTTTTGTAGGGCAGTGAGGGTTAAGTGACTTTTCCAGGGTCACACAGATAGTAAGTGTCAAGTGTCTGAGGCTGGATTTGAATTCAGGTCTTCCTGAATCCAGGGCCAGTGCTTTATCCACTGTGCCACCTAGCTTCCTCTCAACATTCATTTTTATAAGATTTGGAGTTCCAAGCTTTTCTCCCTCCCTCCTTCCCTTACTTCCTCTCTAAGACATTAAGCATTCTGATATAGATTATATATGTACAATCATGTTAAAGAAATTTTCATGTTAGTCATGCTGTAGAAGAAGATTGAGTGCAAAAGGGAAAAGCCAATAAAAAACTAAATACACAAAATAAGCAAAAATAATATGCTTTTATCTGCTTTCAGACTCCATGTTCTTATTCTGGTTGTGGAGAGCATTTTCCATTAAGAGTCTTTTGGAATTGTCTTGGATCATTGTATTGCTGAAAAGAGATAAGTCTATTATAGTACGTCATCACACAATGTTGCTGTTACTAAGTACAATGATCTTCTGATTCTGCTCAAAGTCAACTTATACCCACATCCTCTATCTATGTCTACTTCTGTTAATTGCCCTAATAGAGATACAGTTTTCAAGAGTTAGAAGTATTATCTTCCTGTGTAAGGATATTAACAGTTTAACCTTACTGAATAACATGTATTTTTTCCCCTGTTTACCTTTCTATGTTTTTCTCCATTCTTGTATTTGAAGATCAAATTTTCTTTTCAGCTCTGGTCCTTTCATCAGGAACATTTTAAAGTTTCCTATTTCATTGCATATATATATTTTACTCTGAAAGATCATGCTCAGTGTTGCAATGTAATTGATTTTTTTTTTATTATAAGCCAAGCTCATTTGCCTTACTGAGTATCATATACTAAGCTTTCTAATCTTTTAATATTCAGGATGCTAAATTCTATGTAATTCTGACTGTGGTGCCTTAATATTTGTATTGTTAATTTCTGACAGCTTGCAGTATATTCTCCTTAACCTGATAATTCTGAAATTTGTCTACAATATTTCTTGGAGTTTTTATTTTGTGATCTCATTCAGGAAGTGAACTGTGGATATATTTAATGATTATTTTACACTCTGTTTTTAAGATATCAGGTCAAATTTCCTTTATAATTTCTTAAGAGATCCTGTCCTTCCTATTTTTTCTCATCATGGATTCCAGGTAGTATAATAATTCTTAAATTATCTCTCCTGGATCTATTCTCCAAGTCAGTTTATTTTCTAGTGAGATAATTAACATTTTCTTCATTCTTTTTCATTAGCTTGGTTTTGTTTGACTGATTTTTGATATCTGAGGGTAATTAGCTTCCACTGGCCCCATTCCAATTTTTGAGGAATTATTTTCTTCACTTATCTTTTGTACTTTCTTTTCTGTCTGGCCAATTCTACTTTTTAATGAGTTTGTTTCTTCAGTGGGTCTTTTTCCATTTGACGAATTTCATTTTTTAAGGAATACTATTCTTCAGTCAATTGTTGTCCTTGATTTCCTAAGTTATTGACTCTCTCTGGCATAACTCGTATTTCTTTCCCCAATTTTTCTTCTAATACTTTTATTTGAGTTTTAAATCCTTTTTGAGCTCTTCTAAGAAGATTTCTTTGTCTTCAGACCAATTTATTTTACCCTTTGAGGCTTCACAAGCAGGCATTTTGACAGTGTTGTTCTCTTCTGAGTTTGTGTTTTGGTCTTCCTGTCTCCATGATAGCTTTCTGTAGGAAGGGATATTTTCTTTTTCTTAATAATTTTTAGTCTATTTCATGACTTGTAAAGTTGAACTCTCCTCCTGGGAGGAGCACTGTTCCAAGTTTCATTTGGTTGGGGCCATTGGTTTTCTGTGTTTGAGTCTCAGAGTTTCATGACTTGCTCACTACACTGGGGTGGTCCAGCCTAGTCCCATATCTAGTTGTGTAATCTATATCAAGCTGTTTTCTTTCACAAGGAGCAGGGAAGTGAGGAAAAGATGGAGAGTATTATGGAGTTCAACATTTAGGAAAAAAAGAATGTTAAAATTATTTTATTTGTAATGGAGAAAACATAAAATCAATATTAAATTAAAAAAGAATATTGCAATTTTTCAAAGAAATTTCAGGGCACAAAACATTATTCATTTGTAGTGGCTATATAAGATGTGTATCTATAGATGAAAAGAAAGCTGCCTTAAATAACATAGTATTCGAACATAAAATCATCCATAAAATCATATGAAAAAAGTATAATGGGATTTTATGAATATTTTTGTTTCAAAAAGTGAAGAGGAGAGGAATAAAACAAGGTTCCTTTTGGGGCTATGCTTGTTTTTAAATGTTATTTGTCTATGTGTCAGTGCTTTCTTTTAATTATGGCAAAACATCCAAGTAAGTAGTCATACCAAAAGCATTTAAGGATCATAATGGAAGGACACAAATGGAAGAAAAATTTAAAAGATTTACAAATTTGAATTTAGTGTTGTTTTTTCTTGAGGGATAGCGGAATCACTACACTGGGACCTTAACATTGGTCAGCAAGGTGGTGGAAGGAATAGCAATAATGTGGACAAATATAGTGGAGGAAGCAATGGCAATAAAGAGAACAAAAATGAGAAAAGAAGTGTATGTAGACAACATCTATTCTACATATCATACAGTTGTGAGGGCAGTGAGGGATGAATGAAAAGATACCTGAAGGAATTGTATAAAAAATCAGTAGTTCATTAATACAAAATGGTAAGCAAGATAATATCAATAATCACACATTTATATGGCTATTTTCATATAATTACATTAAAAAATTTTTATGAAGCTAATGTATGGTAGGTAAAAGGAAAATTACCTTTGATGACAGAACTGCTAGGGAAGAAGGCTTTAATAACTGATATTTTTAAAGGGACTTCATATTTGCCATTAATTTCTACCCAGCAATACTAATTACAAACTACCCACGTTTATTTACATTGGATCAAGCTTTTTCAAGTTCTACCAAATTTTGGCACAAAGATAATAAGTATGTCATCAATGATAAAATGAGAGATTGGGCTGGTACCATGACAAGAGTGAGGGATGATAGATAAGCAAAGTGTACCAATGGTATCAAATTATGTAAAGAGAAAGTGAATAAGTTCTCTCGTTTATTGGATGTACTGTCTGATGTTAATAGATAGGCAGACATATAGATAGATAGGTAGATAGATAGATAGAGAGAGAGAGAGAGATAGAGAGAGAGAGAGATTCATAATGAATAAAGGATTAATCTAAATTAGCTAATATTACTTTCTTTTCTGTCTTGGCAGCCTGACAGCCTGGTGAGCCCTATGGACTCATAATCAAAATAATTTTATTTAATACATACAATGTAATATATGTGATTAGAAAAAACGATTATATTAAAAATATTTTCTTTAACTTTAGAGAAATGAAGTTAAGAATCTCTGATGTTAGGGGCAGCTAGGTGGCGCAGTGGATAGAGCACCGGCCCTGGAGTCAGGAGTACCTGAGTTCAAATCCGGCCTCAGACACTTAACACACACTTACTAGCTGTGTGGCCCTGGGCAAGTCACTTAACCCCAGTTGCCTCACTAAAAAAAAAAAAAAAAAAGAATCTCTGATGTTGAAGATGGCACTTTACTTGAATGTTAGAACAAAAGCACAGCTTCTAAGAGGCAGTGGTGAGGAGAAATATGTTTCATACATGTTGTTTATCAGTGCAAAGTCATATTGACAGGAAAGAAAAAGGTGTATGAGAAATAGTAAGGGACAAATTGATTGGAATATAGAATGCATAAAGGGAAGTGTCATCTAATAATGTTGACAAGGTATATTGAACCTAGGTTGTGAAGGGTTTAAATGCCAGATACAATAATATTTTTAATGTATTCTAGATACAATAGGAATTCAGTGAAGGTTGTAAAAGTTGGGAAGAAGCCATCATGGCTTTTCTTAAGGATAATAATTTTGGTAGCAGTTGAGAGCATGTATTGGAGTAGAGAAGAACTTGATAATGAGAAATCAATTAAAAGGCTATTATAGGGGCAGGTAGGTGGTGCAGTGGATAAAGCACTGGCCCTGAATTCAGGAGGACCTGAGTTCAAATCCTGCCTCAGAAACTTGACACTTACTATCTGTTTGACCCTGGGCAAGTCACTTAACCTTCATTGCCCCGCAAAAAAAGGCTATTATGATAATTCAGACAAGAGCTGACAAGTGCTCAATGTTAATGAATCAACAATATGGTACATTCAAAAAAGGGAACATGGAACTCACCAATCTGGATATGAAGCCACTCAGGAAAGTATTCAAGTAAATGTTGTGGCCACATTCTTGTAGGAAACTAACTCTATATTTCCCCTAGCACAGTAGTTCAGTATTTAGTTAATTTAGTATTCCAGGAAACTTAATAGAACAAAACAAATGAGAATCACAAGAATTAGTTGTTCATTTATTTGGGAATTACCAATATTAAAATTGAATCCTTGCATTAATCCACCCATTAAACTAGTAAGCTCTTTAATGTTTCCATATTCCTTCCTCCCTAGATTGCTACCATATGAGGAGAGGAAAGGAGGGAATAAACATTTATATTTCACCTAATACCTGTCAAATTCTGTTCTATGTGTATGTTATTTTTAAATTTTTTGCACAAATGTTATCTTATTAGCTAGCATATCCTTCCTGCATTTATCTTATCCAGTCTCCAATCCATCCTCCATTCACCTTCTAAATTAGTATTTATGTCATTGGTCTGATTGTTAGTTCTCTACTTTAAAAAAAATCAGATATCTTGACAATAGCCATTGGACTAAAATTAAAATTTCTCTTCTTTCCATTGTTAAATTTCCACATTCTGACCCATATCTACATTTCCATATTTTCCTCATATTATTTCCTATCTCATATAGACAAACTAGTTTATATGCTGACAATGAAAGTAGCATTCAATCTCCTATTTCTAGGCCTTTGCATGAGCTGCTCTTCCATGCCTGGAATGCATTCTCTTCCCCTTTCCTTTCAGAGATTTTGAGTTTTTCAAGGATTATCTCAGTGTTTACCTCCAATATAAAGTTTATGTCCTTTCCCATTCCTTTCACTGGCATTTGCTTTAATTCCATAAGGTCTATTGAGTTTCACTTTTATCTTTATATCTATAAAGCTTTATCCATAGTAAATAATTTAAAATGTGTATTGAATTCAACTGAAATGAATATGTACCTTTTAATGAGAACTCAAATTTTCAAAACTTCTTACTAGTACTGGTAACTAAATTATTTCCAAAGTTACTGGTAAGAATTTTTGGGAAAAATACATATCTGATATGCACATAGAAGGTATAAGTTTGGGGCAGCTAGGTGGTACAGTGGATAGACCACTGTCCCTGGAGTCAGGAGGACCTGAGTTCAAATCTGGCCTCAGACACTTAACACTTACTAGCTGTATGACACTGGGCAAGTCACTTAACCCCAATTGCCTCACCAAAAAAAAAAAAAAAGGTATAAGTTCTGTCCTATATACAAACCCATTTTAAAAGAAATATAAAATGTATGGTTTGACATGAATGCTTAAACTTTGTTACATTTATGATACAAAATAACTTGTTTAAAAAATTTCAAAGTAGTATTCTGGTTGATGGGGGAGATGATTGTATTATTTACTTAAGACTGTTTGCTGTGTCTTGAATCTGAAAGGGAATCATTATTCCCCCAAAATGTAACTTTGCATTATAGACAAGGCATTCTGCATGGCAATATTCACTTCTTCTACATTAATACTTTCTTAGCTACAGAGTTTATTTCCAACTGAAACTTCATGCCAGAATTGTAACACAATTTACTAATCATCTGCAAATCAATGTTCCTATTCTATTCCTGGTGATGAATCCCAGAAATATATTTAAAATTTCAAGACAAACAGAAATTAATGTTTAGTGACTATTTAAACCAGAAATTTGTTATTTAATAACCTGCAATTGTGTTAAACAAGGAATTAGATTTGAAGAAAAGGGTTATATGAGCAGTTGATTCCATTGGGAATGGGAGGGATGAGATGACAGAACAGAATGAACTATTGTGAATAAAACTAGTGTATTTAGTTTTGATTTTAGACACTAAAGGATAAACATAACATCAGCTTCATAACATATAGAGTGAATATATCAAAGAGGATTTGAATTTCAGTTGTGACTCAAAGGACTTTGGTCAGGGAATTGCACTGCACTGATCTTCAGTTTCAATATTTTAAATATAAGGATAAAAATAATAGTACTATCTGCCTCAAGGGTTGTTGTATAAATAAAATATAATTCATAAGAAATAATATATGAAGAGTAGGCAATGCATTCTAGAAAAATGATGTATCATTGAGTTTTAATTATTTTAAAACAATGAAACAAAAACAAAATTAAAAAAGTGGGTAGGTCCATTAAAAGTAATAATGTGTGCTTTAATATGTATTCAGACACCATCATTTCTGGCTCTGAGAATGGATACTCTTTAAGAGTTGTCATAGATCATTGTTTTGCTGAGAATAGCTAAATGAGTCATGGCTGATCATCCTGTATCTTTGCTGTCACTTTGTGCAAAATAAATTTCACTTTGCATCAGCTCATGTAAGTCTCTCCAGGTTTTTTTTCTGAGATTATCCTGCTTATGTTTTAAAAATATATATATTATAATAGTATCCTATCATAAACACATGCCACAATTTGTTTCACCATTCCCCAATTAATGGACATCCCCTCAATTCCCAATTGTTTGTTACCAGAAAACAGCTGTTATACATATTTTTTGTGCACATAGATCCTTTTCAATTTTTTTTTGCCTTTTATCTCCTTTTTTGGATACTGACCTAGTTGTGGTATTGCTAGCTCAAAGGGTCTACATGATTTTTAGAGCCCTTTGGGAATAATTCCAAATTTTTCTATGGAATGGTTCAATCACTTCACAACTCTACCAATAGTGCATTAATGCATTGTTTTTTTCCACATTGCCTCCAACTCTTTTCTGTCCTATTAGTCAATCTAACATATGTGAGGTAGTACCTCAGAATTGTTTTACTTTTCATTTCTCCAAACAATAGTGAGTTAGAGTATATTTTCATTTTGCTTTACATAGCTTTGATTACTTCATCTGAAAACTTCTATAGTTAGATTTAAACAAGCATCCAATATAGTCAATAGTATAGCTAATAGTTATTACTTCCCTTCCATGCAATCTATGATACAACTACATTGGCCTATTTTGCTGTCCCCTGAACTCAATCTTCCTTCCTCTGTCTCCTTGCATTTAAATAGACTATACCCTATTCCAGGAATGCTTTCCTTCTTCCCCTCCTGGCTTTCTTTTCCTCCATCAAGATTCAGTTCATGGGCAGCTAGGTGGTGCAGTAGATAGAGCATTGGCCCTGGATTCAGCAGGACCTAAGTTCAAATCTGGTCTCAGACATTTAACACTTACTAGCTGTGTGACACTGGGCAAGTCACTTAACCCCAATTGCCTCACACACACAAAAAAAAGATTCAGTTCATATCCTATAATTTATAGGAGGCCTTTCCCAATCTGTACTTGCCCCTTACCTTTTTTGCCACTGTCTCCCCACTGATATTACCTGCCATATACTCTATCTATATTCTGTTGTAGCTATAGCTATATTTTGATTCCTCCATGAAAGTGAAACTTCTGGAAGGCAAGAATAGTCTTCTTGCCTCTTTCATATGCCCAGCACTGAAAAAAATGCCTAGAAAATAGAAAGTATTTAATAAGTGATTGGAGAGTTGTTTATTGGCAAATTGATTTTTATGTGAATGTTCTACTATTGCAAATCAGCAAGATAAAATAGTATTAGGAAGTTCTCTAGAACAGAAGTATCAAAACCCCCAAATGTAGGTTAAATAAATTAAAATGCAATTGGGAAATATTTAACAAAATAAACAGAAATATAATTAAACATAATTAATACTAAAATATAAGACTTAATATATAGCTTGCAGGAATCCCTATGTATGGATTAGTGATTCTCATTTGTATTTGAGATTGACATAACTACCCTAGGGTAGTGAGAGTTTAAGATAAATGCCCAGCATCATAAATCTAATGTATGATAGAAGCCAAAATTAAAATCCAAGTCATCTTAAATCTAAGGATGTTCCCTTTAGCTACTAAGCCATACAACTTCTTTTAATGATGTGCTATACATATAGACATATATGCTTATAATAATACATAAATATGAAGATTAATAAAAATACATATCTATCTCTATCTCTATTTCACATAGCCTACATATCAGTTGATTCTAGGAAGGCTTTTCTTTTTTTTTTTTCTTTTGGTGAGGCAATTGGGGTTAAGAGATTTAGCCAGGGTCACACAGCTAGTAATTGTCAAGTGTCTGAGGCTGGAGATGAACTCAGGTCCTCCTGAATCCAAGGCCAGTTCTTTATGCACTGGGCCACCTAGCTGCCCCTCTAGGATGCCTTTCAATTAACTCAATTTAATAAGTCAAAAGCTCAAAGTGGAGGTGGGTCAAGAGTCACTAAGGCCCATGATAGCCAGAAATGCAGAATCACATAGTAAAATAGCTGAAATTTCGGGATCTAAATTCAGTGCAGTCATGTACCCTTACTCTATATCTCCTCCCCTTTGGAATGGGGATTGTGATCAGTGTAATGATGGTCTTGATGATGGTAGTAGTGATGATGATAGAGACACACATAATTTTTTTAAATTTAATATAATTTTATATAGTTTAGAAGAATAAAAGAAAATCCCTTAAATTTTTCATACTATTTCATCTAATAATGCTGGCTTCACACTATATAGTGTATTATTGTGACATAAAGAATACTGAACTAGCATGAGATAGTGGATAGACTGGAATACCCTTAAAATGAGAAAGATCTGTATTTTATTCTCACCTATGACATACTTGCTATTCAATTAAGGGCCAACTACTTATTTTTTTTTATTTTTTATTTTTTTTAATGTATGAGGTATTTTATTTCTTCCGCCACATGCAAAGATAGTTCTCAACCCCTGTCCACACATGCTTCACAATTTCAGACCTTTCTCCCCCCCTCCCCTCCCCCCCCCCGAGACAGCAGGCAATCCGATATAGGCCATATCCATATATCTCTATACATATTCATATAGATAGATATATATATATACACACACACATATATATATATACATACATAATAACATTAATCCTATTTCTGCATTAATCCTGTTACAAGAGAAAGAATCAGAGCAGTGATTCAAAACCTCAAAATAGAAAAAAAAAAAACAACAGCACCCAAAACAAAAGAAATAATATGGTTCAATCAGCATCTATACTCCACAGTTCTTTCTTTCTTTCTTTTTTTTTCTTGGATTTGGAGATCCTCTTATATCATGAGTTCCCTGGAACTCTTCTGTACCATTGCATTGGTGAGAAGAATATAGTCCATCACAGTAGGTCAACACTCAATGTTGATGATACTGTGTACAATGTTCTTCTGGTTCTGCTCATCTCACTCATCATCAGCTCACGCAAGACCCTCCAGGTTTCTCTGAACCCTTCCTGCTCATCATTTCTTACAGCACAATAGTATTCCATTGTATTCATATACCACAACTTGTCCAGCCATTCCCCAATTGATGGGCACCCCCTCAACTTCCAATTCCTTGCTACCACGTAAAGAGCAGCTATAAATATTTTTGTACATGTGGGTCCCTTTCCCCCTTCCATGATTTCTTTGGGCAAAAGACCTAAAAGTGGGATTGCTGGGTCAAAGGGTGTGCACAGCTTTATCGCCCTTTGGGCATAATTCCAAATTGCTCTCCAGAATGGTTGGATCAGCTCACAGCTCCACCAACAATGCATTAGTGTTCCAATTTTCCCACAGCCTCTCCAACATTTATTATCTTCCTTTTTTGTCATTTTAGCCAATCTGATAGGTGTCAGGTAGTGCCTCAGAGTTGTTTTAATTTGCATCTCTCTAATCATTAGAGATTTAGAGCATTTTTTCATATGGGAATAGATCAACTACTTATTTAGTGAGAAAGGAGAATGGGTTATGCAAGGGATCCTATGTGCTAAGCACTACATGAAGCTCTTTTTAACAAATATTATCTCATTTACTCTTCACAGCAACCCAGTAAAATAGGTTTTTACCATCACCTCCAATTTTTATTGAACCTGTAATTTTATTCAGGTTTGATTTTTTAACAGATGTGTCAGGGAGAAAACCTCAAGTAGGGGTGGGGCCCATGGGTGCTAATGGCCCTCCTGGATGCCTGAGGAGGGGAGTAGAGCCCCTCCTCACCCCTGTCCCTTCTCACACTAAAGATATTTTGGGAAAGACACTGGCAAGTGGGGGATGGGATGGGTCTGGTCTCCTGTTGGAGGAGGGAGTGGTACTAGGTAAGGTATTAACCAGGGGACCAGACAGGATAGGTAGGGAGAGGCGGCAGAGGAATTTTGCCAGAATCCAGAATCCACAGCTTTCTTCTTCCAGATTGAATAATAAAAAATTTAAAAAAATAAAAACTAAATCTCAAGGAGCCCCAATCCCCCTCTCCCCCACCAGGTCTATAGTGTGAGGTGGAGGAAAGAAGGGGACGGTTTTGCCAAGATCCTACCCCCATCATGTCCAAGGGATTGGGGGAGATAGGGCTGAACTAAAGGGGTGGGGGTGGGGTGATCTTCCCAGACTGAGAAAAACGAAAACAAAAACAAAATAAAACATCAAGGAAAGAGTAGGCATTCAGCCAGGGTGGGGTCAAAGCCTGACCAGGCTGGGAAGGAGAGGGAATGCCTTTTCAAGAGCTGATTGCTGCTTCTGCTGCTGCTGCAGCCATCACCACCCTGGGGGCCAGTTGCTTTGCCAAGGCCTTGATTGCAACAGCTGCTTCCTCTATCATGGATGACTGCACCATCATCAGGATCTCTTCTCCACAACCATACTTCTGCTCAATATCCTTGCTAAGGTCATCTTCAGGTAAATGAATGTCCTCCCTCATGTCCCCACTGTCCTGGAGCAGTGACAGGTAGACATCCTGAATCCCAATCAACTGGAAATTATTTCTCTTGATATTGGGCACATCCGTGTTGTGGGTTGAAGGGCAGATATCTTCATATTTCATCCTAGTAAAGAAATCAATACCAGCCAGATGAACCTTGGCATGGCCATGCTTTCCCGTCTCAGAGGAGGACATCTCAACTATCTTACTGGGTCAGCCTTTGAGCACTGCAAAGCCATTCTTGCACAAGGCAGAGTACTGCCTGATGCACATGCATTCCCTGTCTTGAAGTCCAGGTCATTTGTGATTTTGAGATACTTCTATTCCAACAGACTTCTATCCCTGTCCACCCGCCAAAAGCTCAACTGTTACCGCCAAGTCTACCACCCTCACCCCTAGTTTACAGCTAAAGAAATGAAAGGCAAGTGATCTGCCTAGGGTCAAACAGCTAGTAAATATCTGGAGGATGATTTGAACTCAGATCTTCCTGATTCTATGCCAAACACTATCTGCCACTCCACCAGCTTTCTATAAGCTATGGCCAACTTAGCTCTCTTGAGACCATAAATTAGAGAAAAAAGTTGTTGATCTACTGATTGATAACAGCAGAACAGCAGGCCCTCCATCTATGAAATTTCAGATCTACCCTCCACTCCCAAGAAATAAAAGATCAAGAAATGTGAAGAATTCAGAGAAACCAGGAAAAACTTGCATGAATTTATGCAGAATGATAAACTAGAATCAATAAAATAATGTGCATGCCATTATAATGCAAATGAAGAGAATATTAACAATAAAGAGAATCAGAATGATTATGATGATCAATGCTGTTCAGTTCCAATTAAATTAAATTAAAACATATTTCTTGTTCTTTTTTTAAACAAATCGCAATATGTGTATGTAATGTAATATATGATATCAGTTGAATTACTATTTTTGTTTATTTTTATGGAAAGGTACTATTATGGGTTATTTCTTGATAAATCATTAATGCGAATACAAATAATATTTCTAAAAAAACAAGACATGATAATTCCTTTAGATAAATACTCTCAACCTTTACAATAGTCAGTCAAAATGGGAATTGCAGGCATAGGAGCTTTAACTCCATTTTAAACATAAGAAAACTGAAACTGAGGTTAATTGTCTTACTCATTATCACATGTGTGTCAGAGTCAGGATTCAGACCCAAGTAACTCTTCATTGTAAATTAAATATTCTTTCCTCAATTTTTTATTATCATTCAAGGAAAGGCATTGTGGCCACATGTAAAAATGAAGTTTTAAAGTTTACTTCTCATAGAATAAGTAAGAAGAAAGTTCCATTGTTAAGTAAGAGAAAGCACAAATTTCCAGAAGGAAAATAAAAGAAAATTTCCAGAAAGGAGGTAAGAAAGGCACAGTGTATGAAAGGTGAACAAGAAGCAGCAGCTTTGGAGTATAGATAGGAAACCATCTCTCTTGCTGGCAGTCAAAGGATCAACCAAGATTTTCCATTTCAATAATGAATTATCCCCTAAATGCTTCAGCTAGGGATCAATGCATACAAAGTAAAAAGCAATGCCCTTATGAATAGCTCCCACAATTGAAGATTGGGAATGCTGATCTTGTGGGGCTGACAAATAGCCATCAGTCAGTCAAACAAAGCTAAACTTGAGCTAGGATGAAGGTTAAACTTGATATTAATTTAGGTAGAAAGGAAAAAAAAAGACCCCCAAGAATAAGACCAAGTTTTGGTAATGTTTAGGATAAGGACTAATTTCCATAACTTTTAAACTATCACCAAAGCCTCTGTGGTTTACTGTATACCACTCACTAAACTAGGTTTTTCACAGTAAATGTCCTTTATAAATGTCAAAAAGTAGTCTACTTTTTACTAAAAATAGGAAGGAGAGGAAACCATTTGGCCTTACCTTTGTAGGAGTCATTTGTGATAGAAAAAAAAAATCGGGGCAGTTAGGTGGCACAGTGGATAAAGAACTGGCCCTGAATTCAGGAGGACCTGAGTTCAAATATGGCCTCAGATACTTGACCCTAACTAGCTGTGTGACCCTGGGAAAGTCATTTAACCTTCATTGCTCCACCCCCCGACACAAAAAAAAAAAAGAAAGAAAGAAAAAAATGAAGAATACTAGGAGAATAATAGGGATGGTAATTTAGTTGGATGAGCTAGGTGTTTAGATTTCAGGCATGGTGATCCCAAAAGAGAAAGGTCTTCAACAGAAGAGAAAAAGAAAAATAGAAACAACAAAGACAGGTGTGAGGCAGGGTTGGTGGAGGGACAATGACCTAAGTGCTCAATGGAATGGTTCTATGCTCTCTAGGCCTATATACAGAATTGCCTAGAACAGCATTTAAAAATGATTAACATGAATGGTATTGGAATATATTACAAACCACTGTCAAATAATCCAAATTCTCTATTATGTATCTATTGAGTCTTAACCTAAATTAATTTAATCTCATCTTTTTTTTCCCAAACCACTATTCAAATGACAAGTCAATGAAGACGAAGAAAGAGAATCTATTTAAATTTATATAAATAGGTATTAGAAATAAAATCTTTAACATCTCTGACTATGGGAGGGTAACTCCACCTTTTGGCTCCATGCTTTTCTATGTTTTGGAAAAAATGTTAAAATAAGGTAGAAGGGAATTTATCTATCATATATATATATATATAATATACATATACACACATGTATATACATACATACACACATATATATATACATAAATATATATTATATATATTATATATAGTGGTGAGAAATATTTTTATTTTTAACGGAAGAATAAAGGTATAATTTATATTTATTTAGTTTTATTTATTCTGCCATTAAATATGATTTATTTTAAATAATAAAGAAACTATGTAAAACTATTGGCCAAAGAATAAATGGCATTGTTAAAGTATCAAATGTTCCCCTACTTTTCTATTCCTTTGAACATTCATTTTAACACAAAATATAGTAAGGATTTAAAAATTCACAATTTAAAAAAAATAACTTCCACTTGGTAAATATTTGTATAAAAGGCAAACATGAAATTGTTAGAAATCACATGCATGCACTATTTTCTATGATCTAACTGTATTCACTTTATTCCGAGAAGCTTTGTCAATGATTAAAAAAAAAATATGGGAGACTTAACTGAAGAATCAATCATGCTATATTTAAAGTGCCATTCTGGAAAATCCACTCATAACCTCTTACAGTAATTCAGATACAATCTATAAGCAAAGTCATATAATTCAGTTAAACAATAAAGGAGAAGGCTCTTTTCTATGGAAAGACTATTACTTAGAGCATCTGATAGCACAGCCCTCAGGGGTTACCAGGAAATGTTCTGGCTTTTGTTTTCCTTCTGTCCAATAGATATGATGCTCGGTGCTTTCTAACACTTCTTTTTTTTCTTCCACTGCCATGTTGAGTTACATTTGGTATTAAACATGTTCAACTTAAGCAGTGGTACCACATCCCAAGGAATACTTTTCCCCAGATAACAACTTTCCACTACTAGAAACAAACACATCCTCTAAACGAACTGGTGACTCGAATTATTTGAGAAGTTTAGAAAATGCATTTCCTGGGCCAATTTGTCAAACAGAAAAACTAAGGATATGTCTTTAAAAGGTGGTCACTGCAGACAGTTGTCCCTTTTCATTTACACATTTTTATCTATCCTTCCAAATTTTCTTCTGTTGAATAGGAAGATAATAAAATAAATTGCCTGTCAAGGTGTTGGCATGCGCCATTTATTATGAACACTTAACTATGTAAAACTCAGAATAACCATACTCACATGCAGTATTAGTATGCAGTATTAGTCACAGGTTCTTTAATCATCTCAATTGATAATCTTTAATAAAGATCATATAGTTTTTTGCCAGTTTGATCTTTCTAACTGAGGAAAAACAAAACAAAGCATGGTTGATAGCAAATGTAACTTGTAATATTTGAAATGAACTATGGCTGGACTGTTTCCTAGACTCTGAGTACAGAGTTGGTCTTTTAGAGTATAATAGTCATTTGCCCAAATTTTTTAAAGTGTTTTTAAATGGTCCCTTTTACTTCTTAATATTTATTGTGATCTCTGAAATTCAAGCATAAGAGATTCTTTAGTTTGGTTCAATTATCACCCACTGAAGTCTTCCTTTTAAAGGAAACCTATTTCTTTAGGATATAATGAATTCAACTTATATTAATAGTTTATACCTTAGTGTGAATGAATTTATAAGACCAGGAAAGGCGAGGGCAGTAGGAGGAAACTGAGTTTCTAGAAGTGAAGGAATGTGAAAGTGAAAGAAAAAAATGTCTAGTAACAGAACATATGGAAACTAAAGGCAAACTTTACTTCAAAATTTTACCTAAGCTTAGTCTTTGGGGGATGTATTCTCACTGAAAGATGAAAGAAATTGATCACAGAACTTTAAAGGCTGTTAGAAATGGGAAGGAGATAATATTTCACAAAGCCATCTATTTTCACCTTCTTCCTTAACACAGTTCTGAAAGAGCTACAGTATTTTTCTTTAATATTTTCACAGTTATTCATACATCCAATAGATTGTAGAAGGTTGGGGGGGTGTGCTTATTTGTCAGAAAGTTCCATCTAAAGTTTTGTTTTTTTCCTACCACAGATTTAAACCGTTCTGCATTGTCCTTGAAAAAAAGGAAAATTAATTGGTAGGTAATAGTCCTAGAAAACTTTAGCTATAGAACAAATTAGAGATAATCAGCTTCAAATTTCTGATATTACATATGGGAAGAATGAAATGATCAAGTTCGTTACTTTTTCAAAGTCATATGGCTATTTATGGCAGAAACAGGCATCCATAATGAGGTGCTTAACTTTTAATCTAGTGCCCATGTCTAGTGGCATTTTACAATGATGATTTCTTTACGATGTTTATCTCAAATATTTAACTAGGGTTAACTATTTTATTTAGCTATTTCTAATTTTCTAGCATGATGCCTTTTTATAGTAAGTTTTCAATATTCTTTAATTTGCATCACAAATTAGACTTTGAGTTCAATGTTTAAAAAAATTTAGTATTACAAGAACACTATTTTCAATTTCTTATATCTTATTCATATATACATATGTGAATGAGATACAGGAAATTCAAGATATTTATAAACATGAATACCTGCATTTGTACACACATGCATGAGCCCTCCCCCCCCCCACTTTCCAACTAGTTAAATATTCTTAATCTTCCAAAACTCATTGGAATCTCTTTGACAAGGATCTCATGCACTTGCATTTATCCAAGTTGTTGAGAATAAAGATGAGTGTTTGCCTCTATAATTGTGATTTACTCTGCTTCTGTTTTCAGGGGAACAGGTTGCAGGGCAACGCAACAGTAAAAGTTTGTTTCACTAATTAAGGGGTTTTGTTCTAGCAAACATCATTTGAATCATAAGTTCACATCCAATACATCCTTTAAGTGCAATGTTTCATGGAGGTTGTCAGTGTTGATAGGAGTGCTGTCCTGGGACTATCCTTTAAGTAAATAGAGACCCTGAATTAGTGCCAGGGAATTTAATATAATGTTCTAACCACCTAAAACAAAGAAACAGAATATACATAGAAATGAGATAGTCTCTAACTTCAAGGATCTTCTATTATGTTAGGGGGAGGCATAGACATATGATAGACATACATAGTTATAAGTGCACAATGCAAAGCCATGGTGATTTATGTGGCAGTATACTACCAGAAGCTGAAAGGAATCAAGTATGTGTTTAAAGTAGGTTTTAAAGGAAACTAATGATTCTTAGAGGGGGTAGAGGGATTATATTTCAGACACAGGGGATAGCCTGTACAAAGCATATATAGATATATCCTTTCTTTTTCTAAGGAGGAAGTTCTTAACTTGGTGACCAGAGATCTTTTTTAAATTTAAAAATATTTTAGTAACTATTTCAATTTAATTCCTTCCTTTTTAAATTCCAAGTATATTGTTTTTAAAGATATATTCCAAGAAGGGGTCCCTAAGCATCATTTGGTTTCCTAAGAGAGTCGTGAGGCAAAAATAGTTAAAAATCTCTGCTCAAAGACTATTTTACTATTATTTCTTACCCAGTTGGAAAGGTATTGAATATATACTTAATTCTTGATACTCTATCACCCAAGGCACAACATAGCTAAATGCAGATAACTTCATCTCTGGCTGATGCCATTGATTCCGAAATGATGAATTTTGGAGACAATAAAAGCTGATGAAACCATTTCTTCATGATTTCTCAATAGATAGCATATTAACATGGACAAAATCATATCTCTTTTGATATCTCCAATGATATCATAATAATAATTATATATGATCTCAGTCTTTGAAAATGTCTTCATAGTATAATTTGCCACACATAAAGTGGATATTTTAACTGATATCAAATATATAGGTATTATAACTGAGCATGTATTCAGTAGAAATTTTCTAAGATTCAGCTCTTAAATGTTAGATTAGATGGGCAAACCAAGAAACTTATGTGAAGATGATAGCAAGACTGGAAGGAATATCCAATGGATAAGATCACAAATCCATTTGAGTACTTTTCTCATGCTATTGTAATTTAGTCTTCTCACTTGTTTTAAAACTCCATGAACTTTAAGATCCTGAGAGAAGAATTGTACAATGAGCACATATTTAAAAAATTGTACCAAACAAATGCTGATTAAAGAAACAGTCTGGACTATACACCATTGGGGGATTAAAAAAAGCTAAATTCTTTACTTTTCTGTGATCACAATCTTGAACTGGTTAGTTTCTTTTTTCTGTCCCATTTAACAAATGATCTTTAAATTATTTTCTGAGAGAAAGGTACATCACATCAAATATAGATTTTTTTTTGATCACCCCAAGTAGTATCTCTGTTCCTTTGGAGAAATATTTTTTTTTCTACTTACTTTTCCCATCATTAAATACTGATACATTTTACTTAATTGAATGATGCTTATCTAAAATTGACATCTCTTTACTGCTCCAGAAGGATTCATATATAAAAGAAAATAAATCTTTGTGTCTAGCTTGGCTCCAATGAGTCTGTGATTGACATTTATTATTATTATTATTGATATTTCAAATATTTTTGCACAGATACTTGTAACATCTATTTTCTTAAAGCTGTAAAGCCAAAAAAATTTATTTGGGTGAATATAATTGAGTTAAAGATAATGATTATGTGTATAAGTTTAAATGAAATTACATAGAAATTTAAGAAAATGTTGCCATGGATCAAGAGAGAGAGAGAGCCAGGGGCAGCTAGGTGGAGCAGTGTATAAAGGAGGGCCAAGCCTATCACCATTTTTCATCACATAATGTTGCTGTTACTGTGTATAATGTTCTCCTGGTTCTGGTCCTCTCAGTCAGCATCAGTTCATGCAAGTTCTTCCAGGTTTCCCAGAACTCCTCCTGCTCATTGTTTTTTACAGCACAATAGTATTCCATTGTGTTCATATACCACAACATGTTTAGCCTATTGATAGGCATTCACTTGATCTCCAATTCTTTGTCACCACAAAGAGAGCTACTATAAATATTTTTGTGCATGTGGGTCTTTTTCCCTTTTCTATGGACTCTTAGGGAAACAGACCTATCAGTGGTACCACTGGGTCAAAAGGTATGAACAGTCCCATAAACCCTTTGGGCATCATTCCAAATTGTTCTCCAGAATGGTTGGATAAGTTTACAGCTCCGCCAACAATTCATTAGTGTTCCAATTTTTCCATAGCTTCTCCAACATTTATTATTTTCCTTTTTTATCATATTAGCCAATCTGATAGGTGTCAGGTATTACCTCAGAATTGTTTTAATTTGCATTTCTCTGATCAATAGTGATATAGAGCATGTTTTCATATGGCAATAGATAGCTTTGACTTCTTCATCAGAAAACTGCCTGTTCATATCCTTTGACCATTTCTCAACTGGGGAATGACTTGGAATCTTATAGATTTAATTTAGTTCCCTATATATTTTAGAAATGAGGCCTTTATCAGAAATACTGGCTGTAAAATGGTTTACCAGTTTTCTGCCTCCAGAATTTGGATGCATTGCTTTTGTTTGTACAAAGCCATTTCAATTTAATGGAAACAAAGGCTTCCATCTTGCATTTCATAATATTCTCTATCTCTTGTTGGACGTAAATTCTTTTCCATCCCATAGATCTGAGAGGTAAACCATTCCTTCCTCTTATGTCTAAATCTTGAACTCATTTTGACCTTATTTTTGTATAAGTTGTAAGATGTTGGTTTATGCCTAGTTTCTGCCATAGTATCTTACAGCTTCCCCAGCAGTTTTTGTCACATAATGAGTTCCTATCCCAGAAGCTGGAGTCTCTGGGTTTATCAAACAGTAGATTACTATAGTCATTTACTACTGTCTCTCCTGTGACTAACCTCTTCCATTGATCCACAACTTAGCCAGTACCAAATAGTTTTGATGACTATTGATTTATAATAGAGCTTCAGATTTGGTATGGCTAGTTCACCTTCCTCTGCATTTTTTCCCCTTAGTTCGAAAAGTTGACATTGCGTTTTTCAAGATGAATTTTGTTATTATTATTTTTTCTCTATAAAATATTTTTTTTAGGTAGACTGATTGGTACAGCAATGAACAGGTAAATTAATTTTGGTAGAATTGTCAATTATCTTATATTAGCTTGGCCTATCCATGAGCAATTTATATTTTTCCAATTACATAGATCTGATTTTATTAGTCTGAAAATTATTTTGTAACTTTGTTCATAGTGTTCCTGGATTTGTCTTGGATAGTAGAGTCCCAAGTGTTTTATATTGTATACTGTTACTTTATTTTATTTTACTTTACTGTTTTGTTTTGTTTTGTTTTGTTTTTGTTTTTTAGTGAGGCAATTGGGGTTAAGTGACTTGCCCAAGGCCATACAGCTAGTAAGTGTCAAGTATCTGAGGCCCAGATTTGAACTCAGGTACTCCTGAATCCAGGGTTGGTGCTTTATCCACTGTGCCACCTAGCCACCCCCACAAGCATTCTTAATGAAAAGGCCAAAGCTCAATAGAAAATTTAATTACCAAATATGAGACTCAGGAGAAACATAAAAAGGTAAACAGAAAAGAGAAATCACAAGCAACTCAATAAAGTTAAACTGTTTACATTCTTACATGGGAAAAGGATAATTGTAACTCCTAAGAACTTTCTCATGTTTAGGGCAGTTAGGATTATAGATAGACAGAAGGTACAAGTTGAATGCACCCTAAAGACTTTTGAGGAGAAACAGGGTGAAGAAGAGAGAATAGAATAAACTAAGGGGGAAGTAGGATGGAGGGAAATAAAGTTAGCAAAAGTAACTGAAAAAATGAAGTAAGCTTCTTTAATAAAGGCCTCATTTCACAAACATGTAGAGAAGTGATTCAAATTTATAGAAACAAGAGCCATTCCCCAACTGATAAATGACCAAATGAACTAAATAGTTTTCAGATGAATTAATCAAAGCTATCTATAGCCAAAAGGAAAAAAAAAAGAAGATGCTCTAAATCATTATTGATTGGAGAGAGGTAAATCAAAACAATTTTGAGGTGCTATCTCAAACATATAAGATTCACTAATCAGACAGAAAATGGAAATGACAATTGTTGGAAGGAATGTAGGAAAAGTGAGACATTAATGCACTCAGTACAGTTGTAAACTGATTCAACCATTTTTATAAAGCAACTTAGAACTATATCCAAAATGCTATAAAATCATGTATATTGTTTAATCTATTAATGCCACTACTTGGTCTGTATCTAAGAGATACAAATCAAAGAGGAAAAGACCTATATGTATGAAAATATTTATAGCAGCTCTTTTCTTATGGCAAATAATAGGATATTGAGAGGATGTCCATTAATGGCAGAACAATGAATGGCAGAATAAGTTGTGGCAAACAGTTGTAATGGAATACTGTTTTGGTATAAAAAATGATGAGCAGGATGCTCTCAGAGAAACATGGAAAAACTTCCATGAGTTGATGCAATGTGATATGTAAAGTGTTCAAAGTCACAGCAATGTTGGGGGATGATCAGCTGTGAATTACTTAGCTATTCATAGCAATACAATAATCTAAGACAACTCTGAAGGACTTATGATGAAAAATGCTATCCTTCCCTAGAGAAAGAACTGACAGTTCTTGAATAAGGATTGAAACATACTTTTTTTCTTAAGGGCTTTTTAATCCATGTTTTCTTTCACAACATAACTAATATGAAAACATATTTTGCATGCCTACACATGTAGGAGCTATATAGAATTGCTTACCTTCTCAATGTGTGAAGGGAGGTAGGGAGAAATAGAGATAATGTGGAACTTAAGTTTTAAAAAGGAATGCAAGAGTTATTTTTATGTTATTGGGGGAAATTAAATACTATATAACATTTTTAAAAGAATAAAAAGGAAAGTGATTATGGAAGTGACTTGTCCAGAATCACAGACATAAGTGTCTAAGGCCAAATTTGAACTCAGTTCTTCTTGACCTCTAGCTCAGTGCTTTATCCAGTATGCCACCTAGCTATTCACTTGTGTATTTGTGAGTCAAAATGTACATGCAATAAAAACTCATTACTGTGTAATTTGAGTCTCAAAGCACAATGGAATGGGACATTCTCTTTTTTTGTAAGAAATTCTCCACAAAAAAAAAAAAAAAAATTTCTCCACAGCCCCTCTCCCATTTGGATCATTCATGGGTGACTGCAGAGTTCAAACCACAGAAGAAAAGGGTATCATGAGCTCTCTATCTATATAGGCACATTCAGAAAAATGTAACTATGTTACTACTATAGTTGGGGCCAAAAAAAAAAAACCCCTAAGAATTTAAGAATTGCCCAAACTATCTTATGTTGTTGACACCATCAAATATTGAAGGAGGTTGGAGGTGTCAGGAAAGAAAATTTTTTCCTCCAGTGATGAGAATGGAGGAAGTGAGGGTACTTTGTTATATCAATGTCCTTTACAACATCCCTGTGTTATTTGTGAGGAAGTCAGATGATATCTGACAATTTACAGTGGATATAAAGGACTTCAGCAAAATCATCATACTTTAACTGACATTGTCCTTATTTTGGGGGGAGGTGGGCTGGGGGAAATAAGGGTTAAGTGATTTGCCCAGGGTCACCCAACTAGTAAGTGTCAAATGTTTGAGGCCAGATTTGAACTCAGGTTCTCCTGAATCTGGGGCTGGTGCTTTATCCATTGCACTACTCAGCTACCCCCCATTGTCAGTATTATAGATCATCATCAAGAATGAGTTGTATAGGGATATTGTTTGTCTGTTTCTGTGACTGAAATGCATCAGGAACTTTTTTTTACTTATTCTTCACTTGGGAAAGTGTTTCATATACCTTCCCAGACATTCTCCAAAGATGCCAAACTTTCATAATGCAACATTATGGTTGACAGAGATTTGAATGAGTCCTCACTTCCTGAGGACATTGATATACATTATTACAATTATGACAATGTTGATGAGACTAGATGATGTCATGGTGGAGGAAACCTTAAATAATTTGGTGGTCCATATGAGGGACAAGAAATGGTCAATAAATTCTAAGAAAATCTTAAGTCCAACCCATTCAGTCAAGTTTTGAAGATCCAGTGTGTCAGGTAAAGCCAGATAATTCCGGGTACAATTTGGAATAATTCAATCATTTAGGAAGAAAGCCCAGAAGTTTACTGTTCTCATCAGGATTTCAAGGATCTACATTTCCTAGCTTGGTAATATGAATCATTGAATGATACACAAGGAGTGATATGCTGACAAATCTTTAATTATCAGGTTCACTGGGGTGGGGGCAGGGAAGTAAGTACATTCACTTTTATTTTAATATGCATCATTATCACTTTCTCATCTAGACGATCACCAAAAAGATAAACCAAGCCTTGATTTGGAAGGATTTCTGATTTCTGGGATCTAAATCCTCACAATGAAAATTTGAAAATGACCCTCTCTTATGAACCATTTAGACTTGTATCCACCAATACCCACAATCCTTCTTCTTTCAAGTGGTTCACAGAATAGGCTGCAATTCAGAGAATTATAAATCAGGCTATGCAGCTATTCTTTCACTCCTCTTTGTATGGTATGACTCTGCCAGCAACATATTTCTGGAGGTCTCTGTCCATAAAAAAAGAAGAGGAAACATTTGAAGGTGCCAAGAAGAACTATTCTTAGGCATCTGGAGCACATAGCTGCATAGAACAACATCATAGTTGATTGATTTTGAAAAGCAGTAACTTACCTCTTACTGGGTCTATAGAACAGGTGACTTGGCATCATAAATTACCCTTTATTCAGAGATGTTCATTATGGGTTAAGTGACAAAAGTTGGTCCTACCAACAAAATGGGTAGTACAAAGAAAGCCTATAGATAAATTGACACGATGCATTAAAAACCATGCTTATCTGGACTCTCCAGGGTTTGGATCCTTTGAAAACAGATGATGACTAACAAAGACTAAGACCTGTAATCTAGAAGCAGAAACTATTTCTCCTTTGCTGACCCAAAAGTCCTTTACCCACTAGGTTCTGGGGAATGCCAGAGACCAAAGACTCTTCTCTATGACATATAAACAACTGAACTTCAGCCACTAATCCAGGAATAAAAGTTACCCTAGAGAATAAGTACTTTCAGTGCCCTGAGATACATGCTGAATGGACAACATATTAGAGAGTATTGAGGGATGAGCAAGGGAAGAACTTTTTTCTATATTATTTCTTGTTGGTAGCCATGTATCAAAGTTGTTACCTAGGGCCTTGATAATATGACTAGACAATTAAAAGCTCTCTCTTTTCAAGGATCAAGACAAACAGAAGAATTTTGTTGATGCCTCTTTCTGCACACAGTTGTAAGTGGAGCCTCTCAACACTGATCAGCACTGATCAGAGGTATTATATGCTAAATAATCAGTTTGAAGCCATTACAAGAATTACAGAGTTGGGGTAATTGGTACAGTTTCAATTTGGATATTGAGGTGGGAATGGCATCTTGCATTGGGCACAATACTACATGACTATCATAACTATAGAGGAGGGAGCTATTCCTGCCCAACTGATCTCATTGTAGGAGGCCAAAAAAAAAAAAAAAAACTACAACAACAACAAAAACACCACCACCAAAAAACAAATGCTCTTCAATCTCAGGACAAAGTATTTCCTCTTGTTAATTTACATCTGTACAACTATGCACTTGACTTTCCAGGTCAATCTCTCTTCTGGAAACTATATCTATGAAAAATCCATGGCAGACTGGAAAAGGAAAGTGATTTCTAACTTCACATCTCCATTAAGACTTAAATAATATGAATGGACTTAGGCCATAGTTCACCTGCCTGGCATCCAGAAGTTATGTTTATTCATAGACTGCCTGTAAGTCATGTCAATCAATGGACCAATTAGCTTGGAGCTGTGTGTGGAGACTGCCCCTCTTCCAGTCCCATCTTGGAAGATGATGTCTAAGATGTTATTTTGATCATGGTTTTCAGGCAATCCAATGATTTTCAAATTATCTCTCATTAACCTATTTTCCAGGTCAGCAGTTTTTCCAAGAAGATATTTTACATCACCCTCTATTTTTTTTTTGTTGTTGTTCATTTGGATTTGCTTTGTTGTGTCTTGGTTTCTCATAATCAGTAGCTTCCATTTGTTCAATCCTAATTCTTAGGCAATTATTTTCATCAGAGAGCTTTTCCATTTGGCTTTTTAAGCTATTGACTTTTTTCTCATGTCTTTCCTGCATCATCCTCATTTCTTTTTCCATTTTTTCTTCTACCTCTCTGACTTTAACTTCAAAGTCCTTTTTGTGTGCCTCTTTGGATTGAGACCAATTCATATTTTTCTTCAAAGCTTTAGATGTAGGTGCCCTGATGTTGCTATCTGATTCTGAGGGTGCACCTCAATCTTCCTTGTCACTAAAGAAGCTTTTTATGCTTCACAACTTTCTCTGCCTGCTCATCCTGCCCTGGGGTCCTGCTTCAAGGATATACTGTCTCAAGCTTCAGGGGGTGCTAGGTGTTATGATTTAAAGTGGGGCAGTTTATTCACTCACCTGGCCCTTTCTCTGGTCCATAGATAACCCCAGGCCAAATTGCTAATCAATTAGGCAGCAAAATTTATGTGCTGTGCTTGCTGGCTCGAATAAACTCTCCCACATGGACTGCCACCACTCAAGGTTTCTTCTTGATTCCCCCCAGGGTTAGAACATCCAAATACCCACTTAGCTTCTGTATACACCCTCATAGACTCCTGCCTGCCCAGCTGTTCAGCCCTCTCACCAGACCATGAGCTTAGTTCTAAAAGACACTGGGACTATAGATGATTAGAAGCTCAGGGGTAAGTTTCTCTGGTGCAGCCTGCCTGGGTCTGTATCTCTGTTGGCGTGATGGTGGGGCTGGACTGCACTCCCAGCCCAGCTCCCCCTTCTGCCAAACTTCCAAGGTGCTTTTGACTGGAAAATAATCTCAGCCATCTTCTTCTGGGTTATGCTACTCTAGGAATTATTTTATGGCTGTATTTGGAGTTTGTTTTGTTTTGTTTTTGGAGTAATTTTGTCAGAAAGTCTGAGCACCTTTCCTCCACCATTTTGGCTCCACACTTAGATGGAAACTTATATCTAAGTACAGGTTACATTTAAGAGTTTTACCCAATTTAGCATAATTGACCATGAGGTGTGATAAAGAATTGTAGACTATGCTAGTAGTTTCTCTGTGTGACATTGATATTCCCAGAGTTGCTGCTTTTTGTCAAATAGTTTTTATTAAAAAAAAATCAGTGATTGTCCTGAAGAAATCAACATATGTGTTTTGGGTATGTAAGTATGTGTATTATATGTATGAATTTTATGACAGAATGCTTAAAGTTTCATGATAGCATACTTCCATGGTTCTGAACAATGGCTAATGCTTTTGCACTGTCCCAGTCACTAAAACTTTTTTTTTTTTGAGGGGCAATGAGGGTTAAGTGACTTGCATAGGGTTAGTAAGTGTCAAGTGTCTGAGTCCAGATTTGAACTCAGGTCCTGCTGAATCCATGTTCACTGCTTTATATTCACTGTGCCACCTAGCTGTCCCCTCCCAGAGTTATGAAAAGTATGAAACAGGGCTGTATCATTGCTCCTATGCTTTTTAATAGGATGTTTCCAATGATGTTGGTTGTCTTCAATGAGGATGAAAATGAAATCAAGGTCAGCTACCATGATGATGGTAAATTATTTCACTTGAAAAGGTAATGAGGTAAGAATAAATTCAATGGGCAGTTGGTGAGTAATTTTTGTTCATAGATGATTGTGTGTTCAATGTGATATCTGGGGCTAAGATGTAACAGAATGTGAATTTATTTTCTGATTTTTCTGTTAACTTTGGATTGACAATTAACACCAAGAAAGCATAAGTTCTCCATCAGACAGTACCATATCATCCATATGTATAACTACCTGTTACAACAAATGGAGAATTTCTGAATGCTATGGAGAAGTTCACTTACCTTGTTGTTATACTTTCCAGGAATGTATACACAGATGTTTAGGTTGACTCACGCATTGTCACAGCTAACTCAGTGTTTGGGAAGCTCTGAAGAAATGTGTAGGAGAGTGGAGATATTAGGCTGTCTACCAAAGTGAAGGTCTATAGAGCTGTTTTGCTGAACTTATTGCTGTATCCCTGTGAAATTTAGACAGTATACCAGTGCCATATAAGGAAACTGAATTGCTTCCATTTAAATTATCTTCTGAAGATTCTAAAGATCACCTGGCAAGGTAGGGTACTAGATTCTCTCTCTCTCTCTCTCTCTCTCTCTCTCTCTCTCTCTCTCTCTCTCTCTCTCTCTCGGGAAATGAGGGTTAAGTGACTTGCCCATTAGTAAGTGTCATATGTCTAAGGCCAGATTTGAACTCAGGTCCTCCTGAATCCAGGGCCAGTGCTTTATCCATTCCTGCCTAGCTGCCCCAAACCTAGGTTATTTCTCAAGGTGAACTGTCATGCATTTCAATTCTACTGCAGAAAGCTTAACTCTATTGGGCTTGCCACATGGTTTAAATGCAAATTGACCATTTGCCTTTAAAAAAAAGAAAAACTATATTGTGGAAAATTCACACAAGGTAAGTTCTCATAGCAGGTTAAAAAAAAAAAGAGTAGGAGGATCCAAAGACACTTTTAAAGTCTCTCTGAGGAACTTTGGATCTATTTGGAGACATAGGGAACACCAGCACAAGATTTTCCAGTATGGTGTGCCCACATCAAATAAGGTGCTATGCTCTTTAAATAAAAGACAACTGCAGTGCCTCAAAAGAAATGTGAAATGTACACATTTAGACACCTTTCCTCCAAATGTTCATGTGAACTATTTGTGCCTGACTTGTGGTAGAGACTTCCAAGCTTGGATTGGTCTGATCAGCCACAGTTGGACACCTTGTCCATTAGCTCAGACACAATGATGTCATTTTATTACTCTTTGAGCACCAAGGACAACAACTAACGAAATGTATTATATCTCTACAGACATCCAAATACCTGTTAGATTTTAAATATTAGACTGTGTTATGTGTGTTAGGTTTGTCATAGTCATATGACCTTAGAGTATTTTACACTATTGTCTGCTTAAATAGATACTCTTCAGCAAGAAAACTTACACATAAAGTCTCTAATAATACAATAGAACTCATTGCTTTGACTTTTTTAACCAAAGTTAATTTAGATTTGGGTCACTACAAAGATAATATTTTTGTTATGTTTATCATTTTTCTTGGTTTTTGGTTCTTTGAAAATGTATTGGGCAGGTGTGCTTTAATCATTTAATGAAGTCCAAAAAGTTTCCTTGAAGATGAGTATTTATTTCCTTCTGTAATTAATTCTTAGAATTTCCCTTCTCCCCCTCCCACCCCCAATGAACTGTAAGTGCATTCAAAACAATCAAATACCCTGAAAATATATTAGCCAAAGTTTAGGGAGAGGACTGACACTCCACAATTATATTTTGTTTGTTTATCTATACCTGGAAGTATGCTGATACTAGTTTTTGTTTAATATTATTATTTCATATGAATATATAATTTCCATACATATGTGCTTGTAACTTCCATATGCATGGAAGTATTTGTGTGTGTATGAGTATGCACACACACACACACACACATGTGAATATATGTGCCATTGAGTTGCTTGAGCCCCACCCCCACCCCCAATTGTCGAGGTAACCAGAACAACATTATAAGGAGTGGCTTCATTGACTAACATACCAACAATCCTTTGAGTTACTGGGAATAAACTCAGGTGGATGTAAGGGAGAATCAGTAACTCTGAAACCAATCAAAGACTTATCTGTTTGCAAGACCTGAGACATGGGATATGGATTTTATGTCACTATTCTCTAACTTTGAAACAATAATTTTCTTTTTGAAGAAATCTGAATAATAAAGCCTTGAATTCAAGTGCCTATCACTAAGAAGTCTGTATATCAAAGACTATATCCTCCACCCTAGAATTACACACACACACACACACACACACACACACACACACACACACACACCCTTTGAGAGTGGGTATTAATAAACTCACCTTTCCTCCAAATTCCTTACCTATCATTGTTTAAACTGTCTATAAACCTTTGCATTCTACTGCATGGTATCCTACTCAGCAATAGGATGAATAACACCTATGATCATGCTAGATTTAATTCCCTGCTTTATAAAGCCTTTCTCTTAATTTTTATAGGCATTATCTTTCTCTGGCTTTCCGTTCCTTTTAGGAAGAAGAGGATTTAAATCTCAAGAAGTGCCCTTTGTGTTCTCTGGAGAATGATTCTCCAGTTTCCTCCTTTGGGGACAGTGAGACCTAAGTTCAATTTAAGATAGAATTTTCCCTTGGTTTAGAACACATATGTGTGTACATTCACATACATATCTCTTTGTTGATTTATTTATCTATTTGTGTGTTTATTTATATGTTTGTTGTTTTCATTTGGTGTTCAAAATAAGCTTTTGAATCTGGTAGTAAAATGTTTTTAATATTTTTCAGGGTCATTGTACAGTATAGTTTTGTATAAAACATGTACAATGTGTCAGTTACTCAGTCAACAAGAATTTATACTTGCTGTTTTCTGGGCTCTGTGTTGAATGTTGGAGATAAAAAAAAGAAAAAGGAAATAAAATAAAATAAAATAAAAACTCAGTTTCTGCTGTTAAGGAACTCACATTATAAAGGGGGATAAAAATTCAAATAGCAAAAATTGGTTGAAATGAGAACAAGAAGTGAGAAAAGGTTAACCCAAGGCACAGGAAATAGATAACAGAATACTTACATCCTATTCACTGATATTCACTTGAATGTTCTCAGTGCAGACTTGATTTACTCTAGGATATATATTTTGCCAATATTATAAAACAATAACATTTCAGGGCAGCTAGTCAGCAGCCCTGGATTCAGGAGGGCCTGGGTTCAAATCTGGCCTCAAACACTTAACAATTATTAGCTGTGTGACCCTGGGCAAGTCACTTAACCCCAATTGCCTCACAAAAACAAAACAAAACAAAAAACCTGTGGAATAAAATAAAAACATTTCTCTAGAGGAAATTTGTCTATCAACTATTCATCCATCTATCTACTTACCTTATCTTCTAAGGAATATATGTTCAATAGCCTCATTAAACACACATGCACAGAAAGACATATATTTATACATTTATACTTATATATGCATATATACAGATATATGACATTTTTGTGTCTAATTCATTACACTGAATTAATTATTTTTGTCTAATACTTACAGTACTTGAGACTTTGAAATAGGTTCACATTTGCAAAATTCTTCCATGGAGGATTTAGGTGAAACATGAATAAGACTTGCAAAGGATGGGAAGTTGTAGAGATAGTGTGAAATTCAGCAGTGAAATAAGGAAATCATGACTATCTCGAGAAACACAATGATAATAAAGCTCTGCTTTAATAAATAAAATGCATGTTCCATGGAACCTAAAGAAAATACTATTCATATAGGAATATAGGGCAGAGGCACAATCAAATAACAAAATTAAATTTACCAATTTTGTATGTACATTTTTCTCTGAAAACTTGAACCACAAATGGAGCCCCTTATATTTTTGTTATTAAGAATCCTCCATGCAAATAGACTTGTTGTAAGCTTTCTGTTCAGCCCCAAATACAATGAACAGACCTTAATGGACATTTTATAGCCAAAGCACCACACCCAGTATTTAGATTGAATTTCTCAACTTTTTCTTTAAGTTTTTTCTTTAAACTATAATTAGCTATTTTTGTCTTTGGCTATTATATTGGAGACAGTAGCTAGTTTTGAAATAATGATTGTGCTTCATAAGACCTAGTGAATCTGTATGTATGTTAATGCTATTGGCCTGGGTTCCCTGACAAAGTGACTTCAGCATATTCAAGCTTCAATATTATACTTTGATCATAGTTCAGAAGAAGGTATATTTCACACAGCAGGCAGAATTTATGAGAATCTGCTCTACCCAGGTTAGTTATCTCTGATATCAAGATTAACGTGTCCTTTAGGCCAACAGGAATATCTGAAAGAGTTTTAACTTATGATATGTTATAAAGTGGAACCTTAATTTTGTGGTTTGAAGAATTTCTATGATGTATTTTAATTACTGCAATGGGTAAAGGATAAAATATGGAACTTGATACATTGGGCCAATGGCAGGGTGTTTGGGGAGGAAACAAGTGAAAAGGCATTTGATTGTGGAAAATGGGCAAAGTTTCATACTTATACTTTGTTACACCTATAAATGTGAAGTATCATCATTGGCATAAAGATTGTAACTTACAGAGTAAGTGTAACTAACATAGAGCTAGGTGGCTCAGTGACAGGGACTGGAGTCAGAAAGACCTGAATTCACATCCAGCCACATACACTTAACTATGTGAGTTTGGGAAGTCACAGACTGTCTACCTGCTCCATAAATGAAAAAAAAAATAATGGTTTGTTTTGTTTTTGTTTTGTTTTTGTTTTTGTTCTTTTTGTTTGTTTGTTTTGTTTTTGCAGGACAATGAGGGTTAAGTGACTTGCCCAGGGTCACACAGCCAGTAAGTATCAAGTATATGAGGCAGGATCTGAACTCAGGTACTCCTGAATCCAGGGCCGGTGCTTTACCACTGCGCCATATAGCTGCCCCCATAATGAATAATGATATTTTAACAATACTTATCTCTAAAGTTTCTTGTGAAAATCAAATAAGGTGGTATTTGTAATGTACTTACTACAATTCCTGGCAAATAAGCAAGTGCATATTAAATCCTTGTTCTCTTCTCACCTCACTGCTTCAACAATTAACTGGTTCTGTGATATCACGAATGTTCTTGGTAATACATATGTGCTCTCTCATTCTGGATGGCATTTACTTATGCATTGTTTTTCTCTGGAAAAGCTCCAAAGATGATTCTTCCTCTAGTGCTCTTGACATTGCATGGATACCAGTGGGGCACACAGTGAAAATACTCTTACCACATGAACACCTCATTTGGTGCTCTGTTGTTATCCCATTTACTCAATATCTTTCATGTTATTTCTCTTATGAATTTTTAATTGGTATTATGATTTTGCCTCCTTTTGCCCATTAGAAGTATATTTATTTACATTTCAGGCATCCTAAAAATGTACTTTTATAGAGACTTCAGTAACCTTGGGAGTTTGGTTGTTGTTGTTGTTGTTGTTGTTGTTGTTGCTGTAGTTTTGTTTTGTTTTATTTTTGTCACCATTCTCCAACCATTCTGAAGAATATTATTACAAAAAATAATTGTTCTTTGATTCAAAGAAAAGTTGAATCATTTTTATATACACACACAATGAAAATCAACAGTAGTTTGTATCCAGACTCAAATGATTACATACAGACACACACAGACACACACACACACACACACACATTTCTGCATCTCTTTTAGAAAGTTTTCTTTTTATGGGACATAATGAAATTAATATGATATCCTTTACAAAAAGAAACATCTGGGCAATCTATTTCCATTTGAACTCTGTTGGATATACTACAAGACAGAAACAAACAATTTTTGTCACACTATAATGGACAAATGTATCCTTTGTTTCAAATTACTTTGACTTTTTAAAAATTTTGATGACTTCATTTGTTTTGTTGATACATATATCTCTTCTATCTTTTCTATCTAGAATGCCATGCCTCTCAATAAAGAAAAAAAGCTTTTATTTATTTATCAGGCAATGGGGGTTAAGTGACTTGCCCAGGGTCACACAGCTAGTAAGTGTCAAGTTCCTGAGGCCATATTTGAACTCAGTTCCTCCTGAATCCAAGACCAGTGCTTTATCCACTATGCCACCTAGCTGCCCCACAGCTTTTATTTTTTAATCAGCAATACTAAACATTCATATACCTAAGTCTCCCAATTCTACAAAAAGTAGGAAGATTATTTTTTCACCTCTTCTTCCAAGTCAAGTTTGTTCACTGTAATCATATAATATTCAATTTGTGATGTTTGTGGTTGTGCTTATTATCGTTGTTTTGATTGATAATTTTAATTGGCTGTAATTTCATAAATTGTTTTCCTATTTCAGTTATATTTGCTTTGAATCAATTCAATCTTTCCATGTTTCAGTGATTGATTCCTTGTTTCTCTGAACTTTTTCATAATTTCTTATAAGCCAAAATAATGCATGACATTCATATACCATAGTTGTTAAATTTTTACCTTTCCCTCATCATCTCCTTTCTTTCTAGTGCTTTGTTACCACACACACACACACAGAAAAGTATTTTACTGAATAATGTGGTTGGATTTATGGAGAGTTCTTTCTAATGTTGACTTCCAATGGTTAAATGACTAACAGTTGGATGTCTCATGAAAAATATAAATGTTTAGTCATATTTTAGCATAATTCTCAATTTTTTAAAAATTGTGTATGTTGTGGTTTTTTGGTAGCTTTTCTAATATTGTCACTCCCTGATATTAATCATCTTTTGTAATTTCCATATGTGAAATGAAACCTAGTTATTTTGCTTTGCATTTCTTCCATTGAGTGATTTGAAATAATTTCTGCCCTTTTTATAACAATTTCAATTTCACATTATTTTGTGAACTTTTTTTAAATGTATCTATTGATTTGTCCATTAGAGAATAGTGGTTTTCTGCACACACACATACACTCAGACACACACACACACACACACAAATACACACTTGTGTGTAGCTCCTTATATATCTTATATAGATCTTACACATCAGATCCCTATCAGAGATATGCTTTTTGGGGTGGTTGAGGGTTGGGGTGGGCAATGAGGGTTAAGTGACTTGCCCAGGGTCACACACTGAGTAAGTGTCAAGTGTCTGAGGCCTGATTTGAACTAAGATCCTCCTGAATCCAGGGTCAGTGCTTTATCCACCTAACTGCCCTGATACGCTATTTTTAAAAAAGCAATTAATCTACTTTATTATTCCCCTGCTTTCAATTTCATGTAATTGAATTATTTCATTTTTAGGATCATATTTATCATTTATTTGGATAGGAACATTTCCCCTCTCCATACATGTGAAAAGGACATGATGTGCTTGTCTTCTACTTTCTTTTGTATTTTAGGTTCTTTCAGCTTTCAAGAAGTTGATTTGAGCACACACATGGATGAAACCTTATTGGATGAAACCATTTAAGATAATTTTTATATCTACAAAATCAAATTATGTTTGTAGTATCAAATATGATTTATGCTTAATCCTAAAAGGAACGACTGAACATTTACTAAGGGGATCACTGATCATATTTAAGCTTTAAGAAAATATTTTTGTCATGTCCTCATAATGAGTTATGTGTTAGGTGTGATATGAATCTAAGGAATGCTCAATACCTTTGTACTTTGTTTTTTTTTTTTTTTTTGAGGGGAGATCCAAGTTTTCTTTTTACTTTTTTTTAACTCAAATCCTTATTTTCTCTCAATGATCTAACTCTAAATTTTGTCCATTTTGATCATATGGACATTTCTACCCCTGTACCACATTCTTTGACTGATTCCAAATTCAGTTCTGGACTAACTAGCCTATGGTTTACACAAATACTTTCAATCTGTTCTACTACTTTAAATGAATGACAAAGTTTTCTTCTTTTCAGGATATATATTTATATAATTTAATTTTGGATAGATTTATTGATTACATTTTTGGGCCAATTTTGAACATGTAATATCTCTCTTATGTACACAGTTTGGGTCATATGCAATTTTGATTTGTCTGAGATAATGCTATTCCATGGTTCATAGGCATGTAGCATAAAGAGAACATATCAATGATATAAAAGAAACTAGACTTTTTTATAGCATTAAGCACTGCAGAGTAATTGAAAATACTGCACAATTTCCTGCTAAAATTTTAGCTCAGTATAAAAAACATTTTTAAAAATTAAAAAAATTATTTGTATTAAGATAAAAAAATTCAAGTATCTTTGAGACATTTAGCATTCTCCAGTAATTTAAAACAAAAAAAAACAACAATAGCTAAAATTTAAGTAGTCCTTTTAGGTTTTTATAGCACTTTATATCTATCATCTTTCATTGCATTATCACAACTACCTAGAGAGATTGTTGCTATTATTAACTCCATTTTACACTTAAAGAAAGAAGATATATCCTAATATGCTAATATGAAGTAAAATATTCAACGAAAAATGGAAAGAAAATGTGAGTCTAGGTCAGGGAAGGTTGTGACAAGTGAAAATATGAGAGATATAGTTTCTGGGTAATGTAACCATTTTATTAATAGGCTGGAAGGTTATTAATAAAAGGAGGGCCAATGGCCATCTCTCTCAGACCATAAACACATAATGGTGGTGGGATCACAACATCTAAATGTAGGTAGTCCATCACATAGTAATCAAATGTAATGGTCAACAGTAGCCAAAGCCAATTGGTTTGCATGATTGGAGGAAGGTTATGAAGTTTTGGGATAAAGTGCACTTAGGTCACTAAAATCTTGGTCAGAAAGACATCAAAGAAAGTATGCAGGTTTTTCTGATAGCATCCTATTCATCATAATTTTTATATAGTACCATGAACTTGACAGAAAATGTTCTTCACAATAGCCCAGCAGAGTAGGTGCTATACATTTTGACATTGTAGTCAATCATCATAACTATTTCCCTCCATTCAATTGAATGAAAAAATAGAAGGCAATGTGAAATATCTATCTCCTTGGAAAAACTGCTGACCTGGAAAATAAATCCAGGAAAGATCATTTGAAAATCATTGAACTACCTGAAAACCATGACCAAAAGAAGAGCTTAGACACCATCCTCCAAGAGACTGTGAGGGAAAATTGCCCTGATATTCTAGTAGAAGAAGCTAAAATAGAAATTGAAAGAATCCACCTATCACCTCCTGAAAGAGATCCCAAAAGGAAAACCTCCAGGAATATTATAGCCAAATTCCATAACTCCCAGGTCAAGGAGAGGATATTGAAGCAGCTAAAAAAAAAAAAAAGAAATTCAAATACTGTGGAGCTCCAATAAGGATAAAGCAAAATCTAGCATCTTCTACATTAAAGGACCATAGGGTATGGAATATGATATTCCAGAGTGCAAAGGAACAGGGACTACAGCCAAAATCACATACCCACCAAAACTGAATATAATCTTTTAATGGAAAAAATGGGACTTCAATGAAAAAGAGGACTTTTAGGCATTTGTGATAAAAAGACCTGAACTGAATAGATTTGACTTTCAAATACAAGACCCTGGAGAATCATAAAAAAGTAAACCTGGAAAGGAAATAGTGATGAACATTAAAAGGTTAAACTGTTTATAGTCATACATAAGAAAATAATACTTCCAACTCATAAGAACTTTTTCAATAAGGAATACACAGAGTACACAGGTCCAAACTGAATATGAAGGGATGGAATTTGTAAAGCATTTATTTTTTGTGTATCCTTGTCCTTTGTGGAGCAAATAGGGTGGATTTTCTGGTGTCTGGGGCCAGATTTGGAATCTGGGGCTCCTGGGCCAAAGGCTGATGCTTTGTCCAGTGTGCTGCCTAGCTAACCCATGAGGACATCTTTAAAATAGGGGACAGGGGTAGGAGGAATAGACTGGGGGACTTGGGAGGTGAGAGGTGGAATGGAGAGAGGTAGTTCACATGAAAGAAACAAGAAAAAAGCCTGTGGAAGGGAAGGGAAGAGGGGGAAGGAGTGGGGGAGTGAGTTAACCTCATTATCATCAGAATTGGCTCGAAGAGGGAACAACATTCATACTCAAGTTGGTATAGTAATATATTTTTGCCCTGAGGAAAAGTGGGAGGAGAAGGAGATGGTGGGAGTGTGGGGGGAGAATAGGGGAAGGAGGGAAGGGAAGTTTGGGGGAGGGAGCTGTAAAAAGCAAAATACTTTCAAGCAAGGTGAAGGTGTTCCAAATAACACCACATGTATGACATACATTGAATTGCTTGATTCCATAGGGAGAGTTCAGCAGGGAGGGAGGAAGAAAAATTTAGAAAACAGAATTAGCTCAAAGGCCTTAACCTTATCAGAGTGGGCTCAAGGAGGGAATAACACATATACCCAATTGGGAAGAGTAATCTATTTAATCCTACAGGAAAGTAGGAGGGCAAGATGATAAGGAGAGAAGGGTAAATGAAGAGCAGGGGAGGGTGAAGTTAGTATCAAAAGAGTTCTGAGGAGGATTAGGGCAAAATAAGATAGATATTAGAGTAAATATCATTGAAAATGGAATGGGATGGAGGGAAATAGTTATGATGATTGACTACAATGTCAAAATGTATTGTACTTACTCTGCTGGGCTATTGTGAAGAACATTTTCTGTCAAGTTCACGGTACTATATAAAAATTATGATGAATAGGATGCTATCAGAAAAACCTGGAAAGACCCACATGAACTGAAGCAGAGAGAAATGTGCTATATACAAAATAACAGCATTAGTGTAAGATGATCTGCTGGGAACCATGTGGTTATTTTCAGCAAGGCAATGATCCAACATAACTCTGAATAACTTACGAAAATTGCAGTCCATCTACAGAGAAAGAACTGATGGTTTCTGAAAACAGACTGAAACACTTTTTTTTTTTTGACAATTCCTTAATCTGAAGTTTTGTTTTTATCTGTTTTCTCTCACAACCTGGATAACGTAGAATTGTTTTCCATGACTATTCATGTATAATTTATGTTGAATTGTTTGAGTTTTGGGGAGGAGGGAGGAAGAGAAGTTGGAACACAAAATAAAAAAAAATATATCAAAATTTGCTTTTACATGTAATTTGGAAAATAAAAGTCTAAAAACCAAAAAAAATGAATATCTAAATGTAACAAAAATAAAATAACAAAGGACAAACAATGAATGACTACAACTTATACGCAAAAAACATATATATAATAAGAGGAAAAATGTAGTATAGAGTGTTGACCAGTTACTATAAAAGCAAGATTGGTAGAGTGATAGGAGCACAGAATTTGTAGTGAGAAGACCTGGAACTAGGTCATGTATTAGGTATGTAATGGTAGATAAATCACTTAAACCCAAGGGATTGTTAGATTGTGCAGTGAATTAATAAATCACTGTCCATGGAGACAAAAAAGACCTGAGTACCAATCCTGCCCCAGATACTTCTGGATTTTGTGACATCAAGCAAGTCACTTAACTTCAATCAATCTCCATTTCTTCATTTGGAAAACTAGGGAGAATTATTATCTTTTTTAAAGTATTTTATTATTTTCCAGTTATATGTAATGATAGATTTTAACATATGTTTTCATGGAATATTTAGTTCCAAATTTTTCTCCCATCTCCCCTTCACATCCCCTCCCCAAGATGGAAAGCAATCTGATATACATTATATATGTATAATCACATGAAAAATATTTCTGCATTATTCATATTGTGCAAGAAGAATCAGAGCACAAGGGACAAACCTCAAAAAAGAAGGAAAAAAATCATCCACAAAGTAGAAACTATGGTTCAATCTGCATTCAGAATCCACAGTTCTTTTTTCTGGATGTAGAGAGCATTTTAAATCATGAGTCCTTTGGAATTATTGTGGATCATTGTGTTGCTGAGATGAGTTAAGTCTATCAAAGTTGATCATCACGCAATGTTGTTTATACTGTGTACAATATTCTCCTGGTTCTGCTCATATAACTCAGCATCAGTTCACATAAGTCTTTCTAGGTTTTTTCTGAAAATGACCAGCTCATCATTTCTTACAGCACAATAGCGTTCCATTACATTCAAATACCATAACTTGTTTATCCATCCCCTCAATTTCTAATTCTTTGCCACCACAAAAAGAGTAGCTATATAAATTTTTGTACATGTGGGTCCTTTTCCCTTTTTAAAGATCTCTTTGGTCTATGCCTAGTTTCTGCCATACTATCTTCCAGTTTTTAGAGAGAGTTATTCTCAATGGTTTCTAAAGTCTCTTGTAGCTTTACATGTATGGTGCTATGAAAAAACACAAACAACAACAACAAAACCCTTTCTGATCATTAATTTGATTATCCATAATAGGGCCTGATGATTACTTACCCCATTTCCAATTCTAAATCTGTTAACTTTAAGAGAGATCATAGGAGCATTTCTGGAAAAGGTAACTATCTTGAAAGAAAGATTCTAAGAGCTAGAAATAAGGAAGAAATATATTCCAGGAATAGGGGAATGCTTGGGTAAATACAGAGATGCTGTAAATGAGAATGTTGGGTTCAGGGAAGAATTAATAGTATAATTTTGTGCAGTTAGTTGATACAATGGATTAGAGTACTGGCCCTGAGTTTGGGAGGACCTGAGTTCAAATATGATCTCCGACACTTACTAGGTATGTAACCCTGGGCAAACCACTTAACCCCAATTGCCTTAAACATCCAGAACCTTCTCCAGTCATTTTTATATATCAATGGACAAACAGATGGATGGATGGATGAATGGATGGATGGATAGATGGAAGGATAGGGAGAGAGAAAGATATCTATTATAAGATATATATGAATATATTTATGCATGTGTGTATATATGCATATTTACATATATGTGTAAGTATATATGTATGTATATTACGTATTAGATAGATAGATATAGATATAGATGATATAGATTTCGTCACTCATCCCAGAGGGCTCTTGAGAAGAAAATGTGGTCAGTGACCTTGCGCAGCACTCCCTCACTTAAATCCAATTCAGTGCAAGTCATGTTATCACCCTGATGTCATGGTCTGCTTTGAGAATGAAGAACAAATAATAAGAATAATAGTACAGTTTACCAGGAATACAAAATCATTGAAAGGAAGTTACATAAGATTTAGTTCCATAAATATAGAAACAAAACTACTGAGATGTTAAAAGCTAAGGATTTCATATTTTGTTTTAGAGATAAGAGTGACTGAATATTTTTGATCCAAAGAATAACAGTCAGAATTCTGCCTGAGAAAGGTTATTTCTTGCAAACAGTGGTGAGTTGTATTGGAGATGGGAGAGACTTGAAGAATCAACGTAAAATAAAGTCCACTTCTAATAATATAACAACAAACTTATTTTTTTTAATTCTTAAATACTGTAGACCTTAGCTTTTATATCTCCTCTATGCATTTAGCACATATATCAAGTATTTGTCAACAAAGGTAGTGTTTATAATATATTACTCTCCTCTTTATGGTAAGTGATTTATATTTATAAAGACTCACAAGCAAATAAACATATATATATATGCATACATACATATATATTTCTATGTGTGTGTGTGAGGGTACAAAATTGTCACAAATGTGTGGGGCAATGAGGGTTGAGTGACTTGTCCAGAGTCACACAGCTAGTAAGTGTCAAGTGTCTGAGGCCAGATTTGAACTCAGATCCTCCTGAATCCAGGGCCACATAGCCGCCCCATTAGAAATATTTAATTTAGACCCCTACTGTATTTCAATCAGATAGTATTCCAATGTATTAATCAATTTAATATGATTTCATGGGGTAATGAGTACAAGCTCTCTATATTGGCTCCTGGAACTATGAACTATAGGTTGTAAATACACTTACTTAAGTATAGGAAGATAAGGTCCTCCACATTTGTTTTGCCTTAACATGGTGACCAAGTTCACTGTGGCAGAGGTGATTCACTTACAGGAAAAGGCATACAACATATGTTGGAACATCTAGACCTCTCTGTCTTGTCCAACATGAGCAGGTGACCATGTTATGACCACTTAGTCAATGGAGATGCTCCATGCTTCATCTAACCTGAGATCCCCACAGATAACATACCATTTGCAGCTGTGCATCATTTTTGACCCACAAAGCAAAATCTATTGGACCTTAGGATTCTGTACTTTGTATAGGATCTTTTTAATGTTCAGATATCAAATCTGGTATTAAATATTATAAAGATAAGGCCCTGAAAAAGGGGGACAACTCAGATGGTAAGAAAGATCTGAAGTCCACTTCATTAGAGGCAATCCTGGACCCATTAATAAAGTGCCTTTGGCTCAGAGCTCTGCCTGAGTCTCTTTTATTATACATTTTAAAATTTTAATTCTCATAAATGATCTACTCTCTTTTACACCATCCATTGTCTGTTCTTCCAAAATCAATTTATTTAAATAGGTCAGGTTAGGGGAATTTTTTAAAATTTAAAGCCTCTTTATTTTTTTCCCCCATTTTGTCATATCTTTCACATCTGTAATACTCATTACCTTTGATATTTTCTCCAATTAATCAATGATGTTACTTTGCAAACTCCCACAGGAAAAACACCCACTTGAATCAGAAATCAACTCCTACCTGCTAAAATATAATCAATTTCATTTGTGTGATGTAAAAACTATTATTAATCAGTGGGCAAAATAATGAAGCACTCTAAACCTGTATTCTTCAATGCAAATAGAAATAGGTCCTAACCCATATATCAAAATTCATGCTGGCCACATAGCAATTTAGAAAAGCACATATAAACGTCTATGTTCTATTGTATTTTTATTTATATAATTCAATATGTTCCAATTACATTTTTTAAGTGAGGCAGGTGGAGTTGAATGACTTGCCCAGGGTCACACAGGTATTAAGTGTTAAATGTCTGAGGCTAGATTTGAACTCAGGTCCTCCTGAATCCAGGGCTGGTGCTCTATCTACTTTGGCACCTAGCTGACCCCAATTACATTTTTTTTTTTGCAGGGCAATGGGAGTTAAGTGACTTGTCCAGGGTCACACAGTTAATAAGTGTCAAGTGTCTGAAGCCAGATTTGAACTCATTAACTCCTGAATCCAGGGCCAGTGCTTTATCCACTGCGCCACCTAGCTGCCCCCCCCAATTACATTTTAATCTAGTGGGAAGTATTTGGGAGTGTTATAGGTTGTTGACTGCTTTTTAAAATCTCTGCTTTACACCACTGAAAGCATAGTATTTTCTAAGATATACAAAAAAAAAAAAGAATGAGTAACTCAGGAAATTTACTACTAAATGCACCAGAGCATACAAGTGCCTAGGTAGTGTCAAGTAGGAAATAAATCAAAGTCATGGGTTGAGGAATAAAGCATCTTTAATTGAAATAACAGGGTAGCAAACCTGCCAACCTGGGGAGTGCCCCATGAGTGCAGACAATAATGGCTTTTCCAACCAGGAGATCCATGAAAAGTTTCTTATACTCTTAGGAGGAGAAGGGGAGAAAGTAGTATGAGGTATCAAGGACTGGTCATGAGATGCCAGCTGCTTTCCTCAATCTGATCAAGAAAAAAAAAAACATTTCTTTCTGACTATTTTGACCTTCATGCCATCAATGCCAACAAGAGGCATAAGGGCATCAGAGGCTACTGTCTAACTCAAGTAGGCTTTGTAAAGGTTCCAGGGTAGAGCTTAAAGTGTGGCTCAACCTAATATACACTATCTTAAGGGTAGAAATGCAAGGGCCTTACAATAATTTTAACATTGCTGGGATAATTAGGAGATAATGGAAGTTAATATTATGTTTGGTATTAACAATTTTATGTCTAGAGGAAGTAAATGTCAGGCTTTTAGTCAGTTGAACTATAGAATATGTACATCCTCAAGTCTAGAACAGTAATTACAATCCTTCATTCTTCTATTGCAAGGTAGAATTAGAGTTGGAAGGAATCTAAGAGGTAATTGAGTCCATCCCCCTTATTTGAAAGAAGAGAAAGCCAAGACTCTAAGTTATGCCATTCCCAGCATCATGTGTGCGTGTGTGTGTGTGTGTGTGTGTGTTCAGAAGGTAGGAGAGGAGGCATTCAAACTTTGATCATTAGACTCCAAATCTAATGATTTTTCAATTACCCAATATTCCTTGTCAGTCATATATATATACACCTTAGGGGTAGAAAGAAAAATAAATATCTGGTGACTAACATTCTAGTAAAGAGCTTCTCTGAATCTGAGTATATATTCTACCACTAAATGCATACATGTGATCTTTTTGGCCCAATAGAATCCTGCATAGGTTATGTATACAATACTAGTCTTCTGAAGGCAGTCATTCATGCTGTCATTATGATCCATTGAAGTGGAACTTAAATTGAGGAATGTTATATTTTGTAATAAAATTACATGAAGGGGTAAACATAAAAGTTGTTTATTATGGTAATTATTGTATCTGCCTTTCTCAACAATCTTTGGGAGGGGAGGAAAGAAGCAAGATGTGAGTGTACACTGTCAAGAATTAAATTTCCTTATCAAAAGGTGACAAAACATACAGAATACACATTACTCAAAGTTGAAGGGTAATTAAGGGAACTAGGCTTGGTTCTAGAAGTTGATAAAATATTTTTGAGCTTAGAATTCCAATAACCAGGAAGATTAGCTTTGCACCCGAAACTTTGTCTAATTTCTTTGACCTTGTGCTTGTGGTGTGTTTTGTCATTTAAACTTTTTTTTTTTTAATAAATGGCAATAATGAGAATATATGCTATTATTTTGTCCCCCCCCATTTCTCAATTTCCTGAATCAACAACTCATCTAACTATATTATATTTTAGGTGTTATATTTCTATATTATGTCTTTTCAGTTTTACGCTTCTTATTTTATTTTGTTATTGATCTTGGGACAGGTAGCTGGCACAGTAGATAGAATGCCAGGCCTAAAGTAAGGAAAGCTAATCTTCCCATGTTCAATTCCAGCCTCACAAACTTACTAGCTTGTGTGACAGTGAGCATGCCACTTAACATAATTTACCTCAGTGCCTCATCTAAAAATGAGCTAGAGATGGAAATGTCCAATGACTCCAGTGTGCTTGCCAAGAAAACCCCAATCTGAGTTATTAAGAGTAGAACAGAACTGTAATAACACAAAAAAATGTGATCTTTGGCATAATCTATGAAATGATTACACATGGATGTCTAATACTGCAATATATCACATATCATTATTTAATTTTGTTGAGATCTGAATAATTAATAAAATACCAAAGAATACTTTAACAGAGTTAGATATAATAACAACAAAATTCATTTAGAGGACAATAACAACACTTCCAAAGTAAATGTACTGCTCTATTCTTATACCAATCAAGTCATCAAACGGGTATTTTGTAGAATTTGGTAAAATAGTAACAGAATTCATTTGTAGGAAAAAAAAGAACTAGAATATAAAGGGAAATTATGTGGGTTTCTTAAATTTATCAATAAAAGAGGAATGACATTTCAGAATAAAAAGCAGTATATAGACAAGTAAATGAGAAATAGAACTAATAGCATTTGATATCCCAGAGTTAGGAGAAAACAAAACCATTCCCTTTCTCTGAAGAATTAGTGAGAAAGAGCTGGAGTCAAGATGACAAAGGAGACACAGCAATCCAAACAAATGCTCCTAATATTTCCCCAAAACAACTTTAAAATAATAAACTTAATCAAATTCTCTGGTGGCATAACCAAAAATTGGCACCTGGATGGTATGTTGGATAGAGTACAGGGACTGGAATTATGAAGAATCCTCTTTCTGAGTTCAAATAAATATGTCTACAGAAACTTTCTAGATGTGTGACCCTGAGCAAATCATTTAAACCTGTTTGACACAGTTTCCTCGTTTGAAAAATGAGCTGAAGAAGGAAATGGCAAACCACTCCAGTATCTTTGCAAGTGAAACCCCAAATGGAAAAATGAAGAGCTGGACACAACTAAACAATGACTGAACAACATTGCAAATAAAAGGTCATGGTAAGACTTTTTCTAACATAACACAACATGGGAAGTCAGGAGTCAACTGAGTGAAGGCAGATGTCACACATATGTTTGCAACAACAGTAGGGGACCTTGGAGGTAGCTCGACAGTAGCAATACCAGTTTCTGGATCTCTCAGTCTAGATAATGAAAATATATTGATTAACTGACCAGAAAGAAATTAAAAGGTAACCTGTGCTGTAACCGAGTGCAGAATCTAATGTTCTTTGGCAACATTATTACCTATAGGCAGTTCTGAGTCACAGTTCTGGGGCAAAGAGGGTCATTTGATTTTGAGAATACAAGACAACAGGGACCCTGGTCACAGTTACAAGTCAAAAAGGAGTGCCAGTACTTGTACCTAAAGGGGAACAGGGTTCCTTCTTGGACAAGAACAGACAATAGAAGAGCAATGACCAAACCTCGACCCAGAAACCTTAGAAACACCTCAAACTTGTGCACAAACACACACACATACACACACACACACACACACACACACACACACAGAGCTCTGAAAATAGTAGAACAAAAAGACTGAAGCTTGGGACACTAGCTCCAATCCCCAAAGTAAATAGAGCCCAACTTTAACGCAAAGTTGAAAATCAAGAAATAAGCTGTAAAAATGAGCCAATAACAACAACAAAAAATAACTCAAACATTCAAAGTCTACTATGGTAGCAGAGAAGATTAAGAAACAAATGCAGGAGAAAACAGCAATGTCCCCAGAACAACATGGAAAGCCTCAAAGAAAGATGTGTATTGAAAATAAATCTAAAAAAATAATTTCTGGAAGAGCTAAAGAAAGTGATGAGTGGTAAAGAAAAGAAACTGGGTAAAGAAATGAAAGCAATTAAACAAAATTATAAAAAAATGTAATAGCATGGTAGAAGAGGTGCAAAATACTGAAGAAAGTAAAACCTTAAAAAAATTGACCTGATCAAATGGTTAAAGTGGCCAAAATATTTACAAAACAAAACAAATCAAAAACTCCTTAAAAAAAATCAGAAGTAGCCAGATGCTGTAAAAAAAGAGATCCAAATGTTCACTGAATGAAATAATTCCATAAAAAATTAGAATTGGACAAATGGGAACTAGAGACTCCTTGAGACAGCAAGAAACAATAAAACTAAATCAAAGGAATAAAAAAGAAAAGAAAATATCTCATCAGAAAAACTGCTGACCTAGATAATAGATAAAAAAAAAGAAAATTTAAGAAATATCAGTGTACCTAAAAGTCATTAACAAAGAAATAGATGAGACATCATATTTCATGAAATTGTAGTAGAAAACCACACTGATAACTAAGATTCACAGATAATCTAGGAACTAAAAGAATTCATCTATCACTTCCTGAAATAAATCACAAAATGAAAACTCCTAGGAATATTATATGTAAATTCCAGAATTCCCAGATAAAAGAAAAAATATTGCAAGAATCCAGAATTAAATCATTCAGTTACTGTGGAGTTACAATCAGGATCACATAAGATTTTACAGCATTCATCTTAGAAGAGTAAAGTGCTTGGAATATGATATTCTGTAAGTTAAAATAGGTTAAAACAAAGAATAATTTACCCAGCAAAACTGAATAAAATACTTCAGGGAAAAAGACAAATATTAAATGAAGTAAAATAAATTTAAGTATTCCTGATAAAAAGACCAGAGCTGAAATGTTTACACATAAGACTTAAGAGAAGCATCAAAGGGGGCAGCTAGATGACACAGTGGATAAAGCATCGGCCTTGGATTCAGGAGGACCTAAGTTCAAATCAGACCCCAGACCCTTGAGACTTACTAGCTGTGTGACCCTGGGCAAGCCACTTAACCCCCATTGCCCCTCAGAAAAAGCAAAAACAAACAAACAAATAAAAACAACCAAAAAAAGAGAGAGAAGCATCAAAAATGTAAATTTGAAAGAGAAATCATAAAGGACTTAATAAATTTAAACTGTTTATATTCTTCTATGGGAAGATGATGCATGAAACTCTTAAAACTTTTTCATTATTATGGCTTTGAAAAGGAGTCTACATAAATAGAAGAAATAGCTATGTGTCAATTATGTTGGAATGATGTAAAAAATGTAAGGAGGAGGAGGAGGCATAAACTAGGAAAAAAGGGAAGGAAGAAGAATGGGGAAATCATGTCAAATAATAGGGACAAAAAAAAGCATTAGTTTTTACAGTTGAGGGGAAAATTATCTGGGGTAGTCAATGCTTGAAACTCACTTTCATCAGACTTGGTTGAAAGATATTATCAAACTGAATTCAAGTGAAGCCATCCGATGTGAGGTGGGGTGAGGAATGACCTTTAGTTGGGGCAAGGAAGTAGCAAGAGATGTACATGCAGCAGCAAGTGCTGGGAAGCCCAAGGAGCAGGGCCCAGAACAGGAATATTATGGAGGATTAGAACAGATTGTGATCTTGGAGGGGCAAGAGTGTACAATTATCAGAAAGCCAGGATGATAGTACAAGGGGTTAGGACTTCCCACAGTTGGACAAGTTAGGTTGTTTTGCCTAACAACTAAAAGTCCATAAAGAAAACTTGAGAATCTCTAGAAAGGAGAGTCCAGTACTTACAAAATAGTGTGAAGCTAGGGCTGGTTAGCCTCAGGTAATTCTGGGAATTGCCCCAAGCAATGGGGCCAAGGTCATCTTCAGTCTTTTCCAGTCAACTAAAAGTCACTTGTGTTGGAAGAACATATATAAACACATACACAGATACCTATATATGTGTGTATCCACATGTATGCTTGTTTATATATGTGTGTATACTGGGCATAATACATGACCCTGCATGGCATGATACTACATGCTATGCTATGATTGATATATGACAGGATATGACATGGTATGATATGATAAATATATATTTTAAAAGGTGTGTATGAATTGGGGCATAGCTGAATAAATTGTGTATTATTGTGATGTACTACTAAGTATGTTACAAGAAAAGAGAAGTGGCATGGTGTCAGAAAAACAAGGGAAGACCTATATGAATTGATAGAGAGTGATGTAAGCAGCACTAGACTATTGTACATAGTAATAATAATATAATGATGATCAACTTTGAAAGACTTAGCTACCCTGATTCAATGATTCAAGGCAATCCTGAGGGATTTATAATGAGTAATGAATATCATTTTGCTTGCTTTCTCATTGGGTGTGTAGAGGTTGAGGAAGAAAGAAAAATTTGTACTTAATTAAAAAAAAAGAATGTTACATAAATAATTATAAAACAAAATTAATAATTTGGAAAGCTGGAATGTAGTTCTGCAAAAAATAGTCTTAAAATAACATCTTTCACTATATTCAATAAAATTCAAAATGGATAAATGACTTTAATACTAAAGATTATAAAAAAAAGAACAGATTGTATATCTTTCAGTTATGTGCCTGATGTGAATTCTTAAACAATCTATATATCTATATAATAGGAAATCACGAAAGATCAAATATATTATTTGATTCCATGAAATTAAAAAGACTTTGCACAAACAAAATTGATAAATCTTGGAGAAAACAAGTAGATGAGAAATAGGAAAAGAAAAATCTTAAAAAGCAAAGATCACAGTTTATTTTTCTATGCATGATAAATAGGCAACTAGAAATATATAAAGACAAAAGTCACTCTGAAATGAATGTGATCAAACAATACAAACATTTATCAATACTTCAAATCTCAAGAGGTCAAAAGGTCAAAAGATTGTAAAATTTATAATGTGCTGGATGTGGAATCAGGAAAGCCTGAATTCTAATCTGCTCTCAGACTCTTACTAGCTCTGTGATCCTGAATATGTTACTTAACTTCCCAATATCTGTTTTCTCATTTCTAAAATGTTGATTATAATAGCATCAACCCATGAGGGCTGAGGATCAAATGTTGTGAGAATCAAATGAGATGATATATGAAGGCTTTTCCAAACATTAAAATACTTTAAGAATTTCATATGAAGGAGTCATATGAAAGATTGCAAAACCAGTAATACAAAAGAGGAAATTAAAGTAGCCTTGAGGTTTCACTTCAAACCAAACAAATTGGCAAAGATTTAAAAATGTATAAATATTCAATATTGGAGGGGATTTGAAAAAAATGAACACACTAATTCATTGTTGGTGGAGGTGTGAATTGGTGCAGTGTTTTGGGCTGAAAATTTGAAATTAAGCAAATTAATCCAGACATTGCTCTGCCATGTATTTACCATGGCTATGTAACTAAAGGAACGAAGTTTCTATCTATGCCACATTTTCTATGTTGCCCTTTTTGTGTTAACAAAGAAATGCAAACCAATTAGGTGGCTCTCATGGGGGAATGGTTAAGCATATTGTGGTACCTGAATGTAACTGATTTTTTTTTTACTGTTAAAGAATATATACCTGAAAATTATAGAGAAACAGGGAAAGACTTATAAGAAGTTACTTTAAGTGAAATAAGCAGAGTTATTTTCAATTTCTATCTGTCTAATACCTTTTTCCCTGTTCTCTAGAATATACTCATGCCTCCCTCCATCCTTGAAAATCCCTCAATTGATCTTTCAGTACCTGCTAACTATTTTCTTCTCTCTCTCTCTTTCTCTCTCTCTTTCTCTCTCTCTTTTTGGTGGGCAATGAGGGTTAAGTGACTTGCCCAAGGTTACACAGCTAGGAAGTGTCAAGTGTCTGAGGCCAGATTTGAACTCAGGTCCTCCTGAATCCAGGGGCAGTGCTCTATCCACTGTGCCACCTAGCTGCCCCCACCTTCTATCTCTTTGGCGCTTTGTGGCTACTCCTTGAAAAGGCCATGTGCAATATGGACTTCCACTTTTTCTCTTTTCACTCACTTTTTAAACCTTACAATCCAATGTCATCTTTGCACCAAACTGAATTTTCCAAAATTACCAGTGATTTCCTAATTGCCAAATACAATGGCCTATTCTCAATACTCATTCTCCTTGACATTTCTGCAACTTTTCACACTCTTGAACACCTTCTCCTTCTTCATACTCTCTTCTCTCTAGGCTTTTAGGATATCATTCTCTCCTCATTCTCCTAGAACCTATTAATTTGCTCATTATTAGTCACCTTCATTATATCTTCATCCAGATCCTGCCTTCTAACTTAAGGTGTCCCATAGTGTTTTGTCCTAGGGAGTCTTCCCTTCTCCTTCTACAGTACATGCTGACCTCATCATCTTTTATAAATTTAATTGCCATCTTGATGATGCTGATTTTCAAATCTTTTTAATTTGTCATAATCTCTTTCCTGACTTTTAATCTTAAATCCCTGATGGGTTAATTATGAAATAAGGAAGATCTTCCCTGTTCATGAGGATATAGAGTTGCTCGATTTTTTTTTAATCAAGCAGGATGATTGATAGGTTTGTTTTCTTCCTCAAAAGACTGACCTGTTTCCTTGGAACAAAACAGAACCTTTGCAGAAGTTTGGAAACAGATAAATGTATTCTGGTCAAAGCAGGATGTTCTTCCTATCTCATAGGCTTGGCCAGCCTTTGAGAAAGGAAAATAACATCTCTGCTGTTCAAGCAAACAGTTGATTTAATATCTTTGTTTAAAACTGTACATAAGTTTTCACTGGGAAAGTGGTCTGTGGAGAGTACACTCTGCCTCTGACTTTTCCCAGTCAGGGCTTTGGAAGCTGTGAACTTGTATTCCCAGCTAGAAATCCAGATGTTGGTGCTTCCCTGATTTGGTGATATATGTCTTTTATGACTGTAGTTGTGATTGGAATTGTTATTTTGTATTTGTTTCTCGATTCCGATGCTTCTGAAACTTATTGTCCCTGTCTAACTTGCTATCCTATAATTAATAAAGTTCTTGTAACTCTAGAAGTGTGGGTGTGCTTATTATACCTCCCAAATCTCAAAACCTTTAAAATACAATTCTCAGCTTCTTGTCAGACATCTTAAACTAGATATCTAATAGACTTTTAAAATTCAACATATACAAAAGAGAAATCATTATTTTCCTCCTAAATCCTGCCGCTTTCCTACCTTCTATACTATTGTCAAGGGCAACACCATCCTCTCTGTCTCTTAGGCTCACAAACTACATGTCATCCTCAATTCTTTAATATTTCTCACCCCCACATACAATTTGTCTTCAAGGCCTTTTGATTTCACCTTTGTAGTATTTCTCAAAATAAATCCCATTTTCTCCTCTGATCCTGATGGCATAAAGCCCTCCTCAACTCACAGATGGACTATAGCAATAGCCTGCTCATGGGTTTGCCTGCCTCAAATTTCACACCATTCCAATCCATTTTTCATGAAGCCACCAAAATAATTTCCCTAAAGTTCAGGACTGACCAAGTCACTCCCCTACCCAGTAATCTCCAGTGGCTCCATATTGATCAAATATAAATGCTCTGTTTGATATTAACAGCCTTTCACAACCTGGTCCCCTCTTACCTTTCCAATATTCTTACACCTTTCTCCCTGACACCTATTCTTCAGGCCATTGACACTGATCTTGCTTTTTCAGGAGCAAAACATTCTGACTCTCATCTCTGGGCATTTTCTCTGACTGTCACCCTTGCACGGAATGATCTCCATGTCTGCCTACTGGCTTCCCTAGATTCCTTTAGGCCCCAATATAATTCCATCTTCTAGCAATAGGATTTTTTAAAGTCCTCTAATTTCTAGCACCTTTTCCCCCCTTAATTATCTCCCATTCATCTTGTACATTCTACTTATGTTTTTGCTTGTTGTTTCTCACTTTAGAATGTGAGTATCTTGAGGGTTGAAACTGTCTGTTATATGTACCCATTGTTTATCAAAGTTCCTGGGATATAATAATCACAGTAAATATTTATTGCAGTTTTAGGAGTATTTTCCAATCTTAACTATCTTCTGCTTAGACAGATTTTCAATGTACTGGCTGGCAAAATTGGTCCGTTATTCAGTAGAATTTTTATAAGGATATAGTTGGTGTGCCAGTGTTAGAAGAGAAGAAAGTGATGTATTAAGCATTTCTTTTTTTACAGAACTGTAACGATTGGAATGACGCCACCTGCTGGAGACTTACTATAGAAGAGTTCTGCCCATGAAGCAAAGGTCTTTGAGGGCAAGACCAGGCTTCAGGAAGTGACACGGACTAGTGGGAGGAGGAAGGAAGAGACTGGCGCTCAGTCTGGGGCTCTTTCCTAAGGACGCTGGCGGAGAAGGGAGCTAGAAATGTGCTCTCCCTTTAATAGATAGGAATCTAGGCCTTTCTCTCTCTCTTTACCAAATTCTTATTCTCCTTAATAAATGCTTAAAAGTCTAACTCTTGCTAAAGCTTATAATTTATTGGCGACCACTCATTAGATATTTTAGACAGTTTAGCTAGAATTTTAGCCTTAACAGATGGCTGACCACGAAGAGGAAAGCTAAACCTCAGTCTTCTTCTGATCTTCTGGTTGGGTAAGAAATTTCCCCTCCCTCTCCCTTTAACTGCTAAGTACTGGTGTACTGGCTGTGTTTTCCTTTAAATTTTTTTCAAATGGACCTTTTAAACTCCCTAATTATCCTATTTTTGATTTTAGTCTGTTTAACCAGACAAATGGGAGATAAGATCATGTTAATGCTTTGTTTTTGTGGATTTTCTATTTTTCTTTTTATTTTTGTTAAAAGAGCCAGCAACTTACTCACACAAGGAAATATCTCTCCCTCTCCCAACCATGCTTTTTCAGAGAAACCTAAAGAGATTCCAGCAACTTTTCCCAGTTCTAACACTAATTGTTGCTTTAATTTTGCATGCCTGGAGGCAATGACCCACCCTCTAGAAGCTTTTAATTCCCTAGCACCTGGAGGCAAAGTGGGGGAAGAGGAATCCAGGCCTGAGTTCAAAATCAAGTCTGATTCAAATTGCTCTGGTCCCTCCCCTCCTCTCCAGACCCCACCCTCTACTCCTCCTATGGCCAAGCCCATAGCTTCCCCTGCCTGGGAAGTACAGAGATCTGATGGGCATGCTCAACTTTTTCTACCTGCATTTGCAGCTTCAGGCTCAGCCCTTCCCCGGCCTGGCTGTGCTTTTGAGACAATCTTAGAAAACTCTTTAAATTCCAGATATGCTCGTTTTGTTCATAATTTTGCTAACCTGCTTTTGTCTTTAATTAGTAATCTTATAAAGCATTTGTATGGTGAAAAGCCCGACAGACAATATAGAGGGGTTAAAGAAGAAAAACTTAAGCTGAATAAGAATGACTATCACCATAGTTCAAGACTCTGCTTCTTTTGCCATGGAAGGGTATATATTTTACAGAAATGTAGAAGTAAGCAGCAAGGTATTGATATGAGTATTGGGGATTTTAGATATCGGAATCAAAAGTGTTCTAAATTCACTCAGATTATTAATAGTATCAGTTCAGAGGTTACATAGGATTTCTATGCTATTATATATACATTTTGAAATTAATGGTATGGGTTTATTTTCATAGAGATTTTCATGCTTTTGAGATTGTGTCTTATACTTAGTTTCTAAAACAAGGAGAATATTTGTAAAGCTTTTTATAGTCATATGATCAAGTTTATATTTTATAATACTCTTATTAATATTAAGTTCATATTCATTTAGATTTCCCTAGTTTGAATTTCATTGTCTTTTATTGTTCTGTGTGTATTTTTTTCTATTTATTCATCTCTCTAATTTTGAAACATTGCAAGATGGTTTTGATTTCATAATACAATGTTAATTCTAGGAGTATTGTGCTCCCATATTCTGAGTTGCTTGTTTTTGTTATTTTTTCTCAACTGATTATTTGATCAAACTCTTTAAAGCATTTCCCTAGCAAATTATTTGCCATGGCAAGTGTAAATTGATTCTAGAAGTATTATTTTTGATAAGCATATTCCAAAAAAAAAAAAAGAGGGTAACATTTGTAAAAGTTGTCTTTGAGATTGTGTTGTGCTTTAACTTGTATTTAAATATGTTCAGATTTTTCAAAAAAGTAATTGTATGCTAAGTAAAAAAAAGGTATTATTTGAAATTTTTGCATAATTATATATTATATTCTGAGTCAAGATGTATTCACATTTTTTGCAATCATTTATTATCCTCAATTTTTAAATCCATATGAGACTTGGATTATGGGAACTTATCATTTAAGACATTAATTGCCTTTATTCTGAGTTATCAGATGCCAGTTGGCCAAGATGCCATCCAATCACAAGAGGAATACATGCAAGAGCAGACACTGAACTGTCACATGAGGGGAGACATGCATGAAGTCAAGGTATGGCCGAGGGAACGGCTTTTGACAAATGTTGAGGTTGGATTCTCTTGGTTTAATATTTTATTTTATTTTTCCCCACAATATTGTACAGATGGCTGGAAGTATTGATCCCACCCATCTCATTTCTACACCTGGCTTCTATGCTCCCTCCTATATGCCTGATGCCATGGACCATCTCAATCCCATGCATCTGATTAAGTCTGACTCAGTTTCCTCCAATATGTTCGGTGGCATGGACATATATTCCATCCACCTATTTTAAGCCTGGCATACTGTATGGGCAGTACATATTGCTGAAGTGTGGGAATGCTCATATCCCATCATTTCTCTGTTCTTTTATGGTAACCCCCATAATTATCTCAGGTGTCATGATAAATAACAGTGTTGAATTTGGCCTTGACATCTGTTACTAATTATATTAGATTTTAAAATTTCTCATAATGGCATGAGGATAATTAGGCAGATGATGCAAAAAGTGATGAAACAGATAAAAATTATTTTTAATAATTAATATCGCAGCAATTGTCTTCTCAATTACCCTCCATAAGGGGAGGACTATAGTAATATTATAATTTTAAAGAATGTTTCAATTTTTGTTTTATTATATGTTTCATGTGTAACAACTAAGATTCTGTATTCCCTTAGACATGTTTTTGAGAACTTTCATTGTTTGATTTTATTATTGACAAAGCTATTTTAAAGTTGTGTTAAGCTCAATTTTGTAGGAAATTTTCCTGGCTGATTACCAGCATCCATACCTCAACCCCTGAAAAGACTTCCATTCCATGACTATACCTAGAGGACATCTGAGAAAAGACTTTCAGAGACTTTAAATGAACAGTTTTGATTTGTTGTTTTTGTTGTTTTTTTTCTCTTTCTGTTATAATATACACCATCTGTAACATGTATTCTCTGCAGAGGCCCTCCCTTTGCAAGACCAATGTCAAAGCGTCGGTTCATGAGGACAAAAAAAAAAATCGCCCCTCTGGACAAAACTTTCCTCTCTTCCTTTTCTATATTGTTGTTCACATATTATTAGTTAGCAATAGTTATTATATTGTTTTTACTGTTCTGTCAAGGAAACATTTTGTTTCTTGAGGAACAACAGGGGGGACTGTAACGATTGGAATGACGCCACCTGCTGGAGACTTACTATAGAAGAGTTCTGCCCATGAAGCAAAGGTCTTTGAGGGCAAGACCAGGCTTCAGGAAGTGACACGGACTAGTGGGAGGAGGAAGGAAGAGACTGGCGCTCAGTCTGGGGCTCTTTCCTAAGGACGCTGGCGGAGAAGGGAGCTAGAAATGTGCTCTCCCTTTAATAGATAGGAATCTAGGCCTTTCTCTCTCTCTTTACCAAATTCTTATTCTCCTTAATAAATGCTTAAAAGTCTAACTCTTGCTAAAGCTTATAATTTATTGGCGACCACTCATTAGATATTTTAGACAGTTTAGCTAGAATTTTAGCCTTAACAGTTTAGTGTATTTATACACACTGTGGTAAAAAATCAAAATATGCAATTAAATGTATACATATGCACATATATGTTCATATATATTTAATTTAATATATGACATAATAAACCATTATAGAAGTAAATATTTTATAACATAAAACCTTACTCAATTGCACTGATTAGTTGAGTTTTTTAAAATTCTATACTTAAAATTGCATAATGAAAATTTTCATGTGAAGATTTTTGGGAAAATTATCAGTATACTTATTGCAAGCATTTAATGCATAAATCTAAAATGATATTATGAGGAGTACTGCCAAGTCATCCTGAAATTTCATAACATTTAAAATTAGCACTGCAAGAGGATAATTCTCTTCTTAGAGGTGGTGGAGGCATTAAATACAAATCTAGATGATGTAAAAACAAAATATATCAAAAAAATTATTATAAAATTATTAAAATTATAAAGTCAAGTTTATCTTTTATGATCTTGCTCACTGTTTTCAATATCTGATGTTTTCTGACCTTCTTTAAAAAATAATTCATGATAATTAAATGAAATTGTATAGTGTAATGATTGGAATGATGCCACCTACTAGAGACTTGCTGTGGGAAAGCTCCGCCATGAGGAAAATGCCTCCGAGGCATTGTGGCTTTTCCTTGGCATCAGGAAATGATGTTTACTCATGGGTGCTGTCTATCAAAGCTACCAGCTAATCAACTTGAGGAGCCTCCTATTTTCTGGGAGGAGACAGGAAGGAGGAAAGGGAGCCTGTGCAGAGAGCTCTCGTGCTTTTGGGTTCCTGACTTGGTGGTGGTGGTGGCAGAGGACTTCACAGGAAATTTGAGGAAATATAGGAATGTCAGGCTGTTGGAATTCTGTTCTCAATCTTTTTCTTTCTATTTTCCAATAAACCCTTAAAAACCTAAACTCGTTTTATCAGTGATTTTAGTCAGTTTCCCCCAAAACTGGGGGAACAGATTAGAATCCACATTTAGAATCTTAAATTACACAATAGCTTACAGTATTTGATTTGTATTTTTATCTAATTAACTATATTCTCTGTCATATTTTTTTCTCAATTTGATCAGAACAAAGTAACCAAAATAAAAAAAAAAATGATTTGATTTAGAGGATGTTGTCATGGTTTTCATGGAATTCCTTTTCTTTGAGATCAGCAGCACATGTTGGTATATGTTGGTGAAGCTACCTTTCTATTGATCTTTTTTCCCTTATGTCCATCATGAATAATGCAAGGTGAATGTCCAATTGTTCTTTGAAATGTCATTTCTCATTACTTTAGGGAGCATTAAAAAATGAATTCTCTTGAAGGCAATAACTAGTGAACTTTCTTTTCATTTCATTGTAATTTCACTCCTTACCTGATTTCATTTATTATGAGAATGCCAATACTGAAAGGGTTCATTGACCTAATAATATATGAAGGATCTTTAATTCAAGAAAAAAAATAAACCACCTAATCACACTAATACAATGCATTATACTTTTTTATTTTCAGAGAAAAAAGTACATCATATTTAAGAATGGTTATTATTAAGATGTTGGGGACGTTAATATCATCTGTTTTAAAGGGTAGATCAGTTAGATGTCTAGTATCTTTTAAAAGTGGGACTGCTTCTGAAAATAGAAACAGGTAACCAGGTTCACTTAATTTATTTTCTTCACATAACACAATAACCTTTTAGTAAGATTTTGATTTGTTCCCAGAACACAGTGGGTATTGTTCAAATTTGCAAGTGCCAATAAAGAATCTGAATAAAAGCTGATTTGAAATGGGGGAAAAGGGATTTTTCAGTTGTTTGGGGGCAATTTACTTGATTGAATGACATGAATTTTCCCAGTTATTACAAATGTTAGAGAAGAAAAAAATAGTTACCTAGAATAGTTTTAATGCAGCAAACATTTGAAAATTATTCTCCCTGAAATAGTTGTTTTCTTACCATGAAAATATTACCAATGTGTCTGCAACAATAATGACTTACTACAGGACAATGCCTGAAATATAATAGGTATACAATAAATGCAGACTGACTTACTAAATAGTAATATGCTGTTTAATTGAATTTACAAAAAAATTCCCATGATAATAATTGGATTAAGAATTCATATACTTTTTTCAGAATTTTATTATTGTATAGTTACATAAAAGGATATTTTTCAACATTTTTTTCATAGGATTTTAGTTACAAATTTTTCTCCCACCCTCTCTTCACTCCCTCCTCCTCAAGACAGAAACCAATCTAATATAGGTTACATGTGAGTGATCACATTATACATATTTCTGCATTAGTCATATTGTGAAAGAAGAGTCAGAGCACAAGGGAAAACCCTCAACAAAGAAGGGGAAAAAATGAGCCCCAAAGTAGAACTAGTGTGGTTCAATCTGCATTCATAAACCACAGTTATTTTTTCTGGATGTTGAGAACATCTTCTCTGTCATGAAGTTCTTTGAAATTGTTTTGTATCATTGCATGGCTAAAAAGAGCCAAGTCTACCACCATTTTTCATCACACAATGTTGCAGTTACTGAATACAGTGTTCATCTATTCCTACTCCTCTCAGTCAGCATCAGTTCATTTAAGTATTTCCAGGTTTCTCTGAACTCTTCCTGGTCATCATTACTTTTCACATTGATTTTTTAAAACTCTGTGTTCTAAATTGTCTTCTTCCCCACCTCCTCATCCCTGCCTATGAAATCCAGCAATTCAATATGTCAACATGTGCAGTTATGAAAAACATTAATCAGGTTGTGAAAGAAAATAGACAAAATACCTTTAGAAAGAGGAGCTAACAAATAAAATTATACTTCAATCTGTATTCAGATAACATCAGTTCTTTCTCTGTTGATGGTTTGCATTTTTCATATGTCTGCCTGATAGCATCCTGCTCATCATTTCTTTCATAGTTACTATTGTTGACTGTATTACCTTTTACCATATTTCCTCCCCTTGATATTTACTCTATTTTCTATCTTCCTTCACCTTATCCCTCCTCAAATGTGTTTTGCTTTTTACTGCCTGATCCCCCAATATGTCCTTCCTTCCTTTGCCTCTCCCCTCATTTCCTTTGTTCCCGCTTTACCTCAGAGCACAATATATTACTATACCCATTTGAGTATGTATGCTATTTCCTCTTTTAGCCAATTCTGATGAGAGCAAAACTCATTCATTCTCCTGCTCCTTCCCCATCTTCCCCTACACTCCATAAGCATTTTATTGTTTCTTTTATGTGAGCTTCTATTCCCCAGTCCCACCTCTCCCTTTCCCTTTCTTCCAGTCCATTCCTCTTACCCCTTAACTTTATTGTGAAAATGTCATCATGGGTCAGCTAGGTGACACAGTGGACAAAGCACAAAGCTTGGACCCAAGAGGCCCTAGGTCCAGATCCAGCCCCAGTCATAAGACATCCCACCCTGCATGCCCCACATTAAACAAAGATAAACAAAAAATAAATGAATTACAGATATCATCCCTTTGTATTCAATTCACACCTGTGACCACTGTCTAAATATATTCCTTTCAGCTGCCTTAATACTGAGAAAGATCTTAAAGATCTTATGAGTTAGGAGTATTATATTCCCACGTAGAAATGTAATATATTAATATCCGTCATGTTTTCATTTTCCTGTTTACCTTTTTATGTTTCTTTAGGGTCTTGTATTTGAAAGTCAAATTTTCTTTTCGGTTCAGTTATTTTCATGACAAATGCCTGAAAGTGCTCTTTTTCATTGAAGTCCCACATTTCCCCCTGACAGATTATAATCAGTTTTAGCTGCAGTCCCAGTTCTTTTGTCCTCCTGAATATCACATCCCATGCCCTCTGGTCCTTTAATGTAGATGCTGCTAGATATTGTTTTATCCTTACTGCAGCTCCACAATTTTTGAATTCCTTTTTTTTTTTCTAGCTGTTTGCAATATTTTCGCCTTTACCTGGTATCTCTGGAACCTGGCTATAATATTCCTGGAAGTTTTGTTTTTGGGACCACTTTCAGAGGATGATAGGTGGATTCTTTCAATTTTTATTTTACCTTCTGCTTCTAGAATATCAGGATGATTTTCCCTGATAATTTCTTAGAAGATGATGTCTAGGCTCTTTTATTGATCATGGCTTTCAGGAAAGTAAATGATTTTAAAATTATCTCTCCTGGATATATTTTTCAGGTCAGCTGTTTTTCTAAGGAGATATTTCATATTATCCTCCATTTCATTTATCTATCTATCTATCTATTTATGTATGCATTCATTCATGTATTTATTTTTCATTCATTCTTTCATTCATCTATCTTTTTTATTTATTTGCTTCTTTATTTATTTATTCACTTATTTATTTATTTGTTTCTTTGTTTCTTTGTTTGCCAAGTAATTAGGGTAAAATGACTTGCACAGGGTCACACAGCTAGTAAGTGTCAAGTGTCTGGGGCTTGACTTGAACCCAGGTACTCCTGAATCTAGTGCCAGTGCTTTATGCACTGTGACAACTAGCTGCCCCTATCCTCTATTTTTTTTTTTAAATTCAATTTACTTTGTCTTCATTTCTCATAAAGTCACTAGCTTCCATTTGTTCAATCCTAGTTCTTAAGCAATTATTTTCTTTAGAGAGCTTTTTTACCTCCCTTGATATTTGGCTTTTTAAGCTCTTGACTTTTTTCTCATGACTCTATTGCATCACTCTCATTTCTCTTTCCACTATTTCCTCCATCTCTCTATGTCTTCCTTATATCTCTCATACTTTCTCTTCAAAGTTCCTTTTGAGTGCCTCCATGGCTTGAGACCAATTCATATTTTTCTTGGAGTCTTTGGATGTTGGGTCTTTGATTTCATTATTATCTTCTTCTGAGGGTTTATTCTTATATACTCCTCCCCAAAAGAAGCTTTCTATAGTCTGCTGTTTTCTTTGCCTATTCATCTTAACCCAGAAGCAGATGTCTATTTGAAATTTGATCCTCTGTGATCAGGAAGCTTATGTAAAGAATTAATTGTTATTTGAGGATTTTTTATGCTTCAGCATGCACTGGCCTGGGGCTCCGCTAACCGCACGGTGCTCCACCACTGGTTGTAGCCGTTGCCAGGGCTGTGGCACGTCACGTCATCACTACTCACCAACGCTTACATGGGCCTGGCAAAATTATAATGATTGAAGCCTAGTGAGGGCAGTCATGTGACTGTCAGAGTGTCCATCCCATTGACTAGGACTCTGTGGTGGTTTCTAGGTTTGGGGGAAAATTGGGCATTCTAGGTGGAAGCTGGAAAGTGACAGGCATTCTGCTGTGTGTTCTCAGCTGATTCCTGGGTGGTGGTGTTGTTCAGGTTGTATAATTTCCCTTTCCCCATTTTATTTCCTTTCCCGTCATCCTACTGATCCTGTTTGTGTTGTGTTTTTTTTTTTTTTAAGTTCGTTCTTGTTAAAATAAATCTTGTTCTGTTTTGAGGGAGGCTGCCAGTCTCCTTCCTTGCCCCAATATTGCAGTGAGCCGCTTAGCTAGCACTCCCCAATTAAAAATTGGTCCCCATACTTGGCTTGCCCATACCCCTCCCACACTGGGCCACCACCACTATATTGGGCCCACTGTTTTTTTTTCTAATATTTTTATATTTGTAGTGGTATATTTCTTTCTTTCTTTCTTTTTTTTTTTTTTTTTTGGTGAGGCAATTGGGGTTAAGTGACTTGCCCAGGGTCACACAGCTAGTAAGTGTCAAGTGTCTGAGGCCAGATTTGAACTCAGGTACTCCTGAATCTAGGGCCAGTGCTATATCCACTGTGCCACCTAGCTGCCCCCAGTATATTTCTTTTTTTTAATTGTTTAAGTATTTTCTTATTTTCCATTTACATGTAGAGATAGTTTTCAACATTTGTTTTTATAAAATTTCTAGGTTCAAATTTTTTCCCTCCCTCCCCTCCCTCTCCCCCTTACCCAGACAGCAGGTAATCCGATATAGGTTATAAATGTACAATAACATTAAACATATTTCTGCATTAGTCATGTTATAAGAGAAGAACCAGAGCAAAAAGGAAAAACCTCAAAAAAAAAAGCACCAAAAACAAAAGAAATAGTATGGTTAAATCTGCATCCATATTCCACAGTTTTTTTTTCTTCTGCATATGGAGTGGCTTTTACATCATGAGTCCTTTGGAACTATCTTGCACTGTTTTATTACCGAGAAAAATCAAGTCTATCCCAGTTGATCAACATATAATGTTGTTAATACTGTGTACGATGATCTCCTGGTTCTACTCATCTCACTCATCATCAGTTCATGGAAATCCTTTCAGGTTTCTCTGAAATCTGCCTGCTCATACTTTCTTACAGCACAATAGAATTCCATTACATTCATATACCACAACTTATTCAGCCATTCCCAACTTGATGCGCAGCCCCTCAGTTTCCAATTCCTTGCCACCACAAAGAAAGCTCATATAAATATTTTTGTCCATGTGTGTCCTTTTCCCTTTTTTATGATTTCTTTGGGAAAAAGAACTAACAGTGGTATTGCTGAGTCAAAGGGTATGTACAGCATTATAGCACTTTGGGCAGAATTCCAAATTGCTCTTCAGAATGATTGGAAAAGTTGATAGCTCCACCAACAATACAGTAGCATTGAAATTTCCCCCAGCTTCTCTAACATTTATTATTTTCCATTTTTGTCATATTATCCGATATGATAGATGTCAGGTGGTACCTCAGAGTTGTTTTAATTTGCATCTCTCTAATCAACAATGATTTAGAGCATTTTTTCATATGGCAATAGATACCTTAGATTTCATCAGAAAAATGCCTGTTCACATCATTTGACTATTTCTCAAGTGGGTAATGACTTGCATTCTTATAAACTTGATTTAGTTCCCTATATATTTTAGAAATGAACCCTTTATCAGAGCTAATGGCTATAAAAATTGTTTCCCAGCTTTCTGCATCCCTTCTAATTTTGGATGGATTTCTTCTGATTGTACAAAAACTTTTAAATTTAAGGAATCAAAATCATCCATTTTGCATTTCATAATATTCTCTGTCTCTCGTTTGGTCATAAACTGTTCTCCTTTCCAAAGTTCTGAAAGGTAAATTATTCCTTCCTCTCCTGATTTACCTATGGTATCACATTTTATGTCTAAATCATGTACCCATTTTGACCTTATTTTAGTATAAGGTGTAAGATGTTGGTCTATGCCTAATTTCTGCCATATTATCTTCCAGTTTTCCCAGCAATTTTTGTCAAATTCTGAGTTCCTATCACAAAATCTGGAGTCTTTGGGTATATCAAACAGAACATTACTAAATTCATTTACTACTGTGTCTCCTGTGCCTAGCCTATTCCATTGATCCTCTACTCTATTTCTTAGCCAGTACCAAATAGTTTCAATGACTGCTGCTTTATAGTAAAAGTTCAGATTTGGTACAGATAGCCCACCTTCCTGTGCATTTTTTCCATTATTTCCCTTTATAATCTTTTTTATTTATTTTGTTTTTGTTTTGTGGGGCAATGAGAGTTAAGTGACTTACCTAGGGTCACACAGCTAGTAAGTGTCAAATGTCTGAGGCCGTATCCTCCTGAAACCAAGGCGGTGCTTTATCCACTGTGCCCTCCCTTGATAGTCTTGATCTTTTGTGCTTCTAGGTCAATTTTGTTATTATTTTTCTAGCTTTATAAAATAATTTGTAGGTAGTCTGATTGGTATGACATTGAATAAATAAAATAATTTAGGTAGAATTATCATTTTTATTGTATTACCTCAGCCTATCCATGAGCAGATGATATTTTTCCAATTATTTAGATCTGATTTGATGTGTGAAAAGTGTTTTGTAATTATGTTCAAAGAGTTCCTGCGATTGTCTTGGCAAGTAGACTCCCAAGTATCTTATATTATCTACTGTTGCTTTAAATGGAATTTCTCTTTCTATCTCTTGCTGCTGGACTTTGTTGGTCATGTCTAGAAATGCTGATGATTTAGGTGGATTTATTTTATATACTGCTACTGTGATAAAGTTCTTAATTGTTTCAAGTAATTTTTTACCTGATTCTCCAGGATTCTGTAAGTATACCATTGTATCATCTTCAAAGAGTGATATTTTTGTTTCCTCCTTTCCTATTCTAATTTCTTTAATTACTTATTCTTCTCTGATTGATAAAGGTAACCTTTCTAGTACAATATTAAATAATAGTGGTGATAATGGACATCCCTGTTTCACCCCTGATCTTATTGGAAAGTCTCTAACTTATTTCCATTACATATAATGCTTGCTGATGGTTTTAAGTAGATACTACTTATTATTTTAAGGAAAGCACCACCGATTCCTAAGCTCTCAAGTGTTCTTATTAGGAATTGGAGCTGTATTTTGCCAAAAGCTTTATCTGCATCTATGGAGATAATAATATGATTTTGGTTAGCTTTCTTATTGATGTGGTTGATTATGTTAATAATTTTCCTAATGTTGAACCAGCCCTGCATTCCTGGTATAAATCCCACCTGGTAATAGTGTATTATCCTGATGATCACTTGCTGTAATCTCCTTGCAAATATCTTATGTAAGATTTTTTGCATCAATATTCATTAGGTAAATTGGTCTATAATTTTCTTTCTCTGTTTTGGATCTGACTGGTTTTGGTATCAACACCATATTTGTGTCATAAAAGGAATTTGCTAGAACTCCTTATTTACCTATTTTTCCAAATAATTTGAATAATATTGGAAATAATTGTTCTTTAAATGTTTGGTAGAATTCACTTGAAAATCCATCTGGCCATGGAGATTTTTCTTAGAGCGTTCATTAATGGCATGTTCAATTTCTTTTTCTGATATGGGCTTATTTAAGGATTTTATTTCCTCTTCAGCTAACCTGGGCAGTTTGTATTTTTGTAAATATTTATACATTTCTTTTGATTGTCAATTTTATTGGCATGCACTTGGGCAAAATAGTTCCTAATTATTGCTTTAATCAGTCCTTTCATTTTTGATACTGGTAATTGGGCTTTCTTTTTTTAAATCAAATTAACCAGTGGTTTATCTATTTTAATTGTTTTTTTTTATAAAGCCAGCTCTTAATTTTACTGATTAATTGTAGAGTTTTCTTGCTCTCAATTTTATTAATTTCTTCTTTATTTTTCAGGATTTCTAATTTATTATTTAATTGGGGATTTTTAATTTGTTTTTTTTTCCTAGCTTTTTAAGTTGCATGCCCAATTCATTGATCTCTTCTTTCTCTTTTTTATTGATGTAAGCAGTTAGAGATATCAGATTTCCCTAAGCACTCCTTTGGCTGCATTCCATAGATTTTGGTACATTGTCTCATTATTGTTATTATCTTGGATGAAGTTATTAACTGTTTCTATGATTTGTTGTTTGACCCACTCATTCTTTAGAATGAAATTATTCAGTTTCCAATTTTCAGTCTACCTTTCCATGGCTCCTTATTACATGGTAATATTTATTGCATCATGATCTGAGAAGGATGCATTTATTATTTCTGCCTTTCTACATTTAATTATGAGGTTTTTGTGCCCTAATACATGGTCACTTTTTGAATATGTGCCATGTACTGCTGAGAAAAATGTATATTTCTTTCTATCCCCATTCAGTTTTCTCCAGACATCTATCATATCTAACTTTTCTAACATTCTATTCACCTCTTTAACTTCTTTCTTATTTATTTTGTGGCTAGATTTATCTAATTCTGAGGGGGGAAGATTCAGATCCCCAAATAGTATAGTTTTGCTGTCTATTTTCTCTTATAACCCATTTAACCTTTCCTCTAATAATTTGTTTAGTTTCCTCTATATAATATAATTAGTTTCCTCTAATAATATAATAATAACATAATTAGTTTCCTCTAATAATAATGTTTAGTATTGATATTTTGTTATTTTCTATAGTATCTTTTAGCAAGATGTAGTTTCCTTCCTTATCTCTTTTAATTAGATCTATTTTTGCATTGTGCCCCCTGTTTTAGAACCAAGGCATTTCACCCCACCTCCAACAGAGACTGCAGCCACTTCACCCTGGTGCTGAGCCTCAGAAGAAACCTCTGGCACCAAAGATTCTGATGTGTTGGAGGCATGGTCTCTTCCTGGCTGGGTCCTGAGCATGGATGAACTCCTCTCTAAACCTGATCAGCAGGTGATTCCAATTGATGTCTTTGGCTGAAGCCTCACTCTGTTCTTATGTGCCTTAGGTTGCTCTGTTTTTTTTTTTTTTTGGCATTTTTGGGGAGTTAGTGGATGGGTTTATTGGGATCTTACAGGAGTAACAGCCTCTCCTCTGCCATCTTGGCTCTTCCTGCCAAGAATTCACATTCTTGATACAATGGAATACTATTGTGCTGTAAGAAACATTGAGCAGGAGGAGTTCTGAGAAACCTAGAAGGACTTACATGAACTGATGCTGACTGAGAGGAGCAGAACCAGGAGAACATTGTACACAGTAACAGCAACATTGTGTGATGAACAGTGTTGATAGACTTGGCTCTCCTCAGCAGTGCAATGATCCAAAACAAGTTCAAAGAACTCATGATAGAACATATTCTCAGCATTCAGTAAAAGGAACTGTGGACTATGAATTCAGATTGATATACACTGTTTCTAGTTTGGGGTTACTATTTTTTTCCTTCTTTTTTGAGATTTTTCCCTTGTACTCTGATTCATCTTTCATAATATGGCTAATGCAGAAATAGGTTTAGTGTGATTGTACATATATAAACTATATCAGATTGCTTTCTGCCAGTGGGAAGAGGGAGGGAAGGGAGCATGGGAGAAAAAAATTTGGAACTGAAAATCCTATGAAAACAAATGTTGAACACTAGCCTTACATTTAAGTAGAAAATAATAAATTACTTTTATTTAAAAAAAAGAATTCACATTCTTAGACATACATAGCAAAATCATATATTATTATTTGATTGACCAAAGTAGATGAGTTATATTGATGTTCTCAATTGGCTAAATATATGTCACAAAATGCAATGCATATACATATTTATGATTAGAAAAGTACTTTAAATCCATCATAATCCTGTAACTAAAGTGCTGTTCTCATTTCATAGAATGGAAAAACAAGATACAGCAAATTGATGGGAATTGCCTAGGGTCACACAACAATACATCTGAGGAATAGCTTTAAATCTAATGTTCTAGTTCAAAATGGCACTGTTGACTCTATATAAATAGCATCTTCTATATTTCATAAAAATCATTTCTACATATAGAGTGAATATCCATAATTAAAATAAAAGTCAGTGATATTTTCCCTATTTTAATTGTCTCATAATTGATTTTTTGCCTCCAGTTATTAGAGACAATGATAAAGTGGATTGAGCTTTTAAATGTAGAGTCAGAAGAAGAGAATTGAAATCTTTTTTTGACACTTAATAGCTATACGACAAGTGACAAGTGACTTAAATTCTCCTAGATCCAATTTGGCTTCTTTAAAACAAAGATAATAACAACACAAAAATGAATAATAAAGAAATGAGAAAAATGAGAAATTCAGAAAGGTACATTGAGTAAAGAAAGAAGAAATGGGAAGGGAAGACACTATAAAAAATAATGGCAATTAAATAAATAAAAAGAAAAGTAACAGTAACTACCTAGGTCAAAAATGTTATACTTCATCCTTCCCGCAAGCCATGTGACATTCCACTTCTCCTCCAGGGTTCTCCATTAATTTTCAGTGCTGTCTTGTCATTCAGTCTTTGACTCCAGTCCCAAATAATCATGCTTCCCCAATTTCCCACCTAAGTCCTAAATCTATTTAAATATGCTAGTTTAAAAAAAAAATAAAATCTGCTTGAAAGCTATAGCAAAAAAAAATTTCCCCCAACAGTTTTGAGGGCTTACCTCCCCCCCCCCTTTCACCACCTTGCTATCTAAGAAGGGGGGCAGGGTTAGGTTAATAGTTTAACTTGAATCCTATGTAGTCTTTTAAAATTTCTTGTTTAAAGCCCAACTTGGGCAAGTTTTGGGGATGCTAACTTCTCAATAATTTAATTTCCCTATTGATCTGGTAGCAGCATCATGCCTATAATCCTGCCTTCATGTCATCACATTTCCATCTTTAGAATCTGTAGTCCGCATTTCCTTTTCATGGACTTGAAAAAGACAAACAAAACAGAATGTCTCTTCCCAGAAAAAATATCACTCCATCTTAAATGATCTGAGTATGCTCAAAGTCCTGTTACATGTCATTAAAACAAAAATCCATAGTTGCTAAGTATAATTAAATTAAAATGAGTAATCTCGTTCATGTAGAAGAGATGAGGAACCATACCTCCCTCCTTCCATCAAATTAGTAAGAAAATAAATATTCAGAATGTTGCATTTGCTATCAAACCTGATCACAATGTTAATTGGCTTTCTTTAATATTTTACATTATTTTATAAAAAAGGCTTACCAGGAGATGTCACAATTATATTTAGAAAAGAGGGACTCAATAATATCTACCACTTCTTTCAGTACCCTGGGATATGGTTGGTTTGGATCTGTTGACTAGAACTCAATAAGGATAATTAAGTACTTACTTTTTACCTTGTCTTTCAGTTCCATATTAGCTGTTATCATGTGTCAGTATCTACTTAAATACTTTACAAGTGCTACTATTGTTTATTTTTAGTTCAATATTAAAGACACTGATTGGGAACAAGGATAGTGGACTTTATATTTAAAAAAGATTCAAATCTGATTTCTGACACATGCAGTTTGGGTAAACCTTGGCAAGTCACTTATTCTATTATTACCCACAGGAAAACATCTAAGACTATGTAGCAGATTGTATACCAAATTGCAAAGGAAAGAGAAATGTGTTCCTTGGGAGTTCTCTATAAAATGAAATCAGAGGTATGTCCCCTCAAAACAAACAAATATGATTTTTATGTGATATGTCTTCAAGATTTTTAATAAAGAATAGAATGATAAATATACAGATTAAATTTAGACAGTTGTGCAGATATTGAAAGCCATTATATCTGGAAAGATTTTTGTTTAGGCAAAAAGTGTACTTTGTCATATAGTTTATATTTTCCTATAAAATTATAATTTCATATGAGATGCCATGAAAAAATTGTACTATAATCAAATAGCTCTACAATTTCTTAGTTTTATAAGCTATTTCTTTGTATATAAAATTCCCTTGTTTATAGGATATGTACATCTTTTTCTCCTTATTATAAATTTGCATGCTGTCTAATGGAGGTTTTGACAGGACCAAATAGAGTGACACGAAGAATTTAATGGTAAAAAAATACAATGAATGGAGCAAAGTGGCATAGAGCCAGGCTTTTGAACTAAGGATCAAGAAATCTTTGAAGAATAGCCTGATGTTATGCCCACCATACTTATCTCTTTCTTTTCTTGCTTTTATTATTACCATCACACTCTAAGAAAGTTATCTTTTGTGATAGTAAAGCATTTATAAACTTAATACTTAGGAGTCTATTAGCACAAATCTATATTAAGATTTTGAAGATATATGTTATATGCTATACATAATGTAAGAAAATAATGGGCTTTCCCAACTCCCAAAGGCCCCAGTTGTGATTGATTTGGACTGATTGGATTGACTGAGATTGATTGACTTCAATGATTAACCCACTTAAAGTTAATTCAGTTGAAGCCACACCTGCCTGTCCCTCAAGAGGGTATTATTCTCAGCTGATCTTGAAATGGAACCACCCTCAAGTCCATTGAACCAATGGATTTGGGTGATGCAAACCAATTAACTTGAAGCAGTGTGTAAGGACTGCCTCTTCCAGCAATTCAGGAAGGGCTTCCTCTCTCAGTTTGTGGCTGGAACAGGTGCTTGGTGGCAGAGGACTCTTGGAAGAAACAGTTCAGGCTGAACTCTAATCTCTCCTCTAGGGTAGATACATTTCCAAACTTTCTGAACTCCACGTCTGCTCTGTTTACTATGTTTTAATAAATGCTTATTGTCCCAAACTGGAGCTAAAGCTTCTAATTCATAAGTAAACCCTATCTAGCTTTCCCTACTCTTGGAACAGGAATAAGGCAACCACACATTAGATTTTAAATGTCACAATAATATCTATTTTCATAATATTTTGTATTTTTCTTTTCAGTCTTGACTAAACAGCTTTTTTAAAAGTAGGTCAAACCATTTGTACTTTAGACTTAGAACTGTCAACATAAAAAAAAAAAAACAAACATCAAACTAAAACATGTGTGCTAATACAAAAGGGTATGATTCTCCTGTTAGGTTTTTGTCTCAATAAGAACAGAGGAACAGTAGGAGATAAAGAAGAGATTGAAAAGTTGCAATAAAATGAGGTAGAAAAGATAATAGAGAAGGAGAAAGATCAGATTTAATTCATTGTAAGAAGTAACGTATTTGGGGCAGCTAGGTGGTGCAGTGGATAGAGCACCGGCCTTGTATTCAGGAGGACCTGAGTTCAAATCCGGCCTCAGACACTTAACACACACTAGCTGTGTGACCCTGGGCCAGTCACCTGACCCCAATTGCCTCACCAAAAAAAAATGTTTTAATTCATTGCATGCAGTGAGCTACTGTGGTAGATACAGACAGGAGGCTTTTTTTTTTTCTTTTTGGTGAGGCAATTGATAGGAGCTTTAAACCCACAAAATTGAGGGTAGAGAAAATAAAGGGAAAAAAATCAGTTTCAGTTAATGAATTACCAGAGGATGGGAATAGAAATCCAGGGAAGCAAATTAGAAAATTAATAGATGAGGCAATCCAAGATCTAAACCTATACACACATATGTATATGTATGTATGCTTGCATGTATGTATGCATGCATGTACATGTCCTATAGGCAATATATAGAATGCAAACTTGAAATGAATTGGAGTAAGATAAAATGTATTAACATCAATTAAAATGTATTCCTTACTTCCATTGTTTGAAATCCACTTTAGCATCCTGTGTGGTGTCAGGATCAACATAAACATCAATTATCACTGGGGGATACACATTGGAATGTACAAAATTGACTGGGTTAATTTTTTGAAAAAATGAGATGAAATTTTTCTGCATTTTGTTTAATATATAACTTAAAAATATTTTCCATAGTTGTGTTCTTGTTATAACCATTGGTTCTACTCTGATGCTTCTTTGTGAGCAGTTCCTAGCAATCTGGAAACTATTCAAGTAGAGACCCAGCAAAACGTCTCTGTATTAGACTGCTGGTAGAAAGACCAGTTAAGCTAAAGGTTAAAAAAGCTGTCTCACCAGACTGACTGTAATATGATGACTTTTTCAGTCATAGTCAGTATCAAATAATGTCTATGCAGTTTTATAGGATTTCTGTTAGTGGAGAGGGAATCCACAATGGCAAAATCTTATATCTCAAAACTGAATTTCAAGACTGAAATGACATTCTGAGGACAGATTGTAAAAAATTCCTTGTGATTTTTGTTTTGTTTTGTTTTGTTTTGTTTTTTAAGTGAGACAATTGGGGTTAAGTGACTTGCCCAGGGTCATACAACTAGTAAGTGTTAAGTGTCTGAGGCCAGATTTGAACTCAGGTACTCCTGACTCCAGGGCTGGTGCTCTATCCACTGCACCACCTAGCTGGTCCCCCTTTGTGATGTTTTGAGAAATGAATATTCACAAACCTAATGACAAGTATGAGTCAACTTTTGCTTTTTTTCATTGATATAATTGTGAAGAGAAGCACTATTTTATTTCTCTACAAAATCATGCTAAAATTAAAGTTAAGAAATTATGGATGATGTGTTGTATGATGATCAGCTATGACAGACTTAGTTCTTCTCAGAAATACAATGATCTAAGGCAATTCTAAAAGACTCTTGATAGAAAATGCTCAACATTCAGAAAAAGAACTGTGGAATTTGAATGCCGATTGAATTATACTATTTTCATTTTTTTCTTTCTTGAGGTTTTTCCCTTTTATACTGTTTCTTCTTTCACTACATAACTAATGTGGATATGTGTTGAATGTGAATGTACATATATAACCTATATAAAATTGCTTGCTGTCTTGCAGAGGGAGGAAGGAACAGAGGGAGGGGAAAATTGGAACTCAAAATCTCATAAAAATGAATGTTGAATAGTATCTTTACATGTCACTGGGAAAAATACTATTAAGATTAAAAATAAAAAAAAAGAAATTATGGCTGAGAAAAATGTTATGGCACCCCAAATTAGCCCTTTGACCACAAGTTAGTTTTCCTCTGTTTGCATATATGTACATATGTATGCCTACCTATTATTTTGAAGATAAGATATAAACTAATTTAACCAAAGCACTATACAATTAATCTTTACAGCTTTATAATGTATTAGTATCCCTTTCAAAGTCTATGATCCTACCAAATTGGCCCCCTTACTCTTCTTCTTCTTCTTCTTCTTCTTCTTCTTCTTCTTCTTCTTCTTCTTCTTCTTCTTCTTCTTCTTCTCCTCCTCCTTCTCCTTCTCCTTCTCCTTCTCCTTCTCCTTCTCCTTCTTCTCCTCCTCCTCCTCCTCCTCCTCCTCCTCCTCCTCCTTCTCCTTCTTCTTCTTCTTCTTCTTCTTCTTCTTCTTCTTCTTCTTCTTCTTCTTCTTCTTCTTCTTCTTCTTCTTCTTCTTCTTCTTCTTCTTCTTCTTCTTCTTCTTCTTCTTCTTCTTCTTCTTCTTCTTCCAGGCCAATGGGGGCTAAGTGACTTGCCCAGGGTCACACATCTAGTAAGTGTCAAATGGCTTAGGCCGGATTTTAACTCAGGTCCTCCTGAATCCAAGGCCAGTGCTTTATCCACTATGCCATCTAGCTGCCCCACCCTTTACTCTTCTTCATACAGGGCACTCCACCTTCCATCTCTCTCATTCTTGGAATACACACCATCCTTACTTCCACTTCATATATTTATTCTACAATGGCATAGGGTTTTCCTCAGGACACATTCTTAGTCCTTCTACTTTTATCATGTAATACTGGTGACCGGATACAACAAAATTGTGTTATTTAATATCAATGGGGTCCTTACCACAACAAGGCACTATGTTTATTCCTAACTGAAAAATCCTGTTTTCTAGTGAGAATTATTCTCCTTAAGAATAATTTATGGGGGTAGCTAGATGGCACAGTGGATAGAGCACTGGCACTGGAGTCAGGAGGATCTGAGTTCAAAGCCAGCCTCAGACACTTAACCCTTACTAGCTCTGTGACCTTGGGCAAATCACTTAACCCCAATTGCCTCACCAAAAAAAAAAAAGAATAATTTACACCTAAATCCCTTTTCTACTGAAGTCCCACCATCAAATGCTTCCTGACACGAATATCTTGCAAGGAGATGTCTTCACAGTGTAATTTGCAGAGAACGTAGAGATCATTCATTAGAAGTGTATTCCTCTCATCCACATCTCAAAAGTACATGGCATCATCCCCTATTCTCTCCTTCTTCAAAAGTTTATGAAGAGGAAGTTCTCTAACTCACCAAAATAAACTTGTCTTCTAATGCCTCTCAACCTTTCCCTCTTTATCTTCTCTAGCAGATTGTATCACAATCAATAATCCTCCTCTCTCTTATATTAAAATGTTCAATTTTACACTCTCCTTTCCTGATGCTAACAAATATACACTGTTTTCATTTATTCTTGTCCCAACAGCCCTCAATTTTCCTTATCATCTTCATAATAGATTGTTTTATATCATTCTTTTTTGCAGACAAACTCTTAAGAAAAAAAGTCATGTATCCTCATTGCCTCTACTTCCTCTATTCTCACTCACTTCTTAACTCTTTGCAATCTAGCTTCTATTCTTCTTACTACCTATTATTTTGGAACTGTCCTCACAGAAATTACCAATGTTCTCCTAATGTTCAAGTCCTTGATCAAGTTTTCTTGATCCTTAACCTATTTGACCCTTCTGTAATTTTTGAAATTTTTGACCACTGTCTCATTCTAAATGCTTACTTATTTCTGGGTTTTCATAACCTTTTTCTTTCTTAGTTCTGATTGTTCATTTTCTGGTTTCATTTGTTGTATCATTATCCATGTCTCAATTCTTTTTTTTTTTTTTTTACAGGGCAATGAGGGTTAAGTGACTTGCCCAGGGTCACACAGCTAGTAAGTGTCAAGTGTCTGAGGCTGGATTTGAACTCAGGTCCTCCTGAATCTAGGGCCAGTGCTTTATCCACTGTGCCACCTAGCTGCCCCCCATGTCCCAATTCTTAAAGAGGAGTTTCTCTTAAGGCTCAGTCTTGAGCTCAATTCACTCTCAATATATTCTGTTAGTAACCTCCTCAGTTCTCACAGGTTTATCATTCCTATGTAACTAGCCTCAGTCTCTCTTACCATCAACAGATTTTTAGACATTACAGAGTAAAAAACTCATAAGCATATCAAACTTAATATGTTAAAAAGAGAGATTATTCTATTTTCCATCCAAAATCCTCAAATGTTTACTTAGCTTCCTTATTTTTATTGAGGTTAATAAGATCATCCTTATGGACATTCAATTTTACAACTTCAGAATCATCCATGTCTCCTCACTGTCACTTTCCTCATCACACATTTTAATTTAGTCATCAAGGTTTATTGATTCTACTTCTGCCACATCTTTTTTTTTCTCCATCCACATGACCACCATTGTCATTACACCATGTGCATCATTATTTCTCAGCTAATTTACTAGTTCTGGATTACAATTCTGCCTACGAAACTTGATACCTGTGTGTCCTTGGATAAATCACTTAGCTTTCCTAGGCCTCAGTTTTTGCTTCTTTAAAATGAGAGGGTTGGACTGAAGGGACTCTGAGGCCTCTTCCAGTTCTAGATTTATGATTCTATCCAGGATCTTCCTATATGGTTTACCAGACTCAGGGCTTTCTTTGTCCCATTTCCTCCTACACACAGCTATCACAAACATAACTCTAAAACAGAGATTTGGTCAGAGTAGAGGACTTCTCCATTCAGTAAACTCTGATGTCTCCCTATTACCCATAATGTCAAATATTAACTCATCTGATTTGTAATTGCTGCATTTACAAACTCATTTTCACCAGTGTTTCAATACTTATTATCCATTACTCCCTTTCAAATAATCTATAATATAGTTTTCTTATTTCTAATATATAATTTTCCATCTCTTATCTCTGTCTTTTCTCTATAGGCTATTCCCCATGTCTGGAATGTATTCCTTCATCACCTCCCCTTCTTAGAATACATAATTTCTTTCACAAATTGACTGAAGCTGTATTTTTTTCATAAGGTCTTTCTCATAATCTACTCAATAGTGCCTCTTCCCCCAAAATAAAAAAAAAAATCTTATTTTTTCTATCTATGACATAGCTTTGTACAAAGTAATTGTATAATGTGTCCTCCTTTCCTGAAGCAAACAAATATAACCTGTTGTCATTCATTCCTATATTTATCTGCTTGAGGACGAAGCCTTTTTTCTCTTTTGTTTTTATATTCCCAGAAATTTTCATAGCACCTGCTGCTGAGTAGGGCTTTAATGTATGCTTATTGATTGATTAGTCTGATCTGACATGGACTATAAAGACTGGCATGGTCATTGAGAAAACAGAGTCACCTCAATGGAAGGATAAGGAAATGGAGGAGGCCTTTAATGTAATTATTAACTTGTGTTTTTTTTTGTTTTTGTTGTTGTTTTTAATAATGAAAATTAAATTGAAAGAAAATGCAGCCAAATGGGAAATTTCTGTGGGGCATATGTTTAGATAAATGCAATCATTTGTTTGAAAAATGAACTAATGTGTGATTCATACTTTAGACTGTAGAAGCAATGTTTTCAAATCAATATTTCATTTTAGATGTAATTATGTCCATTGGTTGAAATGGAAAAGTAAACACTCTTAGCCCTTGAAATGCTTTCTCAAAATAATAAATAATGAAGTGAATATGCAAATACTATTCTTAAATTAGCTTAGGGAACTCTCTATGTGGGAATTCTCTACACCAGTGCTGATAGCAAAACATCTGTAACTTTGTAGCAGAAGTTTTAGGGTGATGACAGATGAACACAGATGTTAAATGAATTGCCAAGAGTGACACATATATTGTCATCAGTTGAATTAAAAGCCTGTTGCCAATCCAACCCTATATCCATTAAGGCACATTGCCTCTAATGTATAATTGCACAGGCAAACTGGAATTTTGTTTCAGTTAACTTGACCAGTAAGTGGCTTACTATTCCATATTAACTTCTACCCTTCTCACCATCTTCCAAATATTTGATGTAGAATTGTAATTTATGTTATTACAGAGAAATGACAAAACAAACCAATTTAAAAAAGACAAGTCTGTGCATTGACATTTCCTGGGTAAGTTAGAATTATATTTCTTGAACTTGTGTTAAGAAAGCTAGGTTATGATTATACTCCATCTTATTCTTATACTTTGAAATCCGTCCACCTCAGGTGGGAACCAGAAAAAAATCATAATATAGACATTAGCGCCTTTATTTTTCACTAAGACTTTAGATAGGTTTTCTGATCTGCCAACAATTATTGAGGAGAAATTAATGGAGTACTTGAAAAATATTATATGTATTATATATATATGTCTGTATGACTATATGTGTAATACATACACACATATACTTGCAGTATAAAGTTAATGAGTATATCTTTTTTTGTGTGTGTGTATATATATATATATATACACAAACAGTTATAAATATATAATATGTATAAACAACTAATTTAATACAATGTGGTTTTAGAGACAAAACTGTAATAGAGAACAGGAAAGTTTTCACACAGAAGATGAATCTAAGCTACATCTGAAAGAGGAGTATGTGATGCAAAGGAAAATAGAGGGTTTAATCTAGGCATCAGGATTGTCCAGTGCAAAGGAATTTATATGGGAGATGAAATGTAGTAAGAAACAGAAAGTTAATTTGTCTGAATCAAGGCCATATTGAAGGGGAGGAGGGATAATTTCCATTAAAGTTGTGAGATTCATTGAGACTAGGTTATATGGAGCTTTAAAAAGTAAGCAGAGTTTTTCATATTTTATTCTAGAGGTAATAGGAAGTCACTAAAGTTGACAGGAGGGAAATATCATATGATTAGATCCTTGAATTAGGAAAATTGTTTTGGTAGCAATTAGAATGGTGTAAGACTTGAGAAATGGAAACCAATTCACAGTTGCTGCAACTGTGTAAGTGAGAGGTAATGAGGACCTTTACTAAAGTGATATCTGTGTAAGAGGAGAAATGTGGACAAAAATGATACATATTGGGAAGGTAAAAATGTCACAATTAGGTAACTGCATGGAAACAATGAGGAGGAACAATAGAAAGGGGCAGATAATATTGAAAATTGTACACTTGTGATACAAGAATTGCTTTTTGATGATTGAGGTCTTTGTCTAAAAGTTTATTTCTAATGCTACATTCATATAAAGTGAAAAAGATTCCATAGGTGTGCATGATGTGTAGATATATAATTTTACCTAAATAAAAGAGGGCATGATATATGACTATAGAGAAAACAGGCTATAATAAAAATATATGAAGCCCATCATACTACTTCTCTCTGGAAAATAGAATATAGATATGAAAAATGTGTTGACTATTTTCCATAACTTGACTTGAAACTAACAATATTTTTTGGATATGTATATGGTGTGTGTGTGTTTAAATGCTATACCATATGAAAAAACTATGAATATAGACTCATAGATTTTAAGTTGGAAAAGAAAATTTAAAGATAATCCAACACAAACCCCTCATTTTATAGGTGAAGAGTCTAAGGACCAAAAGAATGCATTGATTTGCCTATAGTAATAAGCACCAGAGTATAAATTCAAACACAGATCATTGGCCTCCAAGTCTAGTGCTATTTCCCATGTAGCAATGGTACCTATTGGTCTATAAATCTTTGAGGTGTTAAAACAACATTCTACGTAAAGTTATATTTTATTTAAATATAGGTTATTTAAGAAAAGATTTAGACTAAATGTTAAAACTTTTATAATTTGCTCTTGTTTTGAATCTCCTTTCAGACCTCAAATTTAAAAAGTAATCATACAGGGCTGCTAGGTGGCACAGTGGATAAAGCACTGGCCCTGGATTAAGGAGGACCTGAGTTCAAATCCAGCCTCAGACACTTAACACACTAACTATGTGACCTTGAGCAAGTCACTTAACCTCAATTACCGCACTAAAAACAAACAAAAAAAAACAAAAAGTAATCTTACTTATTAGCTTTTCCTGATTTTTCTTTTCTTGCTAGGTAATACTGATTTTTTTATCTTTAATTTAGCTCCAAATAAGATGTGCACAAATTTTGCTAGTTATGTCAGTGAAAAATATTTCAAAGAATGAATACTGGTTTTTAGTAAACAAACATTTTAATGTCCCCCCAACAAGCAGAAAAAATAGAGAAAGCTCCTAATTAAAGATCCAAAATTATTATAAACAATGTTATTTAAATGAACTCATTAAAAAGTGAAGTCATGGGGAAAAAAAAATTTGAAATTAGTCAAAATCCATTTCAGTTCCATATAGGTGATTGAAAATGTGTCTGTTACATCAAGTCAAAATCTATTTCTTTTTGTTCCACCCATTGCTTCTTGTTATTCCCTCTGTAGTCAAGAAGGAATAAGAACTTTAATCATGCTTCTGTATAACAGTTAATAAAGGGATTTTTAAAAAATCGTTTTTATCTTTTTTTCATGCAGTTAGGGGAAAATGAGGAAAATGAGGAAAATTGAGAAGTTAAACTGAAATAAGTATCAGTGTAAGTCTGTCTACAAGGAAAATAGAAATGCTTGCCAAAGATAAAAATAAGGGTATAAAAGCTAATATTAGTAAGGATTTCCTATTCAGTTGGATTACCTGATGTCAAATTTATCTGTCTTTCTGTTTTATTTATATCTGGATAAAGATATTTTCTATCATATATGTGTGTGTACATATACACATAAAAGCATATATATAGGTATAGATAATCATTTATATAAACAATTCCATATACATGAATACACATAGTATATATGTATTTGCATATATGCATATATGTGAACTATGGCAATTTATTTTGATTTGGGGACCCTACCTTTGGGCTGAGATTAGAAAGCCTTAGGCCCTCAAGTTTTTCTTCTCTGTGTGGGAAGGGCTGGTGCCCTTCCCCCCTACACTTCAGCTGAGCCCAAAAGCCCCATGGGCTGAGATGCCAGGTCATACACCTGCGGGGGAAAAGCCCCAGCTCCCTCCACCCTGAGCAGATCTATCTTAGAGATCCTGAGCTCTTCCAGGCCTGTCTCTGGTGTAACCTGTGCAGAGTTCCGTGGGTGCACAACAGGGGGCATGGGCCCCTGGAGCCCAGGGTGTGGTATGCACAGGATGCTCGAAAGTCTCCCCCAGCTGTAGCCATAGTGTGGCTGTCGGATTAGCTTGGTCTGTGTGGGGGTGCAGGGAGCCCGGGATTTGAGGAGTGAGAAGAAACATTTATGAAGGGAGAATGCCAAAGGACTAGGAGGAAGGGATGCTGACAAGAATAAGGAGGACTTCAGAGATTAGAAACCCTAAGAGGAATGGACAGAAAGGGCTACAAGGATGCTAAGGAGACTGAGGCTACGTAAAGAGAGGGGGAGATGGTACAGGAGGGAGAAAACAAAGTTGGAGAAAGAGAGGTAAGAGAATAATGAGACGGGCAGACTGACAGAGCAGACAGACAGAACAGGAGGTCAAAAAGGTGGCAGAGAGCACAGAAGCAGTCAGCACAGGGTACAGGTTGGGAAAGGGAAGATTAAGAGAACAGAAAGGCTGGAGAACTAAGAGACAGGGGAAGGAAAAAAATCTAAAAGCAAGAAGGGACAGAGGCCGATACAGAGCAGGGGGGCTTTTCAGTGAGGGGAATACTAGAAGAAGGTCTGTTGGTATGCAGGAGGAGGCTAAAGAAGTTCCTGGTGCAGCAGGAGTAAAGAGACATGTCAAAATGCAGTCAGGTTGTACATTTTATTTCCCTGTATTCTTAATTTTAAATTGTATCTCAGAAATAAACCTTCTGCTGTTAAAATGGAAGAGGCTTCTTAATCTTTTGCTTATCAATTTTGGGAGTGGAGCAGTTTGGTGGAACTTTATAAATGGCCCATATTAAATTAATAGCAGTCAGATAACCAAACAGTTAACAGTCCCAGATTAAGTACCCCAGTCAGATTAGGCCCCCCAAATTAGTCCAGTAAGTCAAAATATTTCTACATTTGAATGACAACCTAGATGGTACTTATGGCTCAATTACAATTTTTCTTATACTTATAATTTTTCATAAGTCCAATTATATAATTTTTTCAGATTAGATAAACTAATAATTATTTTATAGAACTCATATATACATTAAATGCATATATGTAAACTCTTTAGAAATTACTTCAAGAAATGGCAGGATTATTATTATTATTTGTCTACTCTAGGCCTATACAAACTTTTGAATTGCTTGCTGACTTTGTAGTTTATTTTTTCTGGATTCTCTTGAGCTCATATTTGTGTGAATAAATATTCCTTATTTGTCTATATTTTCTTCCATGCTCCCTAATACTTTCTATCCTCCTGTGCTATTGTATAATGAAGTGAATCCTTTTAAAGGCATCTGTAATAGTGAGAATTCAATGGACAAAAATATTTCACACTACCCTTGAATTTAGAAATATTTACAAATATCCTTTCTAGGACCAATAATAATTACCCTCAAAGATTTGAGATATATTGAAAGATGTCTTTTGGCAATAGTTAATTTTATAGCCAACACCAAATTGGGTACCGTATCAAAATATGTAATTTTATTGCTGTGTAGATAGTATCACCATGAATATCATACCCCTCCTCCTTCTAATTTATTTCACCATTTCTCATTGTTTTTCTACCAATCTGCTTATAATTCCCTATTAGTGATCTCTGCTTTTTTATGCTCCAAACATGGCCTTTTGTCCTTCAGTCAATAGCAGTTGTTGAAAGCACAGAGTGGAACAAATATGTTTTAAGCAAAGAAGGGAAATACAGCTCAAATATCTGACGTGATATTGTCTATCAAAGTGCTGAAATTAAGACATCTCAGATATGGTTTTGGAACTGAAGTTAGGAAGATCTGAGTTCAAATCTTTTATCAGATCATAGCTATGTGACATAGGAAAATTTATTTACTGAGTCATCATCACTTTTCACCCGTAAAATAGGAGTAATAATAGCACCTATCTTATAAAGTAGTTCTGAGATTTAAATAAAAATACTTTAAAATTGCTTTGCAAACCTTAAAATGCTATATAAATGCTAGCTACTTTAAAAAAAAATCACCACCCTGATAAAGACTGAAGGGATCAGAAAAGGTTTTCCCTTTGCTTCTTCTTTGCATTGTAAGAAATTTGGGTCAGCTGGAATGTAGCAATTTAGCTCAGTATAGGTTAGAGCTTATATTCAAAAAGATATCACTGCTATTTAAATGCTAGTTGCCAAATGGAAGGGAAAAAATTGGAAGGTCTTTTTTTTTTCTTTTTGGGGGGTGGTAGTGAGCAGTTTGAATTGAGTTTTTTATTCATACAGAACCACTGAGTCTCATAACATGGAAGAATCTCTCGAAGTTCAACAATTGTACCTTACTGATCATTGACTATCTAAATGTTTCTTGAAGACCTCTAATGAAAGGGAACCTCTTACCTGCAGTGGCAACTCATTACACATTTCAAAATGTCTAATTGTCACAAAGAATTTCCTTATTAATGTTCAAAATATACTACTTCTAATAATTCATCTTAGTTCTAACCTTCAGAGTAAAGCAGTACAAATCTAATCTCTTTCAAATGAGAATACTTCAAATGCTTTACAAGTTGGCCAGTTTCCCCTAAGTCTTTTCTTCCCCAAAGAAATTATTTCAAATTCTTATATCAGACCTCATATGGAACATTCTTATGACCGACCTTTTATCACTCTGGTCATGCTCTCTTGAATTCCCTCCAGCTAATTAACTTATTTACATATCTAATACTCAGTTTATATTTGGTTTTACCCAACTGGGAAGCACTGGTATTGTGATTTGTTGTTTTTTATTAGTTTATTTGCAATTATTCTATATTGTTTTACTTACTATAACTTACATGTTAATTTCCTATAATTTTCCTACGGGAGCAATTTTGTGATTTGTTGGAGGGCTCAAATTTTAAAATTCAAAGCAGAACTAAGCTCCTCAGTTTCATCGTCCTTGCCTATATTTGTGTGAGTGTGCATGTGTGCATGTGTGTGTGTGTGTGTGTGTGTGTGTGTGTGTATGTGTGTGTGTGTGTGTGGTGAGGGCAGATTTTGTGGCTGGGGGTGTTGATCTACTACTACTAAAATTTTTCTTCTCTTTCTCCCCACTGGCATTGTGGTTCTACTAAACAATTCCTCTTGGAAAGATATGAACAATAACACTTTGATGGAATTGGAGGAAGATAAAATATATTGATGGTCTATTGAAGATACTTATTGTTTACAGCTACAAGGCATGTCTATCATCTTACCTCTGATAAACATTTCTAAGTAATGGGAGATATATCAAAAGTATATTTGTACAAGAATGATAAATAAGTTTTAGGAAATAGAAATAAGATAGTGAAGGAAACAAAGTATTTGCTAACTATTTCTCAAATATTTATTGATTGTGATATTTATTGATATGTGACATTGACAGTCAAATACATGCCAAAGTATATTAGGTTTAAGAGAGTGTCCTCAAAGATATTGTGTTGTACTATGGAAGTAGCTAGTGTATACTAGAGGTATGCAGAAAAATATGATTAAAAATAGTTAATAGCAGGGCAAAGGAGAAAATTAACAAAATGGAACTTTGAAGATGAGAAAACTTTTAGTTGAAGTGATAAGGGAATGCTTTATGAATAAAGTAGCATCTGAACTAAAACCAGAAGGATTTGAAAGGGAAATAAAGGGAGAGAGTGCTTTCTAGATATAAGAAATAGGCTTTATTAATATGCTGGTATAAGAGATGTCAAGTCAAAGTAAGTGGATATGTAGATGCTATGGATTCTAATATTCTTAACCTTCTCGATGCTCATACTTTCACCACGCTAGTTTAGGTTCAGCAAAGTTTGTAATGAATTCATGAATGAAGCAGCTAGGTGGTGCAGTAAAGCAGCAGCGCTTGATTCAGGAGGACCTGAGTTCAAATCCAGCCTCAGATATTTGACACTTAGTAGCTGGAACCCTCATTGCTTCACAAAAAAAAAAAAAGCAATTCATGAAAGGAATAATGTGAAATCAGTAAGAAAAGGTAGGTTGGAGTTAACTGAAGAAGGGCCTTAAATGTCAAGCTGATGAGTTTGTATTTTAACTAAGAGTCACAAAGTGGCTATGAAAAGTTTGGAGCATGGTAGTTACAAGATGAGAAGATCAGTGTGGTGTCTATGTGAACAAGGTAATGGAGAGCATAGACAGAAAAAGAGAAGGACCATGTAAAAAGTGATTAAAAATTCCTCAGATAACAGGAAATAAAGGCTCATACTAGGGTCATGGCAATGAATGAAGAAGAGGTGAAAAAACATAGGTCAAAAGGAAACTAAATTAAAATTACCTGCCAGAATCAATATGGAAAGGCAGTGATGATCTTGGTCTTTTATAACTTACTGAGCTTGAGGTATCAATGGAAATCCAAAAAGAGGTGGCAATAGATGAGTGGGAATTCTAAAGAGGAATTCAGAAGTGAGATTAAGATTGGTTTTAGAGATTTTTAGAAACAAAAACATATATAAAGGGTAATAATGGAATGGAGGGAAATAGCAAAAATCACCAAGGTGATAGTTTATATCCTATCACGAAGGATAGAATTATAGAAAATGAATTAATTAGGAATACAAAGATTTAGGGAAGACCTGGTATTTTTCAGACTGAAGGAAGAAAAGTCAGTCAAAGATACAGTGAAGGAGTGCTCAAAACAAGAATTAGAGGGGGAAATGGGTATATATCACTTAGAACAATGGAGAAGTCTATTTAGTAGAATGGAGAGATTTATCATCCTATAGAGACATTATTGAAAAACAAGTGATTAAGGATTATTAAGACTGAAAAAAACCCCACAGATTTGTAATTTTGGATTTAATTAACAAACTTTGGACAGTTATGTGGTGCAGTGGATAGAGGACTAGGCTTGGAATCTGGAAGATTGAGTTGAAATAAGGCCTAGCCTGGGCAAGTCATTTAACCCAGTTGACCCAGTTGCCTTATCTGTAAAATGTACTGGAGAAGGAAATGACAAACCCCTGCAATATCTTTGCCAAGGAAAACACCAAATGGGTCATGAAGAGTCAGACATGATTGAAACAACTGAAGAACAACAACTTTTGAGATACAGATTTCAAATGATGGAATATTAGAATTGAAAAGCATTTTGTAAAGACTTGAGAAATACATGGATGAAAATAAATTAAAGTCAGCCAGTGGAGTCTGCTCCCTCTAGGAGATCAATAGTGAAATAGAGAAATAATACTGTGAGGAGACACTAAAGTAATAGAAAGATATATATAAATATTGATATAGATTTTGATACTGATATCTTTCTTAATGCCAGAGAAATGAGTATGTTTATTAGTAGCAAGAATGAATCAGGGGCAGCTAGGTGGCACAGGGGATAGAGCACAGGCCCTGGAGTCAGGAGTACCTGAGTTCAAATCTGGCCTCAGACACTTAACATTTACTAGCTGTGTGACCCTGGGCAAGTCACTTAAGCCCAATTGCCTCATTAAAAAAACAAACAAACAAAAAAACCCAAAACAAACAAAAAAGAATGAATCAGTGGGGGGGGGATGGAGCCAAGATGGTAGAGGAGAGGCTATGACTCCTGAAAGCTCTCAATAAACCCATGCCCCCCAAAATAATGCCATAAAACAACCCCCAGAGCAGCCTAACTCACATAAGAACAGACTGAGACTATTTTCCAGCTAAAGAGGGCAACTGAGATAACTTGTTGATTGACCTGGGAGAGGAGCTCAGTGGGTGGTCTATACCCAGCCAGGAACAGACCACACCTCCAGTCCCTTGAAGGCTTCAGTGCCAGCAGCTTCTTCTGAGGCTTGGCTCAGAGAACAGTGAGGGTGTTTGGTGGTTAGCCATGGTGAAGTGGCTGGTATCTCTGCTGGAGTTGGGCTGAAGTGCCCTGGTTCTGAAACAGTGGGCCCAATTGAGTGATGGCAGCCCAGTGGGGGAGGGGCACAGGCACACCAAACTTCATGACCAAAGAAAATCAGATTTCATTCAGACATTTGCTTCCAGATTGAGATGAGTAAGCAGAAAAAGCAGTGGATAATAGAAAGCTTCTTTGGGGGAAATATAGACCAGAATACACCCTCAGAAGAAGATAATAACAAAATCAAACCTCCAACATCCAAAGCTTCCAAGAAAAACATGGAGATGCTCCAAAGGGACTTAGAAGAGAAAGTAGGAAAGATAGAAGGAACACATAGAAAGATGGAGGAAAGAATGGAAAGAGAAATGAGAGTGATGCAGTAGAATCATGAGAAAAATGTCAACAGATTGAGAATCCAAATGCAAAAGGAGATAGAATTAGAAAGTTTGACTTTCAAATACAAGATCCCAGAGGAGCATAAAAAGATAAACAGGAAAAAGAAATCATGAAGGATATTAAAAGATTAAACTGTTTACATTCCTACATGGGAAGATAGTACTTCCAACTCATAAGATTTTTCTCAGTATTAGGGTAGCTGAAAGGAATATACTTTGACAGAGGTCACAGGTGTGAATTGAATATGAAGGGGTGATAACTGTAAAGCATTTTTTTGTTTCTTCTTGTTTTTGTGGAGCAGGCAGGGTGGGGTGGCTTATGTCTGGGACTGGATATGGACCTAGGGCCTCCTGGGTCCAGGGCTGTCCACTGTGTCACCCAGCTGACCCATGATGATATCTTCAAAATAAAGTTAAGGAGTAAGAGGAATGCACTGGAAGAAAGGGAAAGGGAGAGGTGGACCGGGGAAAAGTAGCTCACATAAAAGAAACAAGAAAAAGCTTATGGAGTGAACGGGAAGATGGGGAAGGAGCGGGGTAGTGAGTCTAGCTCATAAGAGTCTTCTGAGTATTAGGGCAGATAATAGAAATAAACTTAGACAGAGGACACAGCTGGGGGTTGATTATGAAGAGATGATATCTATAAAACATTTAATTTTTGTTGATATCTTTTGTTTGTTTTTGTTTTATTTTGTCTTGTTTTTATGGGGTGTTCAGGGTTATGTGGCATACCTGGGGTCAAGCAGTGGGCTTGTGTCTGAGGCTAGATTTGGGCTTGGGTCCTCCTGAGTCCAGGGTGGGTACTTTTATCGCTGTCACCTAGCTTCCCCATAATGACAACTTTAGGGCATTTTCTTCCTTTCTCAAGCCATCACTTTCAGTTTCAGCTGCTACATCTAGTTCATCACTTCCAAATCTCTATCTCCATTCCTCACCTCTTTTGAGCTCTAGTTGTGCTTATACAACTCCATAGTTCTACCTGGCAAATGATCATTTTAAAAAACTCAAAATGTCCAAAACTCTGATCATTTCATCTCCATTATGTGAAATCAGAATAAGGGTTTAAGGAAGAAAAAAATATATCAAAAGTTTTGGCAGTATCATCCACAAGATATCTTATGTTCACAAATTTTGAATTATATTCCACTCTTGATTCTTCATCACATCTCTATTTTGCTTTTTAATAAATAGATGGATAAATGAATGGATGGATGGACAGATGAATGACTGATTGAATGAGTGAATAAATGAATGAATGAATTAACTTCAAGTTTCATCTTTGAATCATGTTTTATATCCAACCCTTTTTCACTAGTCCTATTACCATGACCATAACACAGGTTTCATTATTTTCAATATGAAAAATCTGTTAAATGTCTTCCTGTCTTTACTCCCTTTAGTTTCTAATATTTTTTTCCTGCCACAAGAAGAACATTTGTAGCTATGAACTAAATTGTGGTCACTCAGATGTCTCAAAAATCTCCCAAAGATACGTATAGCCCACCAAGCTGATTTCAGACTCCATTATGATTTATTCAAAATAAACCTCAATCTGACTTTGAATCTTACTTCATACTATTTCTTTCCATCTACTCCATAACAGAGTTTCCACCAAACAGGATTACTCTTTTACCCTTAATTAAACTCTTTAACTCTTATTATACTTTACCCTTTGTGTTACACTTTGTCTCTTCATTTCTATATAATTCATGCGTCTCTCTCTCTCTCTCTGATCTTCAATTTTGGTAATAAACCTAGCTCCAAAATACATGAGAGAGCACTTTAACTTTTTAATATTCAAAATATTATATGTATTATATTTCTGGGGTTATATTTTATACCACCTCACACTTATCAGATTTCCTAATATTAGAAAAAAGGAAAATAATAAATGTTGGAGAAGCTGTGGAAAAATTGGAATACTAATGCATAGTTGGTAGAGCTGCAAACTGATCCAACCATTCTGCAGAGCAATTTGGAAATATGCCCAAAGGAATGTAAAGCTGTGCATACACTTTGACTCAGAAATACCACTATTGGTTCTTTTACCCAAAGATACCACAAAAAATGGAATAGGACTCACATGTAAAAATATTTATAGCTCCTCTTTTTGTGGTGGCAAGGAATTAGAAATTCGGGGGATTCACATCAATTGGGAAATGGCTGAACAAGTTGTGGTATATTAATGTAATGGAATACTATTGTGCTGTAAGAGACGATGAGCAGGTTGATTTCAGAGACACCTGGAAGGACTTACATGAACTGATGCTGAGTGAGGTGAACAGAACCAGGAGAACATTGTACACAGTATCAACAACATTGTATGTTGATCAATTGTGATAGACTTGACTCTTCTCAGCAAAACAATGGTCCAAGATTGTTCCGCAGTACTCATAATGGAAAATGCTCTCCAAATCCAGAAAAAAAAAGAACTATGGCATCTAGATGCAGATTGAACCATACTATTTCTATATATTTTTTTTGTTTTCCTTTTTTGAGCTTTTTCCCTTCTACACTAATTCTTCTTTCACAGTATGACTAATGCAGAAATGTTTAATTTGATTGTTTGAATATATATATGTATATTGTGTGAATATACATATATTGCTTGCTGTCTTGGGGAGGGAGGGAAAAATTTGAAACTAGAAATCTAATAAAAACAAATGTTGGAAACTATTTCTACTTGTAACTAGAAAATAATAAAATACTTTTATCATTAAAAATAATTTACAGGACAAAAGCTTTTAAGATGTATATATGCATATATAAAATTTGATGCAGTCATTCATATGGGCAAGCATCCATTCCTAAGCTACTCAGAAATTAGTATTTTATATCTATATCACTGATATAAAGATAAACATTGTCTCCTCTAATTGTTAGCTAACCATACTCTATACCATATTTATGTGCTTTCAGTGCTATCTATGCTTATGTCCTAAAAAGTACCAAGGTACCACAATCTGTTCTTCCTTCCTTCCTCCCTTCCTTCCTTCCTTCCTTCCTTCCTTCCTTTTTCTTTCTGTTTTTGAATTTTCTTTTAAATTGTAATCATAAAAATTGTCACTAAATCCATTATTTCAAGTTATGAAGAATGGGGAATATGATTGTATGAAACTAGAAAGTTTTTCAAAAATAAATTCTAGAACTATTTTGTCTGTAATAAACATATTGAATAAGTCATTCCCCTCTCCACTTTACCACATTGTTGTACAATGTTCAATTTATTGTAGAAGCTTAGTTGATATTATTGTTGATAGTGCTATTCACATCTAATACTTTTTTCTAGTTATTTTTGGGAGAGAGACAGAGACAGTGACAAAGAGGGAGGGAAGAAGCAAGCAAGGAAGGAAGGAGGGAAGGAAGGAAGGGAGGGAGGAAGAGCGGGAGGGAAGGAGAGTAACAGAAAAAAAGAGAAAAAAGTAAAGAAAGAAAGAGAAAAGAAAAAAATCCATTTTGTTGAATAAAGTATTCCTACTTTTGAAATATAAATTTTATTTTAGCTTTGACCAGGAAAGAACTAAATGTTATATCTTTAGTTAGTACAAATGCAGATGGGCAGTTATAATTTAATTAAAGTGCCCTTAATACTGGCAGTCTTAATTAGGGCACCAGAAATTAAAGCAGTATTCGACTGGAGGGCTAAATTGAATTGTGCTTAGTTATTAGAATTTGAACTAACAAGGGTATATGTTTTGATTCTCCATTTTGTGACCTTAACAAGGTCAAATACTAAATTTTAGCATGGTATGGAACATTCTTAAAAGGGATTCATTTAAATGTTTATACTCTGGAAAAGACTGGATGTTTTTTTCTAATAATTGACTGCCCTTTTCCCTTTAATGGGAGAAATATTCGCATCAAGTGTAAAATGACCAAGAGTGACATTTTTTAAAGTTATAATAAGAAGAAGTTTCTAATGGATTTAAATGTATTTTTAAAAGGAAATTTTAGAATTTTTCCCATATGCTAAAGCAAACTGGATAGTTTATCTTAATCATTATACTTTAAAGAAGATTTTTGAAAATGATATTCTAAGAAAAATGATTGCATAGGTAAAATTTATATTTAATATGTTATTTGACAATTATGGTCCATTGTCATATCAGTTTTGTTTTTTTTTTCAGGACGACAGGGGTTAAGTGACTTGCCCAGGGTCACACAGCTTGTAAGTGTCAAGTGTCTGAGCTTGGATTTGAACTCAGGTCTTCCTGAATCCAGGATGAGTGCTTTATTCACTGCACCACCTAGCTGCCTCAGTTTGTTTTTTTAAACCTATATAAATCAACCAACAGATTACAGTTTTAAATGATTTTTTCAAGCCATGACATAAGTAATCAAAGAGATTTATAAATTAATAAAGTAGAAGATATTTCTCATGTTTTAACATTATTATTCAAGTGAGCAAATGGTTTTTATGCATTTATTTTCTACAGTGCCAGGACAGGTGTTAAAAACGCCATAGTTTTTTGCGTAATGAAACTATACATAAACTTCATGAACAAGGTGGCAAATTTCAAAGGTACCCTTCAGGATGAGACTTATGGAATGGATAGCAAGAGTTAGGGGGAATTTGGAAATGGAGAGACTGACTACCAGGGGATTCTGGGCATTGGTAATAGATTTAGCAAACCCATGAAAGGTGAGAACATCTAAAACATATAGAGTAAAAGGGGGGTTTTCCAATTACACTGAAAGCAGGGTCCTCATAAGGGAGTAATAGTCTGACATAAGGCAATACATGTACAGGTACATAAGATTGTGGAGATGTGTAAATGCCAGCTACAGATTTTAAATTAGCATGATGCTTCCATTGAAGATTTTTAAGCAAATAATTGGAATGATCAGATCAATGTTTTACAATAACACGATTGGGAGCATGATTTAAATTATTTTAGGTTTCTTTGTATAACTTTATTTTGGGGGTTCTTTCAGTGGATAATACCTTTCCTATATCTCTAAATAAATTATTCATTGGTAACAAACCTACCTCCCCTCTCATCTATCTATCTATCTATCTATCTATCTATCTATCTATCTATCTATCTATCTATCTATCCTCCCTTCACAGTGACCTAGTTGGAAAATGCGTATACATTTATCCATGAATCTGCTACCAATCCAACTAGGGAAGAGAAGAAAAGTTCATTTTAATTTTTTCTGGGACATTTAACAGTTTTTGAGTTATTTAGAGTTTGACTTCCCTTAAGTGAACTTTTCATTTATCTTATTAAGCTGTTATAAAGATTGCTCCTTTGGTTTAATTTATTTCACTCTATACCCCTATACTTCTCAAACTGTAAGTACTCTCCTTTCCTGGGACCTTGTCCTCTGTTTGGCTGTTCCCTCTAAAAATCTCCACTTCAAGGAAAAACACAGACCAATTCTATCTTCATCCTCTCCAGACTTTCTTTATAATGTCTCTGCCCAAGCAGCTTTCTATTCCAATATATCTACTTATTAGGTTCCTTTTATGCATTGTATGCCCATTAGGATTTAGTTCCTTGAGGGGGAAGGATTGTTTTTGATTGAATTTATATTTCCAGTGCTTAGCACAGTACCTGGAAAATATTAAGCACATAATAAATGGATTTTGACTTGACTATATAATCTCATGGTTATTTTTCTCCTTCCTCTTCCTGAGTCTTAATTTCTTACTGTGCAATAAAATTCCATTACATTCATGTACTACAATTTGTTCGGCAACTCTTTCATTGAAAGGCACTAATTTTGTCTCCATTTCTTTATTACCACATAAAGTATGGTATGTATGACTAGTATGAAAACTTTAATATTTATTGAATTAGTATATCTATCTTTGATTAATTTGGGGTATGTGCCCAATAATTGTATCAAAGTAGACACACAGCAAGAATAGACAAATCCTTAGCTTCACTAATAGAAAATTATTCTCCTATTTTTTCACAAATCCCCAAATAATAAATTTACTTGTTTGATTGCTATTTTGCAAATATGAATAACTTGAAATTAAAACTCAGATTTGTTTAATTTGAATTTTTCCTTTAGTGATTTGTCATAATTTTAAATTATTAGTTTGAAACAATTCCTTTTTAAATCTATTCATATTTTGAACACTTATATATTAATTAAAAGTTCATGCCTGTATACGTTTGCATCAATTCCCTATGTATCTTGGATGTCAAAATCTTATCATTTTATGCAAATATTTTCCCCCACATGCCCTTGGTTGTGTTTTTTCCCCCATTTCATTAAAAATCCTACATAGGGAGAATTATACACTCTTTTTATAACCACCTCATTTTGAATTATTTTCACAATGTTAATATGAATTTTATGTGATAACACTAAGTAACTATGACAAGTTAGCTGAAATCTGTAAAACAAAACAAAACAACTTTCTGTAATCTGAATAGTAATAGAAGATAAAGGAGTTAGGAAGGGTTCAAAATGGGTAATAATTGCATTGTACTTGTGATAGTTTTGCAAATAATAGCTGAGAGCCAGTATTTGAATTGAGGTTTTCTCAGGAAGTAGGAAATTGATAATCAGGCTCACCCAAAGATGCTACTGTCACAGGAATATGTGCATGTGGGGGAGGGTGATGAAATGTTAGAGATGGGGAAATTAGGCATAAGTAAATCATCTCCCAAAAACTGCTAACAAAAATAACAGTGGATATTGAATTTACCTTCAAACAAATATTCAATGGAAAGATAATTTGTAATATTTTGTAAATAGTTGTTTTTGTGTATTTATTTTCAGAATAAGTAAAAGCTACGTATATGCAAAAATCAATCTATCTCTTCTAAAGTCTAAGGTAAAAAGGGTGTAAGAATATTTTGCCATTATCAAGGTTATGAAGAAAAATTATATTCTATGAGCTTCAAAAAGAAGGCAAAAAGGGAAAATAGTCTCAGGGCAGAATTGAATCTTTATTTGAGTCAGAATATGATGCAGAGAACAAAGGAAGTAGGCCAATTAAAATTTGGTGTATGTAATAGCTTCTTTAGTGAGTAGAAGTGGACCTTCTAAGAAGGAAGAAATTTTATTTGCTCTAAATGAAAATTATCACATTCATACCCTAAAAAATCTCAAGCAGAGGTCAGGACTAAAGCAAAATATAATTGGGAATTTTATTTTAAACAAAAAGTACAATACAGAAGACATACTATTAATTTGTGGGTTTCTAATTCAATATGTCAGTAAATATCTGTTTGACCCCACTGTTCTAAATAATCGTACTCTGGATCTCCAGGTGTCACTAGAAAAGAGATAATACAATGCATATAAAAGAAGAATAGACAAGAACTAGAGATTCTAGTCAAAAGAGAATTAAGGAGAGTTGAGCCAGTCATTTTTCAATTTGATATCAACAAAAAACAATTCTGCCGTCTCCTCAGTATAGGATGAAATGCCCCAAAAACAATGTTTTCAAAGAAGATCAAAACTCATTCCTGGTGATTCTTGTGGGGAAATATGGTAAAAAAAAAAAAAATAGAATGAAGTTCGACATTGTCAGATACTCAATTCCAGTCTAGAAACTGGAACTTACAGAGATAGGGTTGCTGTTTTTACTACTGTTCTTGAAGGAAGTCAGAGTCTTTAAAACATAAAAGTAAATTTGGGAACTAAATATCTATTTAAAAAAATTATATCCATGAATGAATTTAGGATGTCTAGACTACCATTTAAAATACAAAAATGATTCATTCTTGTTCAGGCATGAATTTATCAGAAAAAAATAATGAGTACTACTTTGAAATTGTTAAGCTTAACATGCCTATGGGAAATCTATTTTTGAGACATTCAATTGTCATTTGCAGATGAGATTCTGGAGTTGAGGAAAGTGATTAGGATGGATAGAAACCTGGGAATCAGAGAGATAATATTTCAATTCAAAGGAACTGGTGAGATCAACAGGTGAAATAGTATATAAAGAGAAAAAGTAAAGTCTAAGATAAGGTCTTGGGGGACAGTTGCACTTAAGAAGCATGATCTAGATGAAGAAAGTTTGGGGACATATGGACTAGAATATAATATAATTTTCCCATATCCTCTTGGTGTTCTAATTGAAATCTCATTATGTGAAGGGATTGTTTCTGCAAAGGACTATGCAATCTCTGACACAGTATTGCTATTCCTTTGCTAGGCCCTGGGGATACAAAGAAAAATGTAAAACAGCCCTTATCCTCAAGGAAGGTATCATTCTATGTGAGAAAACAAAAATAACATATGTAGGTATATTTTTTTAAATGTCCAAAACAGACTACAGATAATGGAGAGGGGAATTAATAGTTGGGGGAGGGGAATCAGGAAATGCTTCAGTAGAAAGTAGAATTCAGTGGAACCTTGATAAGAAAAAAAAAAGTAGGAATTTCAAGAAGAGGAAAGGAGAGAGTGCTTTCCAGAAATAAGAGAAAACCAGTTCAAAGGCATTGGTATGGGAAATTGAATGCCATGTATGAAGAGTAAGGAGGTCAGTTCTGTCTGGACTATATACTACATAAAGTGGGGTACTAGAAAAGCAAGTTAGGTTTTGAGAATCATCATGAAAAATTGAATGGAAAATTTGGCTTCTGATTCAGGAAGACCTCAATTTTCCTATTTTTTATGTAATGACCCTGGACAAGTTACCTGAACATTTATTGTCCTAGGTAGTTCACAATACCAGTGAAAATAGGTCTTGTTTAAATGAACAACAACAACAACAACAAAGACAATAATGGATTGATCTTGAAAAGTTTGAAAGAATCAGTAGAAAATGCATTCTCCATGATTATAAAGCTATTTCAGTGTTTACAAAGTATAAAGTTAACAGATTTTGACCTTTTTCACATTGAAAGAGGGAAAAAGGGGCAGATACGTAGTGTGGTAGATAAAGCATCACCCCTAGATTCAGAAGGACCTGAGTTCAAATCTGACCTCAGACACTTGACACTTACTAGCTGCGTGACCTTGGGTAAGTCACTTTACCCTCATAGCTCCGCAAACATAAAACAAACAAATATATATATAAAGAAAGAGGGAAAAATTCTAATTCTTTTTGCCCAATATCTATTGAGTATGGTTGCTAAATCTTTATGAAGAGGAACAGCACCAACAGCAACAGTTTCAAATATTTACTTTGGAATGAAAAACATAATCCAATTTAATCAGAAATTAGGAATTTCCCCAATGAATTATGGAGAACCTGCATTTTTTCCTAAGTTATCATTGTGTTTATGTCCAAAGTTAGAAAAATTCAGGTCAGTTTTTAATATATCAATCATGTTGTTTTATAAAGCTTATGAATAATATGATATTAATAAATTATATGTCTGGATCCATATTCAATGTCACTTCAAAAACTAGATTTTTAAAAAAAATAACATTTCAGGCAGAAGATACCTAACTTGTGGACTCAAATTCAAGCTTATGTGACATCATGCAAAGGGCACTGCATACAAGGTTAAAAGAAACAAAGCTTATCACTGGTACGGCCACTAATTAGCTACATGACCTTCAGCAGAACACTACATATTTCTGGGTCTCTATTTCTTAATTTGTAAAATGAAGAAGGTGTACCTAGATTATTTTGAAAGTGTCTTTCCATTCTGAAGTTGGGTTACTCCATATAGAATATAATGGGTTACTTATAAATTGGCATTTTAAGTTGTAAAACATGATTATTTCTAAAAAAGTGTGTTTGGTCATTTAACATACATTTCTGGTTCAAGGTTAAAATGGATTCTTTTTTTTTTCCTTTTTGGTACATAACTAATGTAGTTTACAGGATAAGATATGCCTTTTTACTTCAATAATACACATTGTAGTTATGCTTTGGGGGACACTATAAAATATTGTCTGACTTCTTAAATTCTAAGTTGCTGGAGCTATAAAAATATATTATATAAGACTTCTGACACATGGGTGTTTGTGTGAAATTATGGAGAGGTGGGCAAAATTTTGCTGGATAAGATTAAACTAAATAGAATAAACACTTTCCAAAAGTTTAAAGAATTAAAGCAATATTTATAATGATTAATATATATGATATATTAATATTATTTAAGTGCTCTATTTTAATATCAAATTGTATTCAAATAAATTATTAATCATCCATTATTTGTCTTTATTAATAATGAGACTCCAAATTTATGGAAAAACTTCAAAAGGCTTTTGTGTAATAGGTGCCTCCAGTTTCTATCCAATCCCTTAAAATATTTGGACCAATCGTTACATCAAAACTGCTGTCAGCAAATTCATGAAATCCAATTGACTTTTCTTAATTCTTATTGTTTATGATCATTCTGCATCCTTAAACATTGCTGAAAAACAATTTCTTTGATATTATTTTCTCAAAAATATCACTCTCTGCTCATTCTCCTCTTAGTCTTCCAACTGTCTCCCTTCTGCATCCTCATCCAGGTCATGTCTTCTAGTCATAGGTAAACCCACAAGGTTATATCCAGGGCCAACATCTCTTTTCCTTCTATACTACTTCACTTGGTGATTTCAAAAGCTCCTATCAATTTAATTCAAAGCTGTATGTTAATATCTGTCAAATTTACCAATCCTATTACAGTCTCTCTTTTGCCTTCCAATTTCATACCTCCAACTACCTTTCTTTATATATCTCCATTGGTTATCACTGTTCCTGATACATCATAGTTGCTTAATAAATGTTTAATATTGTTCTGGAAATCAGAAAGCACCTCTTCATATCACTAAGGGGAAAAATGGACTTTTCTTATACTCGAATGATCCTCACTGTCATGTTGCTCATTTTTCATCAGGATGCCAACAAACATAATATTGAGTTTCATAATACTACATTTGCTATAAGAAACCCACATGGCTATCCACTCCAACCTGTGAATCCAATATTTTCTTAGTAGGTTGACTGTCTTGCCATTAGTCACTATGTTTCTTCAGCCCTTCAATTTACCCTGCTAGCTTCCCTGCTACTACCTGGACTTTTCATGTTAATTAAAGTGAACATCAACATGCATCCTAAATTTTGTGTGATCTCTACCAATTGGAACATGTACTCTAAGAGCTGGGAAGAGGGAAGAATAGTAATAATCATTTCCAATATTTAATTTGAAACCACCTCAGTTTTCTGCTCCATACATAGTAAGATAAATATTTTGTCATCTATTTCCAATGTCTAAAATTAAAAAAAAATAAACATAGCATTCAATTAGTAAAAGTATTGGAATTTTTTTGATATATTAAATGTATTTGTTAAACATATAGGTATTAAATATATAATTTATTAAATGAATATTATTAAACATGTAACTATCAAATAAATGAAATATATAAATGAAATAAATAAAGTATATTAAAATTAATTTATTAAACATATTAAATTTATATTTCTCAGGATAGTTTTGTCTAAATTCTATAATTTTAAATTCAGTTTCATATAATATTTCAGGTTATAATACAAAAGATTTTTAAAAATATTGTTTGGAATATGTTACCTACATGAAAATGTCATGGTCCAAGTAATTATTGAAACCATAACAAATGTAATCAGTGGCATACTGATTATGATAAGAAGTTATCCAACTCAGCTATTTGTCTTTTATGGTAAGCCCCAGATATATTTTAGATGTGCCTTGGCATTTATAGCATTGACTTAAACATTTTTTCTTCAGGTACATAGTTCTCAATTGACAGTAGCTGAAAATAGATAATTTTGTTTATTTATATACTCATGTATGTGTATATAAATGTTGGCAATTGTGTATTAATATAGTTGATCAAGTTAGAAAGTTTTTTTTCTTTTAACTAGATTGTAACAGAAACAACAATTCTGTTAAAGTGCATTAGTAGTTCCTCAACTGACAATGCTTCCAGGGTTTACTTATAAATTATGAACTTATATAATCTCTGACCACACCTACCTTCTGTATATTCCATTACAGAGTGATGATCATCTGAAATGCTCTGCATTCATGATGGATGAGAGGCTCAGTTATACTGATTGCAATCTTTAGTGAGATATTCTGTATATATGTTGTTTTCCAGAAGTAGAATATAAGCCCTTTGGAGGAAGTGATCACTTTAATTTTATATCTCATGTGCATAGCATGGACATGAAACTTAGTAAACATATACCATAAGCATGTTGATTTAAATTAAATTGAATAGCGAGATAATTTAAATACATGAACTATGAACAACTAATTTTTTTCTGTTCATATTCTTATTTTTATGTTTCTCCATTTTAATTAATGTATACATATAGAAAAACACTCAGTGGGATGTCTATTCCTTAGAGAAATGTAGGGGGGAAAAACAAAATAATGATGGTCAAAAGAGAGAGAGAGAGAAAGAGAGAGAGAGAGAGAGAGAGAGAGAGAGAGAGAGAGAGAGAGAGAGAGAGGAAGCAAGAAAATAATTACATAAGGGAAAGAAGGCCTAATTAAAGAAAAGAATAATTTCTCACTTGGCTTATCAAACCAAACTCAGCAAAACAGAAGATAATTTTCAGTTTTTGGTTCTTGTGCAATTATTTTTAATGCATTTTAAACCCTCTAATATTGTTGTGGAAACAAATCCTCTTACTTTTCTTTCCTTTAAATTAAATATGGCTCACTTAGCATTGCTATGCAGTCTATCATTAAGTTGTAATTAAATTATAATTATACATTATAACTGAAGGAATCAAATGAGGTCAGTTGTAATTTAACACTTCTTTATATGAAGCTAATTCTTCTTCTTGATGATTATTTGCTCCCAATTATTGTAAAAGTTTTCTCTTCAATTGAAATAAAAGAAAAAAATTGCACTGGATATAGTTTTTAATTTTTTAATTCTGAACATGTATGCAATTTTACAAGTTTTACCCAAGGATTATTTCCCTATTAATTATTAATAATTAGTAGTTAAAGAATTGGTTTATATGTCATATTTCAAAAATAAACAGCTATGTGTGATAGTATTAAATAAGCAGGATTATTTGAAATGAAAATCATGTGAGGATCTAGAAATTAATTCCAAGATGCAGTATAGGGGAAAATGATAATTTTGCAATGAAAAGAAAGAATAAAGGCAATAGCCAATAATTGATACCATTCTTGTTCCTTTTCTTCAATTACTCAAATATTTCTGATACTTCCTGGTCTAATGCAAGTATCATAGCAGCAAATGGTATCTCAAGCAACAAATTGTAGCCTGAACACATCATATTGGTCTTTCCATTCAATGACATAAACCCATGTATGCTTCACTCTGTTTTTATTGTTTATAAGCTCTCTCTGGAGGTGGATAGCATCTTTCTTCATGGGACCTTGGAATTGTCTTGGCTTATTGCTGTGAAAAAAGCAACCAGGTCTTTAACAGTTGATCATTCTTATAATATTGCTGTTACTCTGTAAAATATTTTCCTCCTTCTGGTCACTTCATTCTGCTTGAGTTCCTATGTCTTTCCAGATTGTTCTGAAGCCATTCTGTTTGTCATTTCCTATAGCACTCTATTAATGTATCCATATACCAAAACTTGTTCAGCCATTCCACACTTGATGGCTATCCCCTCAATCTCTAATCTTTGCCACCACAAAAAGTTGCTAGAAATATTTTTGTACAAAAAGGTCCTTTTGAATTTTTTTTTTATCTTTTTGACTTACAGATTTGGTAGTGGTAGTTCTGGACTAAAGGGCAATATACACAGTTTTATATCCCTTTGTGCATAGTTCCAATTTACTATCCAGAATGTTTAGATCAGATCACAATTCCACCAAGAGTTCATTAAGGTCCCAATTTTCCTATATCCCCTCCAACATTTATCATTTTCCTTTTCTGTTATATTAGCCAATCTGATAGGTGTGAGATGGAAACACAAAGTTCTTTTCATTTTTACTTCTCTATTCAGTAAGTATTTATAATAATGTTTTCATGTGAGTATGAATAACCTTGATTTATTTGTCTAAAAACTGCTTGGTCTTATTCTTTGAACTTTTGTCAATTTTGGAATGACTCATTTTTATAAATTTGTCTCAGTTCCATATGTATTTAAGAAATAAGACCTTTTTCAGAGATACTTGTCTTATTTCCCCCAGTTTCTTCTTTTCTGTTTCTTATGCACAAATCAAGATTATGTATTTTACTTCCTATAATCCGTTCTTGCTTTGTCATAAACTCTTCATTTTTCTATAGATCTGGATAGGTCTGGAAAGTACATTTTTCCATGCTCCCCATTTTGACATTATCTTAGTATATGCCATAAAATGTAGGTCTGTACTAAGTTTTTTTTTTTCCAAACTGCTTTCCATTTTTCCCTGTAATTTTTTGTCATATGTTAAGTTCTTACTCCAAGAGCTTAAATCCATGGATTTATCCAACACTAGACTAATACAATTTATTACTATGTGTCATGTATCAAAATTACTCTATTTATCCACTGCTCTATTTCCTTGACAATACTATATTATTTTTATGATTATCTTTTTGTAATACAGTTTAAAATCTCCAACGGTTAGACTACCTGTCTTAATATTTCTCCATTGGTTATATTAATATTCTTGAACTTTTGTTCTTCCAGATGAATTTTGTTATATTTTTTCTATCTCTATAAAATAATTATCAGATAGTTTGTTTGATATGGTACTGAATGAGTAAACTAATTCAGAATTATTGCTTTTATCATATTGATGGTATCTACTCAGAATAAATTAATATTTCTCCAATTGTTCATATCTATCTTTATTTGTTTAAAAAGTGCTTTACAATTGTGTTCATATAATTTCTGATTTTTTTAGGAATTGGAGTGCCAACGAGCATCTGGTCCTATGTTGAGTACTTGTATACTTGTGATTTAAGAAGGTCAAGTTGACAGATAAGTTTAGAATGTGCTGAAGTGGGAAGCTAATTTAAAAAGAAATACAAGGAAATATTGATTTTTTAAAAAAAGAGAGACCTACACAGAGGTGAAAAACTGAAATTACCGAATCCTTTGCATTAGCTGAGTAACACCCACCTACTCAACCAAAACATGAAAAAAATGAGTTAATTAACACACTAAACCATGAATTATTAGTAACTTAATGTGCTGGGAGAGGGGAGTGAACAGCTGCAGGAGAAAATGATACAATAAAACAGTGTTATTATAGATTTCAAAAAGGAAAGTAGGGAAGAGTCCTAAGAAGAGACATTAGTTCAAATGGACCAAGTTCAGTCTTTGTAGTAGGAAAGAAAAATTTTAATGATTTAGTCAAGGAAATAAAGTATGATGGCATGAATTTGTTAAAGCATGTGTTTCTAAAGCTATCAAGTACATTTTTCAAACTGTAATTACAAACTTAAAGATATACACAATGCAGGATAATACAAGCATTGGATCTTCTAAGGAGAACTGGACTTATGCATAGATAGTTCAATAGTTTCATTGACAAGAACTAAAAAAAAGCCAGTAGGAAGTTTTATGAAAAATAAAAACTCCAAATAATTTTAACACATGCCAAATGTTTGAAATTTGGTAGGGCATTAAACTTTTTTTCTTTGTTTTTTGCCTCTCTCATGATGAGCTGGAGATAGTTATGGAATACAAGATTGTTAAGGAAAGGCAGGTTCAGGATAATAATTTGCTAGAAGATATTAGGCTAAATATTAATCCAATAAGTATGGAAACTTCATGAACTCTTCTGTTTTCCTAATATGTGGAATGAGGCTTAAATTCAGGTTACTTTGGTGATTGATTTATTCACATAAGCAAAATTATCGCTGTTCATAATGTTTTCTATCATAGACATTAACATCAATACTTTTTATGTAAAGTATTTCTGTGATCTTACAATGTAGAATCATGCTATGTTAAACATGGATTTTCTTGGCTTGTAATACTTTGGGCTTTTTAGAAGTCCATTTTTTAATATGTGATTTTTTTTTCAGAACAGATGTTCAGAAAAAATGATCCAGTTTTCAGAAATATAGCAATGTTTTAGGTGCATGTATTATTAGGAATATTGTTGAATAGCTTACCTGTAGCTGCGAATTCATAATTATAAATGTGTGAATATTTTTTCAGATTTATCTCAGATTTGCAAGTTTTAACTTAAATGATGTCATCTTTCCTAAATTTAGTATGTGACAAAAATATAGATAAGTTGTTCATCTAAGGAACTAAATCTATTGTGTTTGTGCAGGGTTGTTTGTTTTTTTGTTTGTTTGTTTGGTTTTTTTTAGTGAGGCAATTGGGGTTAAGTGACTTGCCCAGGGTCACATAGCTAGTAAGTGTTAAGTGTCTGAGGTCGGATTTGAACTCAGGTCCTCCTGACTCCAGGCCCGGTGCTCTATCCACTGTGCCACCTAGCTGCCCCTTGTGCAGTTTTTAAAAGGAATCTTCTTCCCTTCTAAACAAGAATACAGCAAGTGAAACTTTATCAAAGAGTATTACTATCCTATAAATTACTTAAAACTTTTGATTATTATTACTCAGGGTATCAAATTACCTGGTATTTGTCATACAATTTAGAACTTCAAGGAACCCAAGAGGCTACCTAGTGCAACACTTTTTTTAACTTATTACCATAGTGAGGACATTATAGATGAAATGACTTAACCCAAAATAACATAGAAATTTAGTGATCTAGTTTCTGAAGACTCCATTTCTATTGACTCCAATCCAAAGTTTTCCCTATTATTTTCCAGTTACATGTAGAGATAGTTTTCAACATTTGTTTTTATAAGATTTCTAGTTTCAAATTTTCCCTCCCTCCCCTGCCTTCCCCCTCCCCAAGATAGCAAGTTATCTGATATAAGTTATATATGTACAATAACATTAAACATATTTCTGCATTAATCATGTTATGAGACAAGAATCAGAGAAAAAAGGAAAAACCTCAAAAAAGAAAAATAACAGCACCAAAAACAAGAGAAATGGTATGGTTCAATCTGCATCCATATTCCACAATTCTTTTTTCATTCTTGATTTGGAGAACCTTTTCCATAATGAGTCCTTTGGAACTATCTTGTACCATTGTATTGCTGAGAAGAACCAAGTCTATCACAGTTGATCAACACAGAATGTTAATACTGTATACAATGTCCTCTGGGTTCTGCTCATCTCACTCATCATCAGTTCATGCAAGTCCTTCCAGGTTTCTCTGAAAACCACCTACTCATCGTTTCTTATAGCACAACAGAATTCCATTATATTCATATACCACAATTTGTTTAACCATTCCTTAATTGATGGGCAGCCCCTCAATTCCCAATTCCTTTCCACCACAAAAAGAGTACTATAAATAGTTTTGTACATGTAGGTCCTTTTCCCTTTTTTATGATCTCTTTGGGGAAAAGACCCAATAGTGCTATTGCTGGGTCAAAGGGTATGCACACCTTTGTAGCCCTTTGGGCATAATTCCAAATTGCTTTCCAGAATGATTGGATAAGTTTACAGCTCCACAAACAATGCATTAATGTTCTAATTTCCCCCCAGCTTCTCCAACATTTATTATGTTCCTTTTTATCATATTAGCAATCTGATAGGTGTCAGGTTGTACTTCAGAGTTGTTTTAATTTGCATTTTTCTAATCAATAGTGATTTAGAGCATTTTTTCATATGACAATAGATAGCTTTGATTTATTCATCAGAAAACTGCCTGTTCATATCCTTTGACCATTTCTCAATTGGGGAATGACTTGGATTCCTATAAATTTTATTTAGTTCCTTATATATTTTAGAAATGAGGCCTTTATCAGAGGTATTGGCTATAAATATTGTTTCCCAACTTTCTGCCTCCCTTCTAATTTTGGATGCATTGCTTTTGTTTGTACAAAACCTTTTTAATTTAGTGTAATCAAAATCGTCCATTTTCCATTTCATAATATTCTCTATCTCTTGTTTGTTCATAAACTGTTCTCCTTTCCAAAGATCTGAAAGGTAAACTATTCCTTCCTCTCCTAATTTACCTATGGTATCACCTTTTCTGCCTATATCATGTATCCAATCCTTAGTTAGGACTTTGCCATCTACCAAAACACATACATCTCCAATCCACTAAATGCAACCAAAATTATAATAGATCATTACAATGTGAAAGACATCAGATCTCTCCTTGGGAGAGTAAACTTCTCAAATACTTTATGTCCATTCCATTTTTGAATAGGTTTAATTATGAGCATTCTTTCTTGTGTGGACTCACTAACTGACTGGCAAACAGATTTTAATTCTACTCCTTTCATTGAAACTAAAAGAGTCTAATATCTCTCATATGTGACATTCCTTCAAACATTTAAAAGCTACTATCATATACTCCCTAAAAATTCTAGGCTAACTTAATATACTCAGGTACTTTAACTGAAATTCATTTGGCATTATTTCAATAATTTATGGCTATTGTCATAAAACTAGGTCATGACAAGGTGGGGAGGAGAAAACACCACACATTAATTATATGTTTCCTATGTGCTAGACACAATGTGAAAAACTTTGAAAATATTATTTTGTTTGATTCTCCCATGCCCAGGAGACAGGTGCTTTATTATCCACATTTTACAGTTGAGGAAACTGAGACAGGTAGAGGTTATTTAATGTGCCTATGGGTCATAGAGGTAGTAAGTTTATGTAATTAGATTTGAATTCAGGTGATCATGACTGTAGCACCTAGAATGTAACAATTAAACTAATTGGTGTTAATTAGAACTAATTAGAATTAATTCTCTCTTGCATTGAGAAAAAAATCTCTCATTTTAAGTCTACATATTTTTCCTTCTGTACACTTATTAAGATAGGGGAAAGACCTGTGATTCTACTACGTGACAGAACTCCTGAGTAAGGTAACTCCTCTATCAAAGCAGGTGGGTATTTTCTCTGTAATTTATAGTGTCAGAGTGTTTACTGGAACTCTGAGAGATTGGATACTTGCTATAGAATATATAGCTGATAAGATTCAAAATGAACACATGAATTCAAGTCTTGTGGACTTTGAGGTTGTTTCTCTATACACTATGTTATACTGCCTTTCTAATGATGCAATAATTAGGAAAGATATTAGTCAAGCTTGTGTAGTTAGCATGTTTCATTAAAATTTACAAAAATAAATTTGTCAAACCTGAAAATAATGTCACTACATGTTGAAATAATCAATACCTTGGTTATATCATTCAATTTAGATATTATTAAAAGTGTGACTAACAAATACATACAATAGTTATAAAAGAGATCTTATTATATATTATCTGCCTTCCTTATATTAGAAAAGAGAAAATCAACAATAATTTTGAGATTTTTAAAATTTAGCTTAGCTGTATGCCAAGTTAGAGTTATAATAGGAAAATGACATTGTGATATTGAAGACATCTTTATTATACAGAGACTGGACCTGTGATTTCACTGCTATCAGAAACTCATGGGTCAATAAAATCCCTTTAGCAATTCAGATCATTGTCTTCTCTACAAATTGCTTTCCCACTGAAATTATGGGACTTAAATCAAGTATTTTCTTAATTTGATGCCAACTCTCTATATATTATAAAATATGCCCTCTTACAAAATCTGAAAATTTCATAAATTTACATAATTTTAATTTTTCTGCCTATGTTCACATTTATCAATCTACAAAATTAAATGCATAGGCATTCTATTATTTTTAATTAGCATTGTTATAGGATTAGGGTGACCTGGAAATCATGCAAGATTTTTTTTTCAATTTTTGTTCTTTTGCTTTTTGTTTTGTTTTTTTTTTCACTAACTAGAGAAGTTCTATCTTTTGGATACATGTTTTTCTTATTTAGTATTTTTTTCCAAATTATACATAAAAACAAATTTTCACATCATTTTTTTTAAACTTTATGTTCCAACTTCTCTTCCTCCCTCCCTTCCCACCCCATTGTAACAATTGGAATGATGCCACCTGCTGGAGACTTACTGTAGAAAAGCACTGCCATGAAAGGAAGATCTTTAAGGGCAAGACCATGCATCTTTTCTTTGACATCAGGAAGTGACATTTGCTGGTGGGAGGAGGAAGGGGGAGCTGGGGACTCTGTCTCTCTTTCTTTTGGACTCTGGTGGAGAGCGGAGCTAGAAATGTGCTCTCCCTTTAATAGATAGATGAATGTGGGCTTTTCTCTCTCTCTTTACCAAATTTTTATTCTCCTTAATAAATGCTTAAAAGTCTAACTCTTGCTAAAGCTTATAATATATTGGTGACCACTCATTAGATATTTTAGACAGTTTAGCTAGAATTTTAGCCTTAACAGATGGCTGACCACGAAGAGGAAAGCTGAACCTCACTCTTCTGATCTTCTGGTCAGGTAAAAAATTTCCCCTACCCTGTCCCTTTAAATCCGAAGTACTGCTGAATTGCCGGGTGTTTTCCCTTTAAATTTTTTCAAATGGACCTTTTAAACTCCCTAATTACCCTATTTTTTATTTTAGTCTGTTTAACCAGGCAAATGGGAGATAAGATCATGTTAATGCTTTGTTTTTGTGGATTTTCTATTTTTATTTTTATCAGATCTGTGTTTTCAGAATATCAATTTTATGCTTGAATAGAGGAGAAATAGACAGAAAGGTAGAGAGACAGACAGAGGCAAAAACAGACATACGCAAGGATTTTATAGATGTCAACTATAATTTTAAAAGTATTTTTTTCTCTGAACCAATAGAATGATTCTTTGCTTCAGGATTCAGTTATATATCTCTACAACTCTTTTGTTTTATAAATAATAAATAGAAAGGGATGTACTTGGGGAAAGACTTCACAACTGACTTTTCAACTTTTTTTTAATAAAGATGTTATTCACTTCTCACTTTTCAAAATGAAATGAGTTGGGGCAGCTAGATGGCACAGTGGTTAAAGCACCGGCCCTGAATCCAGGAGTACCTGAGTTCAAATCCGGCCTCAGACACTTGACACTTACTAGCTGTGTGACCCTGGGCAAGTCACTTAACCCCCATTGCCTGCAAAAAACAAAACAAAAAAAAATGAAATGAGTCAATATTTTTATTATTTTCCTTGATTGTTCAAAAGATTCCATTTAACTTTGAGGGCTATATTTTTGACAACTATAAATGGTCATTATCAGTCACTTAGTAGATTGCTTTGGTTAGCTATGGCAAAATACAATTATAATCTATTGACAAAATTTCTTGCAATGAGTTTCTTTGCACTTTATTACAATGGTAGAAGTACCCCAAATTCTTCCACTGAGCATACACTCAAAACCTTTCCATCTCTTTTGGAATGACCACAGTTTAAACTAGACACACACATGCAAATATATGTGTGTGTCTATGTATATGCATATATGTATATATTTTTTAGTTTTCCCTGCTACAATGATGAAAAATATTTTATTTATTCACATTTGTTTAATATGTCATTGTATCCTGAATACCTAGGAAAATTACTGGCATATAGTAGATTTTTTAAATGATGTTTTTTGATCGATTGAATATTTCAAACATCATGGAGAATATATGATTTATTCAGATAGAGTAAATTCTCTCTGTGGTTGACATCAGATGCCCTGAACTGTGACTCTGGCTCTTCATTTTTCTCTCCTGTGTCCTGAAAGTAAAGGCCAGAAATCTCCTTGAAGGCTAAGGAATTGAAAACATCAGAATTTAAGAGGTTCTAAAAACCTCCATATATTTCCCTTCCTTTCCTCTGATTTTAACTAAACTCCTTCCCATATGCACTTAAATTAGGGTATTAGAAATACTTATTACAAAAGAATCATTAACACAGTGGCAACCGTCAAGTCTTTCAGTTTTAGTTATCCTGAAATGTAATTTTCTGGGGGATACAATTATTTTATTGCTAAATTAGTAAACAAACTGGAGGTTTTCTTTTTTTTCTTTACTTATTATTTTGTTATCGCCAATAACATGTAAAACAATTTTAATATCAATTTTTGAAATTTTGAGTTCCAAATTCTCTCCCTTCCTCACTATGCTCCCCACCTTGACAAGGCAAGAAATTCAATATAGGTTATACATATGTAGTCATGTAATACATTTCCATATTCATGATGCTGTGAAAGAAAACAAACAAAAACTGGAAAAAATAAAGGTTAAAAAAAACATGCTTCATTCTGCATTCAGACACCATCAGTTCTTCCTTTGCGGATGAGTAGCATTTTTTCATTATAAGTCCTTCAGAGTTTTCTTGGATCATTATATTTCTGAGAATACCTAAGTAATTCATAGCTGATCACTTTACAATATTGTTGTTACTTTGCACACATTACATTTCACTTAGCATCAGTTCATGCAAGTATTTCTGGGTTTTTCTGATGGCATCCTGCTCATCATTTCCTATAGCACAATAATATTCCATCAAAATCACATACTACTGGGCAGCTAGGTGGTGTAGTGGATAGAGCACTGGCCCTGGAGTAAGGAGGACCTGAGTTGAAATCTGGACTCAGAAACTTAACACTTACTAGCCATATGACCCTGGGCAAGTCACTTAACCCCATACTACTACTATGTGTTCAGTCATTCCCTAATTAATGGGCATCCTCTCAATTTCCAACTCTTTGCCTCCAGAAATGACCTGCTATAAATATTTTTGTATACATCCTTTTCCTTTTTTTAATCTCTTTTTGGATACAGATCTAGTAGTGGTATTGCTAGGTCAAATGGTATTCATGATTTTATAACCCTTTGGGCACAGCTCCAAATTGTTCTACAGCAAGTTTGAATCAGTTTACAACTTCACCAGCAGTCCATTAATCTCTCATTTTTCCCACATCTGATCCAATATTTGGCATTTTCTTCTTTTGTTCTATTAGCCAATCTAATAGGGATGAATTATTTTGACTTGCATCTTTCCAATTTATAGTAGGTTTGAGCATTTTTATAATATGGCTATAGATAGTTTTATTTCATCTGAAAACTTCATATGTTTTGATCATGTATTAATTGGGGAATGACTATTATTTTTATAAATTTGACTCAATCTCTATATGTTTGATAAATGAGACATTTATCAGAGAAACTTGCTTCATTTTTTCACAAATACTATTGCTAACTGTATTTCCCTCTCTCATATTCCCTCCCCCTCCCCATTCATTCTATTATCTTCTTTCACCTTGTCCCTCTACAAAAGTATATTACTTCTGACTACCACCTGCCTCAATCTCCCTTCATTTATTTCACCCATCCTCATTGTCCTCCCCTCCTTTCCTGCAGGGAAAGACAGATTTCTATACCCAATTGAATGTGTATGTTATTTCCTCTTTGAGTCAATTCTGATGAGTTTCACTCACACCCCTTTAACTCCCATATCTTCCACTGCACTGTATAAGCTTTTTCATGCTTCTGTTATATAATTATAATTATAATTTACCAAATTCCACTCCCCTTTTCCCATTTCCCAGTGTGTTCCACTCTCACCCTTAATTTTATTTTAAGATACCATTCCTTCACTTTTAACTCATACCTGTACCCTCTATTAATATATACTGCTTACAACTTAACAAGGAGACAATTTTTATGAGCTAAAAGTACCATCTTCCCATACACAAAATAAATAGTTTAACATTTTTAAAACATTTATGATTTCCTTTTTCTGTTTACCTTTTTATGCTTCTCTTGAGTTCTGTATTTGAAAGTCAAATTTTCTATTCAGCTTTAGCCTTTTCATCAAGAATGCCTGAAATTGGGGGCAGTTAGGTATTGTAGTGGATAGAGCACTGGCCCTAGATTCAGTAGAACCTCAGTTCAAAAAATCCAACCTCAGATACTTGACACTTACTGGGTGTGTGATCCTGGGCAAGTCACTGAACGCTTATTGCCCTGCAAATAAAAAAAAAAAAAAAAGAATGCCTGATATTCATAATTTTCACTGAATACTCATTTCCCCCACTCCACCAAATTCTTATATTCACTTTTGCAGTGTAGGTGATTCTTTGATTCTTGGTTTGGATACTAGGTCCTTTGCCCTCTGGAATATCATCTAAGCCCTCTGATCTTTTAATTGTAGAAATGGCTCAACCCTTTGTTATCCTGACTGGGGCTCCACAGTACTTGAATTGTTTCTTTCTGGCTGCTTGCAATAATTTCTCCTTTGCCTGGGAGCTCTAGAATTTGGCAATAATATTACTGGGATTTTTCATTTTGGGATTTATTTCAGGGGATTATTAATAGATTCTTGCAATTTCTATTTTACCCTCTCTTTTCAGAATATCTTGAAAGATTCTCTCTGCACTCTTTTTTATGAGGATTTTCAGGTAGTCCAATAATTTTTAAATTACCTCTTATGACTCTATTTTCCAGGTCAGTAGTTTATCCAGTGAGATATTTCACATTGTCTTCTTTTATTTTCATTTCATTTTGTTTTGTTTTACTGTTATCTTGATTTCCTATAAAACCATTGGCTTCTATTTTCTCAATTCTAATTTTTTATGGAATTATTTTATTCAGCAAGCTTTTGTACCTCCTTTTCCATTTAACCAATTATACTTTTTAAGGATTTTTTTTCCTTCAGTGAATTTTTATGCCTCTTTTCCCCATTTGGCCTATTCTATTTTTAGAGGTGTTATTTTGTTCAGTATTTTTTGTCTCCTATACCATGCTGTTGACTTTTTTCATGATTTTCTTGCTTTGTTATCATTTTCCCCCAATTTTTCCTCTACTTTTCTTACTTCAAAGTCTTTTTTGAGCCCTTCCATTACCTGAGACTAATTTATGCTTTTTTTTTTTTCTTGGAGACTTTGGATGTAGAAGCTTTGACTTTTTTATATTCTTCTGAGATTGTGTTTTGATCCTCCTTGTCACCATCGTATATTTCCGTGGTCAGAATATTTTTCTGTTGTTCACTCATTTCCCCAGCCTATTTCTTGACCTTTAACTCTTTGTTAAAGTAGGGTTCTATTTCCAGGGTGTAGGGTGCACTGCTACAAGCTCTAGGGGTTTTGTCCAGCTGTTTTCAGTGATACGTCTAGGGACCTGGAAATTTTCAGTTCTTCCAAGGTGGTTTTATCTAAGAAGAGGTGTATTTACTACTCTTCTGGCCTATGCTTTGGTCTGTGAGCAACTTTAAGGCTGCTTTTCACCCCTGGAACTATGAGGAGGATCAAAGTTCCACTGTGGCCACTGAAAGCTCTGGTATACTAGTGCTCCTCCCTGTCCTGGGACTGAGACCCAGAACTGCAACCTGGATCTGAAAATGGGCAAAGCAACAGAGTTATGCTTCAGTGCTAGCAAAGAGATTCCTGTAATCTCCTTCTGACTAGTCATTAGACCCACCTCCCCACCTTATTGTCTGTAATCTGAGAGCTCCCAAAACAGTTTGTGTTGCCCCTTCTTCAGTGGTTCACAAAGCCTTCTCCTGGTTTGCTGGGGCCTACCTAATCTTTTCTGCCAAAGCCTGTGCTGGACTGTACTACAGTCTTGCCCTGGTACAGCAGACCTTTCCTGCCAACTTTCCAAGTTGTCTTTGGCTAGACAATTATTTCACCCTGTCCTTTTGTGGATTTTGCTGCTCTACAAATTGCCTTATGCCATTATTTAAAGATTTTGGGGGGGGAGAATTTGGGGGAGAACTTAGGTAAGTCACTGCTGTTCCTCTGAAAACAGGATATTTTGAAGGCCTTTTATTTACATAAAAAATAAAGGTTTATCAGCTAAAGTCCCAAATTAGTTCAAATATAATCTATACTTTCCCTCCCCACACCCAATCTATTTTATACAATTACTGTACATAGTCTATTAGGGGCTGCTTTATGGCATAGTAGATAGACTTCCAGCCTTGGAGTCAGTAGGACCAGAGTTTAAATTTAGCCTCAGATATTTTGCCAGCTGTTTGACAGTAGGCAAGTCATTTAACCCTATTTGCCTCAGTTCCTCATGTGTAAAAAGAGCTGAAGAAGGAAAATGGCAAACCATTGCAGTGTCTTTGCCAAGGAAATCTCAGATGGAATCATGTAGAGCTGGACATGACTGAAACAAATCAATAATAATATATGGCCTATTTATTGTTCTTTCTTAGAAAAAAGCAATACAAATGACAAAGTTAAATAGAACATAGTGTTTCTTTTAAATGGATAAAATGCATTGATTTAATTGAAATATTTTTGACATCACCGTTAAACTGGAAGGAAACAATATTTTAGAATAATTTTGCTTTTTGTTTTTTTCAAAAGACTTTTTGATGTAGTGGATATAGAGCAGGGCCTTCCTCTAAGGCATAATAGCTGGTGACCTTGAACAAATCATTTAATGTCTAAGATTTTTGGGTAAGTTTCTAATAATATCAGATGTAGACAAGGTACAGATGTCCATGAACAAAGGAAATTTCCCTACTATACGTTCTCTTTAACAATGAAATTGCTGCCCTCCTCAAAAAAATATTATTTTTTTCTGTGTGAAACTATATACATATTTTCTTCAAAGAAGATCCCATTAGATAATAAAAAGGTATATTGAATGTCATGGGGTAGTTCTAGTCATTGCCTCAGAAGACCTGGCTTGAGATCTGAACGCTGATATTGAAAGTGTTTATGACTGGAAAAAAAAAAAAACATTTCTGGTTTTAAACATTAGTTACCAATCTTTAAAATCGATCTTAGACAACCAAGTTCACAGGATTATTTTTGAGAAAGTGCTTTGTAAACTGGAAAGTGCCCAATAAACATGATACTTGGGAGTGGTCTATATAATACCATGGTATTATAGCATTTTCAAATACATATTTTAAAATATAGTATTTTTAAGTGAGGGAAAGTTGAAGGCAGAGTATGGTCAATGACCTCCCATATAATCTGCAGTGTACCTTGGGATCTAAGCCATCTACATTATATTAGTACTGAACTACTGTCAAAGAAGCAAATTTTGCATTAGCAACATTAGAGATTTTTCATTCTCCTTTTCCACATCATGGCCCTGAATCACACATACACAGTTCTACTACACAGTATTCTCTCATGATCAGAAAGAGTTAAACAGTATTCAAATCACCATGGTAAGAAAAACCTGTACATTTCTATAGTTTCAACATTTAACACCTAGATGAAAGGCTCTCTCATATAATCCCATACTTTACTGTGGTTTAAAAGAGTGCAACACTTCCTGAGAATGGAGTGGTAGAGAAAACTATATAAGCTGGATCATGTTTATTCAAACATCACACCATGCCAAATTTCATTCTTATCATATAGAATATCAGAAGCAATGCCACCAACAAAAAACACCCTGTAGTTTCTCACTGTGTGCAATTTACCAAAAAAAGTTAAAAAATAAAACCGTAAATCAGTGGCTCATTTCAATGGTACCAGTACATTCTGAATGGAAGGATAAGGAAGATAGCCAAAAGTCTATTGTGAAGAATACAAATTCAAAGTATTCAGCCTGAGAGTTAGTTTTAAATGTAATGTATGATGATTTCTGTTAGAATTTCACTTACAGTATAGTAACATGAAAGCACATGTAGAGATCATGGAAGTCATTTTAGATTTTGTTGGGAAGATGGAAGAAGAAAGAATGTTGTTTACTTCAAAAGCAAAGAGAAAACTTTCATAAGAAAAGAAAAATGAAAGTTTGTACTTTATATTCATATCAAGAACATGACCATTAATATTGTCTAGTAATTAATGTTCAGAAAAGTCAAAATAAATACTGGGAAATGTATTGGATACAGAAACAGAAGGAACACATTTATGTAAACCTTGATCCATTACAAATAAGCCATGTGAGACTTGGAAATAATCTTATCTCTTGGATAATTTCACCTGTAAATTGGAAAGAATAATAGCTGTGTTACTTATCTTGTAAGACTATAATAAGTACTGAATGAAACTATGCTTTATTTTTTTAAACAAATTATAGCATGAGGGGGGCAGCTGGTGGTATAGTGGATAAAATATCAGCTCTGGATTCAGGAAGACCTGAGTCCAAATCTGACCTAAGACATGACACTAAATAGCTGTGTGATCCTGGCCAAGTCACTTAACCCTCATTGCCTCTCCCCCCCACCCAAAAAAAGCAACAACAATAAACTATAGCATGTGTACACATGTAATATTTCTATCACTATGGTTATTTTAAATGTGATATAGAAATAAAACATAAAATCTATTTTCAATTTCTATAATAATACTAATGTCATGTGGCATGATATAGAAGATAAAGCATTAGCCAAAGGCTTAAGAACCACTATCCTCACATTCTGCCTTTGAAACATTGGTTGTATGACCATGAGTATGTAATTTTTAGTGCCCTTAGGCTTTTATCTAAGGTTATAATTTATACCCAACTTATTTGGATCTAGCTTCTTGAATTTGTATCTAGCTAAGAAGCTAGATAATATTAATCACAATAATCACAAAATACTACATTTAAATAAAAACACATACAAAGTACTTTGAGTTGACTGCTCATTCACAAGGTGCTTCCTCCTATAGAAAGTTGTCTAATATTCAAGACATTCTGTTCAAAGGAAAACCACAGCCTTTGTTAATTATCCATAGAAAATAATTCATTTTATAAGTACACTGAAAAGAATTACTTAAATATTCTGTAATAGAGCTGGGTTTTGAAGTAAAGCTACCTGACTTCAAATGGCACACTCTTTTCAGAGTTCTATATTTGTATAAATATCATGAACAGTCATGAATGGGTTGTAATATGAATCAATCACCCATGCTGAAAACATCTACAGGAAATCAGGTAAATAAATTGGAAGTACTGTTGGACCAAAAGCAGTTTGTTTGGGAAACATGGTTATAGGAAGACACAAATTTGATGGATTTGAAAAATTAGTTTTCAAAGTATCTGTTTAAAAGTTAATATATTAATTGACAAAATCATGAAAGTATTATTACTTTAAAAGGGTTCAAGTGGAACATAAGACTTATTTACTCTTCTATTTTTTATCCTTAACATCTTTCTGAGAATCACTTTCATATCTAGTAAGGGTATGTTGTGTGACAATATAACAGGATTCATAGATATTATCACACAACACACCACCTCTTCATCATAAAATTTACCAAAAGGTTGAGAGAATGTAGGATACCATTCAATTTCTCCTTTGGTAATTGTTCAACATTTTATTTCCTAGATCAAAATAAAGCTAGAAAGATATTCCTACAAGGTATCTGCAAAGAAAAAAGTTCATCTTGTAAAAGGATTCATTCACAGATACATAGCCAATCTTCTTGGACAGCCTATGCAATGGTTTGGGAATGGAGTATTAAAAAGACAGTAATAGAAAACTCTGTTTTCTGTTTATCTCTCTTTGAATCATGGCTAAAGTTGTTGTTTTTTTATAGAAGTAACCATAGATATAAACTGTTTTTTCAACTGTTATTGGTATTGTCAGCCACAAAACATGTGTGTGCATCTATATATCATATCCATGTATTCATATATACACACATACACAAATATGTATATATATGTTTATATATATACATATGCATATATAGATATCTGAATGTGTGTATATATGTACATATGCATATATTTGTGTGTATATACACACAAACATATGTAGAAGGTGTTTATTGCCCAATTGGATGTTTTCTAAACTGTGTTTTTTCAGTCCGTATAAATTGTGAAGATGTTCCTGATTGCAGATTATATAATGTTTTTCTGATTGCATCAAACTCTGAAATTTTAATAAAATTCACAATATCTCAGTATAATGTGGCTAAATAATATTCATAGGGAAAGTCATGAGGGTAAAGAATGCTTATTGTCCACATTTTGATATGCAGTGGAATGAACAGTCATTGATTTAGTCCATCTGTAAAAAAAAAAAAAAATTATTGGTCATTTAGCACACGCAATTTGCTCGGTCCAAAACCAAAAGAAGAAAGATGATTCTGGATTCCATGTGTTATATTTTATACTGCTTTCAAAGAATTCATATTTTGCCCTGATGAGAAAACCCAATTCTAAATTCCAGTGTTCTTGCAAAAAATATGATATGGCTTAAAATCATGTAGTAATATAACTTAAAGAGAATTAAAATTTGTGATTCACACAATAGATATTGTAAAATTATATGACTGGTGTATATGCACTGCTGTTTATTTACAATTTCAACATTCAATAAAGAAGAAAATTTGTTTTTGTTCAATTATTTCAGGTGTGTGACTCTTTGTGAACATATGTTTGGATTTCTTGGCAAAGATACTGGAATGGTCTTCCATTTCTTTCTCCAACTCATTTTACAAATGAACACTCTGAGGCAAAAAAGGTTAAGTGACTTGCCCAGGGTCAAAAATATCCTAGAAATATATGCTCACAATTTGAGATGAGTTGGTAAAGGGGTAATGGATAGCCTGAGAGCTAAATTAGAAACCATAAAATATAATCAAAACAAGACAAAACAAGATATAATAGAAAAGATTTCTAGAACAAGGTCTCCATAATATTTGACAAACAATATTTGGTTAGGAAATGAAGTAATCTAAGAGGGCAGAGAGAAGCCAGGAAGTTGCCTGAACTTTCCTGAGAGTTCTGTAAAAACAAGATTAAATCAAGCCTCAGAACAGAATCTGAAATGACAAAGCATACAAAAAAATGGAGAGACAAAATCTTCCAACTTGAGATAATTTAGAAGACTTCAGGAAAGATCAGTCTAACTTGGGAAAAAAGAACATCACTAAGTGGATCAGGGCAAGTCAACAGGAGTCTCTTGGCCACCACACAGCAACTGAGGCCCCTAGATCTTGGCTCAGCAGACTGGTTGTGCAGTAGGCCAGTTGTGAGAGCCACTACCACCAGCTGAGAGGGCAAACTGCCACTTAATTAACCCCCGACAAGACAGATGCACCTTGGCCAAACCATCCCAGCATAGGGAGCAGGGCTAGAGCTGTGAGGAATCTCCAAGCCACAGAGGTCTCAGGGCAGAATTCCAGTGACCTGGCCCTTAATCCCCCATCACAAGACGCTTGCAATAGTGGCCCCTGTGCCCCAGGAGCAGACCTCAAATCTAAAGGTAAAATATATACCCTTACCATAGATAGTTTCTGTGTCAACAGGGAAGACCAAAATGCAAGTTCAGATGAGGACAATATTCTCAAAATGCCTGTGTGTGAAACCTCAAGGTGGAAAATGAATTGGTCTCAAGACCAAAAAGCCTTCTTGGAAGAGCTCAAAAAGGTTTTTAAAAATAAAATGACAGTAGTAGAAGAAAAAATGGGAAAAGAAATGAGAGAAATGAAAGTTTCACAAAAAAATTATATAAAAAGAATCAATAGCTTGGAAAAGGAAACAGAAAAATAGACTGAAATAAACCTTAAAAAATACAATTGGCCAAATGGGGAAAACAATTGGTCAAATGGAAAAGGAAGTACAAAAGTTTACCAGAGAAGATAATACCTTAAAAATCTCAACTGGATACATGGAAACGAATGACTACATGAGACACCAGGAAGCAGTCAAACAGAATCAAATGATGAAAAAAAATGCATGAAAATGAAATACCTTATCAAAAAGACAACTGACTGGGATAATAGATTCAGGAGAGATAATATGAGAATTATTGAACTACCTGAAGGCCATGATCAGAAAAAGTCAAGACATGATATTTGAGAAAATTATCAAGTAGAAATACCCCAATATTGTAGAATAAGAGGGTAAAATCATCATTGAAAGAACATACCCATCATCTCCTGAAAGAGACCCCCAAAAGAAAACTCCAAGGAATATTATAGCCAAATTCCAGAATCAACAGGTGAAGGAGAAAATACTGCAAGCAGCCAGAAAGAAACAATTTAAGTATCATGCATCCACAGTAAGGATTGCCCAGGACCTGGAAGCTTCAACATTAACTGATCACAAGGCTGGAAATAAGGTATTCCATAGGGCAAAGGAACTTGGATTACAACCAAGAATCAACTACCCAGAAACCCAGCAATACTGAGTATTTTTTTCTTTCTTTTTTCTTTTCTTTTTTTTTTTTGGTCTATCTTTCTTTCTTTTTAATGCAGAAAAATGTTACTTCCTGAGTTTGGGCCTTTTGCTGGAGGAGGAAGAAGATGAGGGGGGAGGAAGGGGAAGAAGGGGACATAGAAGAGGAAAGAGGAGGAGGGAGGAGGAGGAAACAGAGAAGAAGAGGAAAGGAGAAGGGAAAAGGAGGAGGAAGGGGAAAAAAAGGGGAGGAAAAAGAGGAATGAGTGAGCATTTTTTCAAGGGAAATATGGACATGGACATTCAATGAAATAGGGAACTTCCAAGGTTTCCTAAAGAAAAGATCAGAACTGAACAGAAAATTTGATCTTCAAATACAAGACTCGAGAAATATCAAAAGGTAAAAAGAGGGGGAAAAAAGTTATTCAATATGGTTAATTTGTTTACATCAGTATGAGGCAAAATAATATTGTTAACTCTTGAGAACTGTATCTCTATTAGGGTATGGTTACTAAATATACTTTAATGTGATGATATCAAGAATCTTAAGGGGCAGAAAAAAAGGAGAATGGGGAGGAGAGGTGAGGGGAGGTGGAATGGATCAACTACATCATATGAATAGTGACAAACAACCTATTACAATGGAGGGAGACAAGAAAGAGGTGAGCATTATTTCAACCTTAATCTCATATGATTTGGTTTAAAGAGGGAATAATATATACATTCATTTAGATAAAGAAATTTAGTTTACTCTTTAAGGAAGTAAAAGGATAAGGTGAAAAGGGTAGTACTGACATAAGGAAAGGCAGAAGCATGGGAGGAAAGGGGAAATAAAAGAAAGGGGGCTTATAAAATGTAAGGCAGACGGAGGGAAGCAGGGATCAAAAGCAAAACACTGGTTAGGAGGAATAGAGTGAAAGAATAAAAAAATGAACAAAGGAGGAAAATAGGATGCAGGGAAATAGAAAGTTAGTAATCACAACTGTGAACATGACTGGGATGAACTCTCCCATAAAACAGAAGTGAATACCAGAGTGGATTAAAAAACAGAATCCTACCATATGTTGTTTCCAAGAAACGCATTTGAAGCAGAGTGGTACACACAAAATAAAGGCAAAAATTTGGAGCCAAATATATTATGTTTCAGCTGAAGCAAAAAAAAAAAAATAGCAGGGGTAGCAATCCTTATCTTAAACAAAGCAAAAGCAAAAATAGATCTAATTAAAAGAGATTAGGAAGGAAACTACATCTTGATAAAAGGTACCATAGATAATGAAGTAATATCAATACTAAACTTAAACACACCAAGTGGTTTAGCATGCAAATAATTAGAGAAGTTAAGTGAATTACAAGAGGAAATAGAAAACAAAACTATACTAGTGGGGGAGCTGAACCTTCCCCTCTAAGAACTAGATATATCTAACCATAAAACAAATAAGAAAAAAGGTAAAGAGGTGAATAGAATTAAAGTGAATTTGATATAATAGACATCTGGAGGAAACTGAATGGAGATAGAAAGGAATAAACATTTTTCTCAGTGGTACATGGCATATACTCAAAACTTGACCATGTATTAAGGAACAAAAACCTCACAGTCAAATGTAGGAAGGGGGAAATAGCAAATGCTTCCTTCTCAGATCAGGATTATTTTTTTTTTTACATATAAGGTATTTTATTTTTTCTGTTACATGTACAAATAGTTCTTAACTTTTGTTTATACAAGCTTTACAATTTCAGATTTTTCTCCCTCCCTTCCCTCTGTCCCCCCTCCCCTAGACAGCAGATAGTCTGATATAGGTTATATCTACATATCTATATATCATATCCATATACATATAGATAGATAGATAGATATACACACACATATATATACACATAATAACATTAATCCTATTTCTGCATTAATCCTGTTACAAGAGAAAAAATCAGAGCAGTGATGCAAAACCTCAAAATAGAAAAAAAAAAACAACGGCACCCAAAACAAAAGAAATAGTATGGTTCAATCAGCATCTATACTCCACAGTTCTTTTTTTTTTTTCTTGTATTTGGAGATCTTCTTCAATCATGAGTTCCCTGGAACTCTTCTGTACCATTGCATTGGTGAGAAGAATATAGTCCATCACAGTAGGTCAACACTCGATGTTGATGATACTGTGTACAGTGTTCTTCTGGTTCTGCTCATCTCACTCATCATCAGCTGACGTAAGAACCTCCAGGTTTCTCTGAACTCCTGCTCATCATTTCTTACAGCACATTAATATTCCATTGTATTCATATACCACAACTTCTGCAGTCATTCCCCAACTGATGGGCAAGCCCTCAATTTTCAATTCCTTGCAACCACAAAAAGAGCAGCTATAAATATTTTTGTACATGTGGGTCCCTTTCCCCCTTCCATGATTGCTTTGGGAAAAAGACCTAAAAGTGGAATTGCTGGGTCAAAGGGTATGCACAGCTTTATCGCCCTTTGGGCATAATTCCAAATTGCTCTCCAGAATGGTTGGATCAGTTCACAGTTCCACCAACAATGCATTAGTGATCCAATTTTCCCACAGCTTCTCCAACATTTATTATCTTCCTTTTTTGTCATTTTAGCCAATCTGATAGGTGTCAGGTGGTACCTCAGAGTTGTTTTAATTTGCATCAGATCAGGATTTAATAAGAATTACATGTAATAAAGAGCCATGGAAAGATAGGCACAAAATTAATTGAAAACTGAATAATCTCATCCTAAAGAAAGAGCAGGTAAAACAATCAGTAATTTGATCCAACAGAATGACATGAAAGAAACAACCTACCAAAATCTTTGGTATGCAGCCAAACAAGTTTTAAGGGAAATTTACCTCTAAATGCTTATATGAATAAAAAAGAGAAAGAGGCCAATGAATTTGGCATATACCTAAAAAAGTTAGAAAAAGAAGAAATTACAAATCCCCAATGAAATATTAAAAAAAGAAGTCCTGAAAATCAAAGGAGAATTTTTTTTTAAATTGAAAGTAAGAAAACTATAGAATTCATCAATAAAACTAAGGTCTGGTTTAATTAAAAAAAACAATAAAATAGATAAACCTTTGGTTAATTTGATTTAAAAAAAAATAAAGTAAACCAAATTACCAGTATCAAAAATGAAAGGGGTGAATTCACCACCAATGACGAGAAAACTAAAGCAATAATTAGGAGCTATTTTAATAAAATTGCTGCCAACAATTTTGAAAATCTAAATGAACTGGATAAATATTTACAAAAATACAAATTGCGCAGATTAACTGGAGAAGAAATAAAATCCTTAAATAAACCCATTTGGGAAAAATAAATTGAACAAGCCATCAATGAACGCCCTAAGAAAAGATCTCCAGGGCCAGATGGGTTTACAGGTGAATACTACCAAACTTTTAAAGAATTAAACAATTAATTCCAATATTATACAAATTATTTGGAAAAATAGGTGGAGTTCAAACAAAATCATTTTATGAAACAAATATGGTGTTGATAACTAAACCAAACAGAGCCAAACATAGAAAGAAGATTACAGAACAATTCCCCTAATGAATATTGATGCAAAAAATCTTAAATATAATATTAGCAAGCAGATTACAATAATTCATTTAATAGATAATACACTATGACCAGATGGGATTTATACCAGGAATGCTAAGCTGGTTCAACATCAGAAAAACTATAAAGATAATCAACCACATCAATAACAAAACTAACCAAAATTACATATGATTTTCTCAATAGAGGCAGAGAAAGCATTTGACAAAGTACAGCACTCATCCCTACTAAAACATGAGAGTACATAGGAATAGGTGGAGCTTTCTTTAAAATAATAAGCAGTATCTGTTTAAAACTATCAGCAGGGGCAGCTAGATGGTGCAGTGAATAGAGCACTGGCCCTGGTGTCAGGAGTACCTGAGTTCAAATCCAGCCTCAGACACTTACCACTTATTAGCTGTGTGACCCTGGGCAAGTCACTTAATCCTAATTGCCTCACTAAAAAAAAAAAAAAAAAAACACATCAGCAAACATTATATGTAACAGGGTCATTCCCAATATGATCAGGGGTGAACAGAGATATCCATTATTATCTCTATTATTTACTATTGTACTGGAAATATTAGCTTTAGAAACAAGAGAAGAAAAATAATTAAAGGAATTAGAATAGGCATGGAAGAAACAAAACTATCTCTCTTTGAAGACGATATAATGGTATACTTAGAGATTCCTAGAGAATCAACTAAAAGCTACTTAAAACAATTAACAACTTTAGCAAAGGTGCAGGATATAAAATAAACCCACATAAAATATCAGCTTTTCTATACATGACCAACAAAGCTTAGCAGCAAGAGATGGAAGAGAAATTCCATTTAAAGTAACTGTAGACAGTATAAAATACTTCGGAGACTACCTACTAAGGCAAACGCAGGAACTATAATGAATACAGTTACAAAACACTTTTCAAACAAATAAAATCATATTCAAATAACTGCAAAAATATCAATTGCTCATGGGTAGGCTGAACTCCTAAAATAAAAATGACAATTCAACCTAAATTAATTTACTTCTTCAGTGCCCTACAAATTCCTAAGTTTTTTTTTTAATAGACTTAGAAAAAATAATAAGAAAATTCATCTGGAAGAACAAAAGGTCAAGAATATTAAGGGAACTAATGAAAAAAAATGCACAGCAAGGTGGCCTAGTCCTACCAAATCTGAAGCAATACTATAAAGCTGCAGTCATCAAAGCTGTTTGGTAGTTGCTAAGATATAGTGTGGTGGATCAATGGACTAGGATAGACACAGTAGTAAACAACTATAGCTATCTACTGTTTCAGAAACCCAAAGGCCTAACTTCTGGGATCAGAACTCAGTATTTGACAAAAACTGTTGGGAAAACTGGAAAATAATATGGCAGAAACCAGGCATAGACCAACATCTTATACTGTATTCTGAAATAATTTCAAAATGGGTACATGATTTACACATAAAGAGTGATAACATTGGTAAATTAGGAGAGGAAGGAGTAGTTTACTTCCCTGATCTATGGAGAGAAAAAAGAATATGCACAAACAATTTATAGGGAAGCTTATGAATTGTAAAAGAATGATTTTGATTACATTAAATTAAAAAGGTTTTGTACAAACAGAAACAATGCAACCAAAATTATAAGGGAGGCAGAAAGTTGGGAAAAACATTTTATAGCCAATATTTCTGATAGACACATCATTTTTAAAATATATAGAGAACTAAATCAAATTTCCAAGAATATAAGTCATTCCCCAATTGATAAATGGACAAAGGATATGAAAGGCAGTTTTCAGATGAAGAAAGTAGAGCTATCTATTGCCATATGAAAAAAATGCTCTAAATCACTTTTGGCTAGAGGAATTTAAATTAAAACAACTCTGAGCTACCACTTCACACCCATCAAATTGGTTAAAATGATAAAAGAGGAAAATAATAAATGTTGGAGAAGATGTGCAAAAATTGGAACTCTAATGCATTGTTGGTGGAACTGATCCAACCATTCTGGAAAGCAATTTGGAACTATGCCCAAAGGGCAATGGGACTGTGCATACCCTTCGACCCAGTAATACAACTATGAGGTCTGTATCCCAAAGAGATAATAGAAGAGGGAAAAGGACACACATGTATAAACATATTTAGAGTACCTCTCTTTGTGGTGGCAAAGAATTGGAAACTGAGGGTATGCCTATCAATTGGGGAATGGCTTAACAAGTTGTGGTATCTGAATGTAATAGAATACTATTGTGCTGTAAGAAATGGTGAACAGAACAATTTCAGAGAAATTGGAAGGATTTACATGAACTGATGCTGAGTGAGATGAACAGAACCAGGACAACATTGTACACAGTAACAGTAACATTGTTTGCTGATCAAGTATGATAAACTTGGCTCTTCTCAGCAATGCAATGATCCAAAACAATTTCAAAGAACTCATGATAGAAAATATTCATCATATCCAGGAAAAAAAAACTGTGGATTCTGAACGCAGATTGAACCACACTGTTTCTATTTTGGGCTGTTTTATTTTCTTTTTAAGGGTTTTCCCTTTTGCTCAAATTCTTCTTTTACAGTATGACCAATGCAGAAATATGTTTATTGTGATTGTATATGTATAGCCTATATCAGATTGCTTTCCACCTTGGGGAGGGAGGAGGGAAGGGAGGGTGGAAAAAAATTTTGGAACTTAAAATCCTATGAAAGCAAATGTGGAAGACTATCTTTACATGTAACTGGAAAATAAAATACTTTTATGATTAAAACAAAGGGGATGGAATAATAGATGAATTATAATTGGAATTGAGTTACTCACATGAAAACCATCATATATACATAGAAAGATTAAAACATGAGAATATCATACAAGAACCCGTATTTAGGACTTTTAACAATGTATTCTTTTGGGGCAGCTAGGTGGCACAGTGGATAGAGCACCAGCCCTGGAGTCAGGAGTACCTGAGTTCAAATCTGGCCTCAGACACGTACTAGCTGTGTGACCCTGGGCAAGTCACTTAACCCCAATTGCCTTGCTAAAAAAAAACAAAAACAAAACAAAACACAATGTATTCTTTTCAAAAGCTCTCTGAATTAGGAATTGTAATTATATTATCTCACAAAATAATAACACCAAGACTATGGGTAGGTATTATTATTTTAATTTTGCTAAGGCTAACTTATCCAAGTAATTGCAATTTTTGTGCCAAATCAGAATCAAATGATTTATATTTATGTGGACTTTGCTTGTCACCTATTCCCACTTGTTTCCAAAAGAAAGGGAAAAATAATAAAGAATGAATATAGTTAATTAATAATACTTAAAAATAAAATCAATTATAAAAATCACTTGCAGTGCCTAATGTGCAATATGCCAAACTAGTCCTTTGAAGAATCAAAAGGATAAATAAGGCATAGCACCTCTCTTCAATGAGCTTAAGATATCATTAAATTATATAAAGAAGTGTTTGGAAGTGATATAATTAATAGCCTGGAACTACATTCAATGAACAACTGTCATAGAAAAGGAACCTTGTATTCTACTCAGCTAAAAATAAACTTATAAATTACAGAAGTGGAAGGAATAAATTCTATAGTGGATGACAGAATGAAAATACAAAAATATATTGATTGGTTAAGGTTAAAAAGAAAACATTACACTGAGTTCAAAGATCCTCATTTCAAGTGGGAGATGGGGGAGGGCTGAGAATAGAGGAGTATATCTTACCAAGATGCAATGAATTTTAGGAATTAGAAAGCTCAAAGCAAGTCAGCAATGTCATGAGGTTGCATGAAGCATGCTTGTATTAATAGCTTCTAGGAAAAAGGAAATTTGCATTATTTCCTATTCATATAATAATTAGAATATTGTTTTCAGTTCTTGATGATAAAGTTTAGGAAGGACATTCATTGACAATTGGAAATGATCCATAAAAAGGCAACATTTAAAGTAAAGGGTTTCAAGTCCATGTTATGTTAATAAAGTTGGAAATAACAGCATTTGTTCATCCTAAAGGGGAAACAACAGAAGAGGAATATATTAGCTATCTTTAGATATTTGAAGCATTATGATATAGATTTATTATATATATATATGTATATATTATGTGTGTGTGTGTGTGTGTATATATATATATATATATAATTAGTTTGACTTCAAGGAGCAGGACCATTTCTAGGAAATTTAATCGTGTGTGTGTGTGTGAGACACAGACAGACAGAGACAGAAAGAAACAGAGACAGAGAGAGACAGGGAGAGGCAGACAGAGACAGAGTAACAGAGACAGAGATAGAGAGCAGAGGAGCTTCCTAACAAAACTGACTGTAAGTGAAATAGAATTATTCAGGATCAATTTAGGTTCTATCTTATAGGAGATCTTAAAGATATCAGCCTGATAAATAGCTATCAGGTTCTCTCTCTCTCTCTCTCTCTCTCTCTCTCTCTCTCTTTCTCTTTCTCTTTCTCTGTTTTAGGGAGATTTCCTTTTTTAGGTATGAAATGGGTTAGACTACTTCTGAGCTTCTTTCTAAATATAAAGTTCTGTCATTACGTGAATAAGAAATACTTCTTTTTTTTTGGAATTCATAATAGGAATAAAAATGCAGGTTTTCCTGGCACAATTTCCATCATAGCTTTGTTACTTATTTTCAAGACTTAATCATAATACCCTATCTTCTTTCTCTCACTCTATTTTATCTTAATCTCTAAGCCCTCTTCATCCTGGAACATCCATCAACACGGTAGGCCTTCTTATGACCCCTTCTCACATTGCTGAGGTCTTTCTGGAACTTCCATTTTGTAATGGATTATTGGCTTTATTCCCTTCTGGGCTTTGCTTCTGACTTTCTAGACTTTGCCACAAGAACCTCTCATAGGTAGTTCTCTTCCCTTTTCAGCTTCCTTTCCTGTGCACTATTGTCTTGCATAATGTAAACTCTTGGAGGGAATTAATTGTCTTCTTTTTCTTGTATTTGAGTCACCAGTGGTTAGCACAGAGAATGTAGTAAATACTTAATAAATATTTGTTGCTTGCTTGCCAGTGTTAAGGGCTAAAACTCTAGCTAAACTGTCTAAAATATCTAATGAGTGGTCGCCAATAAATTATAAGCTTTAGCAAGAGTTAGACTTTTAAGCATTTATTAAGGAGAATAAGAATTTGGTGAAGAGAGAAGAAAAGGCCTAGATTCCTATCTATTAAAGGGAGAGCACATTTCTAGCTCCCTTCTCCACCAGCATCCACAGGAAAAGAGAGTGAGGCGGAGCGCCCGGCTCTCCCTTCCTCCTCCCACCAGCAAATGTCACTTCCTGACACCAAAGAAAAGACGCATGGTCCTGCCCTCAAAGACCTTCCTTCATGGTGGAGCTTTCCTATAGTAAGTCTCCAGTAGGTGGCATCATTCCAATCATTACACCAGTCTGTATTTTTAAACAGGAATATAATTGGATTTATCTCCCACACACACTAACATGTTATAATAATTTGATGAAATAAACCGATTGTAATAAAATGAAAAAGTATTCAACTTAGTGGGTTTTAAAAGATAATTTATTATATTCATTTTAGTGAAAGTTTGTAAAGCAATCTAATTCAACATTTCTAAACCTAAGTGATATTTTTTCTTTTTCCCTAAAAGGGTCCATGGTATGAACTTTCCATGAATATTCCTTTCCCTTCATTCACTTACACTGCAAATAGGAAAGATTTTTTTGGGGGGTAGAAAGTAGTCATCACATCTGGATGATAAATGAGTTTCATCAATCAATAAAATATGATATATTAAAGGCCATGTCTTAAGTTTAAGCACATATGAGGCCTTTATGGAATGATACATATTGGTATAATGGAAAGAGATAGGCATGGAATCAAGAAACCTGAGTTTTAACACTAGCTGAAATACTTATGAGACCATAGGAAAGGCACTTCATTTCTTGAGCTTGTTGCCTCAGCTATAAATGTGGGTAATAAAGATTGTACTACCCCTCCTTACAGAACTTTAAAAGGGAATGAATTTGTTAACTGCTAATTAGACATGTTATTATTTCACAAATAATAGTGATTCAATAGGGAAAATTTCTCAAAGAAATATTAACAACTTAAATTTAAAATCCAAAGTCACTAAAATAAATAAAAAATGTAATGTTATGATAAAGAGATTGCTCAATTTCTGGCAAAAGGTGGAAATGGCATAATCCAGGGTTTCTAAAAAGAGAGTATCACCAATTTTAATGCTATTTGTATGTTAACATGATGAATACTATTGGAGAAGCCAGTGTAGAATACTCATGAATCCTTTTTTATCAGGGAATCAATTGTTCAGATCCCTTCATGAGATCTATCATTCAATATATCTTTCCATTTACCTACCTCCACAGTACTACTTTGGTGAATATTGACTGACATCATACATAATCATCCTCAGAAAATGTCAAGGATTCAAAACACCTATATCTCTCAATATCTAGACATGTATTTAAGTACGTAAATATATGCATTATACATGCATAATATTAATATCTCTATTAATAGATTTTGTATATCTAAGTGTGCATACACATATACATACACATATACATACACATATACATATGCATATACATATACATATACATAAATAGACATATACATATACATAAATAAATGTGCGTGTGTGTGTGCATAAAACATCCTAGGGGTTTGTCTATCCCTAAGAATAGCGGGGGCCGGAACTCATTAATAATTGTATAGCCTTGACATTTTGGGCATGTGTGTGGCATAGGGTTCCATCCAACAGGTTATGGATGAACAAAATAATTATTAATGAATCCTGGCTCCTGTCATACTTAGTGGTGGAAAAAGTAGTCAAGTCCCTAGGGTGATATGTACAGGGGGAAACAGGGACAAAAGGAACACCATTTTTGAACTACTTCTTAAAAGCTCAAATATTTTTAAAGCTTGGAAACAACACTACCCTTGGAACACTAGATCTATTTTGTTATTTTAAGTTGCAGATGTTAAAAAGAAGGTTCAGATTTTCTGAATAGAATATATATAAGCTGAAATTTCCAAATCTTGATTAAATTTCTTATTATCCTTGTGGAATTGTGGTATTGGTAATGATAATTATTCATTTTTATTTCCTCTGTACTAAATACACATGCACACCTTCACATAAACACCTTACTAATTCAATAAAAATATAATATAAAAAGTTTAAATATTTTGGGCAAGTTTATTTTTTAATCAAGATAATTTATTGCTATTATATTTAATTACATAATTAAATAAATATTAGTAAATCAAATTTCAAATGAATGGGAGTATCATGCAGTTGAAAAAACATTCAATACCAACTGGAAGATAATTTATTCTGTCTATATAAAAGATTGATTTTAAAGATCAAAAGTTATATTGTATTTGAAAATTGTAATGTTTTATTCAAATTTACATACTTACCTATTTTTCAGCAGTTCAAGGACTTTTAATTTCACTAGTATAAATGTTGCCTCTATAAGCTCTGATTGCAACTTTTCTAAATTAGATGATTATTGAATTATTGAATGTGATTATATGAATGGACATATTTTTGTTGGGATTTAGGTTGGTTATTTATTCCTTAGGAAGCAACCATATGAATGAGCATATTCATAAAGCCTTATGATATTGGCTAAGTTTTCAATAGCTTTTATTCTATTAACATAACTTATGATAGCCCAAGAGAATCTTTAATACTTTGTGAAGCAAGTCAAATAGGAATAGAGTTATGACAATATAAGGCATTATTGTCAGTCAGCAACCTGTGTGCCTTTTCCAAGATGACTGCATGAGTGACAATACAGATTATAATTCTCCATCCACAAAAGAAACAAAAGTGGTAGTCTTATATGCTGTTGTTATTATTGTTTATCCTTGACTTTTGAAAAGGACCAATGACATATGTCTTTACTTGGTCATGAATCAGATTTAAGTGAGGAATGGTTGCCCAAACTCCCCAGCCTCAATTTCTCTTTCAGAATTGTTTAAGTCCAGTGGCAAGACAAAAGTCAGAATGACTGGTAATGGTCTAGGATCAAGTGGATGACCTTGGCATCCTCAGTGTCTGACCAGGATATAAGCACTTCAGAGTATCTACTTAAGGTACCTTTAAGGTTCTTGGAACAAATTATTCTAATCCATTTAGTCCCCTGGGAAAAGTCTTCACATGCATGGGGAAGACATCTCCCTAGCTCACATACATATTATCTGCAGTATAATAATATAATAAACCAAATGACCGAATGTGAATTTAAAAATCTAGCAGCAAAGATCCTCAAACCCAAACTACAACATGGTTTGGGAGAAAGTGTGCAAACTTTGAGGTCAGGAGGCTTAGGTTTAAGTCCTTGCTCTAGCCCTTATGAGCATGTGACCCTCATACAATCATGTCACATCAATGATATGCATTTCCTTCTATGTAAATCAGAATAATACTTTCCCTTAGATCACTATGATTTTAAAAAGGAAGGTTGTTTTTTATATCATCTAGTCAAACACATTTAATTTTTTATTGGTGAGAATGATGCTTAGAATGTCTGAGAATTTCATGCCATATCATATAGATTGAGTAGTAGAGACACAGTTCAGATGAAATTATTTTATTTATAATGGCTATGTTCTTTCTACAAGTAACACATTAACAGTCTGTAGTTCTTGGAATGAAAGTGTTTAGTAACCTTCAATGGACTATAAATTGAAATTTTCATTACACTGATTATTATTTCTAATATGAAAAATATAGATGAATAAACACATGGCTAATTATTTACTAAACCTGGCATTTATTAAACAAATCAAAAAATTTCTGAGTACCTAAGTTTCTGACTCTGGCAAGCTACTTTACCCTGACTCCAAGAAAAGAAAAGAAAAGAAAAGAAAAGAAAAGAAAAGAAAAGAAAAGAAAAGAAAAGAAAAGAAAAGAAAAGAAAAGAAAAGAAAAGAAAAGAAAAGAAAAGAAAAGAAAAGAAAAGAAAAGAAAAGAAAAGAAAAAGAAAGCATGTGCAGGGCAGTGGCTATACTGTCTTAGCATATATCTTTAAAATGACTTGGTTAAATGAAGAGAAGTTGAAGAAAGGAAGTCATGGACCACCTAGTAGGACTTATGCTGAAGGATTTACTAGTATCTAGCCTACAATGTCTCTATTTAGCACAGTGAATTGTTATTTAAAATTCACTTTGGAATCTAAGGAATCTATTTCATATAGATTTATAACTTTTGTAATGACAACAAGAATGAAAGCCAAAATATAATTACAATTTTTATCCTATTCAATGATTTTTTTCAAATATGTTGACTTGTCAAAACATGCGTGTGTATGCATGTATGTATGTATGTATGTATGTATGTATGTATGTATAAACATACCGCGTAAGTAATTCTTAACCAAAGTGGGAAAACACATTTGCGATTTTCCTAGTAGTATAAAATATGTGTTCAATACATGCATTACTGCACAGCAACTTAAAAATTCTTGACCTGAAAAAGAAGATTTAATTTGTGTGGTTTATGAAATCTCATTTTATTAATAGTATCCCATATCATATCATGTAGGCATGAATGAATTAAGCCAGGACTTTTCCTTAGGCAAAAATAAATGTAAAAATAGATATTTAAACTCCATGCAAACCATGAACCTACAAAGACAGAATTTCTCTTTCACTAAGTTCACCTAAAGAAAAGTGAATTTATCTACATGTTTCAGCAGGTGATACACACACATATGTATATGTGTGCATGTGTGTGTGTGTATACACATATCTGATGGATGGATGAATACATTCTTTAAACAATAATAGTTAACATGCACCGGGAAGCCTCTGTGTGTGTATTTGTGTGTGTAGAGTTGTACATGATATCAGAGCTATTATTAGAACCACTAGAACCATTAGAGTAAGAAAAACTGAGTTAGGAAATGCCTTTTCACAAAAAAGAACAGTAGCTGATCTACACTTTATAATCTTAGGGAAATGCCTTATGCACAAAATTTACTTTATCATTCAACAATTTAAAAAAAAATCTTCTACTGAAATTTAAAACCCTGTGTAATATGAGCATTTATTTAAAGAGAGATCCCAAACTTTTAATTAAAAATACTAGAAAAACCTCATTCTTCTATTAAGTGACAATTCAACCTGTCACTGGAAAGTACATAGTTATGAGAGGTACTGTAGTTTAAACCAATTTGTACTTTGATGAAAGGAGGCCATTATATTTCTTCCAAGTGTATTTTTGGATACTGGATACTTTTTTTTTTTCTTTTTCTTTTTCTTTTTCAAATGGACATATGATTGGATCAATATTAGGCAACTCTCAAGTAAGAAATCATATATATATATATATGTATGTATACACATATGTGTGTATGGAAACATATTTATATAAACAACCTTTTTGAAAAATTATAGCAGTTGTTATTTATGTTCAATGATGGTGATGGTATCATTCAGACTGGTTTATACCATTTTCTAACTTTAGGCTTCAAAATGGTCAATTCTTCTATGTAAAATATAAGTATTTATTGTAGAAACAAAATATTTCCCAGAGTAAGAACTTTGAATTTTCAGTGTTATGCATTTTTAATTGAAAGTCTCTTTAAAATAAAGTATAAAATTTGAAAAAAAGTTCCAGTAGAAAAGTAGCCTTTTTTAACAGTATATCTCTGTCATCAATATTGATATCTATCATCTTTCTGTAATAATATGTATAACTTCAATATGAACAGGTAGATAATTTTATTTATTAGTTGACTTAATATATTAAATTATAATATTTTTTCTCTTATTGCTAAAGCTAACATTTCTACCAAAATATTGAATAATAGTGGTGACAATGGACATCCTTATTTGACCTTTGATCATACCAGGAATTCCTCTAACTTGTCTCCATTGCATATAATGCTTAGCTATAAATTTAAAAGAAGTCAGATTTTATCTTATTGCTTTTAGAGCAGACTTCAGTATCACTGAGCCAATATGAATTATGCCTATGTGCTGAGTCATAGTATTTGGATTTGGAAATGAGTCTTGTTCTGTTCATTATAGAAAGAGTTACTGGACTTGAAATTTCAGTGGCATAGGAAGCATTTCCAAGTGAGGAAACTCTTTATATCAATGTAAGTTGACATCTTTTTTGTAACATATTCTTAAGGAATTGACTAGAGCAGAGGTGCCAAACAGAGGGCCAAGCCAAATTTGCTCATAACTTTCTCCATTTCCAAATGGAGCCTATAACACTTACAAGTGCAGGAAGAACCAATTTAAATTGTAACTGGGAAATATTTGACAAAATAAATGAAAATACTATAGAACATATAATATATATATTTTAAAACAAATTCAAAGGACCTTAGCGCTCTTTCCATAAAATTTAATGGCCCTATTTTTTTTTTAATTAAAATTTAACACAACTGTCCTAGAGGACTAAAATTTCAAGTAAGTTGCCCAAGCTCATACAACTACTCTATGTCAGAGGTACGACTTGGAGAATCAAGGTCTTCTTGGGTTAGAAGTCAACTTGAGCCATTAACCTGTACTATTTCTCATGCTAATCATTACTACCTGATCAAATAAATTTTTGAAGCATTTTAGTTTTATAAATGAATTACAATAGAATTTTATAAATACAAATAGCTATAAATGAAGGTGTAGACATAGATATAGCTATAGAAATAAATGTTAATAATTGAATTAGACCAGTGATTTAATTTACATTGGGTGCTTTTAATGAATAAGATTCTTACTCTATGAAGGAAAATGAATACCTGTTCTATAATTTACCATTTAGAGAATGACTTGTCGGTACTGAGAGGTTAATTTAGTTACAAAGGATTACATGATCAATATGTCAGAAATAGAAAAAAAAAACTCTTCTTTAAAAACACTAAGACTAACAGGTAAATGCTACTAAAAATCATGAATTGCCATTGTTATGAATTTTTAAAAAATCAAATAAAGGAAAATTAGTTCCAGATCTTTACATTCCTTATCCACATTCAACCTCCTTTTTAAAATTATAGCTTTATCTGGAGTTTAAAATTGATGAAAGACTAGGGAAGAATTATGAGGAAGTCCAAAATGTTGAATACTTAATATTAAATTTTCACTGGAGCTGAGGCAAACAAAGGTGTTTTATGCATCAAAATGGATAATATGAATTTTAAAACAAATACATTAATTGAATCTTAGATTACATGCAAAATAGCTAAACTTGAAATAAGTACAACATTTCAATTACCTTTAATGGATGTGTTAAAGGGAGAAAATGTCTGTTTCCTAATAGAAGAAAAGAGTGGTTGGGAACATGAACTAATATATTGTAAGAAAATTAATGAAAGCACATTGCCTGTTTGAATTTTTGAAATGTGTATTGCTCCTTGTTTCTTGCTTATTTAGCCTTGAAATCTATTGTTGACCAATCAATGAGAGCCTAAATCTCACAAGATGTCTTGGGGTTTACATGCTAGACATCTTCTAAGTAACAGTACTTAAACCCAAATAAGTCTAGCTCTCATTGACTGGCCAATAATGCATCACAGACTACACTTCATTTTATCATTGCTTGGTCTCTTTATGGCCAGAAACGCTAAGGTCCCTTCACCCCCCCCCCCCATTCATCTATTTACGTGTTTAGTTAGTTAGTAAGTTGTTTGTTTTTCTTTTTGACCAGGTAAAAAAGGCCTTTCTTTGCCTCATTCCTTACCTGGCCTTAATCAATGAATGGACATTGCCTCAGGCAAAATGGGACCAGGGAAAGGCATTAGCTTAAAAGGGCACAGTCTTCCACTGCATTCTGGGCCATTTCTAGTCCTCATGATGTGTATCTTGCCACTGGACTTCGATGATGCTGCAAGGCAGCATGAAATTGGTATTTGCACAGTCCTGCCTGACTTAAATGCAATTCACTGCAAGTAATGACATCACCTCCTAGATGTCATAGTCTTTTTTAATAATGAAGGACAGGGGCAGCTATGTGGCACAGTGGATAAAGCATTGCCCTGGATTCAGGAGAACCTGAGTTCCAATCCTGCCTCAGACACTTAACACTTACTAGCTGTGTGACCCTTGGCAAGTAACTTAATCCCAATTACCTCACCAAAAAAAAAAATGAAGGACAAACAATAACCATGATATGAAGTATATGATATATTTACTACATGAATTGGTAAGCATATGAGCACATATGAATTATTTTCCAATATATTTCTGATAAAGTATTGTTTTACTATTATTTTTCTATCATCTATCTATCTATCTATCTATCTATCTATCTATCTATCTATCTATCTATCTATCTATCTATCTATCTACCTGTCTGTCTATCATCTCTATATAAATACATTTCATATCTTATGCATTTGTATTAACATTATTCTCAGTTTGTAGTCCTTAGTGGTAATCTCTAGGAGCTAAATATAAATTGTTAAAATGAGGGTGTCCTTCAAGAAGTACATGGTTAAAATATTTAGGTAGACTAAGATGGTGAAGAAAAATAAGGGAAAGGGGATAGCTAGATGGCACAGTGGATAAAGCAACAGCCCTGGATGCAGGAGGACCTGTAAATCCGGCCTCAGATACTTGCACTTACTAGCTGTGTGAGCCTGGGCAAGTCATTTAACTTACATTGCCCCCCCCCAAATAGCAAAGAAACATCAGTGATTCATCTGAGCTCACCCTAATTCCCCTCTGAACAACTTTATATGTCTCTAAATAAGTTCTACAGCAGCAAATCCCCCCAAAACACAGGGTGAAAAAAAGTTCCAGCCCTAGACAACTTAGAAGGTCAGCAAGGTCTACCATACCAGGGAGAGAATGGAATGCAGTTAAGCTCAGGCTGTACCAGTAAAGATTTGTCCCAGCAAAAAACAGCAGTTCTCAGTAGTGACTAAATAAGCAACTGTTATAGATTCTGTAACTCTCAGAGATTTGGAAAACTCATAAGAAGGAGATTATAGGGGTCCCTTTGCTAGACTTGGTTTCAGAATTTTGTTGCCTTGCTCTCATTCAAAATACAGATTTCAGTCCTTGGTCATAGTCCTAGGGATAAGAAAAGCACTAGCAGAGGAGAGCTTGTTGTTGAAGGAGAGTAGAAATCCTGGTCACAGTTCCAGGATATAAGAGTGTTTGTGGTCACTACCAAATGGAAGCAGAGGCTAGGAGAGTAGGAAACAAACTTATCCTTAGATCATACCAACTTGGAAGAAGTGAAAACTTATAGACCTCTGAATACAGCTGCAATAAAAAAAGAAAATTCTGAAGCTTGGAATAGGGAATAATGTCCCCTCCACATTAGGAGTACAGTTCAACTTTAAAATAAACTTAAAAGTCAAGAAATAGTATGGGAAATGCATAAACAACAGAAGGAAAAATAAAGAATCTAACCCAAGAAAGTTAATATGGTGACAGGTAAGATCAATTCACAAATGTTGAAGCCAACAAAGTCAAATTTAGTACACCCAAAACATCAAAATACAAATACAAATTTCCCTCAGGCCAAAAAGGAATTCCTGGAAGAACTCAAAAAAGGTTTTTAAAATCAAATTAGAATGGTAGAGGGAAAAATTGGGAAAAGAAAGGAGAGAGATGCATGTGAATAATGGAATAAAAGAGTCAATAGTTTAGTAAAGGAGACACAAAAAATACTGAAGAAAATATCACCTTAAAAAAAAATAGGAGAAATGGTAAAATAGGCACAAAAATACAGTGAAGAGAACTCCATAAAAAAAGTAGAACTGGGCAAATGGGAAAAAAAGAGATATAAAATATGTTTAACATGACTGCAATATATAATCTATATCAAATTGCTTGTTGTCCTTGGGAAAGCAGAGGGAAGTGAGAGTGGGAGAAAAATCTGGAACTCAAAAAATATTTTTAAATGTAATTGGAAAAATAAGTAAAATAAATATTTTTGAAAACAAACAAATAAAAAAAGATTAAAAAAACCTAAAAGTAAATAAATAAATAATATTTATTTTCCCATTTTTTCTGTTTCCTTTCACAACAGGGCTTATATTGAAATATGTTTTGCATGACTGCAGATGTATAACCTATACCAAATTGCTTTCCTTATCAATAAGGTGGGAAGAAAGGGAAGGCAAGAGAGAATTTGGAAGCCAAAATTAAAAGAAAAGAAACCTAAAATTGTTTTCATATGGAATGTTGGAAAATATATGTCAAATAAAATATATTTAGGTATACGTGTCTAGGTGTATTTAAAGCTATCCATGTATGAAGATTCAAATACTTATATATTTTGAAAAATTCATTCATTTTTATACTGAAAATAGCAATTTACAAACCTATATAATGAAGGATAATTTCATTTAAATCTTTTCATATTTCAAATTATAAGCTAATATAGTTGAAATACTTTTTTTTTGAAGATACTGTGTGCAAAGAAGGTGCTTTGTTGCATCTTGCATCAAATAGAAAATGAATTAACTTCCTAAAGGTCATACCAAGTCAATACAGTCTTATAAACAAATTAAAGTATAGTTTATCTTTGGTTTTCCCCTGTCCTATTTTCAAGTTTTCAAGGAGGTTTGTTCCTTGTTTCAGATGGGTACCACTGAAAAGGTAATTAGATTTTTTCTTCATATCTCACTTCCTCTCAGTCAAACTTCAATTTATTTTAAGTGTGCAAAAGAACTAATTAACATGATTGGGAGTGGAGGAAGACTCAGATCATTGTTTCTAAATGATATAAAGCTAAACATTCCTCAAAGCAATTCATGACACTATCACTGAATGGCTCAGTTCCACTAGCTCTTTAAATCTGCTCCAGAATCCAAAATAGCACCCTGCTGTCTCTGCTTACGCTTGGCAGCAATTAGATCTCTGATGACGATTCATCCCTGATGAAAAGTTAAGCTGGCTAAGAACAAGATGATGCCCTAAGTCAGGCAAGTGATTTAACAGTAACAAGCATCATCAGCAATCCTGATGACAGTCAGCCAGTCAAGCAGCTGTTTTAAGCTGGGCACTATCCCTGTGAGGTAGGCACATAAAACATGTCATCAATCCTATACTACTTTGTACAGTGGACCCACACCCAGGGCCTAAGATGAAAATGCCCAAATTGAAAACCTCAATTTCAAGGTCCAGTCAATTTTATCATATTAATATCATTTGAATTTGGTCTGATGTTCCCATATCTACTTCCACAAACCAAATTTAGGTTTGCTTTTTTTGTCTTTACTACATTATAATAAATATAGATTTAGTGTCTTTCCTCAACACTTTTCATTTTCTCCCCCTACTGAAAAAAAAACTAAATCCTATTAAAAATTATGCATACTAAGGCAAAATAAATTCTCATGTTGACTGTGTCCAAAAATATGTATTACTCTCATTTTTAGTTAGTCCATTGTCTATCAGGGAGTGGGTAAAATTTTGCATTAGACATTCTCTGGAATAATATTTGGTCATTGTGTTGATCAAACTTTTTAAGTAGTTTTAAGATGTTCATTTTTTGAAATTATTTATACTATCAATTATTCATTGATTAATATGTACAAATATTAATAGCAACTATTTTTGTGGTTGTGAAGACCACACACCCTAACTAAAGAGGTGCCTATCAGTTGGGAAATAACTAAAGCTATTATAGAACATATATATATATATATATATATATATATGGAATGAAATATAATGTTTTAAAAATGATAAAAGGGACTATTCCTCAAAACCCTTTGAAAACTTGCATTTACTAATGACAGAGTGGTTTACCTGCTTTATTACAGTCACCACCTGATTGTATCTTCCTTTATTCTGCTCAAACATTGCTCAGCCCTGCTGTCAAAATGCAGTGTTGATTCTGTCATTCCTCTACTCAGAAGTCTTCAATGTGTCCACACTTTCTACTAAATAAGGTTAAAATTACTTTGTTAAGTATTCAAGGTCAATCAGATTGTGGTTTTAATTTATATGTTCATAATTATCACATGCTATTTCTCATGTATGATACATACCGGTCATAATGAAAGTCTTTAGTCATTGAATGCATTCCTCTAATTTTTTCAGATGTAACCTTTATGCATTGGGCTCACTATTATGTGTGTGTGTGTATATATATATATATATATATATATATATATATATATATATATATATATATATATATATATATATATATGCCTTGAAGGTTTGAAGTGTCTCCATTCTGCATGTTTTTCCCCATTCATAAGTGCAAGTTGTCTGAGGTTGACTAGTGTTACACTTCCATTTATGCAATTGATATTGAATAGTTCTTTTACAAAAGAGGATTAATAGGCCACACATAGGCCTGAAAGTCTTTGCAGATTTTTTGCTCTTTCATATGGATAAGATTTTAGTTATAGATAATGTAATTAATTTTGAACATTTTATTACTTTGGAATTAGGTAGAAATATTCCTGTTACATTGTGGACTTGAATGATTCTTTAAATATTTAATTTTCCTACACCACTAGCCAAATCTGTATCTCTGTCAATGTTAGAAACATAGGCTGACTTGGGACAGCTAAGTGGCACAGTGGATAAAGCACCAGCCCTCAATTCAGGAGGACCAGAGTTCAAATCCGGCCTCAGACACTTGACACTTACTAGCTGTGTAACCCTGGGCAAGGCACTTAACCCTCATTGCCCCACCCCCCAAAAAAAGGCATCAATAGGCTGGCTCTAAAACTTTTGCATCCAGGTGCAGCTAGGTGGTGCAGTGGATAAAGCATTGGCCCTGAATACGAAGGATCTGATTTCAAATTCAGCCTCAGACATTTGACACTTACTAGTTGTTTGACCCTGGGCAAATCACTTAACCCTCATTGTCTTGCATCCCCCTCCAAAAAAAAAAAAAAATGTTCGCATCATTTGTTGGAGTCATATCCAGCTGTTTAAATCACAGACTTCAAAACAAGCAAAGTCAAAAATATACAACAGAAAATCCATCAGTCAACTGACAAAGACCTAACAAAAGTTGCAGAAACCAGTCCAATTGCGTTTCATCAGGAAAGAAAACAGTGTAGTTGTTTCATATAACAAGGTCAAATGTTCTGAATAGGCCTAGTTCCTTTAGGAAGACATACTCATGACTAAGTTGTCATAGTCTGAAAATATTAGTTACTTATTGCTTGTCACAAGTAATTTTCCCATAATTGTACTTATGGTGAATCCTTAACAGACAGCTAAGCCTTCAACATTAAAACAATGTTCACTGTACATGTATTATACCAATATAATGCAACAGAATTAACTGTAACTTAGGATACACAGAGATGATGGCAGTGGGAATGTCCAGAAGGAATGACTCTGAGAATCATTATAATAGAGAAATCAATAGCATTTGATAGTGCAACACCTTGGTGAAGCTGAAGAGGTAATAAACAAAAATAATTACAAGATATCTAGTCCTGTACAGGACTAGATGACAAGTGAAAGAACTGACATGTTGATGCATTTTCTAATTACTTTGTATTTGTTATGTCCCATCTCTCATGAAGTCAGCAAATTTTTGCTAAGCACTCACTATGTCACAGGCACTTGTCTACTTGCTAGAAATATAAACAGAAGTAGACATAAACATAGTACCCATCCTTGAGGAGCTTACATTAAAGTGGGAGAAAACAACACCTACAAGGAAACTTAAAAAAAGGAGTGATTGGAGTCAAAAGAGCAAACAAAGGGGGAAAAATTTTGACAGTAAATTTCTCTGATAAAGGGCTCTTTTCTAAAATATAAAGAGAATAGAGACAAATCTATACAAAAGTATGACTCATTCCCTGATTAGTAAATGGTCAAATGATATGAAAAGGCAGCTTTCAGAAAAATAAATCAAAGCTATGTTTAGTCTCCTGAAAAAAAAATGTTTTAAATAACTATTGATTAGAGAAATACAAATTTAAAGAACTCTTAGGTACCACCTCACATATCAGGTTGGTAAATATGACAGGGGGAAAAAATGACAAATGTAGATGGGGAAATGGGAACACTGAGTCACTAATGGATATGTGGGGGAGTTGTAAAATGAACAAAAGGTTCCATCAAGCAATACTAAACTATGCACAAAGGGCTATAAATCTGTGCATAATCCTTAACTCAGCAATATCACTACTATGTCTGTATCACAAAAAGATCAATGAAAAAGGAGAAGGACCTATATATATGAAAATATTCAAAGCAGCTTTTTTTGTGATGGTAAAAAATTAGAAATTAAGGAGATATCCATCAATTAGGGAATGGCTGAACAAGTTGTGATATGAGATTGTGATGGAATACTATTGTGCTATAAGAAAGTATGAGCAGGATGCTTTCACAAAAAAACTGGGAAGATTTATGAGAATTTATTCAAAGTGAAGTAAGCAGACCCAGAAGATCATTGTACACAGAAATAGCAATATTGTACAATGAGCAACTATTTAACTAATTAGTTATTTTTTATCAATACAATTATCCAATAAAATTCTGAAGGACATATGATTTTTTAAATGCTATCCACTTCCAGAAAGAGAATGGACAGGGTCTAAAGGCAGAGTGAAGCATATTTTTTCACTTTATTTTTTGCTTTTTTCTTTGAATATAGTAAATAAGGAAATATGTTCCACATAATTTCAGAGAGAAAGAGACAGAGAGAGAGAGAGAGAGAGAGAGAGAGAGAGAGAGAGATCACATTTTACTGCTCAATGAATGTTTGATCATTGGAGGGAAGGAAAACATTTTAAGCTAAAACTTTTAAAAATTGTCAAAATAAATAATATTTTAAGAAAGAAAATGGGGTTAAAGAATGTTCCTGATCATGTATAACAAAAAGCAAGAAGAACCAAAGATGTCTAGTCTACAGGTGAAGAGATTATCTTTTATTGTCTTATCAATTAATCTGATAGACCATAGATCTATGAGTCATAATTACTAACAATTATAGTCTTTTAAAATAGCCCAGGGGCAGCTAGGTGGCACAGTTGATAGAGCCCTGGCCCTGGATTCAGGAGTACCTGAGTTCAAATCCAGCCTCAGACCCTTGAACTTACTAGCTATGTGACCATGGGCAAGTCACTTAACCCCAATTGCCTCACCAAAAACAAAAACAAAAACAAAATAAAATAAAATAGCCCAGAAGCTCATAACCAAAGAGCCAACCCCTAATATGCATAGTATGGGGGGGGGAACTCTATTGTTCATAAATTGGCCTTTCCCCCCACATCTTATGATATATTGTTGCCACCATCATCAATGGCTTTTTTAAAAAGTGAAACAAATACATGGTTATGAATTTACAATGAGGAAAGCATACCAACCACATGCAGAGATAGAACATATTCTAGTATTAGAACGTGGTGATATTTATCTCTCCTCTTGTATTCATAGTGATGCTAGCCATGTTAGGTCTTCAGCTCAACTACAACACATGAAAGAGTCAAAAATAGTTTCCATTAAGCAAACAAATCTCATTAAGTATTTATGAATATATGGCATATGAATAATTTTATTAAATACTTCCTAAGAATGTATTAGATTATATTATATTCAAAGTTCATTTGGTTATAATATGCAATCAGAACATCCCAGTACACAACTGGATGGTAAAACTCACAAATGTTTTGACTGAAGACTGTTTCTGGAAAAAAAAAAGAAAACTGGAGAAACATATATGACTTGATGCTTAATGTCTTTAATATTTGGCAAAAGATACTTATAAAGTTGAGGTATTTTTAAATGGCTTGCAAACATCCCTGATATACAAAATTGAAAAAAGAAAATAAAGAATAATACTTTAAGTACACGGTACTTAGCAATCTGAAAAATGAAAATGTATATAAAGGTTTTATGGCTGAAAAAATACACTATTGCTTCATACTTAAAGTGTTTAACAGGGGTGGGGGGGTAGCTAGGTGGCACAGTGGGTAAAGCACCAGCCCTGGATTCAGGATTACCTGAGTTCAAATCCGGCCTCAGACACTTGACACTTACTAGATGTGTGACACTGGGCAAGTCACTTAATCCCCATTGCCCCGCAAAAAAAACCCAACCAACCAACCAAACAAAAAAAAAAGTGTTTAACGGGATAATTATCTTTATAAATCCACTTGCAATATAAGATAGTGATCTACATTTGTCCATGTTAGCTGACAAAGTACTTTTTTTTTTAGCAACAAACACTTATTTTATTTTCCATTTACATGTAAGGGTAGTTTTCAACATTCATTTTCATAAGATTTAGAGTATGACAAAGTACTTTTAAGCATGCAAAATGAATGCATGTCCTCAAGATGTGATATTATTATTCAACTCTTTGTTAAACATAAAATAATTTTTACAGGGCATCTGGGATGTGTGATTGAATGATTTGAAAACTGACCATTTTCATGAGGACAGTTATCTGTTCTTTTTTTTCTGAAATAGAATGTGTTTTTGTCCTATTTACTTTTTTTTTTGTGAAGCAATTGGGGTTCAGTGACTTGCCCAGGGTCACACAGCTAGTAAGTGTTAAGTGTCTGAGGCCAGATTTGAACTCAGGTACTCCTGACTCCAGGGCTGGTGCTCTATCCACTGTGCCACCTAGCTGCCCTGTGTCCTATTTACTTTTCGATGAGAAAAATACTACTTATGCCTATTTTTGACAGATACTGTAACATGTACTTAAATATGAACAATTATGGTACAGACCACTGAAAGGGAAGGTCAAAATGGGAGAAAAATATACTGTAATAGAACACATGAATAAAATTGAAAGACTTAATAGATCCCCTTAACTTATCAGAGCTTTTTGTAGAGAAGAACCAAACTGTAATCTAAGAAAGACATAAAATCTTTATTTTTTTCTCTTCTTGGAAAAGAAAGCTTTATTTTAAATAGTTTTCATTGGAATAAAGTCCATAAAGCTCTCTGTACTGAATCATTTTTAGTGATATGAGAAACCAAACATGTTTCTTTAATGGATGTATTTGGGACTTTTCAATTGTCCTTTCTCTTTCATAAAAATCAATTTTGTGGAACAAAATTTTAGCATTCACACATTTCTAATTATTTACAAAGATCTCTACATTTTGCCAGTAAAAAAAGTAATAAATTGGGGTCTGTTAGATGGCAAGTGTGTAAAGCACTGGCCCTGGATTCAGAAGGACCTGAGTTCAAATCTGACCTCAGACTCTTGACACTTACTAGATGTGTGACCCTGGGCAAGTCACTTAACCCTAATTTTCCTACCAAAAATAAGTAATAAATTATTTTTATTTAATTGAGGGGGATAAAAATAATAGTGTTAATAATGTTGCATTATATTTATAAATCCCTTTATATAATTACCTTGAAACATTTTGTAGACATTACCTCATTTTAAGAATGAATTAGGTAGCTGGCAAACATTGCCATGAATACTTACATAATTTTGTGGCATATGTGTATAACTTCATTCTATCTTCTTTTGGCTCTACCATTTGTCATATTTCACAAAAACACAGATGTACCAAATCTTTAAAAAAAAGAGAGACCGCAAATGTCATCTATTCTTTCCACATAGTTGATGATACCTTCTATATCAATTAATATGTAAATCAAAAAAACATTTACTAAGTATTTACTATGTGGTACACACTATGATAAAATTTTGGACAATAATACAGAAACACTGCAAACTGTTCTTTTCATAGTTTGAAGACATTCAGGAAGGTAGAACTATCTACTCAGGAAACCAGAGGCACTTTTTCATAGTTCTACTGTGGGGACCAATTTTTAATTGGGGAATGTTAGCTATGAGGCTAGTCGCAATATTGGGGCAAGGAAGGAGACAGCCAGCCTCCCTCAAAACAGAGCAGGATTTATTTAACAAGAATGAACTTAAAAAAAAAAAAAACACAAACAGGAAAAGTAGGATTAAGGGGAAAGGAAATAAAATGGGGAAAGGGAAATTACACAACCTAAACAACACCACCACCTAGGAATCAGCTGAGAACACAGAGCAGCATCCTGTCACCTTCCAGCTTCAAACTAGAATGCTGAAAAGGCCTCCCTTCTTCCCAGCAGACCCCAGGCTGACCACACACAGCCCCCAGCCAATTGGCTGGCCACTCTCACAGTCACATTACTGCCCTCACTGAGCTTCCAATCATTATATTTTTGCCAGGCCCATGTAGGCATTGGTGAGTGGTGATGATGTGAGGTACCAGCACCATGGAGATGGCTACAACCAGTGGGTGGAGCACCATGCTCTTTTCAGAGCCCCAGAGGCCAGTGTGAGCGCCGAGGTTTTTTTTTTTAAATTCTAGCCAAAAGATGGGGTCATAAAAATCTCAAAAAACAATTAATTCTTTACACTATTTTTGGGGGGGAGGGGAGGAAATTCCCTTTCTTTATCAAGGAAACTACCTCCACAACTTCTTTCTACTTACTGAATATAGATTTGCCATTTATGACCTACTTAACAAATGTAATACTATTATTTTTCATTACTCTGTGAAATGAAAGAGAAAGAGAAAAGAAAGAGAAAGGAAAGAAAGAAAGAGAGAGGAAGGGAGGAAGGTGGGAAGAAAGGAAGAAAAATAAAGGGATAAGAGGAAAGACAAAAGGAAAAGGAAAAAATATTGTCTATGCTGTTCCTAACCCCAACCATAATTTCTAGTTAGCTAAACATTTCCACTTTTTAAAATGATTGTCATATGACATTGTACTTAATTCTTTTTTAGTGATGCTCCAGCTCTTTTCTACATGTGTTTTAACTTTCCTAGCTAATTCCTAAAATATAAGTATGCAGCACTATACACAATACTTCAGATGACAGCAAAATATAAACTTTCTTTTTCTGTACATTCTATCTCCTATGGAAGCTTAGGATATCATAAGGATTTTTGGGGTTTTTTTGTTTGTTTTGCTTTTTTATCTTGTCTTATAATTGTTGATTTTTTCCAATAATAAAAAATACATTAGTTATAAAAACTGAGTCTGAGGAACAATGTCTCATCCATATCATCTTTTCTTACTTGTCTTTCCTAATTCCTCTAAATTCTAGTGCCTTCTCATTATTGATTCCCGCCCCCCTTTCTGTCCTCTAAATAGTATATTTATTTATTTATTTATTTGTTTGTTTGTTTGTTTGTTTGTTTCTGGCAGGGCATTGAGGGTGAATTGACTTGCCCAGGGTCACACAGCTAGTAAGTGTCAAGTATTTGAGGCCAGATTTGAACTCAGGTCCTCCTGAATCCAGGGCCAGTGCTTTATCCACTGTGCCACCTATCGCTTATTTATACATAACTTGTTACATGTTCTCTCACCACTTAGAGTATGAGCTTCTTGAATGCATGGAATGTCTTTTACCTTTCTTTACCTATCCTTAGTGCCTAACAGAGAGCCTAGAGTCTAGTAAGCACTTAATAAATGCTTATTGTCTGACTGACTAAACTTCCTCCATTTTGTTTTTATGAAGTTTAGTTTTTGAGCCCAGTGGTAGACATTTATGTTTTTCATTTTCAATATACTCTTGCATGATTTGACATTGCTCACATCTCACTGAGAATCACTGTTGGCCTTTAATAATAATAACATACAACTATCTAGATTTTCATTGTATAGTATTTCTCTTTTCATTTTCTAGCTGTATCAAATCAATATTATGAAAGGGATTTTGGCTATGGTTAGCCCCACTATTTTTTTAGTGGGGAAATGATAGTTAAGTGACTACCCCAGGGTCAAACAGCTATTAAGTGTCAAGTATCTGAGACCAAATTTGAATTCAGGTGCTCCTTAATCCAGGGCCAGTGCTTTATCCACTGTGCCACCTAGCTGCCTCTAGCTCCACGTTCTAGACAAAGAAATGGCAATGTTAAATAGCTTTTGCAGATACCACAGAAATTAAGTCATCATACTAAGAACAAAACCAAGGTCATTTAACTTCAAGCACATTTTTTTTCCTTCTACACACATGTAAAATAATGTTGCTTAATTGTTAGAAATTTATGAATTGTCAACAAGAAGAAATTTCTCAAACAAATATTTCCACAGTTGATGGTATTCTCATTTCTGTGTAAAGATGAGAATACTTGTAAAAAGAAGACTAATAACATTTGTTTGTAGGTTGTAGGGCAGCTTCTCTTACCTCTAGAGAAAACAAACTCAATTTCAAAGTACTCAGTAGCCACTCCAAAGCATGGCTAATATGCCTCCATTAATGTGTGTACTGTCATGACAACCAGAGGGTACATTATCACCTCAAATCAAAATTACTTATGTGGCCTAGGAAATATTAGGAAAAGAATAGTGGTGCATGAATGGGGAGCATTCTCGCAGAGGTTTACATACCAAAAAAGGTGAGCACAGACAGGTAATCATTCAGTTAACTGGCATTTTTTATTGCTATTTGTCAGGCACTGTGCTGGGCACTGGGAATACACAGAATAATACAATAAAAAATATACACAGAAACAGTTCCTGTTTTCAGGGAACTCACAGTCTAATGAGGGAGACAACATTCAAACAAGTACTAACAAATAAGACATATAGATTTTTAACATAAATGCCAGATATATACAAATTGAGGAAATAACTAGGAGCCCAGTGATATTGGTTCTCACAGAAAAGAGAGCATTTCTGAAGTATTGTTTTCTTGGATGTGTGCTAAGATGTGAATGAAGATATTAAAGCAATAGTAAAGTTCCTGTCCTCCAGAATGTCACATTCTGATACAAAAACAACATATAAATAACTATATGTGAAATACAAACATAATAAATAGAAGACAGTCTCATTCAGAAAGAAGAAAATAGCTTACAAAGACAAAAGAATATGGTGTTTGGGAATGGAAGCTAGGCTTCTTCCATAAGGTGGATTTTGATTACAAAATTGAAGTTTTGAAGGAAATTAGGGAAGAGAGCAAGTAGAGATGAAGTTGTAGAATATCCCAGGAATGGAAAATAAACAATGGAAATAGCATCTGGGGAAGGAACAACCTGTCCTAGAAACTGTAAGAGCGTATGGATTTTAGGGTATGTGGAGGAAAGTAAAGCATAAGAAAAATTGATAACAAGGGGTAGGTCTTGAAGTTTTTCAAATACCAAAAATCAGTCTATATTTGATCAAGCAGGTAATAGTTTAATAAACTAGAGTTTATTAAATGAGGCATTGATATAGTAAGATGTACTTTTGGAGAATGACTATGGTTGCTAAGAAGATGGATTATAATGGACAAAGGCTTTAGAGAGGGAGACCAACTAGAAGGCTGTTGCAATAGACTAAGCATGTGGTTATGATAAAGTGCAACATGATGACAGTTGTGTGAATGGATACAAAGAGAAGTATATGGGATACACTTGAAGAATATAACTGTAAAATGGAATAAGTTGACAACAAACTGGATGTGTGCAATGAATGAAAGTGAGGAATTGAATATTATGTTTCATTTGAAAGCCTGTATGACTAAGAGGAAGGTGATATTCTTGATAGTAATAAAAAAAAAGTTTGAAAGGAGAAGATGTTTTGGAGAAAATCTCGTGAATTTTGTTTTGGATATATTAAGTTTGAGATGCCTACAGGATATCCACCTTGAGATATCCCAAAAGTAGTGATTAATTGAGTCTTGATCTCATGACAGAATTTAGAGCTGGATATATTGATAGAAGAAACATCTTTGTAGAAAGGATAATTTAACCATGGAAGATAATGATATAATGAGAGACTGATTTCATATGACATCCAGGAGGTATATAACATAACAGAAAGAAGCAGATAAATGAAAGTTTTTTTTAGAACAGTTAATCTCAAACATTTTGTTCACAGAACCCATTTACTTTTGTAAAAATGATTGAAAATTTTCCCCCACTTTCTTAAGTGTTAAGGACACCAAAGAGTGTTTTTTTAATGCGGATTGTAGCTATTGATATTTACCACATTAGTGATTAAAACCAACACATTGTATGTTTATTAATTAATTTAAAACAACAATAATAAACATATTGCATATTAATATATATTTTTCAAGATATATTTAGAAAATATTTGTAAGAATAGCTATGTTTCACATTTGTTCACAAACTTCTTTAACATCTTGCTTATTGTCATATACTGATCTTAATTCAATATAGTTCAATATGTTGGAGTTTTTTGAAGTAAAGGAGAAAATTGAGCCTTTGAAAAGACATGTATTTGGAAAATAGAAGCATATTTTAATAGGAAAATATAATCTTAGTATTATTGTGAAAATAGCTTTGGCCTTGAGCATCTGCTAAAAAGGATCACCATAACATTGGGGTCTATAGAATATCTTTTGAGAATTGATAGCAAGTGGCATCTTATAAGGAGGTTGAAAATAGCTGCAAGTCTATCTGGGGGTCTCTGGATAACTGGAGGAAGTTCTTGAGGAAAGACAGAGACAGAGACAGAGACAGAGACAGAGAGAGACAGAGACAGAGAGACAGAAAGACAGAGAGACAGAGACAAGAGACACAGAGCGAGAGAGACAGAGAGACAGAGAGAGATCCTGCATAGAAGTAGAACTGGCTGGGAATGACTTGAGGGGAGTCACATTCCAAAAAGTGAAATAAACTGATACTGGGTAGAAGCAGGCATCATAGTGCTCAAAGAGAATTCTGAAGGTAAGGCCAAAATCTTTAGGTACCTGGCGAGATCATGGACTAATGCAGACCTAGAGAACTTGTGTCGTAAGGGAATATGTAGGACTAAACACATACAAGGAACTTGTGTGTCTGGTGTATATCATGTGAAGAGTATACATGTAAGGATCCAGGGCAATTCATACTTTATAGAGGATTGTCAATGCACTCTATCAATGTTTGCATACTGCTTCTAGCCCTAATCCTAGAGTTAGGAAAGGCTGAAAGAAGTAATTAAAACTCTGTGTGCCTCAGTTTCCTCCACTGTTAAAAGGTCTTGATAATAATAGCATCCACCTCCCAGGGTTGTTGTATAGATGAAATAAAATAATGTTTCTTTTTTTTGGGGGGGAGGGGGGGAGGCAATTAGGGTTAAATGACTTGCCCAGGGTCACACAGCCAGTAGGTGATAAGTGTCTGAGGTCAGATTTGAACTCAGTTCCTCCTGACTCCAGGGCTGGTGCTCTATCCACTGTGCCACCTAGCTGCCCCGAAATAATGTCTCTAAAAAGAACTTGATGTAGTACCTAGCACATAGGTGGCACTTAATAAATTTTTTTTTTCCCCTTTACTTCTACTTCTTGGGTTTTTTTTTTGTTCATTTTCTCTTCATCTTGTTTTTTCTCTCCACTGGATGCTTTTTCTATTGGGAAGATCATTGTTTTATCTGGTCTTTAGCCTCTCTATGTTCTCATCTCTATGTTTTGCCTCTTCAGGACCATCCAGTTATAGCCCCCTATACATGAAAGTGTAGTGTCTTTACAGACTGTCTCTGACATGGAAGCTAAACAGAACTTTAGTCTACAGTCAAGTCTATAAGCCACCAGTGTTGAGGGAAGCAAATAAAAGCAAGACTGAATGCTTCAGATGAATATTGTAAAGTGACTTGACTACCTATGCCGCTCATTGATTCAAAGTCTCTGGTAGTATTTAGAATTAGAAAATGCCTTATTATTCCTGTATGATGCCTGATTAGGAATTTGGTACCTTGTACCTCAGTTGTCATGGGGATCTCTATATCTTCCATAGTTAGACTACTTTCATGATTTTGAATTCTGAAATTCCCCCGACTGACCATAGCCTTCAGTCTTTTTACATCTTGCTTTGCATAACACTACTTAAACCTATTCTTTGCTTACTATATTCAGTCCCTTTAAACCTCTCTGTCCTTGTTAATTAGGGTTAGGGTTAGGGTTAGGGTTAGGGTTACACCCTAGTGTAGTCCTTTATTATTGTTTATTAACACATAGACTCCCTTCTCAGTTTGTCCCTGGATTTAAGATTCAAAGCTATATAGAGGACAACATAGGTGCAAGCATAGACTGCTGGTGGGATCCATTGCTATCAGGCACCTAGAAAGCTCTATTTGTTCAATAACAGAATTGTAGACTCTCCTTTCTCTGGAATTTTTTTAATGTTTCTCAACCCCAAAGGTTAAACTTCAAAGCTTCTATATAGCTCTGTTCTATCCCTCAAGAATAAGAATTCACTAATTCTTAAATGGTTACCTTGGTGGCACAATGGATAGAATGCCAGGCCTGGAATTAGGAAAAATCATCTTCCTGATTTTAAATCCACCCTCAGAAACTTATTAGCTGTGTCACCCTCAGAAAGTAAATTAACCTGGTTTGCCAAAGTTTCCTCATTCTAGGGCATTACAAACTGCTCTACAGAATGGCTGAATCATTTCACAACTCCAAGAACAGTGCATTAATGTTGCATTTTCCCCACCATCACTCCAACATTTGTGATTTTACTCTTCTGTCCTATTACCCAACCTAATAGGTATGAGGTAGTAGCTCAGAATTGTTTTGATTTGTGTCTCTCCAATCAATAGTGAGTTAGGGCATTTTTCATATAGCTACAGGTAGCTTTGAGTACTTCATCTGAAAAATGTTCATATATTTTGAGCATTTATCAATTGGGAAATGGTTCTTATGTTTTTGTTTGTTTTTAATTTGACTCAGTTCTTTCTATATGTTTGAGAAATGAGGCCTTTATTAGACAAACTTGCTTCAATATTTTTTCAGTTGGTATTATTAACTGTATTTCCCTCTATCCTACTCCTCCCATTTATTCTATTATCTCTTTCCTTGCATTCTGTCTATCCTCAAAAGTGTTTTGCTTCTGACTACCACCTCCCCTAATCTTTCTTCTGTGACATTTAAAACTAAATGTGTGATCACCTTAAATTAGAAACTTTAGCACCAGTTGTTGGGCATTAAGCATTTATTAAAGTATTCCAGGTATTAGTAAAAAGAGAACATGTGGAGTTCAGAAACTTAAGAAAAGGCCTATCTAGCCTAGAGCTCCAGCCTGGTCTGGTTCTTCCTCAAGTCCTCCACCACATGGCTTCAGTCATGAACTGTGTTTGGAAGCTTTTTATAGGTCCAAAGTAGAGGCAGTCCTTATACACTGCTTCAAGCTGATTGGTTAGCAACATCCAAATCCATTAGTTCACTGGACTTGAAGGTGTTCTTGTGTTGATGTCATAGGCCAAAGCCTCTGAGAACAATCCACCTTGAGAGTCAATCAGGTATGGCTTTAATTGAATTAACTTTAAGTAGGTTAATCAGCAAAGTCAATCACTCTCAGTCTCACTTAATATAATCAGTTCTAAATCAATTTTCAGGTGGGACCCCTTGGTGTCTAGCAAATCCCATTATTTTCTCACAACTTCCATCTATCACTCAACCTGTAGGGTGAGATATATTTCTATGCCCAATTGAGTGTATATGTTATTTCCTCTTTGAACTAATTCTGATGTGAATAAGGTTCATTTCCACCCCCTCATCTCTCCCATCTTCACTTCCATTGTAAAAATTTTTCTTACTTCTTTTATGAAAAATAATTTACCCCATACTATCTATTTCTTTCCCTTTCTCTCAGTGCAGTCTTCTCTCATACCTTAATTTATTTTTTAGAAATCATCCCTTAATATTTACCTCATATCTGTTCCCTATGTCTAGATATACTCTTTCTAACTGACCTAACAAGGAGAAAGTTTATATGAGTTACAAGAATCATCTTCCTATATAGGAAAATAAACAGTCTAAACTTATAAAAATCCCTTATGATTCCCTTTTCCTTTTTCCTTTTTTATGCTTCTCTTGAGACTTGTATTTGAAACACAAATTTTCTATTCAGCTCTTGTTTGTTCATCATAAATGCCTGAAAGGACAACATCCTTCTCCTGTGACAATGACGTGTCTGATATTTACCTGCCAACCGTGGACTCCAAATGTAACTGTGGTATGGTGGCCCTTGCACCTGTGCAGGATATTGCCAATGCAGATTGTTCCAGTGCACCTCCTCCCAGGAAAGCTGCTACTACTGCTGCCCATCAGGATGTGTCAAGTGTTCCCAGGGCTGTGTCTTCAAAGCCCCCAGACTGAGAGTTCCAGCTACTACCAATGATGTTCCCATGTTCCTTTGCCTGTAAATAGAAGGATTTGTACAGACCTAAATTTTTATACACCATGGATGTGTCTTCTACTGTTTTTCTATGAAATGTATGACTTAAAATAAACTTGATAAATACCTTTAAAATAATAAAAAAGAATGCTTGAAAGTCCTCTCTTTCACTGAATGCTTATTTTTTTTTTCTCCTGGAAGAATTATACTCAGTTTTTCAGGGGGGTGATTTTCAATTGTAATCCCAGTTCCTTTATCCTCCAGAATATAGTATTCCAAGTTCTTCAATCCTTTAATGTAGAAACTGCTTAACTTTTGTTTTGTTTTGTTTTGTTTTTTATCCTGACTGTGGCTCCACAGTACTTGAATTGTTTCTTTCTGGCTGGTTGAAATAGTTTCTCCTCAAACTGGGAGCTTTGGAATTTGACTATAATACTCCTTGGAGTTTTCATTTTGGGATATTTTTCAGGAAGTGATTAGTAGATTCTTTCAATTTCTATTTTACTCTCTGATTCTATAATATTAGGGCAGTTTTCCCTGATAATTTCTTGAAAGATGATGTATGAGCTATTTTTTTCATCATTGCTTTCAGATATTCCAATAATTTAAAAAATCATCTCTCCTGGATCCATTTTCCAATCACTTATTTTTCCTATGAGATATTTCACATTTTCTTCTATTTTTCATTCTTTTAGTTTAGTTTAGTTTTGTTTTTTTCTTGATTTCTCATAGATTAATTAGCTTCCATTTGCTCGATTCTAACTTTTTTTTGGAGGGGCAAGGAGGGTTAAGTGACTTGCCCAGGGTTACACAGCTAGTAAATATCAAGTGTCTGAGGCCGGATTTGAACTCAACTCCTCCCGAATCCAGGGCCAATGTTTTATCCACTGCACCACCTAACTGCCCCTCAATTCTAGTTTTTTTTTTTTTTTTTTTTTGGTGAGGCAATTGGGGTTAAGTGACTTACCCAAGGTCACACAGCTAGTAAGTATTAAGTGTCTGAGGCCAGATTTGAAATTCAGGTACTCCAGGGCCAGTGCTCTATGCACTGAGCCACCTAGCTGCCCCTTAATTCTAATTTTTAAGGAATTATTGTGCCTCTCTTTCCATTTGGCCAATTCTGCTTTTCTAGGCATTCTTCTTCTTATTGGCTTTTTGTACCCCTTTTACCATTTGCCCTAGTCTATTTTTAAGGTATCATTTTCTTCAGTATTTGTTTGTTTGTGTGTGTGTGTGTGTGTGTGCACGTGTGTGTGTGCATGTGTGTGTTTGCATGTGTTTCTCCTTAACCAAGCTATTGAATCATTTTTCCATGATTTTCTTGCATCACTCCCATTTTTCTTCCCAATTATTAATCTACCTCTCCTAATTGGTTTTCATGATCCTTTTTGAGCTCCTCCATGTCCTGAGACTAATTCATATTTTTCTTGAAGTCTTTGTATGTAAGTTTTGACTTTGTTATCTTCTGAATGTATGTCTTGATCTTCCTGTTCACCATAATAACTTTTTATGGTCAGAATATATTTTTTTTTCTGTTTGCTCATTTCCCCAGACTACTTCTTGACTTTTAACTCTGTTAAAATGGAGTTCTACTTCCAGGGTGGAGGGCTCACTGTTGGAAGCTTCAGGGGTTCTGTGAGACATATATTTAGGGATCTGTAAATCTTTAGTTTGTCCAAGGTAGTATGATCTAAGGAGTGTTTACTATTGTACAGACCAATGCTCTCATCTGTGACCAAGCATAAGAACTCTTTTCTGCCCTTGAACTGTAAGAAAAGTCCCTGTTTCTCTGTGGCCTCAAGCTCTGGTTTACTACTATTCCTACTCAGCCTGGAATTGCAACCCAGGACTGCAACCTGAATTTGGACAATGCAACAGAGTTCTGCCTTGATGCTAGCAAAGACACCCCTGTAATATCCCCCCTCCAGGGCAATGAGGGTTAAGTGACTTGCCCAAGGTCACGTAGATAGTAAGTGTCAAGTGTCTGAGGCTAGATTTGATCTTAGGTCCTCCTGAATCCAGGGCCTTTGCTTGTAATATCCTTTTGATGAATTATGTGACCCCCTTACTGTCTGTTTGCTGAGAGCTCTGGAAGAAGCCACTGCAGTTGCTCCCAAGGCCTCTTCTTAGTTTGCTGGAATGTAGTCTGTGGTGGTATAGACTGTGCTGGAATGTGCTCCACTCTCACCCTGGTGTTTCCTGTCAACCTTCTAACTTGTCTTTGATTGGAAAAAATATATTTCACCCTATCCTTTTTTGAGTTCTGCTATTCCAGTAATTGTTTTTAGGCATTAATGAAAGGTGTTACAAGGAGGTTTGTGTAAAGCTCAGGCACATTGCTGCCTTTTCTCAGCTATCTTGTCTCTACCTCCAACATCATTTTTTTAAAATTTGTAATAAACATTTTTATTTATAGTTTTGGGTTCCAATTTTCATTCCTCTTTATCTCCCTCCCCTTCTACCTCCCTTAGGTGGCAATCAGATGTGGGTTATACATGTATGATTATGTAAACCATTATGATATTTCTCATTTTGAACAAGAAAACTTGATTAAGAGAAAAAACAAATAAGAAAGTGAAAATAGCATGCTTCAGTCCATTCCATCAATATCAGTTCTTTCTTTAGAGATAGATAAAAACAATTCTTAAATGACCATATTTCCCCCAAATCATAATATGCTCTGTGTTTTATAAGAAATCTATTCTTGGTTGAAAGTACATATATTTGGCCAGCTGAAAAATGTATTCTTAGTTCATTTCTTCTTGTGTGATCTTGACCATATATTCTTAATACTGAATCCTTAGTTTCTGTCTCCTTGAACTATTTTTTTTTTAATTTGGAGGAGCTCTGGATTTTTTATATGATGTTTCTGAGACTTTTCCAATTAGAAGTTTCTTTCAGAATGTGACCAATGGATTTCTTCTATTTCTACTTTGGTTCTAAAAGAACTGGGGAGATTTATTTTAAATTTCTTGAAATATCATAGGTAATCTATTTTTTTGTTTATTTATTATGGCATTCAGGTAGTTTAATATTTCTTAATTTTTTTTCTTTCTAATTTTTCCAAGTAAATTGGTGGTGGTGGGGGTATAATGGGGTTAAGTGACTTACCCAGGGGCACACAGCTAGTAAGTGTCATGTTTATGAAGCTGAATTTGAACTCAGGGCCTCCTGCATGTAGAGCTGGTGCTTTATCCACTGTGCCATCTAGTTACCCCAAGTCAATTACTTTTATTTGAGATGTTTTTATTTCATTCAGTCTTTTAATTTGTTTTAACATTTCTTGTTGCCTCCTGAAATAATTGATTTTTATTTGTTCTATTGTAATTTTAAAGGAGTTTGTTGCTTGGGCAATATTTTAAACCTCTTAAACAAACTGTTAATTTCTATTCTGATTCTTTTTCCCATTCTTCTTATTTATTTTCTAGGTTCTTTTCTTTTTCTCAAGTCCTATCATTTCATTGATGAAAAAAATAATAACTGAAAGAAAATTCCCTTTATTCCTTCCAGGTCATCTAGCTAAATTTGTGCCAAGATGGTGTTTTTTCTCTGAAAATTTCCTTGTAGATGTTTTTGAAGTCCTCTTCTTCTACCCGAATAGCTCTTTATGGTGAGATTATTTTGTTCATTTGTTTGCATACTCTTCCTTCCTGCTTTCTGATTCCTTAGTTGATATTAGTGCTGGGTGTTCCCACTCTTCTGGAGTGAAGATCTGGACTGGTTCCATTGCTGCTTTCTTGGGGTGTTGGTTCCAGTACACCAGATAGAGGCTGGGTTGCTGCAAATTTTCAGCACTCCCAACATAGCCTGATCAATGTTAAAGTCTGATTATTGGTCCTCTCCATCCAAATTCTGATGATTCCTTAATTGTTTTTTGATATGAACAAGGATAGCCTACTGCTTGATTCCATCTTCATCAGCCTGCTGGAACATTCTGTTCATTCAGTGACAGAATTATTGGTTCTCCTTTTATCTGGAATTCCTCTCCTGCTTATTTCTTTGCAGATAGTTCTGGATGCTACAACTGAGGTATGACTGCTCTTGCAATCTGAGCTGTAAAACTGCTGCTTATTTCTGAACTCCTTCCTTTCTTGGTATACTTTGCAGAGATTCACTATAAAGGAACACCATTCTAGCCAATAGACTCCCTTCTCAATTTGCCCTAGATTTATGACCCATAACTATGTAGTGAACCACAAAAGTTCAGGTAAGTATTTGTTCTTGGTCAGTGTCTGGTGATGCTCTGGCTTAGGTCTGGAGCCTCCTCCTGCTCAAGTTCATAGTTTCCCTGAATACTGGAGTTCTCTGATTACAGTATGATCTTGGCCTGACTATTAATCCAGTGTTTGAAGACCTCTCTGTTTTCTATGCAGATCAGGATTAGATACATAATTCACTTATTTATTCCACCTGGATTTCTTCATGTGGATTCCATCTAGTATATTTTGTAGGTCTGGTTGGAGTAGTTTAACAGACGGGAACTGCTTTTTATACATGACTTCCTGCTATCCCACAATCTTGGCTTCTCTCCAGGAATAACCTACCTCGCCATCAAAAAAATCTTATCTGATAAGACAAATAAAACGGAGGAATAATTATACCTCAATATATAAATAATAATACATATGTTTAAATAAAGTACTATCAAATTAACATAGTCATACAATAAATTAATCCACATAATTTAAAAAATCAGTTCATTTAATAAGTCAGAAAAGCAGTAGTCATTTTTAGCAAAAATTCTAAACATAATAGGCAGGATTAATATTATAAGCATGACATAAACATTATAGGATCTTTATTTGAATATACTAATATTTACAAACATATACATATAATCAAGACAAAAATAGATATTTAAAAATAATTTCTATTAAAAATACTAGATATTTCCCAATAAATATATGGGATATATATATATTTCATTTTCAAAGAGGCCTGATAACAGCAAAATGTGTTTAGATGCAGCTGATCACTGTAATACAAGTTAAGAAGGCTCTACTATAGTTTTGACAAAATAGAACATTAGAATATTTTGCACGGAGATGTCAATGGTTTTGTGTAGCTCACATTTACTTTGTGCTACTTCAATTAGAGTACAGGACACTATGATATTCTCTAGAGCTCAACTGCCCAGCATTAAAACTCTACTCAAGAAAGCATGACACCTTAGGGCTGGCCATGTATGGGGAACATAAATACACATGTATACATATAAAAATTTCCATGTTCCTCCTATTATATGGCATTTATAAACTCTATCTATCTATCTATTTATGGCCATCCTCACATAAATACATGCATACATACACACATATATACATACACATGTATGTATATATGTATATGCATATGTATAGATATAAATATATACATAAATAATTAAACAAACTGAATTCAAATATATCAAAGAGAACTACCCCATATATACATGACATTTTAATCTATTTAAACCTAAAGAATTATCAAAGAAACTAAATGAGATGATTAATAATTTCCCTAAAATTGCATGACACAAAATTTATTCACATAAATTCTTGGTATGTTCCTTCTGAAATGTAAAAAGCATAACAAAAATAAAAATAAAAATTCATTAAAGTTAAATCCATAATATATAAAATACATGGATGCCAACATAGCAATAAAGAAAAAAGACCTCTGAGTTCATATTTAGTTCTAAATTTATGGTCACATACTTCTAAACAAATAGAATGACAAAATACATTTTATGCAAATTTAAAATGCTTAAATAATTGAAGAGCTATTCTTTGCTCTTGACCATACAATGTCAAAGCAATGTCTATATATGCATGCATACATGCATACATCTAAATATATAATTTAAATTATTTTGGATTTAGTCAGTTTTACTACCATATTGCTTAATGTTTATTTATTCATTCAAGTCTAGAAGTGAAAAATAAATAAAAAAAATTAGGAATAAAAGTATCAATTAAAATAACTACCAAAATTATGTGGTATTTGTTAAAAAATAGAAAAGAGATCAGAAAGTATAGTGGACAAAAATAGCCATGTATAATTTCAGTATTTAATATTGTAAAAACTAACAAAATTATAAGAACATAAAAAATTCTTTCAGAAAGTATTCCTTTTTAATTGAAACTGCAATTAGTATTGGTCTTGCATAAAGATCAATTTAGATGAGCACGTCCTGTTTTATTTCATAAAGAGAACTAAATATATAGGTGATCTTTTTTTTTCTTTTTTCTTTTTTTTTTTTTTTTAGTGAGGCAATTGGGGTTAAGTGACTTGCCCAGGGTCACACAGCTAGTTAAGTGTTAAGTGTCTGAGGCCGGATTTGAACTCAGGTACTCCTGATTCCAGGGCTGGTGCTCTATCCACTGCGCCATCTAGCTGCCCTATATAGGTGATCTTAATAGAAAATAGCATATCATCAAACAAACAAACAAAAGTAGATGAATAAATAAATAAATAAATAAATAAATAGATAGATAGATAAATAAATAAATAGATAGATAGATAGATAGATAGATAGATAGATAGATAGATAGATAGATAGATAGATTAGGAGAGAATTAGCTTTCTTGTCCATGGGTTGAGGGGAAAAAAAATTTTTAAAAAGGCAATGTTACCTGCACAAACAAGAACAAAGAATTTTTGTTTGTTTTTCCCCAAGCTATTTACTCTCTCTTGCATAACTCTTATTTCTTTCCCCACTTTTTTCATAGCTCTCTTATTTGATTCATAAAATCTCTTTTGAGCTCTACCAAGAGGGCTTTTTGATCATGAGACCAATTGCTCTTACTATTTGCTGCTTGAAATTTACACATTTTGACATCGCCATCCTCTTCTTAGTTTGTGTTTTGGTCTTCCCTGCCACCATAGTGGTTTTCTAAGGGGAGGATTCTCTTCTGTTTCTTATTCATATTTTAGCCTATTTCATGCCTTTTAAAGTTGAGCTTTGCCCCTGACTCCAGGACACACTGTCCCTAGTTTCTTTTGTGGGGAGCCAGGGTCCCTGTCACTGGTTTTCTGCTTTAAGGCCTCAGCAGTTTGCAACTTACTCATTGCACAGGGGTTACCCAGCCTGGTTGCACCTGTTGTATAGTTGATTACCCACTTGATAGATTGCCTTCTTGGTTGAAGCTGAGGGTCTCTTGACTGGCCTGCTAGGCCACTAGTTTGTTGAGCTAGGACCAAGGGTCCTCAACTTCTGATCTGTGCTGCAGCTAAGAGTTTTCAGCTGACTTTCATAGGTACCCTCTCTGCTAAACTGCACTCTCCTTTTAGTAGGTGAGACAGAACTTTCCTGAAGTCCTTCTCACTTATAACTCTTTTTTGTAGGTTCTGTAGCTCCAAAATCTGTTAAGAGGATTGATTTAATGTTGTTTCCAAAAGAAATTTGGGAGATCCAAGGCAACCTCATCTACACAAGCAAACTTATATTTGAAGGCAATTGCATTTTTTAAAACTTTGCTTTAATATCTCTGGTAAAACTTTCATATCAGGAAATTGATTAAATTGATACAAAAATTTAAGGTCTGTATTCATTTCTATTCAGAAATATTCCAAAGAATGCTATAGATAATAAAGACCGGAATACACATATAGATAGATAGACAGATAGATAGATAGATAGATAGATAGATAGATAGATAGATAGATAGACAGACTGACTGCTCAGGTAAAATACTAAGCTTTAGGGATAAAAATGAAGGCAAATGAGACAGAAATCTCTTTGAAGGAGCACAAATCCTAATGGAGGGAAAGAGTACAAAATAGAGTTTTAGAAATGGGTACTGGATAGGGTAGAGGGACCACCATTTATGACATTGTATTCAATAAAATATGTAAGTTATAGTAGGTTAAAATTGAAAAGAAGAAGCTTGGATGAACCAATTTTATATAAATATTGATGAATAGATTTTTAATATTGAATTGAATGTAATATTAATGCAAATATTATTATACAGTAAGAAATGACAAATACAACAATTTCAGGAAAACAGGAAGATACTTATGACTGAAGTAAAGTGTGGTAAGATGAGGCTATATATATATATATATATATATATATATATATATATACATATATATATATGTAGTTAAATAATATTCAATATATTTCAACATATATTTTCAATATTTTGGGTGCATATTCATGTATATGTACACATATACACAATGATGACTATATTAAACTAAAAAAAATGCCATGAAAACAATTCTGAACCCTCAATTATCATAATGACTAATTTTGGACTTGGAGGAGGGATCAGCAAACCCTTACCTTAGAGGATTTTTAAAGTACAGTTGTAACATGCTATTTACATTGTTTCATGTGTTTATTTTTGTTTCTTTTTCCTTTATCGTTTTTATTGTCAGAAAAGTTGACCTGAACTAGGATGAAGGGAGATAAGTGTTTATGGAAGTAACTATAGTGTGAGGTAGTTCAATTCCATTGCACAATTTGAAATGCATTAATTTCTACTTCTATCCAAGATTACTTCCCTCCTAAATTAATATTTCTAAGAGTAGACATACACACACAATGAACAATATAGCAAGCTCTATAATTACATGGAAAATATAATAGTAATGTAAAAATTTATTGAAAGTGGGACTTGAAAATCTTTATCCCAATGAGAAGTAGATATAAAGAAAGAATACATAAGTATAAAGAGCTTAAAAAGACTTTAGAAAAGATATGCAGAATTAAAAGTGAGATCTTTCAAAAAACTATCAAATTAGACAAAGATTTTTATAATCTGATTATGAAGATAAAGGAGTAAAACACATTACCTAAATAAAAATAAAAATGTGAAATAAACAAATAAGGCAAAATAGAATTATTAGAACATATGACTCATAATCAAATACCATAATAAAGAATTCCAAAGATCATGTAATGTAGAAAATGAAAATACTGAAATTAGCATTTAACCAAATAGCATTCTTAAATATTTCAATCTCAAAATAGGATATTAAATAAATTATAAATACTCAGTCAAGTTGGCAATGAAGGGGAGAACTGTTGTAGAAAGATTTATAAGCACATGCTATTAAATATTTAATGAAAAATTATAGCTAAATTTTGTATATAATTCTCAAACATTTGAATATTCTTGGCTAATGGGAAATATATTTGGCATGAATTCAAATGTATCAGATATAATATGTCTTTTGTTCTTAATAGTGAGAGGAGAGGTTGGAGAGAAGATTGAATATATTAAAAATTAATTAAAATTGGATAGGGACATCTTTAACAAAATAAAAATACAACCAAAAATTAAGAATGTTGTCCCAGACTATGTTTAAAAAGACAAATGTAGTTCTAAGACCAAAAATTACAAAGGATAACCTAAAGAGAGTATAATAGATAATTCATATTAATAAACATGAATAATCTAGAAAAATGATATGATAAATATTATACTATGATAAGATTAGAATCAAAATTAGGAAAACAATCAATATATTTGTTCAAATAAAAAAAATAAATAAATCCTCATGAGTGTAAGGATAAATGTCATAAAAATAGAAAAAGTATAATGTTAATTTATGCTTATAAATCCTATGATGTTTATTCATAAAGGAATTTTTGTTTAATATTTTTTAAATATTATGGTAAACCAAATGCTGACTTTTTATGCAATGGTGGGGGACTAGAAGCTTTCCCAATAAAAGAGGGATAATGCAAGGATTCCTCCCTTTCCACTATTTAGTTCACAATTTCAAATATAATCTTTTCACTGTTGTTCTATCAATATTGAAATGTTCATGTCATTTGGAGTTTTCTATGTTAATTTTTTTCTTCTTCAAAAAATGTTTTTAAAAGAGTACTTGTGATTTAAATTTCATCACCCTGAAGTTGCCCAGTTGTAAGACTGAATATACAGTTGGGCTGAGTCTTAGACAGTAGGGAAAAAAAAATTGGCCCATATTCTGGATCTTAGGTAGATACTTTAAGAATTAATAGAATGAAGTATTACAAGGGATGTCTATTTGGGTTGTTGATGATATGTATTCAGAGACATACATTCAAATAAAATCATAAAAAATATTACTCTTTGAGCTTCATTTTGGATAACCCAGTCATTTTCCATGGAATTACAGGAGTCTTCTCATCCTGCAAGTTCACCCCACCATCCATCACTCCTACCCCCCTAACTCCCCCCCCCCCCACACACACACACAAGATGCTACAGCTTCTTCTTCTGGGTTATTCGTTCTTCCTGGAACATCCATTTGAAGGCAAATGTCCAGGCCAATCATATCTTCATTTCTCTCTGGGCTCCACTTCTATCTCTGTCCTTCCTCATCCCATCTGTTAACCATATCTTCATTTCTCTCTGATACCACAGAAGAGTGTCTTCTCTCATGCGAACTCCTTTTCAGCTTTGTTTTTGTCTAATGTTTGTTTGTTTGTTTGTTTCCCCCCTGTTTATTGAATATAAGCTTCTTGAAGTCACGGACCCTTTTTCTTTGTGTCTTTTACAATACTTGGCATATAGTGAAGGTTTCTTACCTTAGTATCAAAAGGTCAAACAGGTATGTGTGCATGTGTGTTCAATTTCTTTTGCTTGCTTTTGATATTTACTTAAACACTCTGAAATTTCTCAAGTATACAATGGTCGGTAAAGGGAAAAATAACCCTAAATATCAGTTTAATTGCTCATTATTAGCTTAAATGTTAAATTCTTTTTTTTTTAAAGCTTATTTGCAAACAAATTGTCTCAAGCCCTTTCCTTGTCTACTTTGTTCTGGTTTATGTTCATTGCTATAATAAATGTGATAATGACCTCCTTAGAAACTCAATGCTACTTGTTTTGAGTAGTAAATGACCCAACAAACATTATTCATTTTGTTTTCTGTTTTTTGTTTTCATACTAAGTTGTCTTCCTGATCTCAGCAATCTAAGCTTTTGTCTTTTTTTTTTATGTCATATTGAGTGGCTTTGGAGTGTTTTTAAATGGGATTCAGGAGATGTAATTGCATCTTCTGGAAGCTGATCTAAATTAATTTACTCAGGTCTCAAAACTCTAGGTGAATGATTCATCTATTGTATCATATGAGGTTTTATTTTTAAGTATTACATCTTATTCATTATGCAATTTAAAATCATGATACAGAACAAAATATATGATAAAAGTAGTTAGGTTTTGTACCTACAAAGATTAAGGGGTAACCTGATGTTAGTGACCCTCTTTTCATCCTGCCATGTTAATGTCCTGTATCTCTAAATCACATAAATTTTCCCAGTCAAAATTCTAGAAAATATGTTAATTGCCTCCATTCCCTCTGGTCTCATATACTTCCAATTTTCTTGTAATCATGTTTCTGACAATCATTTAAAGTAACCTATTCTTTTCCACAAATAAGCAGTAATCTCTTGGTCACCAAGCTATTGTTATTTTTAAATTTTCATCCTGCTTGACTTCTCCACAATATTTAATAATACTGATGATCATTTCTTCATGAATATTATCTCTCCTGTCTGATGTTCATAACACTTCTTTCTTGACTTTCCTCTGATTTATCTAAATTTTCTTTTTTAGTCTTTTTTTATTGGCTCATCATCCATGTGCTGTCCTTAAATTGAAGTGGCTTCATCTTAAGCCCATTCTTTCTGAATAAACCTTTTTGCTTTCTTGCCAAACTCATCAGATTCCATAGATTCAATTATCACCTATATGTAATATATGTTCAAGAAATATATATATATATATATATATATATATATATATACATGTGTATAGACATGTATACACATGTATGTGAATTTAAGTATAGATATCTGCATGTGTGTACATGCCTAGTGAATGTATGAAATCCACATATAGTTAATCCTAATTATTAACTTATTCTGTTTTTTGTGAAGTTATTTAATCACTAAAATTTCTTTGTAACACAACTCAATACTCACTAGGTTATAATTTTCTTTTGCCCTGCTGCAGAGCGGTTAAAAATATATGTGTGTATATGTATGTGTATACATGTATGCATGCATATGATTGCCCTGATAGGGCATATTTCTAGCTGAGGCTGAACACACTTGAACTCTTATTTGAATTCTTGTATCATCTTACATATTCTAAAAATAAGTATTCCTTCCTTGGCTTATTTAGTGCTTTATGGTTTGTTTTTTTTTTTCATTTTTTGTTGTAGAACTTAAGTTTTAAATGGCCCCCATATATTCCTACATGGACAAATGATATTTGTACCTATTAAAATATTTTTTCATTGTTAAGGTAGTTAGAAGGAGTATACATTGAGAAAATGAATGCCTGTGAGTTGAATATAATGGGATGATTATCTAAAAAAATATAAAATCAAGCATCAAGAAAGAGGAAAGCACTGAGAAAAGGGGAAAGGAGAGGTAGAATGGAGTAAATTATCTAGCATAGAGGTCATACAAAAGAGCTTTTACAGAGAAGGGGGAAAGGAGGAATGTGGAGGGAATATGTGAACCTTACTTTGAAATTGGCTCAAATAGAGAATAACATACACACTCAGTTGGGTACAAAAATCTCTTACCCTATAGGAAAGCAGGAGGGGAAGTGGATGAGAGGAAGAGTAGGGCTGCTAGAAGGGAGGTGAGATTGGAGGAGGTAACAGTCAGGAGCAAAACACTGTTGCTAATGAACAAGGTGAAAGGAAAGATAGAGATATTATAATAAATAGGGGAAATAGGATGGAAGGAAATGCATAGTAATCATGAGTGTGAAAAAATTATAGCAGGGATCTCTGATAAAGTCCTCGTTTCACAAATATATAGAAAACTGAACAGTCAAATTTATAAAATTAAGAGCCATTTCTCAATTAATAAATCTTCAAATCATATGAACAGGCAGTTTTCAGATGAAATAAACAAAGTTTTCTATGGTCATATATAATGCTTTAAATTACCATTGATTAGAGAAATGCAAGTTAAAACAACTCTGAGCTACCACCTCACATCTCTCAGATTGGCTCATAAGATAGAAAAGGAAAATGACAAATGTTGGAGGGGATGCACTATAATACACTATTGGTGAAGTTGTTAAACAATTCAAATTTCCTGTAGAGCTATTTGGAACTATGTTCAAAGGGCTATAAAACCATACATACCCTTTGACAAAGCAATACATCTAGTAGGTCTGTATCTTAAAGAAATAAACACAAAAAGTAAAAGATCCTATATGTACAAAAATATTTATACCAGTTCTTTATCTGGTGTCAAAGAATTGGAAATTGAGGGGATGGCTATCAATCAGGGAATGGCTGAACAAATTGTTGTATATGATTGTGATGAAATATTATTGTACTATAAGAGATGATTAGCATGATGCTCTCAGAAAAACCTAAAAAGACTTATGTGATCTGATTACAAAGTGAAATAATCAGAAACAAGAGGACATTGTATATAGTAACAGCAAAATTAACTGTGAATTACTTAGCTTTTCTCAGCAATTCAATGACTAGAGACAATTCTGTAGGATTTATGATTAAAAATTCTATCCATCTCCAGAGCGGGGGGAAAATGATGGCATCTGGTTATAGATTAAAGCTTACTTTTTTTTCTTTTCTTTTATTTTTTTTAAATCTGTGTTTTCATAACACGGCCAAAATGGAAATACGTTTTGCATGACTGGACAATTATAACCTATATAAAATTTCTTGCATTTTCAAAGGTTGGGGAGTACAAGGAGGGTGTGAGGGAGAGAATTTGGAACTAAAAATATTTAAAATAAATGTTAAAGATTGTTTCTTAAATGTAAGTGAGAGAAAATAAAATATAAATTGAAAATAAATAAAGTTGCCCCCAAGATTAGGGTTAAAGTATTTTCTAGTGCTCCTAAAAACAAAAAGGTTGTGACATGCCTTTCAGAGAAAACATTTGTGTTAGATAAGCTTTATTTGGGCATAAGATAAAATGTTTTTGACCTTGAGTTCAATGTTTGTTTCTTTGTTTGTTTAGTTCATTGTTAGTGAATCCACAACAAAGGGCATTCAGAGAAATGCACAACATTTCTTAGTCTATACAATGAGGCCACTCTGGAAATTACTAAAGTGAAAATTTTTGACAAGAGTCTCACAGGTACCTAAAACTGCATTTCCTCTAGTTCCAATGGGTAAGTATTTTCCAGTCCAGTATCCATGGAGAAGTATGGAACATAATTACTTTGAAAGATGAGAACATCACTAATGTGAATACTGGAATACATGTACATGCATGCAAGCATATGTAGAAACACACATATTTGCATACACACGTCCATATTTGAACACATATGCAAATGTATATGTGTATTCATGTACACATACACATCATATAGCATATAAAGATATAAATGCATACATACATACATACATATAGTTACATAGATTCTCTGGAGAACCAATTATGCACCTCTCCCTTCCTATCAGAAATTTCAAATTGGAGGTCCTTTATACATCCTAAATCTAATATGACCACAACATAATTTATTACTTTTTCCACAAATCTACCACTCTTCTCAATATCATCATTTCTCTTGAAAAAAAAAACCACTACCCTTCAAATTAATTTTGTTGATTTTGCCTCCACATTTCTCAACAGCATCTCACACCACTTTTTTACCTACTGACATAGTCATTATGTTGATTCATGTCTTCATCATTTTTCACTTCTTTATATTGATCTACATGCTTCAACTGTCATTCTTCTCTTTAACCCATCTTTCACACAGCTATCACAAAGATACTTAAAATATAGCTGTGGTTATAAATTTCCACATTTAAAGAGGTCAGGGGCCTTTATGATACCTCTAAGATAAAACATGAATTCATCTGTTCATATGCTCTCTCTATACAACCTGTTTTTCTTTACAGATTTAATATTACTATCATTTATGCACTTTTCTGTTCAAAATGTGTTTTATGATTATCATCACACAATAATGCTCGCTCCCATGCCTGTGGGGGTATTTTTGTTTGTTTGTTTTTGTTTTTTGTCTTTGTTTTTGTTGTCTGTGTTTTTGAAAAGTCTATCCCTATGCCTGGACTTCCCTGTAGAAGCCCTAGATTTTTCTTCTAAAATTTATGCCCTCTTATCTTATATGAGGTCTTATCTAATCTCAAATGCCAGCACTCTCACCCTCTGAAAATGTCATAACTATTTCCCATATTTACTTATAGGTATATATCATCTCCCTCGAGAGAATGTAAACTCTTTGAGAGCAAAGGCTTTTTAACTTTGTATCCCAAATACATAAGAAAATGGAGTATATGGGATATTAAGGAAGACTAGCACTTCTGGTGTGAGGGTTTGCTGAGCCTTTTTCATAGCTTCTTATCCACCTTTGGTGCCCACATGATTCACCCAACTCTTTACTGTAGCTCTAACAAGCTGTGGGATACACAGTGGCAAAAACTTGGTAAACTGTCTCAACAGATGGTCTAAAACAAGTTGAAAGTAACCAGTAGGCCACAAACATGTTTTTAAGCCAAGGAAATGTTTATCCCAAGTATGGGAAGACATTCTCCAGTGCACTAGATGGATGAGAACATTTTTTTCCAATGCCTATGAAGGTGGTTGAAGAAGGCACTATTAAATACTTAGAGCTTTGTAAGACATAGAAGATGTCAGTCATCCACTGCATCTCAGGCTATCTCCAGTAGTCTTGACTTTCCTTCTGTCACTGGACTTTGATGAATCAGGAGGAGAAAGTGAGGATGATGACTGTGCAACTCTTGCTCAATTTTTTGCCTGTTTTTGTTTTCTTTCACATATTGTCTGGAATTTTCATTCCACTAGAAGCATACTCCCTTTCACATTACACTACTTTCTCTCACATTCTTTCAATCGATTAACTACTATGGAGATCAGGCTCCCTAATGATAATACTTCATTCCAATCTATCATATCCATTACTAAAAGAATCTTCTATCACCACTCTCCTACCACATTTGTCCTACAATGGAAGTCAGTATACTCACGTCTCCATCGAGATCTTCATTCCCTCTTCCAATCACGACTTTTCAGGCCATTACCCTGGTTCTTACTTCACTCTCTGCCCCTTCTAACCTCAACTAAACCATGAGGCATTTGTCCTCTTCTCTTTTTTTTGTTTTCTGGTTTGTTTTTTTTTGGTTGAGCAATGAGGGTTAAGTGACCTGTCCAAGGTCACACAGCTAGTAAGTGTCAAGTGTCTGAGGCTGGATTTGAATTCAGGTCCTCCTGACTCCAGGGCCAGTGCTCTATCCACTGTGCCATCTAGCTGCACCCCACCCCCTGTCCTCTTCTCTTGAATCTTTTTTTCTAAGTTTTAAAGTTTTGAGTTCCAAATTCTATTCCTCCCTCCCACCCTGTCTCTTCCCCAAGGTGGTAAACAATCAGTTATAGGTTATACATGTGTAATTATGTAAAACATTATCATATTAGTAATTTTGTATGACTCAAATAAAAAAAATGAAGGGAAGTGATACAAATAGCATATTTCAGACTGTGTTCAACCAATATCAGGTCTTTCTCTGGAGGTGGATAATATGCTTCATCACTAGTCCTGTGATTGTCTCAGATCATTGTATTGCTGAGAACAGTCACTCACAGTTCTTCCAACAATACTGTTGTTACTGTGTCCAACATTCTTCTGGTTCTGTTCACTTCACTATACATCAGTTCATTTAAGTCTTTCCATGTTCTATTGAAATCATCTTAGTTGTCATTTCTTATAGCACAATAATATTCCATTATAATCATATACCACAGCTTGTTTAGCCATTCCTCGATAGACAGGCATTCCTTTGATTTCCAATTCCTAACTGCCACAAAAAGAGGTGCTATAAATATTTCTGTACAAATATGCCCTTTTGTCTTTTGGAATGTCTTTGGGATATAAACCTAGCAGTGGTATTGCATGATCAAAGAGTATGCACAGTTTTATAGCCCTTCAGGCATAGCTTCAAATTGCCCTCCATAATGGCTTGATTGGTTTATAACTCTACCAACAGTGGATTAGCATCCAATTTTCCCACATCCCTTCCAACCTCCAACATTTTCCTTTTTTGTCATGTTAGCCTTTCTGATAGGTATGAAGTAGTACCTCAGAGTTGTTTTAATTTTCATTTCTCTGATTAATAGTGATTTAGAGCATTTTTCTCATGACTGTAGATAGCTTTGATTTATTTGTCTGAAAACTGCCTGTTCATATCCTTTGACAATTTATCAATTCTCTTGAATATTTTACCTATTTTTCCTATTGTTACTCCTAATGGTGTGCTGGTGAAAACTTAACAACCAGTTCTTGGGAGAAGTGTATGCATAAAACATTTTAATGTTTAATGTATATTAATTTTTTTCTGTCAATTTCCAAAGTATATACATTCAACAAAACAATAAATCAAACCCTGATTTGTATCATTTAGCAATTTCTGAGCAATAGATTATGACTTTGAAAATTTAAATAATTAACTTTTGTGAACTAATTCAAATTTAAATCCAAGAAACACCTGTCTCTGGTCACTCCTGAATCTTGGATCTCTCCCACCAGCCACATTTCCTGCTTCTACTCATAAGCTGCTGAACCAAGGTAGAGCAAATTCCATGTTGACTGGATAAATTAAAAATGTATGTTATCAGCTGGTCCCTCTCTACAGGAATACTTTTTTGTTGTTCTTCCATTCCTCCTGAATTTCTAAGTTATATAACTCCCCATGCAAGCATTTTCTTTCCTCCTGAGGTTCCCTATTGCCCCTCACTACCAGCTGCATAGTTACTGGGGAAAAATAAACATAATTTCCTATAAGCCCCCATTCTCTTACTTTCAAAACAACTTTAACATCATCTCCTATTATTACATTTATCCCTGTAAGAATTCTTTCATTCCTTGTACTTGAATCCCCAGCACCTATCAGAATACCAGACTTGAAGCTGACACATAATAACTGCTGCTTGAATGATTAATTGATTTAGTAAATAAAATGCACTCAATTTGAAAAGATCAGTTGGACCCAGCTAATGTTGCTGGAGACTTGGTTGTATAAACTTATAACAAGATTATGATTTTGATAGAGTTCACAGATCCATATTAACATCGTATGAATACTTCCTATTTTACTGCACATTGAAACCACAGAACTCATTCTCAACAATGCCTGGATAAAGTTTTGTCTGTTTTGTTGTTACTTGTTACTAAAAGAAGTACAAATTTAGTTTCCTTTCAGTTTGGACCTGAATGATCCTTTTTGTCCTCTACATTTGATGGAACTGAAGTCCTCAGATCTCTTTCAATATTTTGTCTGATACTTCATTATGGCTGAAAACTTGCCAAATGTTAGTCATTAAGCATTTATTAAGTCCATACTATATGACAGACACTCTGCAAAGCACACATTTATTGTGCAAGAGCTTCCCATTCAAGTTTCTTAACCTTATATATACTTCCTCATCATGCCCCATTATTTTTTTTTCTTTATTGGACATTGCCATGACTTGCTCACTTAGCCAAATATGCTTACCTTGGCAATTGGATGATTCCTGCCAATGCCTTAATGTTATATTTACATGCATGAATACATACAAACATGTGTGTATGTGTTTGTTTTGTGTGTATTTTATGTTAATGTTAAGGAAAAATAAATGTTACTCAAGTTATCTTCTTTTTTATTTGATTTTGCTTTTTTCCTTCATTTGACTAACATAAAATAGAGCTAAAGAAAGATCCTAAATTTCACTGGATGGGTCTGGTTAAATAAAACCCCAAAATATATAACTCAGTGCATTTCTACAATGATGTCTGTGTGTGTGTGTTTAATAGTTCTAGCTAGATGGCTTGCTAGAGAGATAAAGTCCTTTAATATTATTAGTGAAAAAATATAGAAAAATTTCATATAATTCAAGGTATTCAAATTGGAATGTATTTTCTCAATCTTTGGACTTCTTTAAAGGAGATTTGTCAAATACATTAAGGAAAGGTCTCCTATATGCATATGGGTTGTTTTTGAGCTCTTATCCTTTCTAGGATTCATTTCCTTTCCTCCCTTTATCCCTCCCTTCCTTTTTTCTTTTCCTTTCCCCCTTCCTCCCTCATTCCTTCTTTCTTTTCCTTTCTCCCTGCCTTCTTCCATTTTTATTGCTTCCTTCTCCCTCCCTCTCTTCCCTCCTTTCTCCCTTTATTTTCTTTTAATTGTATTTATATGTGTACTGTATTTATATATGTACATATTTATCTATCTCTTTAGATTTTTAGATATAGAGAGATTTAGTGATTTATATTGGGTCTCCCTATCTTTCTTTGGAATTCAAAATTATCCAATCTGCAAAAAAAAAACATGGAGACAGAGTTTCTAGCCAATAACCATTTACTAAAGGAACTGGAACCCTTTAATGAAAGGGACCTTAGACCTTCCTCATGATCTGAAATGCCAGCTTGCTCCAGGGACTTAGTGTTATAGTACTTGATACTTAGACACACAGAAGAGGCAAAGTGAAATGCACAATCTCATTAGTTGATAGACTTTGATTTTGACCCACCAGGAGGGCCAAAAATAAAATATCAGAAATGGTGGTCACAGGATAGGCAAGTCAAGGGTCATCTCTGCTTACTAAGATGTCATAAGATGAGCCCATCCTCATGTTGGCCAGGAGAGTGATCTGGAGGTACAAAAATAAGGTGGAGGACTTAACATATTATGTGAAGACATCCTACCCATGCTGGATTTGGTCACACACTCATCACCCAAAAGGTGATTCTTATGGCATTCTTATGGTTAGGCAAGTGAATTTTTAACAGGTTAGTGTACATTGAACTTATAACTTAATAAGATAATGAACTTATAGCTTGTAGTTTAAAGTTGGGGGCCTAATATGAGAATCTATCTTATCCAGTTATTCCTAGATATAATATATGTGTGTTTATGTATATGTATATGTATATGTATATATGCATATATATTTATACATCTATGTGTATATATATGTAGTCATATATGTAATTCTTATACTAATATTTGTTAACTAGACTGACTAAATGTATATTACTAGATGATTATATCAGTAACAATTGCTAATAATCATTACTCCTTTAGAATCACACTGAACTGATTAATAATGATTGGAATAAAATAAAAGTCCAATAAAACATCCTTCATTGCCCCACCTAGAGGTACAAAAGTCTCTCATAGGCCAAATCCTCTTAATGATTAACATAGGAATTTTAACCTGCTCTGTTTCCAATATATACTGGATCATCCTCCTTAAAGGACCTGGTGGTTCTTTCCTTCCAGTAGCTAGATTATATTAATGTCAAAGTTAGAAGGACCATGTGATAAACATAACCCACTGGATCTCAGAACATGGGACATAGAGTTCCAACAGGCTCAGACTCTCAGTCTCCTAAAAACAGAAGGCATGTACCAACAAATTTGGCTTAGTCCTCTCCACATGATATAAATTAATCCTTGGGGAATAAGTTTTTCTTCTTTGTTTTCTCCTCAGACTATAAAAAGTCTGCACTAAAAACAAATCTTTGCATTTATTTTGCTGGATGAAAGAATGGTCAGATTGTTCATATTACCTTCCTGCAAATCATGTCTATACTGCTGAGTTTTAGGGAGGCTTCATTACATTTAATGTTACTAGTTTATCTACAATCATATCATGTTAAGTTATTTTTCCAATAGCTTCTTGTCTTCAATATTTTGGAGAAATCTTGACAGTTTGTTTTCAGCCATTATACCCATGACAATGTTAGCCTGCCTACAACCTAACATAAAATAAATAATTATATCTTTATATGTGATAATGAGTGATGTAATTTCATAACTACCTTGATTTAGGAATAATGACAGAATTGGGAATACAAGGCAGAGAATGTATGTGCATACACATGTAAAAACAAGAAAGCATACACACAAGTTAAGCAAAGGAGTTATCGAGGGAATAATTGTAATAATTCACAACCAAATGAATAAAATTAATCATCTCCAGAGATATCATTTTTCTCTTAATTAGAAGGATTGTATATAGCTGCTTTTGGGGGTCCAGATATACAGGTACATCATTTTCTTGATTTCTTTTCCATTTCTTAAAAAAATCTTTAGTTTGGGGCATTTGAGAAGCTGAAATATATACTATTAAAACTATGGTGGGGCAGCTAGGTGGTGCAGTGGATAAAGCACAGGCCCTGGATTCAGGAGGACCTAAGTTCAAATGCACTTACTTACTAGCTGTGTGACCTTCGGCACGTCACTTAACCCTCATTGCCCCCCTCCAAAAAAAGGAACTATGGTAAGATTACCCTCTTTTTTCTTATATCAATTTCTGGGAGAAGGAACAAATAAATAATGGAGTGGAATACATAGATAGAGAAAGATGACATAAGGATGCTGGCCTCCCCTCTCAATAAATCATATTTTTTCACATTTTATTTGTTTTTATTTAAGATTATTGTTAAAGAATATTTATTACTCGAGTAAACCTTTTTGTTTAATTCCATTTTCTTCTTTATTATACTAGCAGAAAATAGACTTGAGGAAGATCCTGAATGTCACTGCCCATATCAGGCTAAATGATAACCAAAACATATAATTAAATGCATCTCTAAAATAAAGCAATGCCCCCTATGGACTTAGCTTTGGAGTACTATCAATAGATAATGCAGTAACAAGTTTCTAAATCTTATGAACCAAGTGACAGTAACTTGAATTCAGGTTAAAAGAGACCTTAAGCTTCAGTAGGCACTCCACCAACTTACCCACCATCAATTACAAGAGTAACCATAATAAAACATCATCTTTATAAATTGGTCATAGCATAAATAGGATTGAGTTATATCCTTCCTTTTGAAAGTTTTCAAACTAATTCATAAGTTTTATAAGTCATATGGGCCCCATCCACAGGGAATCAAAGAAATGCATTCTCCTGTGAGTAGGAATGAACTATATAATTGTATTGTCAGCAGGGGGCTGTTCCCATCATTATGTATAAGTATAAAGAACAGATGCACCTGTATAATTATTTGGGACCATGATTATGAAGGGGCTCTGGCTGCCATTGCCACTGTTCCCTCACAGCTCCAGAACAAGAGAGATAAAAGATTCAGTAAGTTTCTTTCCTAAAAGCCATCTAAGAGTCTCCATAGTCATCAGCAGCCTTTATGCAGCAAAAGCAGTGGTTTCTTCTCTCATCCAAATAATGGAATAAAAATAGATCTTTTATTTTCCTTATCCTTTTGAGGAAAATAAAAGCACATGTGAGCTCTTCTCAAACCCAGCAGTTCTTATCAATTTTAATTATTTTAAAAAGGAGAAAAGAAAGGTTTTTTTTAAAGTAAATAAAATAGAAGAAAGGAATGGAGGGGGATAGGGATATGCATAACCATGGTCTAAAGGATAAATAGAATTTAGAATCCTAAAATATTCATTAATAATTCAAATTTAACTCCCAGTAATAACTCCTATTTATATAGAATTTTACACATGCACACACATACACATACACACACACACACACATGCATGCTCACCCGCACATGCACACACACACATACACACACAAAACCTGGAATGTAAGTAGTTGAATTGTTATTTTCTCTATTTGACAAATGAAGAAGTTGCATCTGGGAAATGTGGAGTGGCTTGTCATCATCACACTGATAGTTAGTATTAGAATCTGTACTTGAAAAAAACCTTTTTGATTCCTCATAGAATTTTCTATCAGGCGCAACATACTGCCTTTCCCATATGTTCTTACACAAAAAAGGGGGTAACACTTGATTATAGTTGAAGAGTCTTTGGATCCTTGATGGCATTCTAAAATATTTCATGGGATTTGTGATTTTGTTTGACAATAAGAAAATGTGAATAAGATTGAGAATTCAAACATGGATTGATCATTTGGCTAAAAACCTAATTGTGATAAAGGCTAAACAGAAAGAAAGCATAAGACATAATGCCTATGGGGGCAGCTAGGTGGTGCAGTGGATAAAGCACCGGCCCTGGATTCAGGAGTACCTGAGTTCAAATCCGGCCTCAGACACTTGACACTTAGTAGCTGTGTGACCCTAGGCAAGTCACTTAAACCCCAATGCCCTGCAAAAAATAAAATTAAAAAAAAAGATAAAATGCCTAACTTCAAAGTACTTACAGACCATAAAATATAATAGCTAGTGAATTCCTTTTCTTTGGCATGACAGAGAAGACTAGGGTTGAATTTAAGGAATGAGAGAATGTGTTTTATGATCATGAGATTAATTTACTATCATTTTAGATTGTATCTTTCCTTACATTTATGTAAAGTTGTTATCAAAAGTTCTCACCTGATGTGAAAACTCCAGGTTCAATTGACTGAATTTCTAATTCCTGTAATTCATTATTTCTACCTAAAAAGTCTGGAGACTTTCAGTTTGAAACCATCCAATGTGTTGGCAAAGGTTCTTCAGACCACCACTAATCCATAAGCCTTAAAGAATAAAACTTATTTTCATATCAATGAAAGGATATTAAGTCATGGCAATATTGCCACTCTTACATGAAGGTTTGCTAATGGAATTTCTCTGATACATTACTTTATTTTAAGTTGTTCACAGATCCCTGTGAGTAGCACCTATCGCTCTCCACTGTCATAATTAATCTCAAGCTAGTTGGTGCAGAATTTCATTTCCCCCAACATTCCACCAGCTTTATCCTAATGCATTTCTTACCTATGAAATGTTCCATAAGGGATCAGTGAATGCTGCTATAGAATGTCTGGGCCTAGAGACAAAAGAAACATCTCATTCATGTCCAGATCTGTTGAAATTGTGACAAAGCACTACTTTCTATTTTGTATCAGCTTCATTTCTGCTTTTTCCATGACTCAACCTCAAGAGCAGAATGTCAGGAATACCTTTCTTTCCATGGAAACTTTCTTTCTAGGGGCAGGGGAGTGAAGGAAGAAATGCCACACTGTTTTTCCTATTGTGGATGATTCTCTTTTTTTTCTCATCTCATACAGTTTTTTCATTACCTTGGGTAGAAGAAGTTGCAACAAAATTAGATGACTTTCCATGATATTTAAAATAGGAAAATGATCAGGGATAATTAGGGATTCATTTAGTATTTGGCACAGAAGAGGAAAAAATACAGTATTTTCTACATTTATAATATTAATGTGTATCTATCATGAGATTATGATAGACATAGGACTAAAACAGAGAAAAATGGTAGCTTCAGAAGAAAGTCAGACATATGCACAGATTTGACATGAAAGTGGAATACATTGATAGAAATTTCAATTTAGATTTGGCATTTCTGAAAGTCTATTTCAACAACAAAAGGTTATTCATGATAGATAATACAGTTATAATGCATTATTGCCTTCTGATCCCTTAATGTAGAAGCTGATATATCTTGTGTTATCATTACTGTGGCACCATAGTACTTAAATTGTTTCTTTCTCAATGCTTGCAATATTTTCTCCTTTATCTGGGAGCTCTGGAATTTGACTATAATAGTCCTGGAAGTTGTCATTTTGGGATCGCTTTGAGAAAGTGATTGGTGAATTCTTTCAACTTCTATTTTACCTTCTGGTTGCAGAATATCAGGGCAATTTTCTCTCATAATCTCATGGTAGATGATGTCTAAGCTCTTATTTTGATCATGGTTTTTAGGTAGTCCAATGATTTTCAAATTATTTCTCCTGGATCTATTTTCTAGGTCAACTGTTTTTCCAAGGAGATATTTCACATTGCTTTCTATTTTTCTTCATTCATTTGGATTTACTTCATTGTGTCTTAGTTAGCTTCAATTTGGTCAATCCTAATTCTTAGGCAATTATTTTCTTCAGAGAGATTTTCCATTTGGTTTTTCAAGCTGTTCACTTTTTTTCATGACTTTCCTGCATCTCACTCATTTTTCTTTCCATATATTTCTCTAACTCTCTTTATCTTCAAAGTCCTTTTTTAATGTTTCTATGGCCTGAGATCAATTCAGATTTTTCCTGGAAGCTTTGGATGTAGGGACCTTGACATTGCGATCCTCTTATGAGGGTGTACCTCAATCTTAATTGGCACCAAAGAAACATTCTATGGTCCACATCTTTTTTGTCTGCTTATCTTGACAGCCTATTTCTTGACTTTTTAACTCCTTAAAGTGGGGCACTGCTTCCAGGATGCAATGTCCCAAGCTTCAGGGGGTCCCAGGTGGTAAGATTTAAAGAGAAACAGGTTATTTACTCACCTGACCTGTGCTCTGGTCTATACATAACCCCAGGCCTACTTGCTCTTCAACCAGAAAACAAAACTTGGTTTTGCTTTGGTTGATAGCTCCAGCAAACCTGCGCCCTACCCCTACCTGGGCCGCCACCAGTCAAGACTGTTTCCTGGTTCTCTGCAAGAGTAAAATAACAAAATTCTTCCACAGTGCCAGAAGAGACCCCTATAATATCCCCCAGGCCAACGGATCAACCATCTCACCAGACTATGTGCTTCGTTCCAGAAGATCCTGGCACTGCAGCCAATTCAGAGGCTCTAGGGTTCTCTTTCTCTGGCACAACCAGTCAGGGGCTGGATATGTGTTGGCATGGTTTGGGTCTGGATCTGTGTTAACACAGCCTGGGTCTGGGTGGCCAGCTTGAGGCTGGATTGGTGCAGCATGGCCTGGGTCTGGATCTGTGTTGGTTGTACCATGGGGTTTTGGGCTTGATTGTGTGGGGAGGTCCAAGAGGTTAATGCCTTTCCTCTGCCATCTTTGCTCTGCCCCCTATAATGCATTATTGACCTTACATTTATTCCAAACATGATGAAATCCTTGAGAATAATATATATTCTTCTTAATTTGCTTTAAGGGAAAAGGAAAAGAAAACTTTGCAACTTAGCATACTATTTGGCCCAGAAATACTAATATTAAGGCTATATTCCAAAGACATCATTAAAAGGGGAAAGTATCCACATGCACAAACATATTTATAACTGCTCTTTTTGTGTTGGTAAAAAATTGGAAATTGAGGAGATACCCATCAACTGAGGAATGGCTTATACAGAGAACCACCCACAGGACAGGTGTGACTTGGCCAAGTCATCTCAGCACAGGGAACAAGCTGAGGGTGGTGAGGAATCCACAAGCCATAGAAGCCACAGAACAGAAAGCCAGGGACCAGGTCTCTATTCTTCAGCACAAGAAGCTTGCAATAGTGGCCCTTAAGAAAAAAATCTCCAAGGCCAAATGGATTTGCAAGTGAATTCTACCAAATATTTAAAGAAAAATGTATTCCAATGCTGTACAAATTATTTTGGAAAATAGGTGGAGTTTAATAAATTCCTTTTATGACAAAAATCTGGTGTTGATACCTAAAACAGGCAGAGCCAAAACAAAGAAGGATTATAGGTCAATTTTCCTAAGAATATCAATGCAAAAATCTTAAATAAAATAATAGCAAAGAGATTACAGCAATTAATCACCAGGATAATAAAGGATGACTAGGTGGGATTTATACCAGGAATGCAGGGCTTATTCAACATTAGGAAAACTATCAATGTAATCAACCACATCCATAAGAAAACTAACCAAAATCATGATTACCTCAATAGATGCAGATAAAGCATTTGACAAAATATAGCAATCATTCCTATTAAAAACATGAGAGAAATGAGGCAGCTAGGTGGTATAGTGGATAGAGCACCAGCCCTGGATTCAGGAGTACCTGAGTTCAAATCTGGCCTCAGACATGAAATACTTACTAGCTGTGTGACCCTGGGCAAGTCACTTAATCCCAATTGCCCTGCAAAAAAAACCAACCAACCAACCAAACAAAAACAAAAACAAAAATACCATGAAAGAGCATAGAGATAAGTTGAACTTTCCTTCAAATAATAAGCAGCCTCTACTTAAAACCATCAGCAGGAGCCAAGATGGTAGAGGGGAAGCAGCAAACTGCCTGAGCTCTCCTTCTGTTCCCTCAAAAAGAACATTAAATCAAGCCTCTGGACAGATTCTGAAACTACAGAACCTGCAAAGGGACAGAGAGAAACAATCCTCCAACCAGAGATCATTTAGAAGATTTCAGGAAAAGGTCGGTCTGACTCGGGCAAAAGGGAGACCCAGCCTAGGGCAGCAGCCCAGCGCCAAGGGGGTTGGGGAAAGTCAGCAGGAGTTGCGGGCCGCAGCCGAACAACTGAGGCCCCTGGAACCTGGTTCAAAAATATGGTGACCAAGAAGGACAGTGGAAAAACCTACCTGCACCGGCCAGGAGGGCCACGAACGGGTGAAGCGAGATCGGATGCTGGCATCGGGCACCTGGCTGGCTGAGCGCACTCAGACAGGAAGTGCAGGGCGGGGGATCTCCACACACCATAAAGGCCTCAGAGTGAAAATCCAGCCACACAGCACCTATACACCTGCATGAGAAGCCCAAAACAGAGACCCTGGTGCCCCCAGAGCAGACCTCAACTTAAAAAATAAATAAATAAGCTGCAATAATGAGTAAGAAGCAAAAAAGAGCCCTCTCCATTGAGAGCTTCTGTATCAATAGGGAAGAAGCCAACACAAACTCAGATGAGGACAATAGCCTCAAATTGCCTTCATCTGAAGCCTCCCGAGGGAAGGTGAATTGGTCTCAAGAACAAGAAGCCTTCCTGGAAGAGCTCAAAAAGGATTTTAAAAATCAATTGAGAGAGGTAGAAGAAAAAAATGGGATGAGAAATGAAAGCAAAACAAGAAAACTATGAAAAAAGAATCAGCAGCTTAGAAAAGGAAGCATATAATTTCACTGAAGAAAACAATGCCTTAAAAAGTTCATTTGGCCAAATGGAAAAAAAGGTGCATAATCTCATTGAAGAAAACACTGCCTTAAAAATTCACTTGCCCAAATGGAAAAAAAGGTGAATAATCTCACTGAAGAAAACAATGCCTTAAAAATTAAAATGGGACAGTTGGAAGGTAAGGAATCCACGAGACACAAGGAATCAGTCAAGCAGAATCAAAAGAATGAAAAAATAGAAGAAAATGTTAAATACCTCACTGGAAAGATAACTGATCTAGAAAACAGATCGAGGAGAGACAATTTGAGAATCATTGAACTGCCTGAAAGCCATGACCAGAAAAATAATCTAGACACCATATTCCAGGAAATTATTAAGGAGAACTGCCCTGATATCATAGAATCAGAGGATAAAATCATCATTGAAAGAATCCACCAATCACCTCCTGAAAGAGACCCCAAAAGGAAAACTCCACGGAATATTGTAGCCAAATTCCAGAATTATCAGGTGAAGGAGAAAATACTCCAAGCAGCCAAAAAGAAGCAATTTAAATATCATGGAGCCAAAGTCAGGATTGCTCAGGACCTGGCAGCTTCAACATTAAAGGACCGCAAGGCTTGGAATATGATATTCTGGAAGGCAAAGGAGCTTGGATTGCAGCCAAGAATCTATTACCTAGAAAAAATGTGCATTTTCTTTCAGGGGAAAAGATGGACATTTAATGACATTGGGGAATTTCAATCTTTCCTGGTGAAAAGACCAGAACTGAATAGAAAAATTCGATCTCAACATACAAGACTCAAGAGAAGTTTAAAAAGGTAAACAGAGGGGGAAAAAAAAAAAGGTTACCCTATTAGGTTAAACTGTTTATATCCCTACACAGGAAGATAATACTCATAACTCTTAAGAACTGTAAATGAATTTGGGCAGAGAAAAGGACTTTACACAGAGGGTATAAATATAAATTGTCTTTGATGTGATGATACAAAAAATAATTAAGGGGTTAAAAGGGAGTCTATGGGGAGGAGAGGAAAGGGGAAGGGGAACGGGATGAATTATATCATATGAAGAGGTGAAAAATAAAACCTATTACAATAGAGGAAAAGAAAGGAGGGGTGAACATTGTTTCAACCCTATTCTCATTAGATTTGATTCAAAGAGGGAATAACATATACATTCATTGGGATAAAGAAACTTAACTCATTCTTTAGGGAAGCAAAAGGGGAAGGGAAAGGGGGAGGTACTGTTAGAAGGGAGGACAAAAGCAAGGGAGAAAAGGGTAAAGAAAAGAGAGGGGGGTGAAAAAAAGGAAGGCAGATTGGGGGAGGCAGGGGTAAGAAGTAAAACATCAGTGAGGAGGAATAGGGTGAAAGAAGGGGGGAAAAGTACAAAGGGGGTAAATAGAAGGGAGGGGAATAGACAGTCAGTAATAATAACTGTTAATGTGAATGGGATGAACTCTGTTATAAAATGGAAATGAATTGCAGAGTGGATTAAAAACCAGAACCCTACAATATGCTGTTTACAAGAAACACATCTGAAGCAGAGAGATACAAACAGAGTACAGGTAAAAGGCTGGGGCAGAATATATTATGCCTCAGCTAAAGTAAAAAAAAGCAGGAGTAACAATCCTTATCTCAGACAAAGCGCAGGCAAAAATAGATCTCATTAAAAGAGATAAGGAAGGAAACTACATCTTGCTAAAAAGTACTATATATAATGAAGTAATATCAATATTAAATATGTATGCATCAAGTGGTATAGCATCTGGGTTCTTAGAGGAGAAGTTAAATGAGTTACAAGAGGAATTAGTAATATTATACTAGTGGGTGATCTGAATCTCCCTCTCTCAGAATTAGATAAATCTAGCCAAAAAATAAATAAGAAAGAAGTGAAAGAGGTGAATAGATTACTAGAAAAGTTAGACATGATAGATGTCTAGAGAAAACTGAATGGGGATAGAAAGGAATATACCTTCTTCTCAGCAGTAGATGGCACATTTTCAAAAACTGACCATGTATTAGGACACAAAAACATCATAGTCAAATGTACAAAGGCAGAAATAGTAAATGCATCCTTCTCAGATAATGATGCAATAAAAATTACATGTAAGAAAGAGCCAGGGAAAAGTAGAATGAAATTCAATTGGAAACTAAATAATTTCATTCTAAAGAATGAATGAGCCAAACAACAAATCATAGAAACAATCAATAACTATATCGAAGAGAATGACAATAATGAGACAACATACCAAAAACTATGGGATGCAGCCAAAGCAGTGCTTAGTAGAAAATTTATAGCTCTAACTGCTTACATGAATAAAAAAGAGAAAGAGGAGATTAATGAATTGGGCACGCAACTCAAAAAGCTAGAAAAAGAACAAATTAGAAATCCCCAATTAGACACTAAATTAGAGATCCTGAAAATCAAAGGACAAATTAATAAATTGAAAGCAAAAAAAAAACTATAAAAGTAATCAATAAAATTAAGAGCTGGTTTTATGAAAAAACCAATCAATAAAAGACATAACATATTAGTTAATTTGATTAAAAAAAAGAAAGAAGAAAACCAAATTACCAGTATCAAAAATGAAAAAGGTGATGTTACCACCAATGAAGTGGAAATGAAATCAATAATTAGGAATTATTTTGCCCAACTGTATGCCAATAAATTTGACAATCTAAATGAAATGGATGAATATTTACAAAAACACAAACTGCCCAGGTTAACTGAAGAGGAAATAAAATCCTTAAATAAACCCATATTAGAAAAAGAAATTGAACAAGACATTAATGAACTCCCTAAGAAAAAATCCCCAGGGCCAAATGGCTTAACGGGTGAATTTTACCAAACATTTAAAGAACAATTAATTCCAATATTATACAAATTATTTGGAAAAATAGGTGAAGAAAGAGTTCTACCAAATTCGTTTTATGATGCAAATATGGTGGTGATACCAAAACCAGGCAAAGCAAAAACAGAGAAAGATAATTATAGACCAATTTCCCTAATTAATATTGATGCTAAAATCTTAAATAAGATATTGGCAAGGAGATTACAGCAAGTGATCACCAGGATAATACACTATGACCAGGTGGGATTTATACCAGGAATGCAGGGCTGGTTCAACATTAGGAAAACTATTAACATAATCAACCACATCAATAAGAAAACCAACCAAAATCATATGATTATCTCAATAGATGCAGAGAAAGCTTTTTAGAAAATACAACACCCATTCCTAATAAAAACACTGGAGAGTTTAGGAATAGGTGGAGCTTTCCTTAAAATAATAAACAGTATCTACATAAAGCCATCAGCAAGTATTATATGCAATGGAGATAAATTAGAGGCCTTCCCAATAATATCAGGGGTGAAACAGGGATGTCCATTATCACCCCTATTATTTAATATTGTCCTAGAAATGTTAGCTTTAGCAATCAGAGAAGAGAAAGGAATTAAAGGAATTAGAATAGGCAAGAAGGAAACAAAACTATCACTCTTTGCAGATGATATGATGGTATACTTAAAGAATGCTAGAGAATCAACTCAAAAATTACTTGAAACAATTAACAACTTTAACAAAGTAGCAGGATATAAAATAAATCCACATAAATCATCAGCATTTCTATACATGACCAACAAAGTCCAGCAGCAAGAGATAGAAAGAGAAATTCCATTTAAAGTAATGGTAGATAATATAAAATACTTGGGAGTCTACTTGCCAAGACAAACTCAGGAGCTCTATGAACACAACTACCAAACACTCTTCACACAAATCAAATCAGATCTAAATAATTGGAAAGATATCAATTGCTCATGGATAGGCAGAACTAATATAATAAAAATGACAGTACTGCCTAAATTAATTTACTTATTCAGTGCCATACCAATCAGACTACCTAAAAATTATTTTATATAGCTACAAAAAATAATAAAAAAAATTCATCTGGAAAAACAAAAACTCAAGAATATCCTGGGAAATAATGAAAAAAAATTCACAGGAAGGTGGGTTAGCAGTACCAAACCAGGAGCTCTACTATAAAGCGGGAGTCATCAAAATTATCTGGTACTGGCTAAAAAATAGAGTGGTAGATCAAAGGAATAGGCTACGCTCAGGAAATACAATAGTAAATGGCACTAGTAATGTAGTGTTTGATAAACCCAAAGACCCCAGCTTCTGGGATAGGAACTCAGTATTTGACAAAAACTGCTGGGAAAACTGGAAGATAGTATGGCAGAAATTAGGCATAGACCAACATCTTACACATTATGCTAAAATAAGGTCAAAATGGATACACGATTTAGACATAAGAGGTGATACCATAGGTAAATTAGGAGAGAAAGAATAGTCTACCTGTCAGATCTTTGGAAAGCAAAACAGTTTATGACCAAACAAGAGATAGAGTAAATTATAAAATGCAAAATGGATGATTTTGATTATATTAAATTAAAAAATTTTTGTACAAACAGAAGCAATGCACCCAAAATTAGAAGGGAGGCAGAAAGCTGGGAAATAATTTTTGTGGCCAGTACTTTTGATAAAGTCCTCATTTCTAAAATATCTAGGGAAGTAAATCAAATTTATAAGAATCCAAGTCATTTCCCAATTGAGAAATGGTCAAAGGATATGAACAGGCAGTTTTCTGATGAAGTAACCAAAGCTATCTATTCCCATATGATAACATGCTATAAATCTCTAATGATTAGAGCGATACAAATTAAAACAACTCTGAGGTACCACCTGACACCTATCAGATTGTCTAAAATGACGAAAAAGGAAAAGAATAAATGTTGGAGAAGCTGTGGGAAAATTGGAACACTAATGCATTGTTGGTGGAGCTGTGAACTGATCCAACCATTCTGGGGAGCAATTTGGAATTATGCCCAAAGGGTGATAAAGCTGTGCATACCCTTTGATCCAGCAATACCCCTTTTGGGTGTTTTTCCCAAAGAGATCATGGAAAAGGGAGAGGGACCCACATGTACAAAAATATTTATAGCTGCTCTTTACGTGGTGGCAAGGAATTGGAAGTTGAGGGGGTGCCCATCAATTGGGGAATGGCTGGACAAGTTGTGGTATATGAATACAATGGAATACTATTGTGCTGTAAGAAATGATGAGCAGAAGGAGTTCAGAGAAACCTGGAGGGTCTTGCGTGGACTGATGATGAGTGAGATGAACAGAACCAGAAGAACATTGTACACAGTATCATCAACATTGAGTGTTGATCTACTGTGATGGACTATATTCTTCTCACCAATACAATGATATAGAAGAGTTCCAGGGAACTCATGATAGAAGAGGATCTAAAAATCCAAGAAAAAAAAAAGAACTGTGGAGTATAGATGCAGAATGAACCATACTATTTCTTTTGTTTATGGTGCTGTTGTTGTTTTTTTTTTCTATTTTGAGGTTTTTCATCATTGCTCTGATTTTTTCTCTTATAACAGGACTAATGCAGAAATAGGATTACTGTTATTATGTGTATATATATGTGTGTGTTTATATATATGTATATGTATATAGACATATAGATATATAGATATAACCTATGTCAGATTACCTGCTGTCTAGGGGAGGGGGAGGGAGGGGAGGGAGGGAGAAAAATCTGAAATTGTAAAGCTTGTATAAACAAAAGTTGAGAACTATCTTTACATGTAACGGAAAAAATAAAATACCTTATATGTAAAAAAAAAGTAAAAAGAGAAATAACGTGGTGAATAAATACATACTTTATTAACAATGAAAAAAAAACCATCAGCAAACATTATATCTAATGGGGATAAGTTGGAGGGATTCCCAATAAGAACAGTGCTGAAATTTGGATGTCCATTATCATCTCTATTATTTAATATTGTATTAGATATGTTACCTTAGCAATGAGAACAAAAAGAATCAAAGGAATTAGAATAAGCAAGGAGGGAACAAAACTATCACTCTTTGCAGATTATATGATGACATACTTCGAGAATCCTAGAAAATCAACTAAAATACTACTTGAAACAGTTAACATCTTTAGCAAAGGTGCAGGATATAAAATAAATTCATATAAATCATCAGCATTTCCATCATCAAGAGATAGAAAAAGAAAGTCCATTTAAAGTAACTATAGACAATATAAGATACTTAGGCATCTACCTGCCAAAAGAAACCCAGGAACTCTATGAACACAATTATAAAACACTTTTTACACAAATAAAATCATATCTAAATAGCTGGAAAAATGTCAATTGTTCATGAGTAGGATGAGCTAATATAATAAAAATGACAATTCTACCTAAATTCATTTACTTATTCAGTGCCATACAAATCAGACTACCTAAAAATGATTTTATAGAGCTAGAAAAAATACAAAGTATATTTGGAAGAACAAAAGGTCAACTATATCAAGGGAACTAAGGGAAAAATGCACAGGATGTTGGGCTAGCCATACAACGTCTGGAGCTATATTATAAAGTGGCAGTCATCAAACCTATTTGGTACTGGCTCAGAAATAGAGTGGAATATCAGTGGAATAGCTTAGGTATAGGAGATCCAGTAGTAAATGGCTATGGTAATCTACTGTTTTTTAAACCTAAAGACTCCAGGTTCTGGGATAGGAACTAAGTATTTTACAAAAGCTGCTGTGAAAACTGGAAGATAGTATGCAAAAACTAGGCACAGACTTACATCATACTAATTGTTACATGATTTAGGCATAAAAGGTGATATCATTGGTAAATTAGGAAAGGAAGGAATAGGTTACCTCTCATATCTATGAAGAAGAGGGCAATTTATGACCAAACAAAAGATAGAGAATATTATGAAATCAAAAATGTATTATTTTTATTGCATTAAATTAAAAAGTATTTTTTTACAAACATAAGTAATGTAGCCAAAATTATAAGGGAAGCAGAAATCTGAAAAATAATTTTTATAGCCAGTATTTCTGATAAAGGCCTTATTTCTTAATCAAATTTATAATAATGAAGGCATTCCTCAATTGAGATATGGTCAAAGGATATGAGCAGGCATTTTTCAGATATTGAAATTGAAGCTATCTATTGCCATATGAAAAAATGATCTAAATCACTATTTATTAAAGAAATGAAAACTAAATTTAAAAAACTCCAGGTTACCACTTCACACCTGTCAGATTGGCTAATATGACAAGGAAAATAAGATCTGTTGGAGAAACCATGGAAAAATTGAAACTCTACTGCATGGTTGGTGGAGTTGTGAACTGATCCATTCATTTTGGAGGACAATTTGGAATGATCCGCAAAGGTCTATAAAACTGTGCATACCCTTTTACTCAGTAATAGCACTTCTTGGTCTGTATCCCAAAGAGATCATAGAAAAGGAAAAAGTACCCATATATACATAAATATTTATAACAGCTCTCTTTGTGGTGGTAAAGAATTGGAAATTTAAGGAATACACATCAGTAGGGGAATGTCTGAACAGGTTGTAGTATATGAAAATAATGGACTACTACTGTGCTATAAGAAATGATGAGCAGACAGATTTCAGAAAAAAAAGAAAAGAAAAGCCTATGACAGACTTAAATGGACTGCTGCTAAGTGAAGTGAGCAGAACCAAGAAAACATTGTACACAGTAACAGCAAAATTGTGTGATGATCAACTGTGATAGACATGGCTCTTCTCAGTGGTTCAATGATCCAAGACAATTTCAAAGAACTCATGATGGATAATGTTCTCTACATCTAGAACAAAAGAATTGTGGATTCTGAATTCAGATTGAACCATACTGTTTCTATTTTGTAGTGTTTTTTTTTTTAGGTTTTCCCTTGTGTTCTGATTCTTCTTTTACAAGATGACTAATGCAGAGATATGTTGAATGTGATTGTACATATGTAACCTATATGAGATTGCTTTCTCTCTTTAGGGAGGTGGGAGGGATGTGAGGAAAGGGACGGAAGTGAAAAAGGGATAAAAATTTGGAACTTAAATCTTATGAAAACATGTTGAAAACTATCTTTAGATGTAACTGAAAAATAATAAAATATTTTTATTATAAAATAAAACAATAATAACAACAAAATTCGAGAATGGCTGAACAAATTGTAGCATATGAATGTAATGGAATATTATTTTGCTGTAAGATATGATGGGCAGGCAGATTTTAGGGGAAAAAAAAACCTGAAAGGACTTACATGAAGTGATGCTGAGGGAAGTGAGCAAAACCAAGATAATATTGTACACAGTAACAGAAACATTGTTTGATGGTCAATTGTGATAGACTGAGTTCTTTTCAGCAATACAATGATCCAAGGCAATTCTGAAAACTCATGATGGAAAGTGCTCTCCACATCCAGAAAAAGAATTATGGATTCTCAATGCAAATAGAAGCATACAATTTTCACTTTTGTTGTTTTGTTTGTTTATTTCTTCTTTTTAGTGTTTTTTTTCTGATTCTCCTCTCATAAGATGACTAATGCAAAAATATATTTAACATGATTTTAATGTATTGCCTATATCATATTGCTGTCTTAAGGATGGGAGGAAGGGAGTGTGGAAGAAAAATTTGGAAGTGAAAATCTTACAAAAATGAATATTAAAATATATCTTTACATTTAATTGGAAAAAAAATTCTATCAAAATAAAGACAAAAATCCTACAACAGTGATGAGTTCAAGGTAGAACATGGATAAGATTTCATTAGTGGCAAAGCCACAGAATTAAGAAATAACTAAGATAATGAGCACCTATTCACTTTGTACAGATTCTAACTCTTCTACTAATATGTGCTCCAAGATTTCAAGAATCAAAAATAAATCCACTGTCACCTTAAACTAATTATATAATTTAATGGTTTTTATGCAAATCACTAATTAATCCTTTACTCACACAACAGGATAGAAGGAAATCTGTGGATTCTACCTCATTAATGCTGGAAGTCTGCAGTGACTTCATAGCAAACAAACTGAGCTTATTCAGTCATGCTTTGCTGAATTCCCCACGTTCTCTAAAAATTCCCATGGTGTCTATGAATGCACGCAACACAGTTTCCCAGTATCCTAGACTGGTAAATGACAACTATGTTTATTTCTATGAGGTTGGAATAATATGTTCTTTCTCAAGATACATAGATATTGTTGACCCTCCCATGGTGACTTCTCCTTCAGAGGCTATAAAGAATGTCTGACACTAAAATTCATTTGAGATGAGAAATAGTTACAGGAATTTCTTTTTTTGGCCACAGTTATGTTTGTCCTGATTATTTTTATTTATTCATAAGATAACCTGGGGGCTACTTGGTTACTACCAAATCACAAATTCAGAGCAGTTTTTTATTTGTCATATAGACATATCAATCACTGGGATCAAAGTATTAGTCCTATAGGTAGATAGACGATGAAGTCCTGACATGTTTTACTCTGTTAATGTATAATTTGAATTTTTGTCTGGGAAGGAAGAACATACAGTAGTTTCTTATTGTATCCAGGTAAATGGAATTCAAGGCAATAGAAAGCACTTTGTGAATCTGTCCATCTAAAAAGTACATGAAATGTTTTCCATTGTGATATATAATTTTTGTTTTCAATCTTTTTTGGGGGATTAAATGAAAATTTTATTGAAAGTGACTTCAAAAGATGAAACACTACAGTAAGTTGTAGATGCTTAAAATAGTTGTAAAGAACCCTTCCATAGTTCACTATTTTTGTTCCTTTCAAATCCTGTATACCTCTCTCATTTTAACTGAAGTTTACATATCCTTCAAAAGTAGAAGTATAAATCTCTCATTAACATATATTTCACCCCAGTTTTTCTAGGTCACATTGACTCCCCTTTTCCTGAATTCTACCAAACTTAGTAAACAATTTGTTCCTTGATTAGATTGTGGGTTATTTGCTAATTGATTTCATTCAATAAATTTTTTAAATGCTTATTTCAAGTATCCTTTGGAAGACATTGGATGTCAAATTAGACATGATCTCTGGCCTCAGGTTGTTTATGATTAGTAGAAATAATTTATACAAACAATTGTAATACTAGTAAATATGTGACTAGTACAGAGTTGAATTATTATGGTAAATTAGAAGAAGAAGAAAAATTGTCATTGTCCTGGTAGGGAAAGGAATGTGTACAGTTTTTTCCTCCTGAAATATACTGTAAGCAGCTAGGTAGGGCAGAAGCCACAACCTGCTGGGCCTGAAGTCAGGAAGAGCCGTCTTTGTGAATTCAATTCTGGCCTTAGAAACTTAGTAGGTATTTGATCTTGGACAAGTCTCTTAACCCTCTTTGCTTCAATTTCTATATCTTTAAAATAAGCTTGAGGAGGAAATGGCAAACCATTCCAGTATCTTTGCCAATAAAACCCCAAATGGTGTCACAAAGAATGAGATGATTAAAATAGTTAAGCAACAAAGAGTGTAAGCTCTTTGTAGGCAGAGATTTGCTTTATATACTTCTGTATTCCTTCAGAGTTCCTAACACAGTGTGAACTACATATTATGGAAACTGTAAATGTCTGCCTGGTTTATTTGTTTCACTCTAACTGGGATTTATTTTCCTGAGTCTGCCACTCTAGGGATATATCCTTCATACATTCTCTAAATTCAAATGTTGTCCTTTATTGTATTATCTGATAGGATGAAATTGTTCAATAAGAAAATAATTGAATAGAAAATATTATAAATATCTTTTCAGTCTATCTTCAGAAATGTGATAACCCAGGCAACAAAACACATAGATATTATGTCCATCTCTAAAGAGAGATATAATCAATGAATTACACAAAAGTGATTTAATAGGCTTCATAGGCTTAAGTTCCATTCCTTCAATGGTGTTTTGTAATTCCCATCACTTGAATGTCATTGAGACCATGTCTTTTTGTGGGGGTATTCATATAATCTAATAAAAATTCAAATTCATGATGTATTTCAAATACAAAAAAGAAGACAAAATATTTCCTAGGAAGATCTTCAAAAGTATGTAGCCACAACTAGGGTGTTCCCTTCTATATTTATTCATGCGTTTTGGGAAGTAATAATATAATCATTCTTGGCACACTGATGCTTAAATAACTATGAAATTAAAACAGTGACATCTTATTATTTGGTCTATATAGTGAATTTTTTTTGGTGGGTAGAGTTGGGGAATGGGGAATGTTCATATCTTGACTTGCTATTTCATTCATATATGGTGAGGAAATTCAGTCTACCAACTGCACCTTTTCTGCAATTTAGTTTTAATGCCTTGTCTCAGGGACTGAGAGTGAAATCTGTAAAGGAAAAATTAATAATCCTTACTTTCAATAACTCATTATAAAATCACTTATCAATTATAGCTTAGGATAAGAATTAATTGTGTGATTTGTAAATATATAGTCCCAGGTAGAAATACCTGTGTGTAACCAGATTATGATATAGTTCCAATAAAATTCCTGTGACAATTAATGTAAAGAGTGTATTAATTGGGGCAGCTAGGTGGCACAGTGGATAGAGCACTGGCCCTGGATTCAGGAGGACCTGAGTTCAAATCTGGCTGCAGACACTTAAAATGTACTAGCTGTGTGACCCTGGGCAAGTCACTTAACCCAAATTGCCTCACCAAAAAAAAAAAAAGATTGTATTAATTAAAAGAAGTTTAATATTAATGGTTATAAGGAGTATAACTGTAAACAGTTTAAGACACATCATATTATAACCATAATTATAACACTAAGGCTGTAATAATTGTCTTCATATCATAAAGCAGTTGTTTACTTCAAGTACTGAAGTGTTTCCAAATAGGACTCCCCTTTGAAAGGTACCCATGGAAAGAACAGATTTATGCAATAGCAACTTTTTTTCTCCTACAAGACAGGGACAAAGAAAACTATAAATACTTGTGAATCCTATAGGGTGAGGTCCCATAGTATATTGGGTGGACTGCAGATCACTAACATTGTTTCTTTTAAATAAATGTTGGTTAATTTGCTCAGATAGACTCCCAATTTAGTTTTTTTCACAAAGTGATTCATACAGTTTTTTTACATGATTACACAGCAAGGATGTGGTAGGTATAAGGATTCAATGAAGGTCTTCATAACTTTGAGTCTATCTTTCTATGCACTATACTATATTGTCTCTTATTTCTGAAAAATTTTAAATGAGACAATTCTTTCATCTGAACTGTTAAGTTTGGCATTCCTATCCTACTCTTCAAATGTTTGGAACATTTCAGTGAATTCAAAACAACTTCTTAACATGGCACAAAACAAGGAAATGTTTGAATTTTCCTCTATAGAGTGTAAAAACCTGGCCTACAATATTGTCTAGAAACATTTTATAATTGGGCATGAATTCTAATGGAATCAAGATACTCTGTATACTACCAAAATTATTTATCTCCTCCAGATTGCATAATTATCTTGCTTTTTTTAAATGAATTTCTTTTTTATATGGTTTTAGTGAATTTCAGGTCATATACTCACAGAGAAATGAAAAACTAGCTGTCAATGCTTCACTTCAAGGTTACTTCTGTTTTTTTCAAACAAAGATAAAGCAGTGTTAAGAGTTGAGTCAGTGTGTTTTGAATATATTTTAACTGAATTCATTTCAAATGTTTTATAATCATTTTGGAGATAATTAGGCTGTCATAAGAAAAGGAAGAGTTAAAAAGATGGACTAGAATGTAGGATTTGACTCACTGAATTAAATTGTAGATGATTAATGAAACTCTGCCTTTAAAAATCAACATCTAAAAGACTACAGCAAAAGAAAAAAAAAGATGAACTATCTATGAGTTATGGTCACCCTAGAATTTATATCTGAAAGAAATGCCAGATAGTTAAGTTAAATTGCTTTACATATAAGAAAACTGAGGGCCAGAGAAGTCAATTAATTTAATAACACATGGATAATTACTGCTTTAACTGTTTTTCAAGCTAAAAGAATCCAGCTTTTTTAATACACAGTAAACTTGAATTGTTTCTATTTGTGTCTAAAAATCAAGGATCTGAACTGAACTGCTCCAGTTAGAGCTTTAAATGAGAATAAGAGGTTTAGAAAGGAATTTAAGGTCTATGTAGTCCAATCCCATTTTTATAAATGATGAAGAAAGTGAGGACAAGGTATGTCTTTTAACTTGTGCAAGGTCACATAGGTAATAGTATGAGGTAGGCTATGACTGCTAGTCTTCCAACTCTCGTGTCAGTGTTTTGTTTTTTTCCCATTGCTCTTTGGTGTATCAGAGCAGGTGAATAAAACAGAAGTTTCAGCAATTAAAATAATATTTTAAATAGATAATCTGTTATGTTTACTCTGAGAAATGGTTTAGAAAAGAATCTGTTTTTTGAATCAGTTTAACTCTTGTTATTGTCCTCTCTTCAACACTATTCATGCACCAAACACCTACATCAAGATATTATAAGAGTTCATTGATGCCAGAGTAGCATCCATAGTGGCCATTTATCATACCTGACTTACAGTACACAGATTGTCCAAATGTTTTCCTGAACAGTCATTTCATGATGATCCCTTTGATGGAACAATCTGTCTAAAAGTTGAACCTGTGCTGCAGTCCATTTTACTTCAAAGGTTAATGTGTAATTGTTCTTCCAAAAATAAATCATTTACATAGTTTACATCCCTATAACAAAACCAAGAAAATATTAGTGCTAAATGTTTTTATGTAGAGACTAGTATTATGTAATTGGAAATTCTGTACACTTTTCTGAATGCATCTTTTCCTTAGTCAATTCTGGGTTCAGGTTATAGTTTATTAACAATGACCAGTTTGTACATATTGATGAATTGACTGAATAGATTTTCCATCCAATACATGGCATAATAGCAGAATTGTGTATTCTTAATTTTCCCTGTGCAATATAAGATCAATTGCTTTTGTTTGAATATAGATCTCACTGAGGATGCATCACAGTTTTCTGGTGTTTGATGAAGTATACAAAATATCAGTAGAAAACCAAAGCATCTAAAATTTTGAATCATTTATATACAACTATCTTCCATTTCAACACTTCGTAGGAATTCTCAATAATAATGGCCAACACTTCTTACCAGCTTAACTTTCCTTTTAAAAAAATTCTCACTTGATATTGATGATTACAACATCACGAAACAAAGTTATTTCTGTTGTTGCATCTAAAAGTAATGTTCTATGATTTTAATGTATTTAATAAGGAAACTTTTTGTTTATAAGGCTACATATTTTTCTAATTTCATTTCCCAGTGGGATTTTATACTATATACACCTTTCAGACAAGTGTATGACTTAAAATCACATGCAGTAGAAATTGGCTTATGAAAGGCCTCCTATTTCCTTATATTTTCATCAATAATTTGTAATGAAATGTAGGAAAAAATTGCAGAAATATCTCATAGCAATGAGAAATTAAGCATATGGGATGGTGATTTTTATGCCATCCTTATTGCATTATTTCAATAATACCAATTTTTTTAAATTTTTTTTTTGCAGGGCAATGGGGGTTAAGTGACTTGGCCAGAGTCACACAGCTAGTAAGTGTCAAGTGTCTGAGGCCAGATTTGAACTCAGGTACTCCTTAATCCAGGGCCGGTGCTTTATCCAATACGCCACCTAGCTGCCCCAATACCAATATTTTAAATTAGATTAGAAACTGTTTGGTAATCTTCATGACATGAAAATTAATCCTTTGCAACAAAAAGAAAAAGAAAAAGAAAAACAGGGGCAGCTAGGTAGAGAAGTGGATAAAGCACCAACCCTGTATTCAGGAGAACTTGAGTTTAAATCTGGACTAAATACTTCTTACTAACTGTGTGACCCTGGGCAAGTCATTTAACAGTTATTGCACCACCAAAAAAAAAAAAAAAAAGAAAGAAAATTAGTTCTTTGGGGCTTCAAGATTATCTCACCTTCAACCAAAGTTTATTTGGTTTGCAATACTTCTGAAGAATATGGGAAAGGCCCTATGCCTCTAAATACCTTCTGAAATTACCTTAACTTAATTATCCGAAAGTTCATTCTGAACTCAACTAATACCAGTGGCTCCTTATTTCCCTTGAGATGAAATATACATTTCTCTATTTAGAATTTAAAGTTCTGTACAACCTGCCTTCAACCTATATATCCAACTTTATTGTATTACTTACTACTCCTCTCTCTGCTTTCTAAGATAAAATTAACTATGGCCTTCTTGCTATACTCTATTCTTCATCTCCATACATCTGTCATGAGTATGACCCATGCTTAAAACAGTTTCTCTGATTACTGCTGCATTGGCTTCTGACTGATTTACTTAAAGACTAAAATAAAAAGCCATCTCATTTAAGAGGAACTTCCCTGTTTTTCCTACCTACTAGTATCAATTTCCCCATTGTCACAAAATCACCATTTTATGTATTTTTTATATATTTGTGTATATGTCATGTGTGCATGGTGGTCGACTAGTCAACATGCAATATGCTTGCTGGCTGGGACTATTTTTTTTTCTTTCACATTTTAACCCCAACATCTATTATTCCTTTTGATGCTACACTCTTGATTTTCATGTAGGACTTTGTATACTATTTCCTATAAACTTCTTTACCCTAGAATCCTGTACTGTGGACTTCATACATTAGAAATACCCTCCACCACTGAAGTATTTTTCCTCAAATTGACTACTTGCATTTTAAGGAGGACACCCAGGTCACTTATGTCTTTACTCTTCTACAGGCAATACTTCTTATCATTCTGAATTTTCTCTACAATGTCCCAATAGCGGTATATTAATCCTTCCCCTCTCATTCTACCTTCCTTTTATGTATTGTTTTCTTAATTTAAAATACAAGATCATGGAGGGCAAGGATGGTTCTTTTTTTCCTAATTGTATTTCTATTTCAAGTTTTTAGCACAATGACTTGAACATACTAGCACTTAATAAGTGCTCTTTGACAGGACCTGGCACAATGCATGGCACATGGTAGATGTTTGATAAATAGTTATTTATTGATTGATTTTTTTATATCCTAACCATACTGTTTAATCATATGAAGTTTCATATTTCATGAAACTCATAAAACATTAGAGAGGCTGTTATCCAGTCATTTATGCCTGATATTGTATTTATGAAGTTTATTTTTAACCCATATAAGACTTCATATTTTTCTGATTAAATCCAATTTTACTAGATGACATCCCATATCCTAAACTCTTCAGATTTTTATAGATCCTGATTTTGAAATATGATGTTAGCTATCTTTACTAGCTTTGCCATTTGAATATTAATAAATAAAAACATCTGATTAAATAAGTTATGCTCAGACTAAGTAATCAGATAACAAATGAAATGGAGATTTATATATTCCCAGAGAACCTAAGATGGAACACACCAATGTGGAAGATGACACGGACCTACTTCTAGAAGGAGGCATTTTGCATATTCCAATACATGGCTGGGAGTAGACTCTTGTTGTTGTCTGGGTATCCCCAAAAGGCTACATTTAAAAAATGACCAGATAGAGGGAATCTCACTCTCAATTTCTGGGGACACTCAGGATGTGAAGGTCTTGTTCACCCATATCATGGGCACCATACAATAACCTGGGTAGGAATAAAGGAATTACCTTTAGGTTCTATAAAATTGAAAAGTTAACTTATGGTTTCAGTCTCTTTTCTTTGTATTTTTTTCTAAATATAGGGAGTAGTCTTGGAACAAAGTCATGGCAATCTTGGATCCAGGAAGCAAGGCTGGATGTTGCTGCTATTCCATAAAGTATCCTCAAGAATCCAAAATACCAGGATATGAGAGGGGATAAGGAGGACTTTTATCTTGAGTGATAAATGACACATAAAATTGAGGGAACCCAAATGGTGTTGAGTCTTGAGAAAATTTCAGACAAAATAGATATCTTCTCATCACCATTTAATGGTATCAGAAAATACTGGAAGAGAGGTAAAATTTAATATACCAGGCCATCTGGTGGGGTGGAGGACTGATACACAAAAGCAAAGGAAATAAAAACACAAAGCAATAAACCACAAAACAATCTAAACTTTTGGGAATTCTCTCTTCATTGTCCATCCTCACACTCAAATGAGACCATCAATCAATGTTAATCATTGGAAATAACTATGCAGACATTTGAGATATTTGGTCTTTTAGAGGAAATATAGCATTGGGATTCCCTTATTGTTAAGGAAGGGAATCAGTAAGACAGTGTACCTCAGCTGAAGATTTACTATAGTATTTAAAAAGTAACTAAGCTAATAATGAGATAAATGCAAGGAAAACCAATAAAAAGATACACTTTGCATAATCAAATTAACAAATAAGACATAAGGAGAAAAAGGTCAATGATGGAAGGGCTATTCAAAGTTAGCCAAATTAAAGAGTTGCTTTTGGAAATGTGACTTATCATAAACATTTTTTTTTCGTGAGACAATTGGGGTTAAGTGACTTGTCCAGGGTCACACAGTTAGTAAGTGTTAAGTGTCTGAGGCGAGATTTAAACTCAGGTACTCCTGACTCCAGGGCATGTGCTCTATATACTGTGCCACCTAGCTGCCCCTAGCATAAACATTTCTAAAAATATAACTAAAATATTCATATTCTTCACTCAGACATTCCATTTCTTGACTTATAATCTCAAAAATGTCATTAATAAAATTATAGGTATCATAGAGAGCAAAATATATATGGAAGTATTTTTGTGGTCACAAGTAAATGGGAACACAATACATGCCTACAATTGTGAAAGGGTAAGCAAATTGTGGTATGTGGTCACAATGGAACGCTACTGTGCTATAAGAGACTAAGAATATGAATAGAGAGAACCTTGTAAAAACTAATGTGAAGAAAACAGAGCCAAAAAACTATATACAATACTACCAAAATGGTACTTGACAGAGAAGCCATGGAGTAGTTGAAAATTAATGTTGCAAAATTCCAAAGAATAATTATGGCCTGAAGAAGATAAATGAAAGGACAAATTCCCCAACTCCAAATCCTTGACAAAAGTGAACATTTTATAGTGATGGAACATTACATGTGTTTCTAGATTTTTTCTGATAGAATTGTGAGTTTGTTGATTTTTAATGTTCTAATTTTTCTTTAAAAAACCTTTGTTTTGGACACTTAGGTGGCACAGTGGATAAAGCACCTGCCCTGAATTCAGGAAGACCTAGGTTCAAATCTGGCTTCAGACACTTGCCACTTACGAGCTGTGTGACCCGGGCAAGTTACTTAACTCTCATTGCTCCACCAAAAAAAAAAAATATTTTGTGACATGATGGCTCTCTGAGAGGGGGGATTATGGGAAACATTTGGAAAAAATAAATTTATAGAAACAAAACTTATCGATAAAATATTTTTCAATAACAAACAACTGAAAGAAGAAAGGAAGAATTGGTCTTTAGGTGAATATTTCTTCTTTAATTAGGTACCAATTTTATGTAATATTTCTATAAAATACATTAATATTTAGGCAGAAAAGTGAATGTTTTATTAGAAAAATCAAAGAGTGGAGGGATTATCTCAGATTTAGCAGTAATTGGTGCTTGAAAAGAACTTCTTGATGATGTTTGTACTATCAAAGGAGAAAATGGTGGCATTTATTAGGGGCAAAAAACCAAAAACAGCAAACAAAAAAGTTCGCTGCAATCAAAGACAGAAAACAATAACAAAAACAATTCTGATAGGTGTGTCCAAACAACTAAACAGATTTAAATGTATGAAATGTATAATTTTCCTTTGTTCATCTAGACTGTAAGCTTTTTGATATATCTTGAACAATTTTTAGTAGAATTTTACACTTGGAATAATGAACTGAATGTAATAACTGGCTAATAAATATATTTTGACTGATTAATGTATTATTCATAGAAATTGTTGGCAGTTATAGACACAATGTGTTACTGGATGATAGACTTAACAGTAATAACAGCATAGCACTTAGATAAATAAAAACTCCACAAGAAAAAAGCTGGCTGAAAAGCAACTGCCCACACCAAGATAGAGCTCTAGGCTTTGGGGAAATCATAGTGCCAAACAGACCTAACTATTTTCTTTCCTTGTGAATGGTCATTAGCTGAAACTTATATGAACTTTTTTATAGCACCAGCATAGCAATAATTCTACGGCACAAAAAGGTAGAGAACCAGATACACATGATACTCAGTAAATGTTGGTTATACCAAATAAAAAGCCAAAGAATATGTAGTTCTTCACATACTGTAGTCAACAACATGTGAATAACAGATATAGGTGTTTCCCCCCATCTTTTTGAAAATTATTATTAGTTTAAATGATTTTAGTTTTTTCAGTCTTCACCCCACCCCAAATCATTGGGTATATTTTGCTTCTGATATAAAAAGAATCTTATTTCCACAGTCTCCCTTTAAGTATGTTTCACATGTCTAAACAAATTGTATCTCTTACATAATAGCATCTTGCCTTTATTAATCCTAAAAACAAATTCAAAATCTCTTTGGCTATCTCAACAATTAAAAGTAGACATCACTATTTGCCTTTTTTATAGAGATGTAGCACTCTGACTTTACAAATCCATCTAGGAAGTGACATGCTTTCCTTTTTAATTGTTTTCATATAACTAAGCTAAAAATAACATGTTTCTGAAGTACTTAGTATGTCACAAACCCTAGCTTCACAACAACCCTTTATGGTAGGTGCTTTGAATATTCATGTGCCTTCTATAGGAAGGAAAGAACATCTGCAAAAGGAATTGCCTAATGTTAGTGTCAGTTCTAGACTGCAGTGCATGTCTTCTGAATCTAAAAACAATCTCCTTTCCCCTACCCCAATTGCTTCTCCAAGAAAATACAAGGATCAACCAATCAGATAGTAGTTTATTTGAAGCAATGTATTTTTTTTTGAAAACTTAAAATAAAATGGATAGAGTTGTTTGAATTTTTATTATTCTTGTTTATACATAAGCCTTTTATTGAAATGTTAGACACTAAAACAGAAGCCTTGACCAGATCTTAAACTCACAAGACCCATGTTCCTAGAAACTCTCCCGTGTTTGATTGTTGGAATGCTAAACACTTAAAAATCATCAAAGTATGAAGATTCTCTCATGAAAGTGAAATGCATGAATTATTTAAAGTTTTCTAGTTTTTATTAATGAAACCTTCTCATACAGAAGCTCTGTCCTCTTGATTCATAGGCCTAACTTGGGTTTTTTAAATGCTAATGATCATAGCATAAGGTGAATTTGCTTTTCCCTATTCATAATTCACTACAATGACATAGGATCTTTACAGTCTTCTTTGATTGCTATTAGGAAACAATTGTATTTTGTTTTATCCAGGAATGTGGCCTATAATATCCTTCAGGGCTGTTGTGTTTAAATGTAGATACTTTTATGAGTGATAGCACTCTAGCTCCAAAATCAAAGCCTAGGATGGCTATTGAATGGCTATGGACTTTTCAAGTCTAAAGTTTTCATAGGGGATTCTGCTTTTGATTTTGTTTTTGTACTTGTTAAGGAAGTTACAAAATGACAGGGCAGTTATAGCTACACTTTACACTGGCCTCTAAACTTACGGGTACTCTAGTTTGAACTAGACATCTTTTAACTTTTTCCTCTGCCAAAAGCAGCCTCCTTGAATTCAACCACCAGAATAAAGACTAACACTTTTCCTTTTGACAATAGGATGTTGTTCAAATAAATTTTCTCCTGTAGTACATTCCTTGGTGCATAGGATAATATGAAGAGTCACTTGATTGAATCCCAATTATTATAGGTACCCATTATCTGTAATTTTGCACATTTATTCTGATTCCAACAGAGCTTTTCATGATTTTCTTTTCTTAAATGACCTATATATTTGTGTCAGGATTTGTGCCAGAAAAAAATAAATTAAAATTGTCTTCTAAATATGATTGTGCCATTTACTAGCTCAAAAAATGCTCCATGCCCCTCTATTGCTTCTCAAATAAATTCCATACTCCATTTCCTGAATTTAAAGCTTTCCAAAATCTATTCAACACACTATATGTACTACTTCATCTGTCAATTTTCTCCTATAATTTGTTTTCCAAATTAGCTTGGCTCCTATAAGTTCCATGGACACATTATATGCTATTCTACTTCAATGCTTTTACTCACACAGTTCCTTATATATAAATTGCTTCCTTTCCCCTTTAAGTCTATTGAATTGCTATCCATCCTCAAAAGGTCAGCTATAATATCACTTCATTTATCAAGAAGGTATCCTGGTCATCTTCTTATTCTAAACAGAGTTCTCATAGAATATTGTGCTTTGATTTTTTTTTAAATTCTTACACTCTGTATATACAATATACACTTAAATTACCTACTCGATACTTTTTTTATTAATGAGATTTAATTATTTATATTTTAAATCAAACAGAAATTAGATTAATTCCACATTTTATGGAACTAGAATGATAGTTATACATAGTTATACAACTAGAATAATTATCTTCAGGGATAAAAGTTTTGTACCACGATCCCTTTAAATAAGCTGTAGATTCAGGGAATAAGCCAATATTCCCTTTTATTTTGTGTATTTACCCTTTTGTCTACACTACAGGTGTTTTACAAAAAAAAAATATGCACAAGTATTTTCTGTTATCTTCTCAATACATAAGTCTAGGAGAAAAGAATCATGAGAGTGCCACCCGGGTGGTCTTTGTATTCTTGTTGAGAAAAAAGTAGAAGCTCACTTCCTTGTGTAAACTCTCCCCAAGTTTCTCAAGGCAGTGACCAAGGTACAGGATGTTCATAGGAATATATAATGATCACCTGGATTTGATGGATGTGACTTATTATCCAAAGGTATTTTTTATGAAGCCCTGGGTTAATAGGAACAAAATGTCCTTCAACCGAACTCCAAAGTGAACCCAGATGGATAGCATATTAGTCCCTACATGGTAACTTCTTTTCTTTCAGGATAGTAAGTCCCTATCTTATGGGGACATATGGGTGTCCTCATCCTTGAGAAACCCTTCTTTGTAATCCTGTAATCTTATCATGAGGCTTCTGTATTTCCTCCATACTTGTTATAATTGAAATTGTTAAACTGCTTTTGTTGCTGGGTTGATTTTTATATCATAATATCAAAACTGACAATACCCTATAGCCAGTGGACAAAAACAAACAAACAAACAAAAAGAACCCAAAACCCAAAAACCTTATATACCCTCAGAAAGGGGAAATCTCTGAGCACCCTTTTAGGATGGGGTCTCCACACAATCATGCTTCTTTCATCTTGGGACAAAATAAAATTTTATTATGTTGTTCCCTTCTCTGATCTGTTTTTTCTGTGAGGTACCTACTGCTAGTAGTGGAGGCAGTAATATCCTTTTCTGATCTGTCTATGTGAACAAATTATAGGAGATACTATTGATTTTCTCTGATTTGTTTCTTATCTTGGAGGATGTGCATGAAAACTATATTTAATTTTCAACAAGGAGCATGTTAAAGTTGCTCTGTTAATGTCTCTCTCTATCTCTCTGTTTCTGTCCCTCTGTCTCTATCTGTCTCTGTTTCTATCTCTCTGTCTCTTTCTCTTTTTCTGCCTCTTTCTCTTTTTCTGTCATATCAACCCACTTTCTCCTAGAAAAATCTGTTTTTTGCATTTTCCTGTTCCTAGATAGCACCCCTCTTCCATTCCTTGCCAAGGTCTCATTTTTATCAAGCAGCAAATATTTCATTAGCGCCTTTTCTGTTCAATGCCCTATTCTAATCACTGAAGGACAAAGAAAGTCTTTCCCTGCTAAACAGCAAGAGGGCAACAGTGAGAAAGGTTTTCTGAAATAAACAGAAGAGAAGCAATAGTCATTTTTTTTTTCTCCAGTGATGCAAATGCAAGTGAATGGACCATACCCTCAAGAGTGGATCTAATTTGTACTTCAGATTGAAGAGATCCAAGGTCCCAAATGGATGGTAAAAATCAATTTGGGGTCATCCATTGTGTCAGGACAGTTTTATAAAACCAAATTTAGTTTTAGAGCATTAGTCTACAACTAGGGGAAGAAAAGCAAAATGATTTGGAAGGGAAAATATAACTCAGTTATATACAGCATGATCAATTTGATTTCTAAATCCAGTCACAGTCTCCAAAGTAGGTTCAAGAAACTTGGAGTAGCCCTAAATAATGGCAGTTAAATGGGAACTCTGCAAAGGTTGGATAACTGAATTCACAAACCTTAAAAAGGCTTTGATCAAAAGAAAGCACATCAAAATATAATGGAAATAGCAGGCAATATCTAGCAGCTTGGGTCTTAGAGTAAGATAATTCTATATTTTATGAAAAAAAAGAATTTCCAAGGACATCCTGCATAATAATTATCATTAATGAAATAAAAATGTATTGGTGATGCCTTGTATTTGCATAAAATGCCTAATAGTTTATAATACAGTCATGAAAATTATTTCATTAGATCATTTCTCTGAAATAAAAAAGAAGGTATTATCATCCTTATTTATCAAAAAGGAACTTAATTTTATGCATGTTAAATGATATGGGCCAGAACACAAAAATAGTAGTGTTGAAAATTAAATATAATTTTTATCTGCCTGTCTTCTCTGTACAGCTAAGACAAATTAAGCTTATAATATCTCCTAAAATTTGTTTTCATACCTGTCCTCCTACAAAACCCCAGATCAGAGAACATAATCTTCTACCAAACAAACAAACAAACAAAAGAAACAGATCATAAAACGTGGCTAAAAAGGAGATCAGAGACAGATAGGAAACAACAACAACAACAACAACATAATACCAATTTAATTTTGTCCCAAGAAAAAATATAACATGATCGTATTGGAGACCCCCCCTCCTCAGAAGGGAGCTCAGGGACTCCATCCTTCTGAGGTTAGATAAGATTTTGTTTGTTTTTTTGTCCATTGTTTACAGGGCATTGTCAGTCACATATCAACAGAAAAGCAAATACTGTAACAAGAATGGATGTAATAGAGGCATCATGATAACATTAAAGGTTTCCAAAACAGCGTTTGTCAATGATGAGGATGCCAAGATGTCCCCATAAGATAGGGACTTGCTATACTTGGGAAAAAGAAGTCACCAGGTAGGGTCGTTTATCTGCTAGCAATCTGGGTTCAGTTTGGAGTTCAGTTGAAGGAAATTTTGCTCTTATTAACCTCGGGTTTCTTAAAAAATACTTTTGGATAATAAGGCATCTCCATCAAATCCAGGTGATCCATATATTCATATTAACAGTAGCAAGTGGGAAAGCAAGGTAAGAATCCATTTCTTATATCTCCTAGTCTAGAGATCAGGGGATTTTAATAAGTTAGCATATTTAATTGAAACTTTTTCTAAGGTATGTAAGAAAACATCGATAAATGAAAGAATACTTTAAAAATACCATTATAGTTTCATTTGAAAGCAATTTAGGACAAGTGTTTAGATGAAATAATATAGCATGATATTTGCTTTTTCCTTAAGTTGTTGGAACTTTATAAATGAAATATAGTTTAACTACTAGAATTAGTATTTAAAATTGACTTTAACAAGAGGGCAAGATAGAAAGAAAACACATAATTTGCTAAAGATTATTTTTTTCTCCCTCTTTTTGTATTTTTATCACCTCCCTCTACAACTTGGACAAGAAAATGACAGAAAAACAGACATTAATTATCTTTTTTTTTTTCCAGGACAATGAGGGTTAAGTGACTTGCCCAGGGTCACACAGATAGTAAGTGTAAAGTGTCTGAGGCTGGATTTGAACTCAGGTCCTCCTGAATCCAGGGCTGGTGCTTTTATCCACTGCACCACTTAGCTACCCCCTTTTTTGTTTGTTTTTTTTTGTTTTTGTTTTTGTTTTGTTTTTGTTTGTTATGTTTTTCAAAGGCATTCACTAACAATAAAAAATTCAAAATATTTTAACATAAGAATCCATCATCAAATATGAGTCTTGTTTTTAGTTTCTAAAATGCTCCTACATTGTCCATATTTCATCATGTTTTTTGTTAGTTTGTTTTGTTTTGTTTTGTTTTGTTTTTTGCTTTTCAATTGATCAATCATTTCAGAATCTTTGTGATCCCATGGACTAATTGTACATAGGGTTTTCTTGGCTAAGATACTGGAGTGGTTTACCATTTCCTTCTCCATTGAATCCAGTAGATACTTATGTCACACAGAGGTTAAATGACTTGCCCAGGGTCACATAGCTATAAAGTGTATGAGGCTGGATTTGAACGCAGGTCTTCCTGACTCTAGGACCAGTACTCTACTCACTGATCTATCCGTTGCCTCATTATAAAGCCTTGTTATTTTGTTGGAAATTAGCTTACTTATTGTTTAGAAAAGTAATTTAAAAGAGACAATTTCAGAAGTATAATGGTAGCAACTTGAAATCATCATATAAGAGTAAACTTTAATCTTAAAATTGTTGAAATCAGTTCTTACTTCTAACATGGGAAATGTCAGTAAAATATTTTAGAAATAATAGAAGAAATTATTTTCATAGGTCACATGCTTGTTTTTTTTCTTTTTAAAGATTTATTTAGAATTTTATTTTTCCCAAATTACATGTAAAGAACAAATATTGACATCAATTTTTAAAACCTTTGTGTTCCAACTTCTCTTCTTTCCTCTCCCCACCCCCCAAAAGACTCAAGCAATTCAAAATAAGTTATACATGAGTAGTTATGAAAAACACTTTCACATTAACCAGGTTGTAAAAGAAAACGGACAAAAACAAAATTTCAGTTTAAAGAACTATGAAAAAAGTTATGCTTCAATCTGTTTTCAGATACCATCAGTTCATTCTCGGTAGATGGACTGCAATTTTCTTAATTCCTTCAGAGTTATCTTAGATTATTGCATTGCTGAAATTAACCAAGCAATTCACAGCAGATAATCTTATATTATTGCTATTATTTTGTATACAGTACATTTTACTCTGCATCAGTTCATGTAGGTCTTACCAGGACTTTTGGATAGCATCCTGATCTTTTTTTTTTTTTTTTTGAGAAAGGGACTAACAAAAAAACATATGTTTCAATATGTATTCAAGTATCATAAGTTCTCTGTAGTTGGATTGCATTTTTCATAAGACCTTCAGAGATGTCTTGGATCATTGCATCGCTGAACATAACCGAGTCATTCACAGCAGCTCATCTCACAATATTACTGTTATTTTTTATACAGTAGATTTCACTTTGCCTCAGCCCATGCATGTCCCTCCAGGTCTTTCTGACAGCATCCTGCTCATCATTTTTTATAGTAAACTACATTTATATAGTACTTTAAAAAGATATTTCCTTACAATTAAACCATGAGGTTGATTATTGAAACAACAATAATAGATAACAGTTATATAGTACCTTAAACTTGACTAAGAATTTTCTTCACAATAGCCCAGCAAAGTAAATAGCATACATTTTGCCACCATCATTAACAATCAAACAATCCTCAATCATCATCCCTAAATCCTCATCATCATCCTCAATCAATCCTCATCATCGTCAGTCCTCATCTTCTTCATTCAATCTGCATCATTATCATCATCATCATCAATCAGTCCTCATCATCAATCAATCCTCATCTTGTTCCACTCATCATCAATCAATCTATCATCATCGATCATCATCAACACCTTACATTACTCTTGCCTCTGCTTCAATTTTTTTTTCACAATTACTATTGTTAACCATTTCCCTCCATCCTATTCCCTTCCCATGATATTTAGCCTCATTTCTATCTTCTTTTAGCCTATCCCTCGTCAAAAGTGTTTTTCTTCTGACTTCCCCCCATGAGCTCTGAGTGTGTATGTTATTCCCTCTATGAGCCACCTCTGATGGGATTAAGGTCTTTGAGCTAATTCTGATGAGTATAAGGCTCATTCATTGCTACACTCTTCCCCACCCCCCCCACACTCCATCAGCCCTTCCCTGTTTCTTTCATGTGACATGTCACCCCATTCTAGCTCTCCCTTTCTGCCTTCTCCAATGCAACCCTCTAACTCCTCTAACATCTTTACCTTAAAAATGTCATCATGTGGTGGCTAGGTCACACAGTGAAAAAAAAAAAAAAACACCCTCTACCCAACAGGACCTGAGCCCAAATCTGGCCTCACAAAGAAGACACTCACCAACCCCATGACCTCAGGCATGCCACTCAACCTCAACTGCAACACACACACAAAAGATAAACAAAAAATAAATGCTTTACAGATATCATATGTTCATAATCTATTCCCACCTGCGCCCTCTGTCTATATTTATTCCTATCATCTTCCCTAATACTGAGAAAGCTCTTATGATTGAGACATATCATCTTTCCATGTAAGAATGTAAAGAGTTAAACCTTTTAATATCTCTCATGATATCTTTTTCCTGTTTATCTTTTTATACTTCTCTAGGGTCTTGCATTTGAAAGTCAAATTTTATATTCAATTCAGATCTTTTCATCATGAATACCCGAAAGTCCTCTCTTTCATTGAAGTCCCATTTTTCTCCCAGAAATACTATGAACAGTTTTGCTGGGTAGGTGATTTTTTGTTGTAATCCCAATTGCTTTGCCCTTGTGAATATCATATTCCTTGCCCTCTTATCCTTTAATGTAGAATCTGCTACATCCTGTGCTATCCTACTGTGGCTCCACAGTATTTGAATTGTTTCTTTCTGGCTATTTGCAATATTTTCTGTTGACTTGAGAGCTCTGGAATTTAGCTATATTATTCATGGGAGTTTTCCTTTGGGGTTCTCATTCAGAAGGTGATTGGTGGATTCTTTCAATTTCTATTTTACCTTCTGCTTCTAGAATATCTTAGCAATTTTCCATGATGATCTCTTGTAAGTTGATATCTAGGCTCTCATTTTGATTGTGGTTTTCATGTAGTCAAATAATTTTCAAATTATCCCTTCTGAATCTATTTTCCACATCAGCAATTTTTAGAAGGAGCTATTTCAGATTGCCCTCTATTTTTTTTTAATTTGGATTTGATTTTTTGTGTCTTGGTTACTCATAAAGTTACCAGCTTCCATTTCTACAATCCTTAGGCTATTATTTTCTTCAGAGATCTTTTCTATCTCTTTTTCCATTTAGGTTTTCAAGCTCTTTACTTTTTTCTCATGATTTTTCTGAATTACTCTCATTCCTCTTTCCACTTTTTCCTCTACCTCTCTTACTTTATCTTCGAAGTCATTTTTTGAGCACCCCTATGATCTGTGGTCATATTTTTCTTGGAAGCTTTGGACATAGGAGCCCTGATGTTGCTATCCAGTTCTGAGGGTGCACCTCGATCTTCCTTGTCACTAAAGAAACTTTCTATGGTCCTCGTCTTTCTTTGTCTGCTCATCTGGCTCCTCTTTTACTTGACTTTTAACTCCTTCTTAAAGTGTGGCCCTTCTTCCAGATTGCATTTTCCCAAGCTTCAGGGGGTCCCAGGTGTTACAATTTAAGCAGGGATAGCTTCTTCACTCACCTGGCCTATGCTCTGCTCTGTAAATAACCCCAGACCAACTTGATAATTAACCAGGCAACAAAATTTTGCTTCCTGTAATTGTTAGATCTGATAAGCCTGTGCTCCTCCCCAACCTAGTCCACAGCCACTCAACCCAACTTCCATCTAGGTGGTGCAATAGATAAAGCACCTGCCCTGAATTCAGAAGGACCTGAGTTCAAATCCGACCCCAGACACTTGACACTTACTAGCTGTGTGATCCTGGGCAAGTCACTTAACTCTCATTGCCCCCCCCCCAAAAAAAAAAAAAAAGGAAATGTGATGTTGTTGGTGTGGGGAGGGAGAGGGGGAGGAAAATTACTGATAAAGAAGATAAATAATAATGATGGTAGCTTATACTAAGAATATAGGTCCAGAGAAGCTGACTTTTAGACTGTCTTCTGATTAGAAAACAAACTAAAATGATAGATTCTGAAGGTTCTAAATCTTTCTGCAAAGAGAAAACAGAGATAGAATTATGCTTTAGATAGTATCATTTAGAAACAATTGCTTTAGATGAAGATAAAATGAAGCTCAATATAATGAATAATAAAATTTTGTAAAGATGGAACCCTGAGTATAAATTATAGGTGTAAATATCTCTTCATAATTTTTCTTTAATGGTGCATATATAGCAAATTAAATGGTATGTGAAATACTCACTTTTAAACTTTTGAAAAATTAGTTACTTATTCTTTCTGAAACAATATGTTTTAATCTTAGCATGTGATAAAGCTAAAACTCTAGCTAGTCTGTCTAAAATATCTAATGAGTGGTCACCAATAAATTATAAGCTTTAGCAAGAGTTAGGCTTTTAAGCATTTATTAAGGAAAATAAGAATTTGGTAAAGAGAGAGAGAAAGGCTTACATTCATCTATCTATTAAAGGGAGAACACATTTCTAGCTCTGCTCTCTGCCAGAGTCCCCAGGAAAAAAAACCTAGTCAGAGCGCCAGGCTCTTCCTTCTTCCCCCCACCAGCAAATGTCACTTCCTGACATCAAAGAAAAGACCCATGGTCTTGCCCTCAGAGACGTTCGCCATAGGATTGTTTGGCCATATTTGAACTCAGGTACTCCTGACTCCAGGGCCAGTGCTCTATCCACTATGCCACCTAGCTGCCCTGTTAGTATGTATCTTTCATTAATTTATTCAGATCATTTAGTTTTGAAAAAATATCTACCAAATATGCAAGTTTCTGAAGTGAATGTTTGCTATAAAATATTTTTTTTAATTTTGATATTGTGGACAAAAATAATATTACATTATTTTGTTCAAACACCCTTTTCAATACTTTTGCACAAAAGAGCCAAGGTGTTTCTCAACATTTAAGTGCCATATATATATATATATATTTTTTTTTTCCTGTATCAATAAACACTTTTGCAAAGAATATTCCTTTAATGGAATACGTTAAGGAGATTCATATTCTTTATAAAGTTTATTATTATCATAATAGGTAAAACTATATATACTCAAATGTATATATATATATATATAAACATAAAGTAATATTTTAAACTTTTACATATGAAGATCTTTTAACTTTGTATCACACTGAAATAGAGCAAGTGACAAGACATAACTTATCTTTGTTATCAACCTCCACTGTCTTTTCATGATGTTTGCAAATAGTACATGCATATATTCAAAAATGAACATATTCATGCATATATTAAATAATTGTTGTACTATCTTCACATTCAACTGGGTAAATTTTTCATACTGTACTCATTGTTGGGTTTGATTTTAATTTAGTTTTCATTGAAAAGAGAAATGCTTATATATTTTAGTTGGGCTCAAAAAAATATTCAGTAATATTTGTAACCCTCCTATATATACCCCAAACCAAAAGAGTCTTGTATGACTTTTCCTGAGGGACGGCTCTAATTTGGGAAATTGAGTTCTAAGGCTGTAATTTGTAGATAAGTTGCTGATCTGCATTGATAGAGAAAATAGTTTCCTTTACAGAAGCTCCAGAGGTTTTATGCTTCTTTGTGTGTACATGTTTCCATTTGTACTATAACTACTATTTGTAGTAGTACCAACAGTAGCCCAGTGTGCTCTTCTATCATCAATTAGTAATCAAACTAAAGGCCTTCATCTGATTATAGCAAGAGGAATGACATATAGAAATATGAGCAATTACATAAAGGATATATATAAAAAATCATTTTGGAAGAGCAAAGAGTTTATTTAAAAATGCTTCATTGGATAGAAATATTGATTGTTTTTCCTGCTTAGAGCAACAACATATTTTTGGTCATTTCAGCAACTGATGTCCAAACTGTTATGCTATTTTTTTTTGCAATGGCTAACTCTTCACTGCACTCTCACTAGCAAAATAAATAAATAGGTTAATGTATTTAGATCTCTATTTCCAAAAATTAAAAGAAAACGGATCCTAAGTAGGATAAGATAAAGTAGGCCTAAAAGACTGCCAATAGAAAGACAACAGTTCACTGGGCTGTGAGATCATCAAGGCATACTAATGTGCCAACAATGCTTGAAAAGGAATATCTCCCCTTAGACTCTCTACATTAGAGGTATATTTCAGCTCCTGAATCTTAATTTTACTTAGTCATGCTGGTGAAATCCTTCAGAGCCTTCTTGCTAACAACATGAAAAACTCAAAGTTCATCCAAATGTAAACTAGGTTCATTTAGATAATATAAAGGATATGGGTTTCCAGTCTGATTAACATTTAGGTGTTTTGTAAATAAATAATCATATATTCTCTGTGATTTATTCTCTTTGAAGTACTTAAAAGTATACAAGATTTTTAACAAAAAGTAATATGATTAAATAGCCTCTCTACTTTGTGAAACAATTGGGGTTATTTGCCTCAGTGGTCCCATTTCTCCTTCTTTTCCACTTTCTTTTGAAAACCTCATTCTTGACTTCACATGCAAATGACTGGGTAGATAAGATAAGATTAAGCATTGCAAAAGAGCTAATCGCAGTACTCCCAATATTTTTTCAAACATTTCAGAGTTTTTAAATCCCATTCTTTCTAGTCCTCCCTTCCTCCTTACATTTATGCTGAGCTGAATAGAAATATAATTTATACTTCTTTCACATTTAAATATCCTAATGGGAATTATTTCTTATTATTTATGAAAGAAGTTGCATTTACAAAATGAAAAAAAAAATATCAAGCTGTTTCATTGTGTAGCAGGTAAACTGGGGGTGTTAAATTGTTTCCAAATTAGGAAAGAAATGCTCCCCAATCCCAGGTTCAGATTTAATGCCAACAGGGCAGCTAGGTGGTGCAGTGGATAGAGCACCAGCCCTGGATTCAGGAGGACCTGAATTCAAATTTGGCTTCAGACACTTGACACTTATTAGCTGTGTGACCTTGGGCAAGTCATTTGACCCCAATTGCCTCACCAAAAAACAAAACATACAAAAACAACCCAAATGTACACATAAACAAACAGATTTAATGCCAACTTTGGTTGTTCCAGTAACTAATAGATAACATAATTGCAACTGGTGGCAACATGGAAAACACACTGTAGAACTTGATTTACTTGTCATAACTTTAAAACCCGATTGAATGGTTATTAATTAAGGAATGACCAAAGAAGTTATAGTATATGATTGTGATGGAATCCTATTGTGCTATTAAAAAATGACAAGCAGGATGCTTTCAGAAGAGCCAGGAAAGACTCAGATGAATTCTTGCAAAGTTAAGTGAGCAGAAAAAGAATAATGTAAAAAGTAACATCAATCTTGTAAGATGATCGACTATGAATGATTTAGCCAATCTCAGCAACAAGATAATTTAAGACAATTCCAAAGACCTCATGATGAAAAATTCTATCTACCTCCAGAAGATTGAATGCAGATCGACACACACTTTAAAACATAGGTTTTCTTATTTTGGGAGGGTATGTGTTTTTGTAACACAACTAATATGGAAAGATGTTTTGCATTCTTGCACATGTTCGCATGCTTGAACAACCTATATCAAAAACCTCGCCTCCTCAAAAGGGTAAAGAAGAGGTTGAAAAGGGGGAAAGAGAAGTTGCAACTCAATTTTTTAATGTAAAAAATTACATGTAATTGGGAAAATATGAAAAATAAAAAGGAAAACTGAATCATATAATCTATAATTACAAAAGTTTTAAAATGGTCAGTCTGGAAGTCAAGTCTAGAGAATAAAACTTTTTCACTTTGAAAAAGTAGTAGGTAGAGATTGGGAGCAATACTATAAGGTAGAGGTGTCAAACATGAGACCCACTAGCAGAATATGATCTCTAATACTTAGTTCACATGGATGTGAACAAAAGTTGTTGCAAAATATATAACAAGATAAATAAAAATGTAATAAAACATGGATAATGTTAATATGAGTTTTTCTAAATCCACATGTCCTAGAAGGGATTTTTAAGTGTGGTTTAATTCTATTTCTATTTAAGTTTAACACTACTGCTGTGGTGGACAATACAGTTGCTGCAGTTACATTCCCAATAGAGAAGGGTATCTAAGGAAATGTGGCTTAGCGCAGTATTTTTATGGTGGTTTTATGTTCTATTGTATTTTAATGCATTTTTGCTAAATAACTCCCAATACAATTTACTCTAGTTCTATCTGTACTCCAGACTCTTTGTCCTGATCATGTGCCTCTTGCCTGGGTGATAATCTCCATGACCATGGGATCATTGAGACTATGGTTATAATAAAGATGACTCAATTGCTCTAGGGAAAAAGTACACCAAACCATTTCCTACATGTCAAAGCCTATGGACATGTCCAGTTCTATAGACTGGTACAGCTCTGTCCAGAGGTAAACTACCTGGAGCAGTGTGAAACAAAAGCAATATTTCTAAAGAAAGGCTGTGTCTTTCTATCATGAATGAAATAGTTTGTTCATTGTTTAATCTTTTGTATAACTCCAGCTACCTTACTTCAATAAAAACTGGCCTTTTCCAGAAGTTCTCTAGTGAAACTTATCTAAAAACATCTTTGAGGAATGAAGCATGCCCTTTGTGTTAAGCAGGTAGCAAATATTTATCGAATGAATCAAAATAACTTGGATCACTTTCAAGTCTGTGTGATGTTTCTGAGGAAAAGATGAGGTGCTGGGGAGGAGAAGAAAAAAGTTGAAATAAACAGTGGTTAAAACAAAAACAACAATATTCCAACAACAATGATTAAATCCTGATTAAATCCAATACTAGATTCATGTACAGTATATCATGAACTATCTAGGGAAAAAAGAAATGTGCAGCTAAGTCAACTGAAATGATGAAGGGCAAGTAGAGTTAGTTTATTTTATCTTACATATTAGACAAAGTCTATCATTTGATTAATAATACAAACTTTTGGAGTTCAACATGACTCACCTAAAGCAGATCAGCAATTCATCTATAAGAGCATCTTATAGAGTTTTCTAGGGGCAATGAGCAGTAAATAGACATGTTGTTAGCATGTGTTACAGGCAAAAATTTAATTTAGTTCTCTTCTTGTCCAAAGACAGTACTTAACTATTATACTATGCTATGCTGCCTCTTAAGAATTAAATTCTGATCAGGAAGGGAAACATTATATACGTTAATTTTAGAACATTTTCAGGTCATCTTGCCTAACTACCCAATAAAGGCATCTATTCATAATTTTCTGAATTTTTACGAGTTTCTCAATAGCTCTAATTCACTTTCTTTTTTTCTGGGCAATGAGAGTTAAATGACTTGCCCATGGTCACACAGCTAGTAAGTGTCAAGCATCTGAGGCCAGATTTGAATTCAGGTACTCCTGAATACAGGATTGGTGCTTTATCCATTGTGCCACCTAGCTGCCCCCAATAGCTCTAATTCTCAATGCATATCTCTTCTGTCTTTTCTCATATATATGTGTGTGTGTGTGTACATGTATACATATATATATGTATATACATATATCCATATCTATAATAAATATATATGCTCCCCTATATGTATATAAACATATATTTACATAAATGTATACATGCGCATATGTGTGTGGTGGTGGTTGTTTATTCATACAATTATGTCCAACTCAGTCCTGTGAACCATAGGACACCAATACTGTCCATGGGATTTTCTTGGCAAAGACATGGGGGTTGTTTGCCATTTGTTTTTCCACTGGATCAAGGCAAACAGAAGTTAAATGACTTGCCTAGAGTCACAGAGCTAGTGTCTGAGGCTGGATTTGAACTTTGGTCTTTTTGCCTCCAAGCACAGTTCTTCATTCACTGAGCAAACTTGTGGTCTCTAGTCCTGTAGTACTTCTTTCAAATTTTTGTTGGGAGGCCCCAAAACATAACTAGAATATATATTTTTACATGATGTTTCACAGGATTCTTTGGAATATCTAGATTTGAAAGGAAGCTTAAAGGTATAAAGTTCAATATAATGAGTGCTAATATTAGGAAACTGAGATCTAGATAATGGTCTTGATTTGTTCAAAATAATACACTGAGTCAGGAGAAGAGTGTAGTTTAGAAAATAAATCTCCTGACTATACATATGAAAGAATACTGAAACTCATTGTAATAGGAGCTGGGTTCAAATTCCCATTCTGTAAATTTACTACATTTGTACCCTTGGGGAAATCACTTAATCTCGCTGGGACTCATTTCCTCAATAAAAAATGAAAGCATTATACTAGATAATCTTTAAGGTTATTTCCAGTTGGAGATCTAAAATTCCATTACTTTTCTTGCTAAACTGTATTGCCTTATTTGTCATTGATCAATATGTGTGTATGTATGTATGTCTGTATGTGCATTCTGATGTCAAGGAACCTCTTCCCCAAGATTAATGAATTTTACTCAATTTCTGTATCAATGAGTTCCATCCTCAATTGAATAATGTTCAGCAGACCAAAACTCTTATGCAAGGCTGCTTACACCTTTATTGAACCTATTATGCTGTTTTTGTTTTAAAGCATATTTCTTCCATTTATGCATGTTTCCTTAATTATATTTATTGTTATGTGGACACTTGGTTCTTGTTTTAAAATACTTGATGTATATATTCACCTAGAAGAGAACTGAGACTTTTATGACATCCATAAAAACTATACCAAGCAATTTTTGTTCTTTTTAACATAACTGATGATATTGTCCAAATGTTCTTAAATTGTTGACATAGCCAGGCTTATCAGTAAGCCTTTTGAGCATATATTCATTGAGTATATGATGTTAAACTGCCTTGTCAAAATTCTTATATGTATTCACATTATGAGGAAATCTATTGTTTTAGGTCTTCAGTTATTGATGGATTTTCCATCTTCATCTCTGCTGGATTTGGGTAGGAAAAAATGTAGTATATGCCTCAGTTTCTATTATATCCTTATAAAGTAAGAGGAAACTCATAGTTTCAAATTCTGTACTTACATTAAAAATGACACTTTCCTCTTTGTATTTCTGATTACTATGCTGCTCAATTGGAGCTCATTCCAGGGCCCAGTGTATTTAAAGTGAGGAAAGTGAGAAGTTTCACTCAGAGAAAATGAATTGGAAAATGTTCTTGAAAATAGTGTTCATCTTCTTTTCACTCATCATTTTGTCTATGGAATTGAATGGCTCTTTATATATTATGAAGATTACAATTGCTTCTGAAACTATTTTGTTTAACTTCAAAATTTAGTGTATGTGGGGCAGCTAGGTGGCACAGTGGATAGAGCACTGGCCCTGGAGTCAGGAGGACCTGAGTTCAAATACAGCCTCAGACACTTAACATTTACTAGCTGTGTGACCTTGGGCAAGTCACTTAACCCCAACTGCCTCACTAAAAAAAAAAAAAAAATTTAGTGTATGTTACCTAAGGCTCAAATTTCAAGAGGTGACCGTGAAAATTTCATGGCTAAGATTTAATAGCTGCTTACTTAAATTAAATGGATGTTATAAAGACTCAATAAGAGAAGTATGTTGCTCATTTTGAGCTTGTTGGTGTGTGTCTGAATTTTCTTATTGGCTCTTGGATTTTGTTAAACATCATGACTCAGTGGACTTACAGTACTTTCTTAATAATGAAATAAAGTACTAACTTTATTGAAGTCTAAATATGATTCCTTGTTGCTGCTATACTTTGATTCCTCTGCACTTTCACTACCATGAAATAACAGGCTTCTCTTCACTTTTGAAGTTCACTCTGGTCCTGTGGCCTCTTTCTGTTATTGCTTGGGTTCTTCCCAGAACATTCATTTTTAAGTAAGTTCCCAAGTTAGCCATGTCCTAATTCCTCTCTGGAGTTTTTCTACCATGCTTCCACATAATTATCTACTCCCCAACCCTTTTTCAGCTTCATTTTAAGTGTTCATTTCATTCCTTAACATTCCTTAACAAAACAAAACAAACATATACTTTATTTGTTTCGGGTTGCATTTTTATTCCCAATGCTTAAGGCTTGGCATATAGTAAGCATTTAATAAATGTTGATTTGACTTGTGGACTGCTTCTCTGGACTGGCTTTTTTTCTTCTCAACTTAACATAGAGGAGATGATATAAGATACATTTCCTACTTTCTTCCTTGCCCAGCTCCCTGGGGACAGCACACAATAATGTCTTTCTTAACTGTTTCACTAAAACCTATCTAATATATATATATAATTAGACCCCCAAAAAAGAAGCAAAGAAATTTATAATGATATAGAGGCTTTTCAGTTATTCCCACTGTAACTTGATGTTCAACACCTGTCTGTATCTGATGGCACAGTGAGGGATGGTACAAAGTTGAGAAAAAATGGAGAAAAGGGATCTTCACCCTTTTCAGGATCTTCTAGTCTCTAATAGTTTCCTTTTTTTTTTTTCTTTTTTCTTTTTTATTTGGTGAGACAATTGGGGTTAAGTGACTTGCTTAAGGTCACACAGCTAGTAAGTGTCAAGTGTCTGAGGCTAGATTTGAACTCAGGTCCTCCTGACTCCAGGGCCAGTATTCTATCCACTGTGTCACCTAGCTGCCCCTCTAATAGTTTCTTTAGTTCTACTGCCATGTCTGGTGCTTTTGGATTCAATTTGCAAGGGAAAGATGGTAATTCCCCAAATTCTGAATGGAATTTAAGACTCTGGGAAGAAGACTATTTGAAAGGCGTGGCATTTTTCACCATGTCCCCTTGGGTGGTATTTAAGACTCTCTTGTTCTCAGTTAAGGTGTTACCTCATTCCTGAGGAAATTTTCTTCATTTTGTATTATTTGGTACACATACACACAAACACATGTATAAAGGTGTTTGTATATATGCACACACCCACATACTCACAAACACATATGTATATATGCACACATAAGACATGGGTGTATATGTATGTGTACAAATTTGTATGTGCGTATATGTACATATACGTGTGTATATATTCACACATATATAGTATGTGTATAGGTGTGAGTTTATATTCTCTGTATGTACACATACTGAGAGAGAGTATATTTTCTCTAATTTCTATTTTACTATTGAATTTTATAAATTGGTTTCTTTGTCCTTACTGTGTGTGTTCATTATGGAAATGGTATTTGGTGGAAAGGTAGTTAAGTCTTGCTTTCCCCATTAAAAAAATAGCAATCAGAAGTTTAGCTTAGGGGGCAGCTAGCTGTCACAGTGGATAAAGCACCAGCCCTGGATTCAGGATGACCTGAGTTCAAATCCGGCTTCAGACACTTGACACTTGCTAGCTGTGTGACCTTGGGCAAGTCATTTAATCCTCATTGACCTACCAAAAAAAGAAGTTTAGCTTGGGAACTTGCTGTGCCTGCCAGCGTGCTGATGTCACAGTGAGTGGGGCCTGCAAGGCTGTGCTGGGGAGTCCACCCAGTGGGCAGAAGTCACTGCTGGCAGCAGAACAGGTGGTGCCCCAGAAAGGGATGTGACAAAGATTGAAGATATCCCTCTGCATGATGTATTTCTGGTCTGTGGCAAAATTATAACCCACGTCATTAAAAGTGGGCTCTTATCTGACCTCTTCAACACTAAAGATTACAAAGGCTATAAAATGCTAGTCTTCCTTATTACAGGGAATGGGGGCTCTTGCCTGCTATGTGGCATATGTGAAGGCTTTATACCTTGTACTGGAGAAGCGGTATCCAGTGTCAGTCATAAGCCATGCGGGCCATGTTTCTTCCCCCATTGGTGTCAAGGTGGATGAGGAGAGCACCAGAAGATTCAGGTCTTAGAAAACTGGAAGACATCTTTGAACTTGAAGGTAGGTGGAGCACAAGATCGCCTTCATGAGAAGGCAGGAGCCAGGAACCCCGAAGTTTGTGCTTGTCTCAGTCAGCAACCACATCTTGCTAGAGATGATGAAGCGAGGTCTCTCAGCTTCAGGTTCTTCACTCCTTCTTGCTGTTTCTGATGATAGAGGGGATAGCTAAATCACCAAATGGCAAGTTGGAGACCCCTCTCTTCTGCTGGCTTCCATTCGCCCTTTATGTACCCATCTACATAGATCTTGGCTTAGTGCCAGCCAAAGTACAGGCCTTGTTGGCCAGTGTGCTTCTTCAGAGGTTCAGATTGGAGAAGGAAATCACATCTCAACATGGAATGAATTCCTGTAACAGAAGCTGCATTGCCAATGCTATATATCTGGGAAACCAAGAAATGAGGACCACTTTGGAGAGAGACAATGCTACCATCTAAAAACACTTAAAGAACATGATGTTTTACTACGGGAAGCTCAGAGTTGTGGTTCCTGGTCCAATACTATGAAGAGATCAAGAAGGACTGCCCAGTGGGGACTTTAAACTCTGTGAGAAGGGCATCAAGCATAACTTCAATCTCCTCCAGCTGGGAAATGGCAGCCATGATTACAGGCTGGTTGGAAGACAATCTGTCCAAACTCTAGCTGGGACTGCATAGGCAAGAAGATGGGAGTGGGACATCAGGAGGAGTGACTGGGGAACAGATAGCTAAGGAAGTCTTCATTGGATAATTTTCATGGGGAGGGCACCCATTTAGCAGGAGGGGCTTTCTAAAGAAGAGCTTCACTAAGGTCGAGGACCCTCTACTCTGACTCTGTTCTGGAGGATGAAATGTGCAGCAAGACTTGATTTCTCTTGGGAATGGGAAGGAAGCATTGCTCCTTGACAAACTAGTGAGTAGATACAGGACAGTATGTGGAGGGTGGGGAGATGTCTCAAAATTCAGTTAGAAAATAGAAACCTGTGTGCTCGTTGTACCTTTAGAGTGAGAATGGAGAGCGTTTCCCTAGGTGTGTGTAGGAAATGCCCTGGGAGGCTTTTGGGGCTAGCCTGGTCAAATTCTGGCAAGGCTGAGGAACTGCTGGGCCCAACCCCTTCCTTCCTTTCCTGGCATGAAATACAATCTTTCTTGGAGAAAGGTGGGGAGAAAAGAGGCAAGGGATTTCTATTCTGTCTCCTCAAGCCAAGCAACAAGATTCTCTCACTATATGTGGGAGATAGCTCTCAATACACTGGTATTGGTGAAACCATTTTCTATATTTATATTTTATGGGGGCCTCCTTCTTGAATCTACTTGGCACTTTTACTTTTGCAGTTATAATCCTTTTGTCTAATTTTATCAGGAACAGATTTTAGATCAACTGTTAGCTTCTTGATTAATTTTGATAAATCTTTCAGTATGTCAAGTCCTTTGGAAATAGCTTCACCTTTCCTTAGCTTTGGGTATAAGAGTCAAAGGCCTTGCCAGAAGCACTGACCTTTTACAGTTTGATCCCCTTCAAACAATCATAATGTTTCCAAAAGCCTAGTACACTCATAATAAAAGTGTTTATTTCTGTTGTTTTTACATTATAAACATTTACAGATTACTTCCTTATTCTTGAAAGTAGCTTTTCGATACTATCTTCTTGCTTACTTTGACTTTTATAACATTTCATCTAAGTAATGAGTACAAAAGAACAGACTAAAACCTCGATCCTTTGCATCTAAACAGGTCTTGCTGCATCAATAGCACTCCCTAATACATTTCAAACTCTTCCCCAAACTCAGACATTATGGTGCTTTTCACCTATGATTTCTCTTTCTGGACCTCCCTTTCTCTTAGATGATTGATAGAACGGAGACAATAAACATGTTCTAGGACAAAAAAATATAGCACATAAACAGAAATATACAAATTGATGACAACTGTGTAAAAATATAGATTATGTTGACAATGGTGGCAACAAATGTAATTTGGAAAATACATCATCTAATTATCATTGATTTAGAGTTTGAAAAGATCTTTAGAAGTCAACTAGTTCTACCCTATCATTTAAGAAATGCGGAAAGTAAGAGACTTTCTAAAGGAAAGCAACATAACGTAAGTAACCCAGGGAATAATTGGTAGAGACAAGTTTTGATTTCTAAATGTAGTGATCTTTCCAATGTATCACACTGCTTACTAACATTTGCACAGATAAATACAGTGGAATATAAAGATAGGAGGTAAGGGTTGCAGAGTACTAATCACTAGGAGGTAGGGCATTAAGGAAATTTTGCATTTGGGGAAAAACTACTTTAAAGTTGAGCCTCGAATGTAGTAGGTAGAGTTAATAAATGCAAGCTGAGTTGAAGAGAGATACATACACTTGTATAGTTGTAATAATTTGGAAATATAGCACTTCATTGAAATCTCACTTGAAATTCAGTATGTTCCAATTTTGGTTAGTCACCGATTTCATGGTAATTTATCATCTCTTGGCATTCACAGTTTACATTCGCCATTGTAAGGGCCTAAAATTCTAGCTCTGATGTCTAAAATCTAATGAGTGATAGCCTTAAATTAGAAGCTTTAGCAAGAATTTAGACTTTTAGGTATTTATTAAAGTGCATTAGAAGTTAGTGGAGAGAGAGAGAGAGAGAGAGAGAGAGAGAGAGAGAGAGAGAGAGAGAGAGAGAGAGAGAGATTGGTAAAACAGCCTTCTTCTAACAATCTCTAAGAGCCAGCCTTCAACCTCCCACCAAGCCCAAGTCTGGTCCTGAAAAGGCCCTCATTCCTCTGGGCTTCTCCCAGAAGCCTTCCTGCAAAAGAGGAAGCAGGACCATCTTCACACAGCTCCAAGCTATTTGATTGGTAGCACTGATTGACAGGACCCACAGATGGCAGACACAACTTCCAGACACTGAAGTCATGTTTCCTTTTCAGGCCAAAGCTCACAATGTTCCTCCCATCAGGGGATGTTATTTCAATTCTCACACCATAATAATAGATTACCAATTATCATCTTGTCGAAAATCTCTACAGGGCATACTATTTCTCCAAATAATGTTGAAATCATGACAATAGGTAGTAATAATAATAGCTAATCCACCACTCTCTATTTTTGTCAGAACCATACATTTTTTTTCTTCATGATTATGGCTTTATAATATAGTATTGGTGCTATTACATTGCCTTCTTTCACATTTATTTTTTATCAATTCCTTTGATATGCTTGACCTTTTGTTCCTTGGGAAGAATTTTTGTAATTGTCTTTTCTGAATCTACATAACTATTTAGCAGTTTGATTGGCATGGTACTTTGGTAGTTTGGTATGGTACTGAATAATTCAATTAATTTAGGTAGAATTGTCATTTTTGTGACATTGGTTCAGCCTACCTGTGAGATCTTAAGATGTTTTTGTTTGTTTGAAAAAGCTTTTGTAAATATGTTCATATAGTACCTAGTTTTGTCTTCTTGGGTAGAATCCCAATTATTTTATAATTCCTGTGGTTATTTTCATTTTTTCCCCAAAGAGCTATCATATTCAACTTTTTTGGCTGGATTTATCTAGTTCTGTCAGGGGAAAGTTGAGGTCTTCCACTAGTATAATTTTATTGACTATTTCCTCCTGTTATTCACTCAATTTTTCCTTTAAGGATTTGGATGCTATGCTTTTGGCATATATATGCTTAGTGTTGACATTACTTCATTTTCTATGGTTCCTTTTAGCAAGATGTAGTTTCCATACTTATCTTTTTCCTTAGGTCTTTTTTTGTTTTCTTTTGTATTATACTTTTGTTTTGTCTGGGATTGGGACTGCTACTCTTGCTTTTTTTTTTTCTTTTAACTTTAGATTTTGCTGAGGCCCCTTGGTTTTACTCTCTGTATGTCTCTCTGTTTAGAGTGTATTTCTTGTAAACAATACATTGTTGGATTCTGCTTTCTTAACCATTTTGGTAATTGTTTACACTTAGTGGGTGAAGTCACATTCATGGTTATGACTACTAAATTTCTAATCCTGTCCATCTTCTTTTGTTCTTAGCTCCTTTTTAAAAATTCTTTCTCTTCTCAGAAGTCTGTTTGCTTCAGATCATTGTCTTCCTTTCTATGTATTCCTTTTATTTCTACCACACCACACACAGACCCACAAGTCTTTTCTCTTTTCTCTTTTGTCTCCTATTTCCCTTTTGGGTAAGAAAGGTTTATATATCCAATTGAGAGAGAGGGCAAGGGGATTCCTCTCCGCACCAGTTTAGAGGAAATTAAATTTCAAGGGTTGTCCTCCTTTAATCTCTTTCTGACCACTTTCCTGATCCCTTTATTGTCTCTAGTTCAAGAACTCTGGAAGCGTCTTTTGCTTCTGTCACTACCACCAAGTCTCAGTAATGGTGTTGTATACATGTATTCTCCTGAACATATCCCACCACTGTGTCACAGATCCCACATTTATACTTCCTATGTTTTCTTGGGCTGGAAGAATTTTGTACCTTGATCTTCCACTCCAGCATTTTATTTGAATCATTATTTTAAATTTGTGGAGAAGGGAATGTTGGAAGAGTTTGTCTGAGTACTCCTCTACTCCACCATATTTTTCTACCCCTGACATTAAGTTAAACTGCATTAGATACCTTAAAATTTTTCTGGTTCTACTGTTGAAGTTACATTCCTCTGGTCCTTGAAGAACTAAGTATACAGCATCTGGAGAAAAGAGCTGAAAAATTAAATGGATAAACAACAGGACCTAACAAGTCTTAGACACTCTCTCCAGAACAATATGAATCCAGAACCAAAAACAAAGTCTGGGTTTAGGATGTAAGACTGGGAGAATGATTGAACAACCAAATAAACAAGAATTTTGTAGTAAAAGACTAATATGATTTCATGGCAACTCAAAACAAACAAGTAACTCCAAAAATAAGTACCAACAAATCCTTAAATTTAAAATGTTATTTTCACATGAGGTAAACAAGAACTCATTGGGGTAAAAGTGTTTTAAAAAGTAAAAATGAATATATGAATGGAATTTTAGAGTATTAGAGGAAATAATTATTTTATAAATGACATGTTTGGTGATAAGAATTTGAAAAGAATGAATAACTTAGTATAAGTACTATAAACATTGCCCAAGTATTAAACTCCCAGAATATTAGAATAGTGTAAACAGAAATCTGCATCTCCATAATAAAATAAGGAAGATTATACAAGTTTGCAAGACCAGAAAAAAATGGAATATTATGTAAGGTATTTCATATTAAAAACAACTGTCCTGCAAAACATATCTAGGAAACTTAATTTAAGAATTCAATTACCTGAAATCCAGTATCAAAAATAAGACAAATGAGCCTGACCATCATATGACAAGCATTCATGAAAGCAATCTCTCCAGATATCTTAGAATAAAAAAGTAAACTGTAACAAAAAGTTTATTAATCACTAAAATAAAATTGAAATAAAAACTTTCAGGAACATCATAATCAAAATTCAGAGCTCTGAGGTGAAACAGAAAATATTACAGTCTGCCAGAAATAAGACATTCAATACCTGAGTATACAAAGTTCATATTAAATATGATTTAGTAGCCACCATTATAAAGAACAGAAGAATTTGACATATGATTTCCATAGAATAAAATATAGACATATACAAGACTATATTACTCATCAAAATTGAACATAAATCTACAATACATAAAAATATATATTTAATGAAATAGATGATTTCAAAACATTCCTGAGGACAATAATAACAAGGAGTGGAAACTCTGAAAGAGAAACACAGGCATTAAGAGAGATGTAAAAATGTAAATACAAGTGAGTTATCAGAAGGTACTAAACAATGAATATAAGTTTACATTCTAATAGAAGTAAAATGATGAAGTACCCCCTTAGAATGTAAATGGGGGTCAGAGAGGGTATAAAACAGACAGTCTCGGAATAATTTGTGTATGTTCTAATGATAACCAAAGGGAAATAGAGACTGGAAGAAAGGAAGAAAAAAGGTTTAGAAATTTAACTCACACTCAGCGTATGCAAGTGGAATACAACAGAAACAAGAACAAAGCTTTGGGTTAGGCTATGGTTCATATTTGAACTTCACTTTCATCTGAACTACTCAAAGGAGTATAGAACCTATATAGATTTAGGTCTAAAGATACTTTAACTTAAAAAGGAAAGATCAGAGAATAGAAAATGGGGATGGAAAATCTACAAAGGAGAGTAGATTCAAGGAAAGGTTAATTATAAGTAAAACAAATTACACTCTCTGAGGGTCAACTTTAAAGAGGGTTATAATAGCAAAACAAGAAAACTGTGATTGGGATTGAATCAAGTGAAAGAGAAGATCAACAGGGCAAAAAAATAGAATGCATCAAGCACTATTGATAAGCACAAGCCTTTTTCACCACTCTCTTCTAATTAAATAGGGAGCAAGCAACAAAGGGAGCAAAAAACATTTTAGAGAATCAACCGTGAATATGAGTGGACAAAGATTGTAGAATGAGTTAGAAAATAGAATCCAAAAATACGTAGCTTCAAATGAAAAAAAGGTGAAACAAAAAAGTTTGAAAACAGGTAATACTGGCCTGGAGGAAAACCTGTTATGTGTCAGTTAAACTACAAAAACAAAACAAAACAAAAAACAGTAGGAGTTGCAAATCATAATCTCAGACAATTTTAGAGTAAAAGTAGGCAATTTCAAACAGGAAAACTATATGATACGTAAGTTTACAGAAACAATTGTTTAATATTAATAATTTGAATAGAAGAACTAAAATGCATATGATCAAAATATTTAAAGAGAAAGAACTGATAAATAGAAGTATGTATAAAATAATTTTATACATACATACACACATACATGCCTTCATATATGTGTGTCTAATGATAACCATCTCTGAGGTGGGGGGAATGAGAGAAAGAAAATTTACATGATAAATTTGTTCTGTATTTAAAAGGAATAACAAGTTGTACTTAGTGAATTTGTGGTATGATGTGCAATCATGCTTTGGTATTATTATAGAAATGCTTGTTTATTACATAAATTAAAAATAAATATTAATTTTAAAAATTACATATAAAGTAAGAATCAGTGAGTAAATGCTTAAAATTCTTACCTGTGAATAAATGATACACGTTTTCATGCATTGAATTTTTTTCCTTGATGACCTTCTAAGTTGGCTCATACTAGAAATTGCTTCATCCCATCCTTTCATTTATTCTTCTGCTCTAAAATTCATTTTGA